>NC_060144.1:550127271-550752271 GCF_021461385.2 Schistocerca piceifrons
TCCAACATCAATGGTATGAGTCCTCAGAGTCCTTCGCTGCGGCATGAATACATAAAATCTTCTCGGTTTTCTAGCCACGTCAATTCCAATAAATTTATTGGATTCCAATAAATTTATTGCAATTGACGTGGCTTGAAAACCGAGATTTTATTCAGAAGCGGTATACAAGTATACTATCACGCTGAAATATCTTCCTACTCTATTACCGCAAGGATTCACTAAATAATTCTCGACAGTAAATGCACGACGTACAACGTAAACTTACTGTATGAGTCATGTCACATGGCTTCAAACTTCCTCATTACAGCCAGTAAACCACTTTGAGCAAAATAGAACTGGCCTAGAAACTATTTAATTTAACGTAAGATAGACAACCCAACTTACAGTATCTGCCTCATGCTTGAATAATATAAGCAAGGTTACGCATCTTAAGAGCCATCAAACATTTTCTGACCTAGTTTCGTATTGGCCAGCCAGTATAATCCGCCTTCTTTGTTAGGTCACTATAGTCGTTCCCCTCATACAACAATTAAGCCATATACACTATGTGATCAAAAGTATCCGGACACCCCCATAAACAAACGTTTTTCGTATTAGGTGCATTGCGCTGCCACCTACTGCCAGGTACTCAACATCAGTGACCTCAGCATTCATTAGACATCGTGAGAGAGCAGAATGTGGCGCTCCGTGGAACTCACGGACTTAGAACGTGGTTAGGTGGTTGGGCGTCACTTGCGTCATATGTCTGTACGCTAGATTTTCACACTCCTAAACATTCCTAGGTCCACTGCTTCTTATGTGATAGTGAACTGGAAACGTAAAGGGACACGTACAGCACAAAAGCGTACGGGCCGACCTGATCTGTTGACTGACAAAGTCCGCCGACAGTTGAAGAGGGTTGTAATGTGTAATAGGCAGACATCTATCCAGACCATCACACAGGAATTCCAAACTGCACCAGTATCCACTGCAAGTACTATGACAATTAGACGGGAGGTGAGAAAAATTGGATTTCATGACCGAGCTGCTGCTCATAAGCCACACATCACGCCGGTAAATGCCAAACGACGCCTCCCTTGGTGTAAAGAGCTTAAGCAATGGACGATTGAACAATGGAAAAACGTTGTGTGGAGTGACGAATCACGGTACACAATGTAGCGATCCGATGGCAGGGTGTAGATATGGCGAATGCCCGGTAAACGTCATCTTCCAGCGTGTGTAGTGCCAAAAGTAAAATTCTGGTGCGGTGATGTTATGGTGTCGTCTTGTTTTTCGTGGAGGGGGCTTGCACCCCTTGTTGTTGCACTATAACAGCACAGGCCTACATTGATATTTTAAGCACCTTCTTGCTTCCCACTGTTGTAGAGAAATTCAGGGGTGGCGACTGCATCTTTCAACACGATCGAGCACCTGTTCATAATGCACGGTCTGTGGCGGAGTGGTTACATGACAATAACATGCCTGTAATGGAGTGGCCTTCACAGAGTCCTGACCTGAATCCTACAGAACACTTTTGGGATGTTTTGGAACGCCGACTTCGTGCCAGGCCTCACCGACCGATATCGATACCTCTCCTCAGTGCTGCACTCCGATTGAACGTATGCCTGCGAGAGTAGAAGCTGTCATCAAGGCTAAGGGTGGGCCATCACCGTACTGAATTCCAGCTTTACCGATGGAGGGCGCCAAGAACTTGTAAGTCATTTTCAGCCAGGTCTCCCGATATTTTTGATCACATAGTGTACGTACATCATTAGCTGCATGGACAAAAATAGGGTAACAAGCACCAAAACATTTTCCATCAATTACAGATAGTAAAATTCACTTATAAATGCATAAAAATTAAAATTGTTTGCTTGTTTCTACTAATCCACTCTACTGTTGGTGGTATCATACAGAGAAACATTGAGTAAGAGAGAGTAAATCATCTGATATAAGGAGAGAAGCTTTTTGTCCACGAGGTAAAAAATAATTCTCCCATAACTCTGCCTAAAATAGCATCTGGAATTTTGTAAGTGCTGTGGGAATAGCATCACTTCCCAGGTTTTTACAAGAATGCTGTGAAAACAAGGTTTCGTAGTGCTAGTAACAAGGTGATTATATATAATTTAGTAAAATGTCTACATTCTTTACGAGGTACTTCAGTAAGAACAGTGAGCGGAAACCACTGAATTTTACTACACCTACTTTCATAATAGTTTAGAGTGCAGGGGAAATTATGAGAGTGGAAATCAAGATCAGGTTAATAATTATAAATTACAAATAATTACTACGAAACTTCTTGAGACAACGCACAGAACATCATTTCGATGTTTATATTCTACGATATTAACGCCATAAGACAGGGGGCGTACGTAAATCCTTTATATTTGTTTTAAAATTACCTAAGCATATCCACAATTTGCGAATCTTCATACCGATAAGCTACTATCAGTACTTGGGTACAGAAGAAAAAGGGCAAGTCTGTTTCCAGCTAGATATAAATCATAGCGTATGGACGTGCTATATACTGTACAGTTAAGCGTGAATGTGGTCTCTCTAAAACTAATAAGTGCTGTTTTTTTTCTGCAAAAGTACCGAGAGTTGTGTTTGAAATAAATATGTCTACATCTACATACATACTCCTTAAGCTATCGTGTGGTGCGTGGCCTGGTCCATGTCGTGGGCCACTACTAATCATTCCCTTTCCGGTTCCACTCGTAAACAGAGCGACGGTAAAACGGCTGTCTATGTGTCCCCGTACGAGCCCTGATACCTCTTATCATTATGATCCTTACGCAAAATGTACGTTGGCCGCAGTAGCATCGTTCTGCAGATAGTCTCAGATGCCTTTTTCTAAATTGTCTCAACAGTGCTCCTCAAAAAGCACGTCACGTTCGCTTCGGTGATTCTTATTTTAGTCCCCGAAGCATCACCGTAATACTTGTGTGTGTTCGAACCTACTGGTAACAAACCCATAAGCCCACTTCGAATTTTTTCGATGTCTGCCTTTAATCCCACCTGGTCCTGATCGCAACCATTCGAACGTTACTCTAAAATGGGTCGCGCTAGTGTCCTACGTGTATTCCCCTTTACAGATGAACTACATTTTCCTACAATTCTCCAAATAAACAGAAGTCAACAGTTCGCCTTTTCTACTGCAATCCTTACATGCTCTTTCCATTTCAAATTGCGATGCAGTGTTACACCTAGATATTTTAACAATCTCACTGTGTCAGGTAGCACACTAGTAATGCTGTACTCGAATATTCAGAGTGTTCTTCCTTTTCATCTGCATTAACGTAACATTTATACATTAAGAGTTAGCCGCCATTCATCAAACCAACTAGAAATAGCGTCTAAGTCACTTTTTATCCTCCTACAGTCACTCAATGACGAGACCTTCCGATACGTCACATCATCAGACTGCTGGCTACCCTCCCCCCCCCCCCCCCCCCAGGTCATTTACTCATACAGAAAATAACAGCGGTCGTGTCGCAATTCCCTCGGGGAAATCCTGGGGATACCGTTGTCTTTGATGAACACTAGCCGTTGAAGATAACTTACTGGGTTCTGTTCCTAAAGAAGTCTTCGAGCGACTTACGTACCTGGGAACCCATTCCGCAGGTTTGTAACTTCGTTAACAGTCGGCAGTATGTCACCGTAAGAAATGCTTTTCGGAAATCTAGGAATATGGAATTCGCCAGTTGCCCTTCATCCCTGGTACGAAGGATCTCGTACGAGGAAATATCAAGCTGAGTTTTGCAACGCTCCCTAAAACCTTGCTGATTTGTGGCCAGACGCTCCCATCTCTAGGAAATTTACTACATTCAAATTAAGAATATGTTCAAGGATTCTGCAGCAAACCGATGTTGAAGATATTGATCTATAATTTGCGGGTTCATTCTTTTACCCTTCTTATATGCAGTAGTCATCTGCGATTGTTTGCCATTCTCTTGGGACTTTGCTTTGGGCTAAGTTATGCTACAGTGGTGTAGAGTACTCTTCGTAAAACCGAACTCGAATTACGTAAAGACCTGGCGGCGTATTTGCTTTCCACCCTTTCAGTTGTGTCTCCACATCCCCCGGTTGCTTTTTATCTATTATGCCCTCCATCAGGAAGTCAGTGCAATGTTCAAACGATGGTATGTTTTTTACGATTCCACTGCAAGAAAGATTTTTTAAATGCGAAATTTAGAACTGCAACTTTAGTTTTCTTATCATATACTGCCACACATGATTGGTGACTCGATAGAAGCCTTAGACCCATTTAGTAATTTCACGCATGACAGGAATTTTCTCGGGTTCTCGGCAAGATCTATTTCTAAGATATATGACTGTGGTAACTGTAAACTTCGCTCATCGATAATTTTACAGACGTACGAATTTCTAGTAACTTTTATCTGTCGTCATTCGCGCGTTCTCTTTTGAACGACAATTACTAACAGTGTGGCACTAACAGCTGTTAGCGTCCTGTATGCCTCCTATGACGACGGCTACTTACGACCAGAACGGTAAAGAGCACCCTTGAGATATTCACAGAAATATCGATCGGAAAATCAGAGGGGCAGACAACTACGTTCTGTCTTCTGTCGTATATACAGGGCGGTCCATTGATCGTGACCGGGCCAAATATAAGTGACAAACGAAAAAACTGCAAAGAACAAAACCTGTCTAGCTTGAAGGGGGAAACCAGATGGCTTCCACGGGAACAGGTACTTGACTCCTGAACTACGAGAGAGAGACAAGCTCTATTGAATATTCACGTGGGCATTCAGTGACCCAGTTTAGATCGTGCAAGGCACCATGACGGCAAAGGAATATCGTACGCTGGTTGCGGACTACCCCTTCATGACGATCGTGTTTCCCGACGACGGTGGCAATTTTCAAAAAGATAATATGCCATGTCGCGAGGCCAGGAGTGTGATGGAGTGGTTCCAGGAACACAGTGGCGAGCTCTTCGAGGAACAGATACTCGAATTATAATTGATGTGCTTACACCTCAACTCATCAGATATGAAGCCGATCGACTGCATCTGGGATGTGACTGCACGTGGCGTCAGAGCTCACCAACCGCCACCCCCCCCCCCCCCCAATCTCCTCCCTTTCCCCGGAATTCACTGTAATCAGGTGACTTGTGCATGCAGATTGGTGACAACTCCCTACAGTGACCTATATAGGCCCGACTGCTTCTATGCTACGACGCCTCGCCGCTGTTATCCCTGCCAAAGGTGGGCAAACCAATTGTCAGGTAGGTCGTTATAATGTTCTGGCTGGTCGGTGTAGTGTAGCTAGGACGACCTAATAGTTTTTGGTGGGTGCTTATGCCCAGTGATTAATGTTAGAATCACATGAACGAATGTGTACTAGACATCGCCATTAGCAGTTTATGCCATTTTATACAGTTTTTGTTGTTGCTAGAAATCATGTTATGTTGTGTATGTCGAGTACTACATATTTATGTGACGTAAAACATTTTGAGGCTACTCTTTATAGTATTAAGTAAAAACCTGCATATTTTTAAAATTAGTAACATAGGTGTGGATAGTTAACCAGTTCTTCGTCGGTTGCGCACCAAGTTGTATCTGAAAACACAAGAAGGTCTTTTACCACGGAACAAGTGATATTTGCAAATTAACTGCGTTTCGTTGCAAACTCTTTCACATCAACCACTTCAGTTCGAAAGACAGCTCCGTAGATGCACTGCTCTTTTACACTTCTTCTACGCGTTACTACCGTCATCGGTGTATGTGTATATCGCTATACAACAACTTTTATCACCCCAACGTAGGTCCATACAGCTGATGTTATTTTCTTGTAAAGTTACCAACGTTTTAGAGTTACAAAACGCTCGCTTATTAATCACCATATTGGAGAATGAATATCTGTGGAAGTCAACATGGGCTTCGGGCACAGTGTTATAGTGAGACTCAGCTGGCTGCGTTCGGCCGAAAGACACATACGACGGACGGTATCGATGTCTAGGTTGACGTTCCATGCGATTCCTCAGTGTCGCCTCGTTAGAATAAAATACAAGCTTAGGAACTGTCGGTGGAGGCAGTATCGACAGATTTAATTTGTCTGGCGTAAGGAAGACTCATACGGCAGTTAGTGTTGGTGGTGCAGTGGAGAGAGTGTTCTAACGTGCAACACAATTTTGCCTCTATCCTACACTGTTACTAAAGTTCAGCATATTTTTCTATTCCAGTTTTAAATGACAGCATTTAGTTTCCATGTACTGCAGTCTTTTGTTGAAATTCCGAAAATGATTCGGGAAAATCAAGCATGTCCCAAATGTGAAACATGTTCCAAAGTATAATATGATGATGTAGCTATGAACAAATGTTTCATTTCAATTTAAAAGTGTTCCAATAGAAAAAAATCTAGTCACTGCTACATTTAGCTGTCGTTCTGTCATATTATTGCTCTACTACACTCCAATACACTGTAACTGAACTGAAATTAATGATTATTTACGGAATTGGAGCATTCGTGCCATAATATTATGCAAGGAGTTATTAGCAAATGAGAAACAAAGTACATATAACCGCATTAGCTGTTTACTGTAGTCCTTTCAGAGTCCCACGATCGGTTTCGCACCTAGACGGCGCATCCTCAGGTTCATTTAAGTAATCACTTCATGGCTATGAGGAAAATGACGTTCCAGTTTTGCAGCTTTAATTGAAATATAGATACGAATAATAAAGGTGTAGAACGTTAGAAAAGTACGTTCCATCTAAAAACCTTCAAAAGGTTCGTGATAGAGATTTCGGAGGCGTTAGTTTTCAGCAAACCTCCAACAAATGAAGCTGTTAGAAACTAACTAAAAGTTCATCATGAATTCCCAGATTCATAACTTCATTTTACGAAGCTAACTTATTAATCACGATTAAGAGACTCCCTTTTCATATTACGTTATTACAAATACTACATTTTTTGTTTTAAAGTACTTATTAAGTGGATAATTAGTATACGGTTTTGCCATAGATAATAATTGTGATCACTATAGTAGTGCATTATCTCTCCCCGTTATAATGTTGACATTTCTAATCGAATATACTTTCTAAAATGACAAGAAAATTGTCATTGTCACCTTGAACCGTGATTTGCCTGTTGCTACTATGGCCTAATCTAACTGCATGAAGTACGAAATGTAATTAAAATCTCAAAATTCAATCAGTGTGTATCATTGTCTTATTGATACACCTGGTAAGAAATGAACACTAGCTTCTAATCTATACGTTTCGCGTTTATTTACTTCTTTCCGTCTTATATTCGTATTTATAATTCTATTCTATTCAACAACAGGTAACTGATGTTTTCTCTTCATTCGGACAACCATACTTATCATTACGTCTACATTTATTCCAAATACTGTCAGTATTTAAAATTATTAAAGTTTCGCACGCGTCCCCTGGTTCTTGAGCATTATTCATATCTGAGAATCTTGCAGTTGACTTAACAGAGATACAGGAGACCCAATAAACAGTTGCAGATTTTGTCACAGATTCGTTGGCAAGCGACAGAGTGTGATGGAGGTGCCAGCGGACGGCGCTACAAGAGAGGTGTTACGAATCTCAGAAAAGCTTACTTTTCAGTCACGGGAGCGTACGTTCCACGAAAAGCCGAGGAAGAAATTAGTTGATCGCACATGTTGTAGTGTTCAGTCCGGGGAATGGTTCGATTCAGTTCTCCGTGCTATTGTAACCTTGCAAGCTTCTTCGTCTCTGAATAACTACGACCACCTGCAACAATTTCACACTGCTTACTGAATTCAATTCGCTGTTTCCCCGAAATTGGTGCTTTCCTGATGCCTGAGAGTGTGAACAGTCAACGTAATGTTTCTTTTGGTCTATTTTTTGCGGCAAACATCCTTGCGCCCCAGTTCAGTTCAGTACTTTCTGTTTAGTAAAGGGATGTACCCACCTAACTTTCAATATTCTTGCCCCACATACGGCTCATGATATTGATCGCGGCAAGAAAATCAGTGAAATTAAGGCTCATACTGAACTTTATACACGGTTGATTTCTTCATGTACCATTAATTAATGTGGAAAAGAGGGAAGGGGTTCCATAAGTACCCTCCACCACTCATCAGAAGGTAGCTTTCTGCTTTTACACTATTGACTCATAGTCTTTGGCTTATATACTGTTCAGTCATATAATGTGACCACCTGTCAAAAACCTAAATGACCGCCGGCAGGGGGGTGGCCGAGCAGTTCTAGGCGCTACAGTCTGAAACCGCGCGACCACTACGGTCGCAGGATCGAATACTGCCTCGGGCATGGATGTGTGTGATGTCCTTAGCTTAGTTAGGTTTAAGTAGGTCTAAGTCCTAGGGGACTGACGACCTCAGCTGTTAAGTCTCATGGTGCTCAGAGCCATTTGAGCCTAAATGACCACATTTTGCTTCGTGGACCCCAGCGAGATATGCAGCAAGAGAATCAGTGAGTTTCTTGAAGGTACCGACAGGCATGTGGGGCCACGCCGACTCCAGTGCCTCGGCAAACCGTGCCAGGTTTCTCAGTTCAGAGTCCATTAATGGAGCAGTTCAGCCGACAAATATCCACAGACTCCCGACTGGATTTAACTCCCGGAAGTTTAGTGGCCAGGGGAGAACAGTATATTCATCGTAGTGCTCTTCGAATCACGCACATACAGCCCGGGCTGTGCGGTACATTGCACTGTGCTGATAGCAGACGCTACTGTGCCGAGGAAAAGGGTACCACGGAGAGCTGAAAATTGTCCCCAATGGTAGGTACATTCTTTGGTTAAAACAGTGTGCCTTCCAGAATGACGAGATCACTGAGGGAATTGTTACAGGGAGTTTACTTTCAGACGTTTCACACTGTACATGCGAATGTTGATCTCTCGATGGAGCATAGAACGTGGTTCATCTGAAAAGATGCCGGATGTGTCGGCGTTTCTTGCTGGTGACTTTGTCTCCTCTGCTGGTAGAGCTGTCATTGATAATTCGAAGGATTATGTGGCTGCTACATGATGGTGCTCCAGCCCATTTCGTCGTTAACGTCCTGGACGCGTCACAATCGTGTCTTCCCTGGTCGAAGGATAGGACGAGAGGAACAAGTTTCATGGGCCGCTCGTTCACCGAATCTCAACCCGTGCTATTTCTGACTGTGAGGCCATTTCAAAAGTATCGTGTAAGCAGAACCATTCCCAATATGGAGACACTGGAGTAGCGTACTCATGCTTCCTTTAACACTGATCGGATGCAGCCTGGCCGATGTGAACGTGTGAGACAGAACATGCTACGGCGGGTATATACACGCGTGGTCTTCAGAAAGGAAACCGTGCATTTCCGGATATAAATTCATTAGACCTTTTTTATTCCTTTCCTCTCGTCGATCAGTTCCTAGAGTCTGCACACGGTGGAAAAAATCACTCTATAGATGTGGATGAATTCTTCTATTACTCACATTCTCTTTACGATATTCACCATTCGAACTTTGCTCAAAACCGAGGACTTACATGCAGAGTGAGAAGAAAGGTCCATCGTAGTGTGCTAGTGGAGTCTGCAAAATGGAATAGTGTGTCCCTGAGAGAACGAAGAATGTGCTGCACGCAGGATCCCGGATAATTCGATTGCGACAGGAGGGGAACAGAACGGGGAGGTGAGACGTGCAGGCAGCCGGCCGGCCCCGGGCAGTGGGCGTCGCGGGCGACGGCCGCCCTCCTAACGAACCGCCGCCAGGGGCGCTGCCGTCGTCCCGCTTCGGGCTGGACCTGGACCCCGCCTGGACGTGGAGCCGGTCGTTATTAGATTCCAGGAGCCGCTCCTGCCCATCCACCCGCTCCCACCCTCTCGCCCAAACCTCGCCTCTTCCGCTCAGATTCTTTGTTCCTGCCCCGGGTCTCTGATTTGCCGTAAAGGAGGGGGCGCCAATGGCTACTTCGATCGTTGCGATGCCCCTTCAAGGTACTAGGGCGACGCGTCACGCTCTCGCAACTGTTTTACGACGCCATCTGACGTTACACCAACGCTTTCCGTTAATACAATGTCCCAATGCTACTTGGGATGATAACTGGCTTGTCATACACACGAACACGACTGTCGATGTTGCAGTACAATAGTAGGCCTGATCATGGGCGTCTTCGGAAATTAATTCAAGAGAGGACCAGATACTAAACTCGCTGTTTCTGATAGAACTCAGTCAGTGAGCTTGAGAACGAGTTGTGTCCTAACTACTTGACGAAGCCCACGTATCTCACTGTATCTCAAAAAATTGTTCAAATGGCCCTGAGCACTATGGGACTTAAAATAAGTGGTCATCAGTGCCCCAGAACTTAGAACTACTTAAACCTAACTAACCTAAGAACATCAAACACATCCATGCCCGAGGCAGGATTCGAACCTGCGACCGTAGCGGTCACGCGGTTCCAGACTGTAGCGCATAGAACCGCCCGGCTACACCGGCCGGCCGTTGTATCTCAAATGTTTCATAGTTATCCACACATTGTAATTCTGAAAATAACATAACTTTCATACCTTAAAGGTAAGCATATTTGAACAGTATCTGCGAAGTACAACTATTATAATATTATTAAATCTACAAATTTAGGAAATAGAAACAAAAGTTGCAAAATATTTTTCTGTTAATGCGTGAGTAAAGTTTGATTCATACTGAAGATTGAAAATTTGACGTAAGACAAAAATCAGATTCACCAAAGGAGTCCCAATAGATATCAGCAAAAATAATCAGTACAAAACTCCCGTGTTTCATACTACTCTAAGAAGGAAACAAGAAATAAACTTATAAAAAAAGCTTTTATCAACTTTTTTACTATCTTTGTTTGCTTGAAAAACTTCATATTTTGATATTTCCACGACTACTATTTTTGAATATTGATTGACATAACAAATGTACAACGAAACGCTATCTAAAAAATATATATTTTTTGGGATACTTGGCTAAAATGTACTCTCTGGACAGCGCTTTACGATATCAATGTAACGTATATTCCTAACGACCTTTCATTTGTTAATTAGACCCAACTGTTAACAACCTGGGACCGAACCAAAGCAGTCCTCGTCTGCTCCGCATAGACACGTTGTTTTGCAGTCATGCCAAAAGAACTACACCATTGGTAACAGGACGCCAATATGTTGCATTGTGTTGAAATGATTGGGGACTGTTTCGCCGATGTTTCCTAAATGTCGGCAACCACCACGACCGAGAAAACAGCAAGTGCCTCCTCTTGAACCCCCTCCCCTACCACCTCCACGCTGTCTGCCGTGATACAGTAGACGTTACTTTTCCGTCTCGTTCTCCATGACAGAAAACCTCCAGTGGATAAGATCTTCCTTGCTCAACGCAATTCTAGAGGTGACGGTAATGTTCCATACAAGAAAATGATCAATAAACCAGAGAATGTATACGAACACAAACATTTTTATTTCCAATGTTCTTACTACTTCGAAGAATAATTGACATAAAATACTTCAAAAGAAATATACTACATATTTATAATTAAATTGTAGCTTCTTTCTGAGAACCAGTTCAGGCTGCAATTATCGCATGTTAGCGAAACTTGGTAGATAGTCAAATGAGTTAATGAGGAATCGATTTAAGCTGGAATAAATTATTTCTAATTTTTGCCACCGGCTGCAAATGTGGTGCGGTGAATGCGACAAAGACGTACAGAAATGTTTCCATATGTAATGAATTAGGAACGGGACGTGGCAGAAAAAGGCAAACAATTGAGAAACGCATAATGCGGCCTTCATTTTTAACCAACGCTTCCACAGTCTGTTCAGCATGAGCAACACAGACTTCAACAAGAGGCTGCACACCTCCAGATTTCCACCTACTGGTCAAAACTGGAGCTTATGGTTTTTTCCAAGCACAAATCAGTCGCCCCTTCAGAAAAAAAGGGTTCAAATGGCTCTGAGCACTATGGGACTTAACATCTGTGGTCATCAGTCCACTAGAACTTAGAACTACTTAAACCTAACTAACCCAAGGACATCACACACATCCATGCCCGAGGCAAGATTCGAAGCTGCGACCGTAGCAGTCGCGCGGTTCCGGACTGCGCGCCTAGAACCGCTAGACCACCATGGCCGGCTCGCCCCTTCAGATTTGCCCCTACAAGCCAAAATAGTAACTCATTTTTTTTTCCAGGTGAATGTGTTCTGCATTAACACAGCAGCATATCTGCCATGTTCCACTGCCATACAATAATTACAGCCCACATTGGAATTCTGTGGAAGCTGCACTTCTTTTTTTTTTTCATTTATTGAATTTCAATTCCCCCCGAAGGGGGCGGGCTGGCAGCAGCTTAGTACGCCGCTCTTCAGCCGACAGATTTTGTGACAAAGAGCAAGAGAACAAATAATAAAAAAAACAGGCGATAAAATCGGAGACTTAGAGAGTAACAAGGCGAAAAGAAATCGTGGAACTTAAAACAACAACACAGGGATGATGACGCTAATAAAAATACATACGAAGTAGACAGGGAAAACAATAGACAATTAAAAAACACGGCGACAGTCTGGATTCTGGTCGCAAAGGAAATAAAATTCACACCGAGCGACAGCATGGTTTCTGTTCGCAACACGAGAAAGACAAACAACACTGAATAGTCACTGGAACACTGCACTAAAAAGTTGGCAAATGTGACACCACAGTCGAGAGCAGGTGGGGGGAAACTGGACAGAAGATGGGAAAACGAAAAAGGGGGGGAAAGGAGAGTAAAAGCGAAGGGGGGAGCCGGGAAAGGAGCTGAAGGAGGATGAGGACCCATAAGAGGGGTGGGGGGCAGACGCGACAGGGAGTAGGGTAGGCAGAGGAGGGGAATACAAAAGGACTGGGGGGGAGAAGGGAGGTAGGGAGGGTTTTAGTGGGGAGAAAAACAGGACAGAAGGGGGGGGGAGAGGGAGCCCAGGGAAAGGACAAAGAAGGGGGATGGAGGATCAGAGTTGATAGGAAGGATAAATGGAGGGAGAGAGGGCATCATCCAGGAGGGGGAGGTGACCAAAGCCACCTTGGGAACGGAGATGGAGGGTGTAGAGATGGAGGGTAGGGGGGACACAACGGTGAAGACGTGGCAGGGGGCGGGGACAGGAGAGGAGAGGAGCAACCAGGGGGTGAGGGTGTTCAAGACGGCGGGAGGTGTAGAGGATGCGGATATGTTCGAGGAATAGGAGCAGATGGGGGAAAGGAATGAGATCATAGAGGATCCGCGTGGGGGACGGGAGGCGGATACGGAAGGCGAGGCGGAGAGCATGACGCTCAAGGATCTGGAGGGACTGATAGAATTTGGGGGGGGCAGATATCCAGGCAGGACTGGCATAACAGAGGATGGGACGGATGAAGGATTTGTAGGTGTGGAGGATGGTAGAGGGGTGCAACCCCCATGTCCGGCCAGAGAGGAGTTTGAGGAGTCGGAGGCGGTTGTGGGCTTTGGATTGGAGCGGAGATGAGGTATCCAGGTGAGGTGACGGTCAATGGTGAGGCCAAGGTAGGTGAGGGTGGGGGTGAGGCGAACAGGACGTGCGCAGACAGTAAGGGAGAAATCCAGGAGGCGGAAGGAGCGAGTGGTACGACCTACGATGATTGCCTGGGTCTTGGAAGGATTGAGTTTCAGGAGCCATTGGTTACACCATGCAGCAAAAAGGTCAAGGTGATTCTGGAGAAGGCGTTGGGACCATTGGAGGGTAGGAGCGAGGGCGAGGAATGCGGTGTCATCAGCATATTGCAAGAGGTGTACTGGAGGGGGGGGGTTGGGGCATATCTGCCGTGTACAGGAGGTAGAGGAGAGGGGAGAGGACAGAGATCTGGGGCACACCAGCAGAGGGGTAGAAGGTGTGGGAATTGGCATGATGGACGGTAACATAGGAGGGGCGGTGGGAGAGGAAGGAGGCCACCAGACGGATGTAGTTAATAGGAAGGGCGTAGGTTTGGAGTTTAAACAGGAGACCGGGATGCCAGACACGGTCGTAGGCCTTTTCGAGACAAAAATGGCGGAGCGATGGGAGTTAAGCTGGAGGGAGAGGACATGAGTGAGGTGGAGGAGTTGGTCATCAGCAGAGAAGGAGGGTCGAAAGCCACATTGGGTGTATGGGAGGAGGTGGTTTTGGTGGAGGTGGAGATGGATGCGCCGGGAAAGGATGGATTCCAAGAGCTTGCTGAACACCGATGTGAGACAGATAGGACGATAGGAAGAGGCATCAGATGGAGGCTTATTGGGTTTGGAGAACATCAGGATACGGGAGGTTTTCCACAGGTCGGGATAGAAGCCAGTGGCAAGGATGACATTGTAGAGGGTGGCAAGGAGGGAAAGGAAGGAGGGAGGGCAGTGTTTGAGGTGGCGGTAGGTAACGCAGTCGTGGCCGGGAGCAGTGGTGCGTTTAGTGCGGAGTGTGAGGCTGATGTCCTGTGTAGTGATGGGAGTGTTAAGTGCAGAAGGTGGGGTGTGGCCCAAGTACTGAAAGCTAGGAGCAAGGGGAGGAACAGAGGTATTCGTACGGTCCATGACATCAGGGAAGAGGGAATAATCAAAGTGGGGATCATCTGGGATGGAAAAAACATCAGAGAGGTGGGAGGCAAAGTGGTTGGCCTTACTGAGGTTGTCAGGAAAGGGACGGTCATTAAGGAGGAGAGGGTACTGGGGGGTGGGGCGGTTCCCAGTAAGGCGGTGGAAGGCAGACCAATACTTGGAAGAGTTGATGGGGAGTGTGGTGTTGAGTCGTGTACATGTCTGGCGCCAGGCTCGGCGTTTCTTCGCAACAAGCAGGTTGCGGATGTGTCGCTGTAATTGCCGGTGGCGGGTAAGTGTATCCCGGTCACGAGTGTGGAGAAAAGAGCGGTAGAGGCGGCGGGACTCTCGAAGGAGAAGGACGGCCTGTGGAGGCAGGGCGGGGCGGCGAGGGTGGATGGCTTTGGTGGGGATATGGGTGGCGACGGCGTCAGACAATGTCTCGTGCAGGAAGGCAGCAGCGCGAGCGATGTCATCAGGAGACTGGAGGATAAGGTCGTGGCCGTCAACCTGGGTGTGAATGGAATCCCGGTAGGCATCCCAGTTGGCACGGGAGTAATCATGGACAAGTTTAGGAGGGACGTCAGGGCGAGGAGCGTGGCGGGGATGGCGACCGTTAGAGATAGTGAGGAGGACAGGAGCATGGTCACTGCCAATGAGCTCAAGGACATCCGCGGTGATGCGCCCAAGGAGGTTTGGAGAGGCAAGTGGTGTTGGATTCGGGCCGGGTGTGCTGAGGCAGGGGAACCAGGTCTCCCTGGAGAGTGGTGAGAAACTGATGCCACCGTCGGAGGTCGGCAGGATCACGGCTGCGGATATTGAGGTCAGCGGCAATCACGTAGGTGGAGAAGGTGCGGTCAATGTGGGCCAGGAAATCGTACGGGATGGGGGTGCAAGGGCGGACATAAATGGTGGCACAGGTGATGGTAAGGGTGGGGAAGAAGAGGCTGAGGGTGAGATGCTCGGCAGGATTGTTAAGGAGAGGTTGGGGCTGGACAGGGAGGTGCTTGAGGTGGCCTATAGCAACTCCGCCACGCGCGAGAGGGTACGGGTTATCGGTGCGGTGTAGAGTGTAAGGAGCCATGGAGACGGAGAGACGGGGTTGAAGGAAGGTTTCATTTAGGACGAAGGCATCCGCGCGGTGCTGACGTAGGGTGTGGAGGAAGAGGAGTTTGTGGGTGGGCAGGGAGCGAATGTTGTGGTACAGGATACGGTACGGTTGTTGTGCCATGGGAGTGGAGAGTTAGACAAGGGTGGTGAGGGGGGTGAAGGTGAAGTGGGCCTGGTTGTGGGAGTATGTGGCATAGGTGGTAAGATGGAACGGGCAGCGAGGGCGATTTGGGAAAGAGTGTGTGAGCGCTGGAAGGGGTGGATGTTTTGGAGCACAATGGTGGTGAAACGGATGATGTCCTCAGCAGTAGGGGGAGGGCGGAGCGAGTTGTTGGGGTGGATGGGGTCATCAACAGGACGGACAGGCACGGTGAGCTCAGGGGTTACTGGTGTAGGTTTCGCTTTACACTTCGTGGAGTAGGTAGGATGTGGTTCGTTGCAAGTGTTGCAGGAGGGGGGAGAGGTGAGGTTGGGGCAATGCTTGAGGAAGTGGGAAGCTTTGCAGTGGGGACAAGTAGGGGTGTTCCTGCAGGCAGAGGTAACGTGGTCGTTGTAGGTGAGACAGCGTTGGCAGCGGTAGGATTGGACAGGGGAACGGGAGGGGTCCACCTTATGGCGCTGATTGTAGATGAGGGCTCCATCGGTGAGGAGGCGGTCAATGGAGGAGGAGGATTCGGTGAATATCCGCATGAGAAAAGTCGGCCCGGCATCATTGAAGATGCGACGGGCCGAGCGGATTTCAATGTCGGGCCGGGAGTTGAGTTCCGCCAACACCTCAGCCTCCGTGATCACGGGGCTAAGCTTCGTGATCACAGCGGTGAAGGTCGGCGGACGCCGGGGAGGTTGAGGCTGATGGGGAGAGAACGGGGTGTAGTAGGGGGTGAGGGTTGCACGTTGGCCAAATTGGATACGGGGGATGCGGGAGAGGAGATCGGTGTGGAGGGAAGCACTGGGGGATTTGAAGAGGACCGAGTCCTTGCGAGGAATCAGTTGGGAGATGGGAGCATTGGGGTAGTATTTCCGGATGGCGAGGGTGAGGGAGCGGGCATCAAGGAATTGAGGGTCAGGATTGGAGAGGACAAAGGTGTGGGTGGCAGGCGGGGTGGGGGCAGGGGTCGGAGCCGCGTCCATGGGGGTGGGTGGGTCACGGGGGCTGGGGGTTTTTTTGGAGGAGACTGCAGGGGAAAGGTCAGCATTCGGGTGCTTTGAAGGTTTCGCGGGCACGACCGGGTGGAAAGGGGGCAGGGGTACGGGTTGCAGGGGGAGATGGCGGGGGGCAGGACCACCCTGAGCAGCGGATGACGCAGACGGAGGGGGCGTGGGTGTCACTGAGACTGTGGAACGTCGAGCAGAGATCCGTGCTGGCTTGGAGCCTGTCGGAGGCGGTGCGGGGAGCGGCGGAAAGTCAGTAGCTGTCGATGGGGCGACAGTGATAGGGGAGGAGGAGTTGGGGGTGGTTACAGCCGAAAGTGGTGCAGGGGTGGGGTGGACAGGGAGAGAAGGAAGGACGGGAAGTGGGGTGGAGGAGGAGCTCCATGTGATGGTGGTTGGAGCAGCGGAGGGAGAGGTGAAAATGATAGTGGTGGTGGTGGTGGGTTGGGACATGGCGGCGGCGCGCGAGAAGGGCGGCGGCGGCGACCAGACGGCGACGGCGGCGACCGGCAGGCGGCGGCGGCGGCGGCGGCGGCGGCGGCGGCGAGCCCCGGCAGGCGACGGCGGCGAGGACCGGAAGGCGGCCAAACGGCGGCGCAGACGGCGACGGCGGCGATCAGCAGGCGGCGGCGGCGGCGGCGGCGGCGGCGAGCACCGGCAGGCGGCA
The DNA here is from genome assembly GCF_021461385.2 of Schistocerca piceifrons. Lineage (NCBI taxonomy): Eukaryota > Metazoa > Arthropoda > Insecta > Orthoptera > Acrididae > Schistocerca > Schistocerca piceifrons. Next base: position 550,144,676 of record NC_060144.1, read on the forward strand.
GGCGACGGTGGCGAGCACTGGCAGGCGGCGACCAGGCGGCGGCGGCGAGCCCCGGCAGGCGGCGACGGCGGCGGCGGCGGCGGCGGCGGCGAGGACCGGAAGGCGGCGACCAAGCGGCGGCGGCGGCGGCGGCGGCGGCGGCGAGCACCGGCAGGCAGTATGGACGGCAAGCAGACGACACGGCAGGGAAACGGCGGGGATCTTCCACGTCGAAGGTGCACCCTGAGAGTAGCCCAGCTGCACTTCAGTTATAACCATATGGTATATTTCAGTGGGTGATAATAATATTGAGAATGAAAACATTCGTACAAATATATGTCAAATTTGTAATGGAAGTGGAAGTGAACCTGCATGAAATTGATGCATACATGTATTGTATGGATATGACATATAGCCATCTAGACTCTGTTGTCCGTGTTGTGAACATAGTTCCGCGCAGTCAGCGCGTACACAACTTTCCCAATAGAGCGCGCCCCGCTAAGCACAACAGCGCAGGCACAGCGCTCGTCCGTCGCCGCACTACGAGATGGTGCTGTCTTAGAGACGGACCAAGTTCTGCTTCCGCCGATCCGCATATTAATATGTAACGCAGTCAATGAGGTTGCTGCTAACTTAGAACCTTTCTCCTCGCGGATCACACTCGCGCAGTGATACCTGAACCCGCGAGGTATTATAACGAGTGTACAGACCTCCGATTAGTCAGTCTGCATCAGTCCGCATTAGTCTGTAGTCAAGTTTCAATCTGCGCCTAGTAAGATTATCATATTCCTGTACATAGCCATGAAGAGAAATATATAGACACTTTGTCAAGTATCAGAGATATGTGACAATAAGGTTAACGTACCAAGACCAAAGGAGCTTCAGATTGTCAATTGTAAATAGCATCCAGAACCAAGTTAAGTTATTTTTATGCTTGTCATTATTTTAATAAATGTGTGTGAAAATTAATCAAGTTCTGTTTAAAGTTGGTCACCGTCAATCTGCTACTCTAAGCGTGCAAGTGACATTTCTATCGTCTGACCTAACGGCAGAAGATAAACACGCCACGATAAGACCATGAGACATATTGCTGACACTCCCCTACTTCGTTAGAGCGACAAGTCAAATAATCTGATGGTGTGTGTACCGAAAGTCTTACAGTACGCACACCACAGTCCGAAAGAAACAACACTGTATTTTTGACTATTTAAAAATTGTTGTATTAGTTTCTCGTTGAATAGTATATCAATAAGTAAATTTTTTACAGATTATGTAATGAAAATCGCACCACTCTTGTTGTTTATAATCTAAACGTACTCGCAAGATTAATAATCATGATTCTTGAATTTTTTTCAGGAAGTTGCACAGAAAGCTGGATATGTGAGTAATGCGTCAGCGAAGTGAGCAGTGATTGGCAAATAACGTGATACCAATGGTGACACGACAGAATTTGCGCGAATCGTGTAAGTGCACCTTTTAAGCGATTTCATCGGGTCAGGCAATCACATAATTTGGTTAGACCAAAATGTTTGCTGTTTTACAATATACATCTCATACTTGTACTTCGAAAGCATAGATTTATACATGTGTTATTCAGTACGTTAAACATGTCGAAATTAACACTATCAGAAGGAAGTAGCTACCGCCGTTTCAAATGGTTCAAATGGCTCTGAGCACTATGGGACTCAACTGCTGAGGTCATTAGTCCCCTAGAACTTAGAACTAGTTAAACCTAACTAACCTAATGACATCACAAACATCCATGCTCGAGGCAGGATTCGAACCTGCGACCGTAGCGGTCTTGCGGTTCCAGACTGCAGCGCCTTTAGCCGCACGGCCACTTCGGCCGGCACCTGCGTTTCAGCAGTTGCTGAGTTATTAATGGGAAACTCAAATATTTGAAAAATGGATATCTAGAGTAAACGTCTCTCGTAATGTTCGTGCTCGTCTCCTGTCTTTGAACGTTTTTCGTCAGTAACGTATAAAATTACAATAATTAAGGAAGTAAATACGGTGAAACGGATTGTTCAAATACCACTCGTTCTTCCGAGTGTCATCTTTCTTCATATCTCAATATTTAGGCAAGCCTTCAACAAAAATTAATCTCGGAACGTCAGTATACTCAATCTGTTATTGAAGTAGCAAACATAGGGAAGAGCGTGAATATTTGAACGAAAGCAAACAGTTATGAATGTATTTGCAGGAGAAAATATATGTTGCTTTTCTTACGAAGTCAAATGTCAAGCAAAAGTGAGATATGTAAGGGCTAAAGTACAACACATGTAAGTATTCAGGAGAAAACATAAGTTTCGAATCTCGTGCCTGTAGCAGCAGAACAGTCAAGCTGTATCCCGCAAATGTTTATCATCCTATCTCATTTCCTTTGCTTCAAATGAAAAACATATGGTTGAACATAGATTAATATTCAGAAGGTTACATAGTCATCGATATCGGGTTTTATATAGTCCCCGTATTATTTTTGTACCAGGGCAAGCAGATGTGCACCACGTCTGGGAGTAGGAATGACGATGATTTAATTGAAAATTAGTCCTTGTTATACTGGTAAAAGATGTGCAACAACACTAATAAGGTGTCCAATTAATCCCGCAGTAGTATAGCTCTTTGTATCACATTCATTTTAATGAACAATACGCTTCGTTTCAGCCAAAGGAAATGTTCTCAAAAATAGTGATGCCTTAGACGAAGGCCTTTCCTTCATTTTCGACATTTGCTAAAACTTTCCTAAATCTTTGGAAACGAGCAATTCGTCTGCACATAAATTGTAAATGTAAAGTCCAGGTTTACGCGTTTCAGAACACTTTCCATCAGAGGCTGGATTACATTCATACCTATAAAATAGTTAACTGAAAACTGGAATCACAAAACTAAACACAAGTAGACCACATCAGCGAAGGCGGAAATTACGCTGACTTAAAGAGGATGGCGGAACACAGGAGACCATGGAGGGATTGACAACGTGAAAGTAAACCTGCCTATACGCAGAATACTGATAATAATGATGATGGCAACATCGCACTGAAGAGAAACAGACGTTATGTTGTTTAAACCTGCATGTGTGTTACAGCTCTGCACTCTCTCAGTAGAATAATTTCACATGTTAACACCATCTGATGATCGCAAAAGTTACAGATTTGGCGCCCCATTAAGTCAATTAACAGTTGTGTCCCAATAGGCTGACCATTGCAACTAAACGGTTTCTTTGAGAGATCATCTCACGGAAGCAGATGTTTTTTAATGTCTCGTACAATCAGCACGTAACATCACTTCTTCTTCCTGTAGATGTAACCTTATTTGTTTATTTACATTAACCATTACGAGTTTTTCATAACTCACTAAACCACTTTGTAAATTTTTCTTGTTTTTTCGATGTACCACGGAATCTGGTGATGATGAAGGCAATGAAATAGGATCAGTGATAGCTTATGGTTATTTGAAATGACATTAAAACGAGCCCGACTAATAGTGTAGAATCGCAAATCCACAACTCATGCAGGTATATTTTTCTTGTAATCCTTGGCTATCTACAGTTGTAGGTCAATGGATCAACTTCTTTCGACGTGATCTTATCATTAAAAACGAACAGAACCTCTTACTAAATTTTGTTCATTACTCTTCAGTAGCCGGCCGCGGTGGTCTAGCGGTTCTAGGCGCGCAGTCCGGAACCGCGCGACTGCTACGGTCGCAGGTTCGAATCCTGCCTCGGGCATGGATGTGTGTGATGTCCTTAGGTTAGTTAGGTTTAAGTAGTTCTAAGTTCTAGGGGACTGATGACCACAGTAGTTAAGTCCCATAGTGCTCAGAGCCATTTGAACCATTTTTTACTCTTCAGTACAAAAACAAAACACTCAAGGGAAATGCCAGAAATATCGGCTTGAATCGGTGTTACACCTTTCACAATAAGAAAAAAAAAACAATACAGCGTGATTTTGAAACATGTACACAGCTGTAGATGTTAAAGCGCCTGCTAGCTACACATACTTACATCGCATCAAGACTGCCCGCAACGGAAATTACTGTCAAACCAAAGCTGATGGTGTGTTATGAGACAACGTGTCATACAATTTTAGGGTATGTTGATGACTATTTGGATAGTCCATTGTGTCTAAATGACATTCGGCCTCCGTAAGAAATTGACGTTTCTGGTGCCATGGACCTCGATTGGCCGAAATACTCTCCGGATATGAACACATATGGCTCCGTTTTGTTGGAATATATTAAAGACAAGGTGTACAGCAATAACCCAAAAACCTCGCTGAGCTGGAAACAGTTATTCAGGAGGTCATCGACAGCGTAGATGTTCCGACACTTCAGCGGGTCACGCAGAATTTCGCTATTCGTCTGTCGTACATCATCGCCAACGATAGCAGGCAGGTAAAACACGCCATAACCTAAATCCGAGTATCTGTAGCAACATTTACGTGTTGAATAAAGTGTGAGCACGCCGTAGTTTCTATGTAACTGACGTTTTTTCATATAGTTCAATAATTAGCACCCTGTACATGAAGGTATCAGAAGGCTCAGAGATCTAAATCTAAGCTGTCCCTTTTGAACAGCATGTTGGATGGTTTAGAGCAGTCTAGATGGTTGAATATAGTGCCATCGCTGACTTACGTTATAATGAGTTTGGGTAAATATAGCTTGTTCAGAATCAGCACAGAAAGGAACTATCGCTTATATGTACCCATAAGTATGTCCTGAACGACTTAAGGCTACTTCTTGTTATGTCAGTGTGGACTGTCCAGCATGTCTACACGGAATGGTGCATAACTCCCCTCCGAATAATACCGTGTCAGAACGGTGGTCATATAATGATCCTAACAGACACCACTGGAGAGAAAATTCGGAGCAAAGCAGGCAAAAAGGAATACAAACGTCTCAAAAATGAGATCGACAGGAAGTGCAAAATGGCTAAGCAGGGATGGCTAGAGCACAAATGTAAGGATGTAGAGGCTTGTCTCACTAGGGGTAAGATAGATACTGCCTACAGGAAAATTAAAGAGATCTTTGGAGAAAAGAGAACCACTTGTATGAATATCAAGAGCTCAGATGGCAACCCAGTTCTAAGCAAAGAAGGGAAGGCAGAAAGGTGGAAGGAGTATATAGAGGGTTTATACAAGGGCGATGTACTTGAGGACAATATTATGGAAATGGAAGAGGATGTAGATGAAGACGAAATGGGAGATAAGATACTGCGTGAAGAGTTTGACAGAGCACTGAAAGACCTCAGTCGAAACAAGGCCCCGGGAGTAGACAACATTTCATTAGAAATACTGATGGCCTTGGGAGAGCCAGTCCTGACAAAACTCTACCATTTGGTGAGCAAGATGTATGAGACAGGCGAAATACCCTCAGACTTCAAGAAGAATATAATAATTCCAATCCCAAAGAAAGCAGGTGTTGATAGATGTGAAAATTACCGAACTATCAGTTTAATAAGTCACAACTGCAAAATACTAACACGAATTCTTTACAGACGAATGGAAAAACTGGTAGAAGCGGACCTCGGGGAAGATCAGTTTGGATTCCGTAGAAATGTTGGAACACGTGAGGCAATACTAACCTTACGACTTATCTTAGAAGAAAGATTAAGGAAAGGCAAACCTACGTTTCTAGCATTTGTAGACTTAGAGAAAGCTTTTGACAATGTTGACTGGAATACTCTCTTTCAAATTCTGAAGGTGGCAGGTATAAAATACAGGGAGCGAAAGGCTATTTACAATTTGTACAGAAACCAGATGGCAGTTATAAGAGTCGAGGGGCATGAAAGGGAAGCAGTGGTTGGGAAAGGACTGAGACAGGGTTGTAGCCTCTCCCCGATGTTATTCAATCTGTATATTGAGCAAGCAGTAAAGGAAACAAAATAAAAATTCGGAGTAGGTATTAAAATTCATGGAGAAGAAGTAAAAACTTTGAGGATTGCTGATGACATTGTAATTCTGTCAGAGACAGCAAAGGACTTGGAAGAGAAGTTGAACGGAATGGATAGTGTCTTGAAAGGAAGATATAAGATGAATATCAACAAAATCAAAACGACGATAATGGAATGTAGTCAAATTAAGTCGGGTGATGCTGAGGGAATTAGATTAGGAAATGAGACACTTAAAGTAGTAATGGAGTTTTGCTATTTAGGGAGTAAAATAACTGATGATGGTCGAAGTGGAAAGGATATAAAATGTAGACTGGCAATGGCAAGGAAATCGTTTCTGAAGAAGAGAAATTTGTTAACATCGAGTATAGATTTAAGTGTCAGGAAGTCGTTTCTGAAAGTATTGGTATGGTATGGAGTGTAGCCATGTATGGAAGTAAAACATGGACGATAACTAGTTTGGACAAGAAGAGAATAGAAGCTTTCGAAATGTGGTGCTACAGAAGAATGCTGAAGATAAGGTGGGTAGATCAAGTAACTAATGAGGAGGTATTGAATAGGATTGTGGAGAAGAGAAGTTTGTGGCACAACTTGACTAGAAGAAGGGATCGGTTGGTAGGACATGTTTTGAGGCATCAAGGGATCACAAATTTAGAATTGGAGGGCAGCATGGAGGGTAAAAATCGTAGAGGGAGACCAAGAGATGAATACACTAAGCAGATTCAGAAGGATGTAGGTTGCAGTAGGTACTGGGACATGAAGAAGCTTGCACAGGATAGAGTAGCATGGAGAGCTGCATCAAACCAGTCTCAGGACTGAAGACCACAACAACAACAACATCGCTCGTTGTCAATTACGATCGGTTTCAAACTGGAAAGGAATTGTTGCTGTCAATGAATGCATGTCCCTCTCAACCAGTTTCGAATAAAAGTTACGAAGGAAACTCCATGCAATGGACATCTGGAGTCGAGTAAATCACAAAAAGATTGTTCGTAGCGTTACATAAATTTGCTAGTCTTCGTAGGGCCAAAGACAATAGTAGTTGAGAAGAGGCGAGCAGTGTGGTGTGACAAGGGAGTTTTTTTTCATTTAGAATGGTTAAAGAGACGGAGTGAACCGAAGGCCCAGTGAGGAGTTCAACGCTCAGGATGTGGAAGGGGCATTTGAGACCGGAGGTGCTTATGTTTCTGGGGTGATCTTGCCACCGATGCGTATTGCCGTGAATAGGACCCAGGACGTTTCTCTCAACACTGTCGGACACCAGGCCTTCACCTCTTCCTTCTACAACTTCGTGATGGCAATGCTGTTCTAACTCCCATCTACTGATTTGGACGAATACTTCAATTGGATAGAAAATGCTGTCACCACACACTCGTAGAGTTACTCATGCGTCTGTGCCCTCCAGACGTTTAGGAAGATATTTCCGCAGAATGTGGAACTTAAACTTACCCAAGCACTCTGTCCACCGCTATTGCACGAGTAATGAAAGCGCTGAACTGTTAGAACTAAAAATGAATGTTTGTGGACGTTTCACCTCCAACATCCGTCTGTTTGACCACGTCATTGCTTCATATGAGATTTTATATTAAGTGACTATCATAATCCATGCTTATTTCATGATCTCTGTCCGTATGCATCTCAGTACCTTGCATCAGACATCAAATACCTGTCATTCCATCAGAACAGAACTCAGTTATCTAGCACCATGGCTGTATTCATCCATAAAACAAAATATTCGAAAAATAGTCTTCTGTTGCTGTCCTTCTCCTCTGCAACAAACTATTCTCCGTTCCGTGCACAATTCAACGCCAAGTTTAGTTAGGCTGTGTTTAACACGACCATATTTCTCTCCATTTTAAAACTATATCTCAAATCCATTGCTGCTACAGCACTCTGTCTACAAATACTCGTCATACTCGTTATTACCACTAAATGTTTTCTCTGCCGTTTTTACGTCATAGTAATTTCCAGCTCTAGCATTCTATGTTACCAGGGCGTGGTGGAAAGTAACGCCTCAGAATTTTTTATGAGAAAAATGTTAAACCTTTTAAATAAAACAAACGTTATCAACATTCTACGTCTTTAATCTTCATATCTACATCTACATTTACACTCTGAAAATGAAATTTAAGTGCCTGACAGAGGGTTCATCGAACCACCTTCACAATTCTCTATTATTGCAATTTCGTACAGCGAGCAGAAAGAACGAACACTTACATCTTTCCGTATGAGCTCTGATTTCCATTATTTTATCGTGGTGATCGTTTCTCTCTATGTAGGTTGGTGTCAACAAAATATTTTCGCATTCGGAGGAGAAATTTAGTGATTGGAATTTCTTGAGAAATTTCCGTCACAAAAAAAACCGCCTTTCTTTTAATAATGTCCAGCCCAAATCCTGTATCATTTCAGTGAAACTCTCTCCTATATTCCGCTATAATAAAAAACGTGCTGCCCTTCTTTGAACTTTTTCAATGTACTCTGTCAGTCCTATCTGGTAAGGATCCCATACCGCGCAGCAGTATTCTAAAAGAGAACGGACAAGCCTAGTGTAGACAGTCTCCTTAGTAGATCTGTCACATGTTCTAAGTGTCCTGCCAATAAAACGCAGCCTTTGGTTATCCTTCCCCACAACATTTTCTAAGTATTCCTTCGAATTTACGTTGTTCGTAATTGTAGTTCTAAGGTATTTACTTTCATATGGCCTTTAGATTAGACTAATTTATTGTGTAACCTTTTAAGACTCATGAGGATGACCACACACTTTTCGTTATTCAGGGTCTACTGCCAATTTTCGAACCATTCAATGTCATTCCTAAATTGTTTTGCAATTAGTTTTGATCTTCTGATGACTTCATTAGTCGATAAACTATAGCGTCATCTGCAAACAAGGTTGCTCAGATTGTATCCCAAATCGTTTACATAGGTAAGGAACAGAAAGGGCCTATTACACTACTTTGAGGAACGCCAGAAATCACTTCTGTTTTAATCGGTGACTTTCCGTCAGTTACTACGAACTGTGATCTCTCTGACAAGAAGTCACAAATCCAATCACATAACATAGACGATATTCCATAAGCACGCAATTTCACCACAAGCCGCTTGCGTGGTACAACGTCGAAAGCTTTCCGGAAATCCAGAAATACACAATCTATTTGAAATCCCTTGCCAATAGCACTCAACACTTCATGCGAACAAAGAGCTAGCTGTGTTTCACAGGAACGATGTTTTCTAAATCCATGTTGACTGTGAGTCAATAGACCGTTTCCTTCGAGGTAATTCATAATGTTCGAACACAATATATGTCCCAAAACGCTGCTGCATCTCGAAGTTAAGAATGTGGGGCTGTAATTAACTGGATTACTCATTCTACCTTTCTCGAATATTGGTGTGACCTGTGCAACTTTCCAGTCTTTCGGTGCGGATTATCCGTCGAGCGAACGATTTTATATGATTGTTAAGTATGGAGCTAATGCATCAGCATACTCTGAAAGGAACGTAAATGGTATACAGTCCGGACCAGAAGACTTGCTTTTATTAAGTGATTTAAATTGCTTCATTACTCCGAGGAGATTTACTTCCACGTTACTCATGTTGACAGCTGTTTTAGATTCAAAAAATGGCTCAAAAGGCTGTAAGCACTATGAGACTTAACATCTGAGGTCATCAGTCCCCTAGACTTAGCACGCAATCTAAGGATATCGTACACATCCATGCCCAAGGCAGGATTCGAACCTGCGACCGTAACAGGCTCGCGGTTCCGGACTAAAGCGCCTAGAACCGCTCGGCCACAGCGGCCGGCCGTTTTAGATTCGAGATCTGGAATATTTACTTCGCCTTCTTTTGTGAAGGCATTTCGGGAGGTTGTGTTTAGTAACTCTGCTCTGGCAGCAGTGTCCTCGATAGTATCTCCATTGCTATCGCGCAGAGAAGGCATTGGTTGTTTCTTGCCGCTAACATACTTCACATACGACCAGACTCTCTTTGGATTTTCTACAAGGTTGTGAGACAAAGTTTCGTTGTCAAAACTGTTATAAGCATCTCGCATTGAATTCCACGCTAAATTTTGAGCTACAGTAATAGATCGCCAATTTTGGGTATTTTGTGTCTGTTTAAATCTTTAATTACTATTAAAAACAGTCTTGATCACGATTTATTTAACAAGGTGACCGGTTTCGACCACTACTGTGGTCATCTTCAGACCATTGAGTAGGAACCCCTTTCTGTTTGGTGATTCTCCAACAGAAAGGGGTTCCTACTCAATGGTCTGAAGATGACCACAGTAGTGGTCGAAACTGGTCACCTTGTTAAATAAATCGTGATCAAGACTGTTTTTAATAGTAATTATTTACAAGACATTGATCACTGCTGTTCCCGTAATGCATTCAAAAGTAATTCTGTTTAAATCTGGCATGTTTGTTTCGTTGTTTCTGCAACGGTGTTCTGACTCACTTTGTGTAGCAAGGAGTATCAGCTCCGTCATTTGTTAATTTATTTGGTGTAAATCTCTCAATTGCTGCCAATATTATTTCTCTGGATTCAAGTCTCGTATCTATTTGGAAGGAGATGGTCTCTCAGGAAGGCGTCAAGTGAATTATTATCAGCTCTTTTCAGTAGGTATATTTTTCGTTTATTTTTCGAGGATTTGGTGGTTAGAATATTCAATCTCGGTACGACAAAACTGAGTTCACTAATCCCTGTATCGGTTTTGATGCTCGTTATGAACTCAGGATTATTCGTTGTTAGTAGGTCAAGTGCGTTTTCGCAACCGCCTACTATACGCATGGGATTATGAACTAACTGCCCGAAATAATTTTCAGAGAATGTCTTTAGCACAATTTCGGATGACGTTGTATGCATACCTCTGGAATTCCATTTCGGATGACTTTTATGCGTACCTCCCGAATTCAAAATGCATTCTCGCCAGCATATCGAGGGTAAATTAAAGTCACCACCAACTATAATGGGTCGGGTAAGTGTTTGAAATCAAATTCAGGTTTTCTTTGATTCTTCCAACAATTGTATCGGGAAAGGGATCCAATTATTGGTTTATTCCGGCTCCCAAACAATGACCTCTGCTAGTACTTTATTTGTTTACTTAATCGTATGGCCAGGGACCCCCCGTCGGGCAGGCCGTTCGCCGGGTGCCGGTCTTTCAATCTGACGCCACTTCGGCGACCTGCAGTCGATGAGGATGATAGGATCATGATGAGGACAGCATCACACCCAGTCCCTGGGTAGAGAAAAATCTCCGACCCAGCCGGGAATCGAACCCGGGCTCAGTGGATTGACAATCTGTCACGCTTACTATTCAGCTACCGGGGCGGACTCTGCCAGTACTAACTCACAGGAACTATCCACTTCAATTTCTACATCTACAAGTACATGGTCACTGTGCAATTCACACTTAAGTGCCTGACAGAGGGTTCGTCGAACCATTTTCATGCTACTTCTCTACCATTCCACTCTCGAATGGCGCGTGGGAAAAAGGAACACCAAAATCTTTCCGTTCGAGCTCTGATTCCTCTTATTTTATTATGATCATTTATCCCTACGTGGGTGGGTGTCAACAAAATATTTTCGCATTCGGAAGAGGAAGTTGGTGAGTGAAATTTCGAAAATTTATATCGCCGTAAAGAAAACCGCCTTTGTTTCAGTGACTGCCGCCCCAACTCGCGTGTCATATCAGTGACACTCTCACCCCTACTGCGCGATATCACGAAACGAGCTGCCCTTCTTTGAACTTTTTCGATATCGTCCGTCAATCCTACCTGGTAAGGATCCCAAACCGCGCAGCAATATTCCAGCAGAGGACGGACAAGTGTAATGTAGGCTGTCTCATTAGTGGGTTTGTCGCATCTTCTAAGTCTTCTGCCAACGAAGCGCAGTCTTTGTTTCGGCTTCCCCACAATATTATCTATGTGGTCTTTCCAATTTAAGTTGCTAGTAATTGTATTAAGTCGAATTGGCAGCTGTTAGATTTGTGGGATTTATCGTATACCCAAAATTTATGGGTTTTAGTTTAGTACCAATAGTGCCATAGTACCTCGCACTTTTCTTTCTTTTGTGTCAATTGTCACTTGTCGCACCATACAGATATTCTATCTAGATCATTTTGTAATTGTAACTGATCGTCTAATGATTTTACTAGACGGTAAATTACAGCGTCATCTGTAAACAATCTAAGGGCTATGCTCAGCGTTACCACCCAGATCATTTATGTGAATGAGGAACAGCAGAGGGCCTATGACACTACCTTGCGGAACGCCAGACATCATTTCTATTCTACTCGATGATTTACCGTCTGTCATTACGAACTGTGACCTCTCTGAGAGGAAATCACGAATCCAGCCACAGAACTGAGACAATACTCCGTATGCACGCAATTTGATTAATAGTCGCTAGTAGGGAACGTTATCAAAATCCTTCTGGGAATCTAGGAATGTGGAATCGATCTGAGATCCCTTGTCGACATCAATCATTACATCATAGGAATAAAGGGCTAGCTGTGTTGCACAAGAACGATATTTTCTGAATCCGTGTTGGTTGTATATCAATAAGAAATTTTCTTCAGGGTGATTCATAATGTTCGAGTACAGTATATGTTCCAAAATCGTACTGCAAACTGAGGTCAGTGATATGGGTCTGTAATTCAATGGGTTACTCCTGTTTCCTTGTGAACCTGTGCTACTTTCCAGTCTTTAGAAACAGATTTTGCGTCAATTGAGCGGTTGTGTACGATTGCTATGAAAGGCGCTATTGTGTCTGCATACTCTGAAAAGAACCTGACTGGTATACCATCTTGACCGGAAGATTTTCCTTTATTAAGTGAAGACAAGATGAACTGCTTGTAAGAGCAACAAACACGCTACCGCCAACCGCGTTTAGCCTATTCCATTCGGAACGCCGTAAGGTTGTTCGCAAAAATTTCGACTGAGATTACATCCGACTTTAGCCAAGTTTCAGTGCCTATAACGATTTGCGCACCAGTGCTTTCTATTAGAGCTTGAAGCTCTGGTACTTTCCCAACACAGCTACGACAATTTACAACTGTTATACCGATGTTTCCTGTATCTAGGTTCTTCCTGTGTTCGGACTGCACCCTTTGTGACTGAAGCCTTCTTGTATTTTCCCGAGACTCTCTAGCCTAAAAAACCGCCCAGTGCACGCCACACAGCCCCTGCTACCCGTGTAGCTGCCTCCTGAGTACAGTGGACACCTGACCCATTCACCGGAATCCGAAACCCAACCATCCTTTGGCTGAAGTTGTGGAATTTGCAGCCTTAACTGTCGCAGAACCGTCTCAGCCTCTGATTCAGACCGTCAACTCGGCTCTGTACCAGAGGTCCGCATTCAGTCCTGTCGACTACGCTACAAATGGTCAGCTCTGCTTTCATCTTGCAAGCAAGACTGGCAGCCTTTACCACTTCTGTTAGCATCTCAAAACCAGAGACAAACTCTTCTGATTGTGACACACATCATTGGTACCGACGTGAGTAACCATCAGCAATTCGCTGCACCCTACGCTCTTCATGGCATCCAGGAGGACCCGTTGCACAACTGGAATGACTCCACGAGGTATGAACACGGAGTGCACATTGGTTTTCTTTTCCTTCTTGGCAGCCATGTACCTAAGGGCCCCCAAAACGCGCCTAACGCTGGAGTTCCGAACTATCAATCCCACCTTTTGTGATTGTCCGGATCTTGCAGGCTTAGAGGTTAATCTAGATATTTATTTCTCAACACATACTTATATCTCAGCATAGCCTGGAGACGGAACACATTTCTCCCAAGAGACCAGTTTGTTGATGCCGCACTTGTAGAAAGTTTCACTTTACCAGCGGAGCCACAACCTCAGCGCTGCTTGCGCCGCCTCGTCACTATCGAAGTGAGGTCCTCGATTGTTTTCTTCAAGTCTTGGAAACAAATGAAAATCAGCTGGAGCCAAGTTGGATCTGTAAGGAGGATGATCGAGGACAGTTGAAACTTCCCCTTTGTATGAAAAGAATGACAGTGCTGGAAAAACTCTTACGTTATTAGATTTTCAAACAGCTGAGAAAAACTGAACGTACTCCGATTATTTCTAAACCGACACACAAAATTTTAGCGCAAAGCAATTTGATTTTTAATAATCCCTACAAAAGAATAGCCATGACTAACAACAACCTTTCCTTCATGAATCACTTACCTCACAAAAATCTTCGTTACTCGAACTACTGCAATACAGCGAGCGCCAATACTGTCAGCTAAATAAAAGATTCTAACTACTGAAGGCACTAACTACTGACAGGCACAGTTACCAAATGAAAGATTTTGATAGAGAACAAACAATTTATTTACCTTAATAGTGTTCAAAAGTCATTCATGACATCCAGTCTTACAAACTTCCTTTCTCTGACGGACACACGTCCAGTTCGTCCGCTCATAGTAACCTCTCAAAACTCTGGCATCTCTTTCCCCACTTCCACCACTGCTGGCGGCTCACTTCCAACTGCCGAACGCTAGGCGCTGTTCACATCTAACTGCCCAACACTACAAAAGCGAATATTCCAACAATGAGTCCAACCAGCCACAGACTGCACACAGTGCAGTCAGCGATTTTCATACAGAGCACTACGTGGCGTTACCAACACAAAAACCTAAGCAGCCCATTCACACAGTGAACGCATGGCGTCGGATTGCTGCGGATGTCGCTGCGCTCTTGAGTGGTCTGGCATTGCCACGGTAAAGGAGAGGGTGCTCCATTTGTGGACGGACTCCTCGTATTCCGAACTCAGTTATAGCACGTGGTTTCTCATGCACCGACATAATTACGTTACACACCGCCATTTTAAGCGTTACAATTCGGAGACCTGGAGCGGCAGAAGACCGGAAACATGGAGAGTTGAAAGAGATGTATAAAGTTAGTAACGTTTGTTTTATTTAAAAAGCTTTAAATGTGTTCACATGAATAATTTGGAGACATCGCTTTTCGCCGTGAGGCCTTATGGATGTTACTTGTACCAGCTTCTCGTAATGAATCCAGTGTAAAATATAAGAATCAGTCGAAAGAAAACGAAACAAATGGAAAAAAGTAATTAAATTATTATTCCGTAAGTAGTCGCCATTATGTTAATACGTCTGTCCCCCTGGAAGACAAAGCGATCAACGCCTTCATCGAGAAATGTTGCCTACGGAACCATGACTATACCCAGATATGCAACTCTTTGATCTTCTCCAAAGCAAATCGACGACCACGAATGTATTTCCCCACGGCACCAAAAATATGAAAATCGCAAGGGGAACGATCGGGCTGTATGAATGGATGTGTAAGGGCTCCCCGACGAAGCCTCTGCAGTGCAGTCAAAACAACCTTGTCAGCATGTGGGGCACTGTCGATGAGTTCTTGACGGGTTTGCGGGCTTTAAAAACGACTACACACCCTCCGACTCAGAGTTGCAATATTAAAAGTTTAGGGTGGTTTCGTTGTCTAGGGGCTTGGATACGTAGTTTCCGCATTACAGACCAAATACTGCTGCGTCTACGGTATACGATAAGAATACAACATGAATCTAATGGTCGAAGCTCCTATCACTCGGCAATTGCGAATTTTGAACGTAACATAGACGTTTACAAATGAAAGGCTGCAATTAAATGACACTTGCGGATACTATCTTAACGACTTTAAATTATGAATACGATAGTAGGTGTACTTTTGAGAATCTGGTGTATTTCTGCAAAATGCTTAATGGTGTCGATAGTCCAGCAATTAAATAAAATATAAGTTGAATAACAGGGAACAATAGATTCCTACAGCACGTAATTAGTTATGAACAACAACTAAGCTCGCGAGATATTCTTTTCTAAACGCACACTATGTCTTCACTGTAGGAGCCACGGAAGTCTCACAATTGCACAAGTCGGCACTCTAAAGTATTTCTATCAACTGCGACCACGCGCATTCTGCTCCACACTCTCCAAGTCTCTCTCGCGGCCGAGCGTCCGCCGCGCCGTCGCGTCCAGCACTTTTCGTGTCCTCTGCCGTCCTGTCCAGCACCTTCTCTGTCCCGTGCCGTACACTCAGGACTCCCCCTGTGTCCTCTCCAGAAACTCACTTCCATCCAGTCTCCTCATTCACGAGCCCTGTGATTGGCTAAGCGCTTGCGCCGTGTCTTCATGCCAAAGCACAGTCACACTAACATAATGAAACATATTCGAAATACTGGACTTACATTTAAATATTTGAAATTAAATAAATATTCCTACGGCTGGACCATAAACACGCTCTAACACACATTATTAAATACATAAAGAATTAAATAAACATATATCAAAAGAAAAGAAGCAAAAGGTAGGCCAGGAGCCTTATGTCTCTGTGCTTTCTATAACAGAGTAAATATTTAATAGTATACATCGGATATAAACAAAGACAAGGATAAATAAATATATTTATAAGCATGCTGCTACCGTTTTATCGTGTAATTGTGGAGTACTTATGGCCTGACGCGATCGATAGTAATCGGCCCATTTGGCCTCCAATTATTCAGGAACTATTTACACTAGTGGCCATTAAAATTGCTACACCACGAAGATGAATTGCTACAGACGCGAAATTTAACCGACAGGAGGAATATGCTGTGATATACAAATGATTAGCTTTTCAGAGCATTCACAGAAGGTTGGCGCCGGTGGCGACACCTACAACGTGCTGACATGAGGAAAGTTTCCAACCGATTTCTCCTACAAAAATTTCTCCTACAAAAAAGCAGTTGACCGGCATTTCCTGGTGAAACGTTGTTGTGATGCCTCGTGTAAGGAGGAGAAATGCGTACCATCACGTTTCCGAGTTTAATAAAGGTCGGATTGTAGACTGTCGCGATTGCGGTTTATCGTATCGCGACATTGCTGCTCACGATGGTCGAGATCCAATGACTGTTAGCAGAATATGGAATCGGTGGGTTCAGGAGGTTAATACGGAACGCCATGCTGGATCCCACCGGCCTCATATCACTAGCAGTCGAGATGACAGGCAACTTATTCACATGGCTGTAACAGATCGTGCAGCCACGTCTCGATCCCTGAGTCAACAGATGAGGACGTTTGCAAGACAACAACCATCCGCAAGAACAGTTCGACGACGTTTGCAGCAGCATGCACTATCAGGTCGGAGACCATGGCTGCGGTTACCCTTGACGCTGCATCACAGACAGGAGAGCCTGCGGTGGTGTACTCAACGACGAACCTGGGTGCACGAATGACGAAACGTCATTTTTTCGGATGAATCCAGGTTCTGTTTGCAGCATCATGATGGTCGCATCAGTGTTTGGTGACATCGCGGTGAACGCACATTAGAAACGTGTGTTCGTCATCACCATACTGGCGTATCACCAGGCGTGATGGTACGGGGTGCCTCTTGTTCGCATTGATGGCACTTGGAACAGTGGACGTTACAATTCAGATGTGTTACGACCCGTGGCTCTACCCTTCATTCTAACCCTGCCAAACGCTACATTTCAGCAAGATAATGCACGACCGCATGTTGCAGGTCCTGTACGGGCCTTTCTGGATACAGAAACTGTTCGACTGCTGCTCTGGCCAGCAGATTCTCCATGTCTCTCACCAACTGAAAACGTCTGGTCAATGGTGGCCCAGCAACTGTCTCGTCACAATACGCCAGTCACTACTCTTGATGAACTGTGGTATCGTGTTGAAGCTGCAAGGGCAGCTGTAACTGTACACGCATCCAAGCTCTGTTTGACTCAAGGCCCAGGCGCATCAAGACCGTTATTATGGCCAGAGGTGGTTGTTCATGGTACTGATTTCTCAGGATCTGTGCACCCAAATTGCGTGAAAATGTAATCACATGTCAGTTCTAGTATAATATATTTGTCCAATGAATACCCGTTTATCATCTGCATTTCTTCTTGGTGTAGCAATTTTAATGGCCATTAGTGTAAGTTACATGCCTGTAATTCATACCAACTTATGTTTATACTAATAGCTTTCTAAAGACACGGCGATCTTCAAAATCGGATGAAGCGTTTATATTTTGGAAATTCGTTGCTGGGTGTTACTTGTATAATTTACCATCAGATACTAAAGTTTAAACTAATAAAGATATTGAAAATCTGATTACGCCTTTAGAACCGTCGTGCAAATGATAGTTACGTGCATGTTTCTGTTTGAGGTATCATAATTCATTTGGCTTCTATTAATTTCTGTACAAACTGTGAAATGTCTGCCATTAAGGTTTCACAAATTCCGCATCTCTGACACTCTCGGCATAGACATCTCCTTCATCGACACAAAGCACCGTCCTCGTCACAGCGGAATTGCCAGCCACGCGGCTGGACCTTTTGCTGGGGCTGCCCCTCTCGTCCGGCTAACGTTTGCCACCACGTGTTTGCTGCCGGGCCCCGGCATTGACTAGCATCCCGTGCGGCCGCCCCAATTCCGAACATATAATTTTTTCAGGTTTCCACAACTCGCCCGTTACTTCACACGTTGAATAATCGTTTTAAAAGGTTGATATATCTGTTACTGGGTGCGATTTTCTTTCATAATGTAATGAAAATTAGTCGTGGACATTTTAGACGTTTAAAACAAATGCAATTTACAAAATAATTCGTTCATTCTATTAACAACGAGAAGTAATACTGTAATTTTTAAAGTATACCGCAAGATCAGCTACCAACACGCCCCGACATCGCTCTGAAAATTATTTTTTGGATGAACATAAATTTGTTAAAGTACGAAGGCACGCTGTAAAGTAATGGATATTCCCTTCTGACCATCTGTTGACGTATTACGTGCCATGTACGCTACTCTGTCTACTTTCCCACTTCGTTGGCGAAAGTGGCAATCGTCTGCCGCAAGAGGGTTCCGAATCGTAGCGTGTAAAATGGCGGCGTGTAACGTAACTGCACTGAAAAGACAAAAAATTCAGACCACCTACTTAATAGCTTGCCGGGCCATCTTTGTAACGAAATATATAACCGATTCTGCGTATCATCCATTCTACAGTTCGTTGGTACATCTGTGGAGCAATGTGGCACAAGGTATCTTGCGGCCGTGGTGGCCGAGCGGTTCTAGGCGCTTCAGTCAGGAACCGCGAGACCACTACGGTCGCAGGTTCGAACCCTGCCTCGGGCATAGATGTGTGGGATGTCCTTAGGTTATGGTTCAAATGGCTCTAAGCACTATGGGACTTAACTGCTGTGGTCATCAGTCCTCTAGAACTTAGAACTACTTAAACCTAACTAACCTAAGGACATCACACACATCCATGCCCGAGGCAGGATTAGAACCTGCGACCGTAGCGGTCGCGTGGTTCCAGACTGTAGCGCCTAGAACCGCTCGGTCACGGTCCTTAGATTAGTTAGGTGTAAGTTCCAGGGGACTGATGACCTCAGATGTTAAGTCCCATAGTGCTAAGGGCCATTTGAACCATACGAACCAAGGTGTCTACGCGCAAATCATGTAATTCCCAGAATAGCTGGCTGTTAATTTCTGAACGTGGTGATGGTGCTCGATAATGCAGATTGGGAACATCGGATTCGCACCAGATGAATCTGGTGGCCACGATATTAAAGTGATTTCACTGTCACGCTCCTTTAACCACTGTAGCACGATCCTGGCTTCAAGACAGGGACAGTTATACTATTGAAAGGTGACATAGTCGTCAGGGAAGACATAAATCTTGAGGGAATCAAGGTGGTCCGCAGCCGACATGGTGTCTTCGCCTACTACCACAACACCCAAGCAAGCACAGAAGAATGTTTACCACAGCGCAATACTACTCCCATTACTCCCACAAGCATGGGTCCGTGGCGCGGTGCTCTTTTCTACCGCCCGTTCGCCTGGATGACGGGGTTTGTGGAGACGGCCATCAAGCTGCTGTAGCAAAAACCTGAGATTAGCCAACATGTTTCCTGTTATGTTGTTGTGGTCTTCAGTCCTGAGACTGGTTTGATGCAGCTCTCCATGCTACTCTATCCTGTGCAAGCTTCTTCATGTCCCAGTACTTACTGCAACCTACAGCCTTCTGAATCTGCGTAGTGTATCCATCTCTTGATCTCCCTCTACGATTTTTGCCATCCACGCTGCCCTCCAGTACTAAATTTGAGATCCCTTGGTGCCCAAGAACACGTCCTACCAACCGATCCCTTCTTCTAATCAAGTTGTGCCACAAATTTCTCATCTCCCCAATTCATTCAGTAACTCCTCATTAGTTATGAGATCTACCCATCAAATCTTCAACGTTCTTCTGTAGCAGCATGTTTCGAAAGCTTCTATTCTTTTCTTGTCTAAACTACTTATCGTCCATGTTTCTCTTCCATACATAGCTACACACCATAAAATACTTTCAGAAACGACTTCCTGACACTTAAATCTATACTCGATGTTAACAAATTTCTCTCCTTCAGAAACGCTTTCCTTGCGATTGCCAATTTACATTTTATATCCTCAGAACTTCGACCATCATCAGTTATTTTGCTCCCTAAATAGCAAAACTTATCTACTACTTTAAGTGTCTCATTTTCTAACCTAATTCCCTCAGCATTACCCGATTTATTTCCACTACATTCCATTATCCTCGCTTTGCTTTTGTTGATGTTCATCTTATATCCTCCTTTCAATACACTGTCCAATCTGTTCAACTGCTCTTCCAGGTCCTTTGCTGTCTCTGACAGAATTACAATGTCATCGGCGAACCTCGAAGTTTTTATTTCTTCTCCATGGATTTTAATACCTACACTGAATTTTACTTTTGCTTCCTTCACTGCTTGCACAATATACAGATTGAATAACATCAGGGAGAGGCTGCAACCCTGCCTCACTCCCTTTCCAACCACTGCTTCCCTTTCATACCCCTCGACTCTTATAACTGCCATCTGGTTTCTGTACAAATTGTAAATAGACTTTCGCTCTCTGTATTTTACCCCTGCCACCTTCAGAATTTGAAAGAGAGCATTCCAGTCAACATCGTCAAAAGCTTTCTCTATGTCCACAAATGCTAGAAACGTAGGTTTCCCTTTCCTTAATCTTTCTTCTAAGATAAGTCTTAGAGTCAGTATTGCCTCACGTGTTCCAATATTTCTACGGAATCCAAACTGATCTTATCCGAGGTCGGCTTCTACCAGTTTTTCCATTCGTCTGTAAGGAATCCGCGTTAGTATTTTGCAGCTATGAGTTATTAAATTGGTAGTTTCGTAATTTTCACATTTGTCAACACCTGCTTCTTTGGGATTGCAATTATTATATTCTTCTTAAAGTCTGAGGGTATTTCGCCTGTCTCATACATCTTGCTCACCATATGGTAGAGTTTTGTCAGGACTGGCTCTCCCAAGGCCGTCAGTAGTTCTAATGGAATGTTGTCAACTCCAGGAGCCTTGTTTCAACTCAGATATTTCAGTGCTCTGTCAAACTCTTCATGCAGTATCATATCTCCCATTTCATCTTCATCTGCATCCTCTTCCATTTCTTACCCTCAATCCACAATCACCTACTATGTTTCCTTCTCTCCCTTTTCCTACTCTCTAATTTCAGTCACCCATGACTACCTGAATAATTTCTTTTATCTCACCATACATTTAATCAATTTCTTAATTAGTGCAGAGTTAGTTGGCACATAAACTTGTACTACTGTAGTAGGTGTGGGCTTAGTGTCTGCCTTGGCCACAATAACGCGTTCACTATGGTTTTTGTAGTACCTTATTCGCAATCCTATTTTATTATTTATTATTACACCTACTACTGCATTATCCCTATTTGATTGTGTATTTATAACCCTGTATTCACCTGACCAAAAGTCATGTTGCTCCTGCCACCGAACTTCACTAATTCCCACTACATCTAACTTTAACCTATCCATTTCCCTTTTTAAATTCTCTAACCTACCTGCCGGATTAAGGGATCTGACATTCCACGCTCCGATCCGTAGAACGCCAGTTTTCTTTCTCCTGATAACGACGTCCTCTTGAGTAGTCCCCGCCCGGAGATCCGGAATATTTTACCCAAGAGGATACCATCGTCATTTAACCGTAAAGCTGCATGCCCTCGGGAAAAATTACGGCTGTAATTTCCCCTTGCTTTCAGCCGTTCGCAGTACCAGCACAGCAAGTCCGTTTTGGGTAGTGTTACAAGGCCAGCTCAGTCAGTCATCCAGACTGTTGCCCCTGCAACTACTGAAAAGGCTGCTGCCCCTCTTCAGGAACCACACGTTTGTCCGGCCTCTCAACAGATACCCCTCCGTTGTAGTTGCACCAACGATACGGCCATCTGTATCGCTGAGGCACGCAAGTCTCCCTACCAACAGCAAGGTCCATGGTTCATGGGGGAGGGGGTTCCTGTTATACACGGTCCAATGTCGGTGGTCCCGTGCCCATTGTAACCGTAATGGACGATGTCATTGGGCCAACAGGTGAACACGCAGAAGCTCTTGTTCAATAATGTGCGCTGAATGTATACTCCGAAACTCATGTGTCCAGCGGCGTTGTGCTCTTTCGGCAGAAATCGCCATGTATCCTACTTCAAAGAACAGACAAGCATCCAAACCCCACGTTCTGTGAAGAGTTGTGGACGTCGAACCATCTCTTCCCTAGAGGTAGTTTCACTGTCCTTCTACCTTTATTCGTAGATGCTCATGACAGTAGCATATGAACTTTCGAGCGCTTCGCCGTTATCAGGATATTCGTTCACAGGCTCTGCGTAATAATAATCTGCCCTTTGGCAAAGTCGTTTATCTTGAAACGTCCCAAATGGTTCAAATGGCTCTGAGCACTATGGGACTCAACATCTGTGGTCATCGGGCCCCTAGAACATAGAACTGCTTAAACCTAACTAACCTAAGGACATCACACACATCCATGCCCGAGGCAGGATTCGAACTTGCGACCGTAGCGGTCTCGCGGTTCCGGAATGTAGCGCCTAGAACCGCCCGGCCACTACGACCGGCAGCCTTTTCGTCTTAGCTTCCCTGAACTTCTTATTCATTTCATTCCTCAGCAACTTGTATTTCTGTATTCCTGAGTTTCCCGGAACATTTATCTGCTTCCTCCTTTCATCGATAAATTGAAGTAGTTCTTCAGTTACTCATGGTTTCTTCGCAGTTACCCTCTTTGTACGTATGTTTTCTTTCCGACTTTCTATGATGGTCCTTTTTAGAGATGTCCATTCCTCTTCAACTGTACTGCCTACTGAGCCTTTCCTTATTGCTGTATCCATAGCCTTAGACAACTTCAACTGTGCCTCGTCTTTCCTTAGTACTTCCGTATCCCACTTCTTTGCCTACTGACTCTTCGTGACTAATGACTTAAACTTCAGCCTACTCTTCATCACTATTGTATTATGATCTGAGTCTATATCTGCTCCTGGGTGCGCCTTAGAATCCAGTATCTGGTTTCGGAATCTCTGTCTGACCATGATGTAATCTAACTGAAATCTTCCCGTATCACCCGGCCTTTTCCAAGTATACCAACTCGTCTAGTGATTCTTGAATCGAGTAATCGCTATATCTGAAATGTGTTACAGAACTCAATTAGTCTTTCTCCTCTCTCATTCCTTGTCCCATCCATATTTTCCTGTAACCTTTTCCTCTATTCCTTCCCGTACAACTGCATTGCAGTCCCCCATGACTATTAGATTTTCATCCCCCTTTACATACTGTATTACCCTTTCAAGATCCTCATACACTCTTTCTGTCTCTTCATCTTCTGCTTGCGACGTCAACCAGAACTGTCGTTGACGGTGTTGGTTTGCTGTCGATTCTGATAAGACCAACCCTGTCACTGAGCTGTTCACAGTAACACACTCTCTGCCCTACCTTCCTATTCATAACGAATCCTACTCACGTTATACCATTTTCTACTGCTGTTGTATTAGCCTATAGTCATCTGACGAGAAATCCACGTCTTCTTTCCACTTCACATCACTGACCCTACTATACCTAGATTGAACCTTTGCATTTTCTAGCTTCCCTACCAAGTTCAAGCTCCTGACGTTCCACGCCCACGCCCCGTTGATTATTCAATCATTTTCTCATGGTAACCTCCCCCTTGGCAGTCCCCTCCAGGAAATCCGAATGGGGGATTCTTCCGGAATCTTTTACCAGAGGAGAGATCATCATGGCATTTCTTCAATTATAGGCCATATGTGCTGTGGATATACGTTACGTATCTTTAATGCAGTGGTTTCCATTGCCTTCTGCATCCTCATACCGTTTATCATCGCTGATTCTTCCGCCTTTAGGGGAAGTTTCCCATCCCTAGAAGAAGAGAGTGCCCATAACATCTGTCCGCTATTCCGCCCTCTCTGACAATGCCGTTGTCAGAATGAGGCCGCCAATGCTGATTATTAATCAAAATTTAAGAAGTGGCGGGATTCGAACATCGGACCGAAGACGCTACCCCTAGACCACGGGTGCATCACTAAGTTAAATATATTTAGCCCATACTAGTAAGCATTAATGTAAGTAAGATTTTAGCACGTATAACGATATGGAAATCTTAGTTCTAATTGATTATTTCTTGTCATTTGCAAGACAGAATAGACAGTGGGTATCGGAAAGTTCAGAGAAGAGTACCTCGGTTTTTGCTATCGCAAAATAGGGGAGAGAGTGTCATGGATATGATACTCGAGTTGCGTTGTCAATCATTAAAAGAAACGCTTTTTTTATCGTGGCTAGAGTGTCTCACAAAATTTCAGTCACCAGCTTTCTCCTGCGGATGTGAAAATATTTAGTTTTCGCCCAACTACATAGGGAGATGAGATCATTCTAATAAAATAAGAGAAATCAGAGCTCGTACGGAAAAAGTTTGGCGTTCGTTTTTTGTCGGGCTGTTCGAGTGTGGAATCGTAGACTAATTGTCTAATTGTAGTTCGATAAACCCCCTATCAGTTGAATTGCGGAGTAGATGTAGATATACGGGTAGATGTAGGTAGTGTGTTGTGACGTAACAAGACTGTTACGCCACACTGAAGTAGCCGAAAGAAAGGCACGCGTACACACACGCCGACTGGCGTCAAGTCTGGAACAGGATAACTATTGAATGGTAGCACGAAAAGTACGTAGCTGGAATATACTTAACTTTATTCACTCCTTGTGATACATCTCTCTTGACTATACAAATGAGACTCGTAAGATACATGCACTGTTACAATTGGCGCCTTGCTAGGTCGTAGCCATGGACTTAGCAGAAGGCTATTCTAACTGACTCTCGGCAAATGAGAGGAAGGCTTCGTCCGTATTGTCGCTAGCAATGTCGTCCGTACAACTGGGCGAGTGCTCTATCGTATCTCGAGACCTGCCTTGTGGTGGCGCTAGGTCTGCGATCACACAGTGGCGACACGCGGGTCCGACATGTACTAAATGGACCGCGGCCGATTTAAGCTACCACCTAGCAAGTGTGGTGTCTGGCGGTGACACCACATAGTGGATGGGACATACGAACCACGTAAACTGACAATAGTCCCCGCAATTTGCCAGAATGGCTGTGGTGGAACAGTGGCGTCATTGTACCAGTGAAGACGTAGATAGCGATGCGAAAAACTAACCGGTTAAAATCGATACCGGTACTTCAGCTATGAATAACCGGTATTTTTCGGTATTTGTTAGGTCTCCGTTGTAACAGGTTTATTCTATTTTTTACTAATGACCGAATAAAAAACCGAAATGTCAGTTAGTCACAACAGAAGTGCTGTAATTTTTGGTTTTTAAAGAAACCTTCATTAAAAAGGAGTGATTTTTATTCATAATATTTCCATTGCTATGAAATGCAGATGGAGCCATAGCAAACTTGCGACATCATAAAAGCGAAAATATAAAACTTAACAATTCATCCAAAGATGCCTGTGTCTATAGAATATGCCTTTATCCGCTTGTAGCTTTTGAAAACGGACAAATTAACAGGAAAAATAGAATTCTTCAATCTGTTTTCACCTTTTAACGCTGACTATTTGCAATGATTTAATAGTGGTATGAGACTCGATTAGAACATGATTTTCGAGCAAAGTTTCAAGAAATTAGAATCAGTAGGAGAATACCGGTGGCTGTTAGTAATATTCAATCACTTGTCACTTCTCGATAAAAGCAGTGAATGATGGATGGATTAAGTTTTCATTTATTTGGGTGAACGGATTAAGTTTTCTTTTATTTACCTCCTTATTTTAATATTTTGTTTCTGTGTGTCTTGAAACTGAGGGAGGCGAAGTTTTTCGATATTTCTGGGTTTATTACAGGAAGCGGTTATTTTCAGCGGTTTTAACACGAAAAGCGGTTATTTCAGAAACCAGTTATTTCCAGTGGTTCTAGCACATAGGTTGAACTGGGAATAAAAATTACCGATGTAACAGAAAATCGGTTTTTCAGCGATGTATGGTGTGGCAGGCGGCAGTTGACGCTAAATAAGGAAACGTGTGAGGTGATCCACATGAGTTCCAAAAGAAATCCGTTGGAATTCGATTATTCGATAAACAGTACAATTCTCAAGGCTGTCAATTCAACTAAGTACCTGGGTGTCAAAATTACGAGCAACTTCAGTTGGAAACACCACATAGATAATATTGTGGGGAAGGCGACCCAAAGGTTTCGTTTCATTGGCAGAACACTTCGAAGATGCAACAAGTCCACTAAAGAGAGAGCTTACACTACACTCGTTCGTCCTCTGTTAGAATATTGCTGCGCGGTGTGGGATCCTTACCAGGTGGGATTGACGGAGGACATCGAAAGTGTGCAAAAAGGGCAGCTCGTTTTGTATTATCACGTAATAGAGAAGAGAGTGTGGCAGATATGATACGCGAGTTGGGATGGAAGTCATTAAAGCAACGACGTTTTTCGTCGCGGCGAGATCTATTTACGAAATTTCAGTCACCAACTTTCTCTTCCGAATGCGAAAATATTTAGTTGATCCCAGCCTACATAGGTAGGAATGATCATCAAAATAAAATAAGAGAAATAAGAGCTCGAACAGAAAGGTTAGGTGTTCGTTTTTCCCGCGCGCTGTTCGGGAGTGGAATGGTAGAGAGATAGTATGTTTGTGGTTCGATGAACCGTCTTTCAAATAGCTCTGAGCACTATGGGACTTAACATCTATGGTCATCAGTCCCCTAGAACCTAGAACTACTTAAACCTAACTAACCTAAGGACATCACACAACACCCAGTCATCACGAGGCAGAGGAGATGAACCCTCTGCCAAGCACTTAAATGTGAATTGCATAGTAATCTTGTAGATGTAGATAACCGACATTTGATGAGTGTCTCTAGATTTGGTGCATCCGTAGAAAATTGTGGGCTTTCTTCCGCGCCGAACCGAGGCCATTAGCATGATAGTGTTGAAATGTATTAGTGGGATGTCTCCCGGGGTAGACTAACGTATTGGCCGGTGTTCTTATCTTGTATATGACATACACTACATTCCCGTCGTAGCGGTGCCGAAGTCGGCAACTCTCAGGCACACAAGACAGGCTCTGCGCAGATACGAGAGAGTGTCATTAGGCGGATGGACAGGAAGCGGGAGGTAGTGCGTGCCTTGGCAGCCCAGGCGCCTTAAAGGCAGCGAGCGG
Source organism: Schistocerca piceifrons (assembly GCF_021461385.2). NCBI lineage: Eukaryota > Metazoa > Arthropoda > Insecta > Orthoptera > Acrididae > Schistocerca > Schistocerca piceifrons. The sequence continues at coordinate 550,172,081 of NC_060144.1, forward strand.
GGCCTTTGGCGTCCACGGCGAGCGACGGGAATTCGCTGAACCTTCAGCAGAGCAGGGCAGGCAGGGAAGGCGTGATGAATGGGGCGAGTCGCCCGCGGTGGGTAAACTTGGTGGCTCTCTGAAGCCCGGCGGCGCCGGGGGCAGGTGGGGGCGGCGCGGGGGCGGGCGGCAGCTGAAAGTTGAATTTAAGAGAACAGTCGGCCCCCTCGCCGGCGAATTTCCCTTATAGGTGGAAGAATAGTGAAATATTCGTCACAGCGAATTCTTAATCGCATTTCCTGGGCTGTATTTTAGAAGGTTCACTTCGCAAGAAAAAGTTGTTGAGACAGAAATTGAATACGTTTTAAAACTCGATTTAGTGGTCGTCCTCCGGTGGTGCTACGAACGTCACTAAATCTGATAAAATTGGGTGATAACTAACGTCCTTTCGGTCTTGGTTCTCAGTGCTCAGAGCCGGATAAATTCAAAGTTCAGACTTGCGGTTCCGGATATGAGGTTTTCCTCCAGATAGTCTCAAGTTCTTTACAGGCGAGCTAAAACCGGGTGACACTGCCGTACTGCTGGCCTAGTAACTTCTCACACCTTCCGAGCGGATCATCGTTCCGAGGGTTTATAGGTGAAACTGTTTTAGGACTGTAGCCTACACCATGATACCTAAGCACTGCTCCTGATGGATAAATCAGCATTATGTTGATATAATTGCGTAGGATTCCGCGGCCAGAGTCAGTCGACAAAAAAATTTTCTGGGTTTGGTACAACGTCATAATGTAAAAACTACTGCTGCTATAGAGAAACCAACGTTTCGGCCACGTTTGCAGCCGCCTTCTTCTAATTAGACCCAGAAGAAGGCCGCTGCAATCGTGGCCTAAACGTTGGTTCCTCTATAGCAGCAGTAGTTTTTACATTATGACGCGGTACCAAACCAAGAAAACTTTTATGTCGACCAGCATTATGTTGGCTCATTAGTTCACAGCTTTTTTTCCGTAAGTTTAACACAACAGATACACATAACAGAGACTTCAGTCATCAATACTACATTCTCCTTCGCTACTGACAACAGTCTACCAACGCTGGGCTAATTTTGCGACTGTAGAACTCGTCAAGCCTTGTTTGGATCGCATATTCATCCGGAAAGGAAATTCCTTGGAGGCTGTTCCATAGAAAGCGAAAAAAGGTGAAAATGTGAGTGTGGAAGATCAGGTGGATAAAGTGCGTGTGAAATGACTTTCCAACCAGATTCCTGTATGGTGTTTCTAGCGTCACTTCACTGCAGTCTTCCTGATCATTGTTCTTCGATTACGTCTGCAAGACGTCTCAGTTGTTGACAGTAAATGACATCAGTGATGGTCGCACCTCGGGGAAGCAATTCGCGGTACACTGTCGCTGTTCCACCAGATGCGTGACGTTGTCTTTTGTGGATGCACGCAGGCTATCGTACAGGGAGTTGCTGCTTTGTTTGGGCCCAACCGTTCCTTTCTTTTCTTTATGTTAGCACAAAGACCTCTTCTCGTCAGCAGTAACGGTTCAGGATAGGAATGTCGGTGTTGTTCTCGAGTCCATTTTCACGAGCAACCAGAGATTCATTTACGGCCACTTCTGTGATTCTGGCTTAGAACATGCGGTACCCATACACCTGACTTTCGAACGTTCCCCATTGGCATGATGGTAGAATGATCATAGTTCATCACATTGACCAGTTTTCGATTAGACTGACGGTCGTCATTATAGATTATTGCGTTTAAATAGTCTTCATGAAATCCCGAAGGTCCTCTTAAACGTGGAGAGTCACGAACGTAAAAACGATCGTCCTTAAAATGAGAAAATCATTTTCTTGCTGTGCTCTGTCCAATAGCGTTACCCATATCCTCGGCGCAAGTGTTTCGGGCTACCTCCGCTGCTGTCACCCCTCTACTGATCTCAAACATAAGGATATGTCGGAAACGTTCCGGTTTCTCGACTTGGCACTCCCTTTCCTAGCGTTCACAGCTCTACTCACTATCTCCAGATGACCAAATGACGGTATGTAAACTCAAATAACGATACTGAACTACAAATTGAAAAAAGCCAGGCGGCAAATAAACCCATAGCAATCGGAATCTAAAAAGGAAAAAGAACAACGCTTTGACTCTGTGCACCAACCTAACACTTAATGAAATTATCATAATGGGTGGAAACTGTAATGTAGACACGGACGTTATTACACGTTAATATTATGATTGATTACATATTTTACTGGAATACTGTATTTTTTCAATCTTAATGAGAAATGTTTGCCCCTTGAAACTGTTCTGCTTTCGGCAGAACCATCCATCTGTGCCTCCACAAGTGATTCGAAACCTTATTCTGCAACATGTTGCGTTCAGCCCATTGTATAAATATTTGCCCCTTGCAACTGTTCTGCCCTCAGCAGAACCATCCATCTGTGCTTCGACGTCTGATTCGAACCTTCAGCCCATTGTTTAATGCTTCTTAGAGTGTCCATCGATGAATTGATACGAATACGAATAACTACATACGCTCCAGTTTTGTCGATATCAAACTCATCCTTAAAAAACTTTGCCTCGTTGTCTTTTCTAGGGTTTCAGGTCACGGCTTCAGTTCTCATGCTGAGGCTGATTTTTTAAGTGTGGCAGTCGAGAAAAATGTGCGTTAAGTTATTGTTATTTACGAACAAAATTCATGTCTTGTTAACATAATTTATTAACTTCATCTACCTCGTGACTACCAATCCTGATATTAAGTTTCTCACTGTTCTCATTTATGCTACTTCTGATTACTTTCGCCTTTCTTCGATTTACTCTCAGTCCACATTCGGTATTCATTGGGCTGTTTATTCCATTCAGCAGGTCCTGCGATTCTTAATCACTTTCACTGAGGACACCAATATCATCAGTAAATCTTATTTTTGATATTCGTTCACCTTGAGTTTCAGTTTCAATCTTAATCCTTCTTTTATTTCCGTCATTGCTTCTTCGATGTATAGTCTGAACAGTAGGGGCGATATAGGACATTTCTGTCTTACACGCGTTTTAATCCGAGCGACCGCTACGGTCACAGGTTCGAATCCTACCTCGGGCATGGATGTGTGTGATGTCCTTAGGTTAGTTAGGCTTAAGTAGTTCTAAGTTCTAGGGAACTGATTACCTCAAATGTTAAGTCCTATAGTAATCAGAGTCATTTGAACCTTTTTTTTTTTTTTTTTTTTATCCGAGCGCTTTGGTCTCCCACACTTAATGTTCTCTCTTGAATCTCGTACACTTTGTATTTTACCCTTCTCTGTCTCTAGTTTATCCTTACCTTTCTCAGAATTTTGAACATCTTGTTCCATTCTACATGAAGATTTAAAATACATCCATAAACACACATAGAATACATGCAGTTTAGTTTTCTTTGGTACTGACAAATATTAATATGAGTTAAAACGTTCATACTACGTATGCTGAAATTATGTCTTCTCATTTTACTTTACTATAGTGTAGAGACGTCGACATTGCCCAGTGCAAAGTTACTGCTTCAATTCAGACGAAATTCATTGTTAGTTTTTTCCTTTTAATGTTATAGTCTACTTCATAATTTTATGTGGTTTTGAGATTCTTGTCATGCTACAGTTTTCTAAGATGCACTTGACGAGTGAATGCAAATAACACCGATCTGATCATTTCTTCGTAGGATTCTGCTTCCCTTGGAAATTTCAGAACAGGATCTACCCATTCACTGCTTTCTTTGACATTGTACATCTAATGTTCAGAAGTGTGTCATAAAGAGGCAGATGGTACACTAACTTTTCAAACAAATCAAGACAATGTACCCAGTAAGTGTGTTAATTGTATGTACATGTGAGTGTGAACCTGTTTAATTTGGAGACCACTCGTTCGCATTGACTGACTTGCGTGTTAAAGCTTGATATTATAATTATTTGTATGCCGTTACCTCACAGAAACTCTCTCCATTTGTAGCTCAAATGGCTCTGAACACTATGGGACTTAAGAGCTGAGGTCATCAGACCCCTAGAACTTAGAACTACTTAAACCTAACTATCCTAAGGACATCACACACATCCATGCCCGAGGCAGGACTCGAACCTGCGACCGTAGCGGCCGCGCGGTTCCAGATTGAAGCCCCTAGAACCGCTCGGCCACACCGGGCGACTCCATTTGTAGCCAATGAAGTAAGATGCACTGTCCGTCAGCAACGTCTTGAGTTTTCCTATAGTGAGAATGTGGTAATTTAAAATTCCTTTGATATGATTGCGGCTGTACCGGACTTAGTAGCATATAACTTCAAAAACGTGAAAAAATCTTTATGCAGTAATTTATTTTATACCTACATGGGCGGTTGGGTATGGACCGGCAATATCAACTGTTACAATTTCGAGTGGTTTGCTAGGCAAATGGTGTGCAATTCAGCCTTATTACTTTTGTTCATAGATTTTGTTTTTTTAACGGAAGGTACAAGTGCTTAGCAGTCGATGTACTATTCATCGCATATTTGAAAAGTAGCAAGGTAGATTACGATTCTTACACACTTCATGGTACCTTTTTCTCACAAAATTAGAAGTGTATACCAAATGACGTTACTTACTCTTTCAGGCGTTTGTGTTTGTGTTGGGATACCTTCTACAAAACAGTATGTTGTAACACTGTTCCGAGCTGCTTGTATTATAGTTTTACAGCTATGTTTACACCTTTTGCCAACGTGGTTCTGCTTCTTGTAGTTCTTTCGAGTGTCTGTACGTGTAAGTATGGTATTGTTGGTAGTGTTTGTCTTTCATGAGTAAAACTTGATAGTCTTTTACTTGTTCCAGCGTTTCTGCATTTTCGGGTAGACAGCTGCATCGGCTACAATGTTTTCTTGCTATGTGAATTATTTAAAATGAATAATCTTGTAAAGCCCAATGACCAGTGCGCCACTTGCAGGTGCAACAATGAGCATGGCATGAAAAACCTCAATGCTTTGCGACCATTATATATCTTTATAATTGTGCCATAAATTGAGTAACAGAATTTTTTAAATGCCCATATAATTTCTAATGTTTCTAATTATGTAGCTGAATAAGATCGTTCGCATTCAGCAAGTACTCTTCTCGCAAAGCTTATCATTTTTACTTCGTACTTTCCGTTTTCTTGATCAATTTGAGACAGAAACAAGCTCAATCCTGCGTATAAGACATCTGTACGGACACAGAAATCTTTGTTCCTATCGGGATCACACAAGGTACCTGTTTTGACTAATGCTTCTTTGACTGAATTAAAATCAGTGGTGCATTCGTGTGTCCAAAGCCAATATGCGTTCTTCTTAAGTAAAAGTAATAATGCTATGCTATTAGTATCTGGTCTGAAACGAAACGCCAGCAAAACGAACAGAGACTGAAAAATGCTTTTAATTGCTTCTTCGTGTTTGGATATGAGAAATTCTTGATTGAGATAATTTTATTAGGACTTTTCATATTAGCCCCTTGTGAGAATATTGTATGGCCTAAAAATTTGATCTCCTCTCTTGCAAACTTGATTTTTGTAAATTTGCCATAGCTCCCGCTTGTGAACACTTCTTTAGAGTTCCTCCTAGAATGTGTAGGTGTTCTTCCTACGTATAAGTGGTTACAAGAATCTCGTAACATATATTGCTGAGCTTTGTAGCAGGAACTAGTACTGGGTGTAAACCTGTGATAAGCGCTTCAGAACTAACAAAAAAAAAAAAAATGGTTCAAATGGCTCTGAGCACTATGGGACTCAACTGCTGTGGTCATAAGTCCCCTAGAACTTAGAACTACTTAAACCTAACTAACCTAAGGACAGCACACAACACCCAGCCATCACGAGGTAGAGAAAATCCCTGATCCCACCGGGAATCGAACCCGGGAACCCGGGCGTGGGAAGCGAGAACGCTACCGCACGACCACGAGATGCGGGCTCAGGACTAACATTAAGTATGAAAGGTAGCACACAAAACTGATAACTCCTACCACCAAAAATAGAGACATTATATCTTTTAGATTCTGACAGTAACTTTACAAGCCAATATGAAATTTTTAAATAAACCTGTAAGATATTTGACACCATGAAATTTTTATAGCTGCTCATAAAGGTTTTCAGGTCTTGTGTAAAGAGATACAATTATCTTATTTGTGGCTCGTGCATCCAACACGAGGCGAATACTTGCATTAGGTTGGGATATGATAACAATGGACTACAGTATCGTGATACAGATGTTTCAGTTGTGTTCCATTCTAGCATATCTTTACCTCATTTATCAGTGCTACCCTGTTTGACCAGGGGTCATGTAAGTGTTGTAGTTAAAATACAACTTGAGGGCGACCATCCCTATTATAAATATTAATTTTAAAAACGTGTGGTTTTCATGTAAATGCCTAAAGATAGTGTGGTAGGAAATCGTATAACTTAACTTGCTGTTCCTTTGTAGTTGCTGTAAACTGAATCACTCTATAGCGTATGAGTTCTTTGAAGCATCGAGCATCTGCACTACGTTTTATAACTCGAGTGGACCGTGTCTTACTTTGCACACACTTATAAAGAAGAGCTGCATGATCAAAATCATACTTAATCTCAGTTTAATTAAACAACGATGAAATAAACTTAAATTTTTCGAGCTAAACCACTGTTTAAATAAGCAATTATAAAATGAACTTTCATTATTTCACTGCCCCCCCCCCCTCCATAAACAATAGACCTTACCGTTGGTAAGGAGGCTTGAGTGTCTCACCGGCACATATAGCCGTACCATAGGTGCAACCCAATGGAGGGATGCCTGTTGAGAACCAGACAAACGTGCAGTTCCTGAAGAGGGTCAGTAGCCTTTTCAGTAGTTGCAGTGTCCACAATCTGTGATTGACTGATCGGGCCTTGTAATATTAACCAAAACGGCCTTGCTCTACTGGTACTGCAAACGGCTGAAAGCAAAGGGAAACTACAGCCGTAATTTTTCCAGAGGGCATGGAGCTCTACTGAATGGTCAAATGATGATGACATCTCTTGGGTAAAATATTCTGGAGGTAAAATAATCCCCCATTAGGATCTCCGGACGGAGACCACTCAGGAGGTCGTCGTTATCAGGAGAAAGGAAACTGGCGTTCTGCGGATCGGAGCGTGGAATGTCACCTCCCTTAATCTTGCAGGGAGGTTAGAAAATTTAAAAAGGGAAATGGATAGGTTAATGTTAGATATTGTGGGAATTAGTGAAGTTCTGGGAGAAGGAGCATGACTTCAGGTCAGGTGAGTACAGCATAATAAATACAAAATCAAACTGTGGTAATGCAGGAGTAGGGTTAATGCTGAATAAAAAAACAGTAGCACGGAAAAGCCGCTACGAAAAGCATAGTGAATGCATTATTGTGACCAAGATACACACGAAGCCCACGCATAATGCAGTAGTACAAGTTTGTATGCACAGATGATGAAGCGGTTGAATAAATGTATGTTGCCATAAAAGAAATTATTCAGACAGGAAGGGAGACGAAAATTTAATAGTCATGGGGGACTGGAATTCAGTAGTAGGGAAAGGAAGAGAAGGAAAAGTAGTAGGTGAATATGCACTCGGGAAAGGAATGAAAGAGGAAGCCGCCTGGTAGAATTTTGCACAGAGCAGTAACTTAATCATAGCTAACACTTGGTTGAAGAATAATGAAAGAAGGTTGTATACATGGACGAGCCCTGGAGACTCTGGAAGGTTTCAGATTGATTATATAATGGCAAGGCTGAGATTTTGGAACCAGGTTTCAAATTGTAAGACATTTCCAGGGGTAATTGTGGAGTCTGACCACAATTTATTCGCTATGAACTGTAGACTAAAACTGAAGAAACTGGTAAAGTTTGGGAATTTAAGAAGATGGGACCTAGATAAACTGAAAGAACCAGAGGCTGTAGAGAGTTTCAGAGAGAGTATTAGGAAATAATTGACAAATACAGGAGAAATAAATACATTAGGCGGAGAATGGGTAGCAGTGAGAGATGAAACAGTAAAGGCAGCAGAGGATCATGCAGGTAAAAAAACTGGGGCTACTAGAAATCCTTGGGTAACTGGAGAGATATTGAATTTAACTGATGTAACGAGAAAATATAAAAATACAGTAAATGAAGCATTCAAAGGGATGTAGGTTTCAGTAAGTACTGGGAGATGAAGAAACTTGCACAGGATAGGGTAGCATGGAGAGCGGCATCAAACCAGTCTCAGGACTGAAGACCACAACAACAACAACAACAAGAAATAAAGCAGGCAAAAAGGAATACAAGCGTGTCAAAAATGAGATCGACAAGAAGTGTAAAATGGCTAAGCAAGGATGGTTAGAGGACAAATGTTATCATTTAAGGGCGTATATCACAAGGGGTAAGATAGATACCGCCTACAGGAAAATTAAAGAGACCTTTGGAGAAAAGAGAACCACCTGTATGAGTATCAAGAGCTCATATGGAAAACCAGTCCTACGCAAAGAAGGGAAGACAGAAAGGTAAAAGGAGTATATAGAGGGTCCATACAAGGGCGATGTACTTGAGGGCAAAATTATGGAAATGGAAGAGGACGTAGATGAAGATAGAATGGGAGATATGGTGCTGTGTGACGAATTTGACAGAGCACTCACAGGTCCAAGTCGAAATAAGGCCCCGGAAGTAGATGACATTCCATTAGAACCATTAATACCCTTGCCAGAGCCCGCCACTAAAAAAATCTACTATCTGGTGAGCAAGATGAATGACACACGTGAAATACCCTCAGATTTTAAGAAGAATATAATAATTCCAGTCACAAAGGAATCAGGTGTCGACAGGCGTGAAAATTACCGATCTATCAGTTTAATAAGTCGGGGCTGCAAACCACTAACACGAATTTTGTACAGACGAATGGAAAAACGTAGAAGCCGACCTCGGGGAAGATCACTTTGAATTCCGTATAAATGCTGGAACACACGAGGCAATGCTGACCCTACGAGTTATCTTAGGGTGAGGAAAGGAAACCTAAGTTTCTATCATTTGTAGACATACAGCAAGATTTTGACAATGTTGAATGGAATACTCTCTTTCGAATTCTGAAGGTGACAGGGGTAAAATACAGGGAGCGAAAGGCTGTTAGTAATTGTACAGAAACCAGACGGCAGTTATAAGAGTCGAGGGGCACGAAAGGGAAGCAGTGCTTGGGAAGGGAGTGGGACAGGGTTGTAGCCTGTCCAATCTGCATATTGAGCAAGCAGTAAAGGAAACAATAGAAAAATTTGTAGTAGGAATTAAAATTCATCTAGAAGAAATAAAAACTTTGAGGTTTGCCGATGACATTGAACTTCTGTCAGAAACAGCAAAGGACGTGGTAGAGCAGTTGAATGGAATGAACAGTGCCTGGAAAGGAGAATATGAGATGGATATCAAGAATAGCACAACGAGTATAATGGAATGTAGAATTGAATCAGGTGATGCTGGGGGAATTAGATTAGGAAATGAGACACTTAAGGTAGTTCTGGGGAGCAATGTAACTGATGGTGGTCGAAGTAGGGAGGATACAAAATGTACACTTTCTCTGGCAAGGAAAGCGTTTCTGAAGAAGAAGAATTTGTTAACATCAAGTGTAGATTTATGTGTCAGGAAGCCTACTCCGTTAGTATTTGTATGGAGTGTAGCCATCTATGGAAGTGAAACATGGATGATTAATAGTTTGACAAGAAGAGAATAGAAGCTTTAGAAATGTGGTGCTACAGAAGAATGCTGAAGATTAGATACGTAGATCACGTAACTAATGAGGAAATGTTGAATAGAATTGGGGAGAAGAGGAATTTGTGGCAAAACCTGACTAGAAGAAGAGATCGATTGGTGGGTCACGTTCTGAGGCGTCAAGGGATCACCAGTTTAGTATTGCAGTGAAGTGTGGAGGGTAAAAATCGTAGAGGGAGGTCAAGAGATGAATACACTAAGCAGTTTCAGAAGGATGTAGGTTGCATTAGTTACTCGGAGATGAAGAAGCTTGCGCAGGATACAGTTGTATGCAGAGCTCCATCAAATCAATCTCTTTACTGAAGACCACAAAAACAACATGTATCACTCTGTTATCTCTTACAATTTTTACCCCACAGTAATCATCATTTAGAAACACTGAACAGGGCAGTTGCACTACATCTCTGCCAAGGGCATATTCAGTTGCGAATTATCTTGTAGTCAATTGCGTCAATGTGGAATTTTGCTACTACTTCAGAATCTCCGTCATTTCCTTGGACATATTGCGAATTTTTTCTGAACTAGCTCTCTGCTACTTTCATAATATTGTTGCTCACTTTGATGTGTGACAGCACAACTTAGCACTTCGTTAGCTGAAGCAATAGCGAAGGAATATTTATGGGTTCACAATTATAAAACTACAGTCGAATGATACAAGGCATTTTCATCCATGGATGGCACATTTTAATTATAGGCGCAACCGCTTGAGGGTTAAAAATTGGCTGACATTATGGCTGATATCATTGCTTAAGAACTGTATACGATAATTCCTGAAGTGTTTGCCATGATTTAACTTTTATGTGTCTAGAATTGCTTCAGCCTTATTATGCATCAAATAACATTTTCCTAATAAGAAATCCATTATTACATCTTTCTCTCTTAGAAATTCTGAGTATCTCAGTCAGTGACTAATTGATCAGTTATAAGGAACGGCCTTTCCATCGCTCCATTCCCCAGCTTAACTGTTAAAGAAACCTAAATGCACACCACATGTCACTTAATGCCAACTGTGCTCACGATTCGGCATTTCTGCACTGGCAAATATGGATTGGGGCCTACCTACCTCATCCTCATACAAATTGTTTGATACAGCACATATTGCTATCACTGTGCCAACATCATTTGTAGTTGGTACACCATCCACGATAGCTTGTAATGTGGCCTGAATCATTTCATTTAGTTAGGCCATGACAGTTAACTCGTCGTAAAGAAACACGTTTTCGTTGCACCACAGTAAGAATATAGGATTTGTCGCATTACTATCTTATCTGTTTTATTGTGGTTCTTGCTAATAACTTGCGACAAGATGTTTTTCCCATTATCGTCACCGTTATGATCCCAGTTAAACCTTATCATGTCTCGTGGTGGACCTATTTGGTTATTGTTACTTGTTACTAGCTGCAGATTGGCAACACTGTCCACTGCAAATCGGAATGACTCATGGCGAATCGTTTGGCTATTGTTTTTACTTATACGTTACCAAAGAGATGGCTAAGCTGGCGTAATACAGGTGGCAATGTGGCTCATACTGATAATTATTTTCTTTCTTTTCTTGTAGCCGTACGGGCAACGAGTCGGCTGCAGTATGACTGCAGAGTCATCGAGCAACAAAGCTCCCTGAACCTCGCTTCAGATCCCAACACTTAATTATTTGTGCTTGAACAGAATACTGTGTAACAAGAACATATGTGAAAACTTCACCACTGCCCCAGATTATATGACGTTATTTGACAGGACCCTGTCTCGTTATGCTTTCTGTGATGCATGTTACTAGGCTGGCTGATCTGATGTACAACATTATCACAGAATGAAATTATTGATAAAGGATGCACTGCCCTGATTATACGAAGGGATGTGAAAAGATTCATTTCTTTATAGCTTATTATTATAGCGCTTGTTTACTAAAACATTACTAAAATTTGGATACACGTTGTCGAATGGATTTAAGTGAGGAATTGTAGTAAAGGAGTCAAAATTCAACTTGCGTTTATTGTGTTCGTGAGTGATGAGACATTGTGTGGCCCGTTTGGTTCCTTTTTGAAAAAAAATCTTTAAAATTTCTTCGCAAAAGTGTCACAGATCGCATCAATGACAAATTTATTTTGTGATAGCACTTTACTGAATTCATTTTGACTATGGATACTGCGTCAACAGTTTCATTTTCACTGAAAAAATCGTCATCTGTAAATACCAAGAGGAAAAAGCAATCAGCTGACCACGTAGAGAGATTTATCCTTGCGGCTACCAAGTACAAGAGCCTGATCCCCTGCACTTTTCTCCCCAACGCTCTGCCAGTTATTTGTTGACGATAGTATTAGGGAGATTGGGGCACAAGCCCATTTTTTATATCAAACTGATCAAATTGATAACCTACCCCCAACCTCGCCATTTAGTGGGTGACGTCATCTGCTTTCCTCAGCCAGCTTGTGGATCCACACCCAGATCCCCACCTATCTTACTGGCGGGAACTTGGAATTTGGAGGGAATTTCGAATTTTCGTGAGAATTACTTTGCCCCAGGGCTGTGGGGTCGCTCCACCCCACCAGCACCCTTGGATTAGTGGCAAATTTAAAAATGGCCGTCCCGATTCTGGAACTTGAACTCTGGTCCTTCTAGATGGAAAACCAAAGTGCTACCGCCCCCCGCCCCCCACACACACACCAACACATGGAATCTGTCCAGATGCAGGAGATGATGGTTAAGTTAGTGTACTTTACTTATTTTGACTGGGAAACTGAAGTAAAGACCCACGCTAATTATATAATTAATTGTAAAGATTGGTCCTAATTACACAACTATATACACTCCTGGAAATGGAAAAAAGAACACATTGACACCGGTGTGTCAGACCCACCATACTTGCTCCGGACACTGCGAGAGGGCTGTACAAGCAATGATCACACGCACGGCACAGCGGACACACCAGGAACCGCGGTGTTGGCCGTCGAATGGCGCTAGCTGCGCAGCATTTGTGCACCGCCGCCGTCAGTGTCAGCCAGTTTGCCGTGGCATACGGGGCTCCATCGCAGTCTTTAACACTGGTAGCATGCCGCGACAGCGTGGACGTGAACCGTATGTGCAGTTGACGGACTTTGAGCGAGGGCGTATAGTGGGCATGCGGGAGGCCGGGTGGACGTACCGCCGAATTGCTCAACACGTGGGGCGTGAGGTCTCCACAGTACATCGATGTTGTCGCCAGTGGTCGGCGGAAGGTGCACGCGCCCGTCGACCTGGGACCGGACCGCAGCGACGCACGGATGCACGCCAAGACCGTAGGATCCTACGCAGTGCCGTAGGGGACCGCACCGCCACTTCCCAGCAAATTAGGGACACTGTTGCTCCTGGGGTATCGGCGAGGACCATTCGCAACCGTCTCCATGAAGCTGGGCTACGGTCCCGCACACCGTTAGGCCGTCTTCCGCTCACGCCCCAACATCGTGCAGCCCGCCTCCAGTGGTGTCGCGACAGGCGTGAATGGAGGGACGAATGGAGACGTGTCGTCTTCAGCGATGAGAGTCGCTTCTGCCTTGGTGCCAATGATGGTCGTATGCGTGTTTGGCGCCGTGCGGGTGAGCGCCACAATCATGACTGCAACGACCGAGGCACACAGGGCCAACACCCGGCATCATGGTGTGGCGAGCGATCTCCTACGCTGGCCGTACACCACTGGTGATCGTCGAGGGGACACTGAATAGTGCACGGTACATCCAAACCGTCATCGAACCCATCGTTCTACCATTCCTAGACCGGCAAGGGAACTTGCTGTTCCAACAGGACAATGCACGTCCGCATGTATCCCGTGCCACCCAACGTGCTCTAGAAGGTGTAAGTCAACTATCCTGGCCAGCAAGATCTCCGGATCTGTCCCCCATTGAGCATGTTTGGGACTGGATGAAGCGTCGTCTCACGCGGTCTGCACGTCCAGCACGAACGCTGGTCCAACTGAGGCGCCAGGTGGAAATGGCATGGCAAGCCGTTCCACAGGACTACATCCAGCATCTCTACGATCGTCTCCATGGGAGAATAGCAGCCTGCATTGCTGCGAAAGGTGGATATACACTGTACTAGTGCCGACATTGTGAATGCTCTGTTGCCTGTGTCTACGTGCCTGTGGTTCTGTCAGTGTGATCATGTGATGTATCTGACCCCAGGAATGTGTCAATAAAGTTTCCCCTTCCTGGGGCAATGAATTCACGGTGTTCTTATTTCAATTTCCAGGAGTGTACACTCTTTGACATAAAACTTGACCGGCGGCCGGCCGCTTCAGAGGCTAAGTCCACGCCGATCGCGACATGGGACAATAAAACTGGCCACCTCGCTATTTCTCTAAGTCCGGTAAGCTGCACAATCTGGCAACACTGTAGACTGCGGCACTTCCTGGAGGAAAACTTGTCCCATGATGGAGAAACTATAGGCTGATTGCACCTGTGGTCTAGCGGTAGCGTGCGTTGTTTCTGTTCATAATGTCAGTGGATCGAGAGCAGCTGGCATAAAATATTTTTATAGCCTCTTCTGCCTGAATACTGAACACGTGAGTGTAATAGTAGCGCAGATTCAATCTATTTCGCTTTCTGACACACCGATATCAAAATTTTGTCCAGTAACCATTTTGCGGCAGATTTCCTGCAGACTGTCCTCCTCTGGACGCCGTAATCGGCAAAGCTCCGGGATCCACTTGCTGGCTACCGGCAGTGGCCGTGGCGACAGCTGCGGCGCTGCACTCCCCCGTTCTTTATCGAAAGCGCCTGCTACCGCTCATCGCTTCTGATGATTTAAAACGCTTTATTATTAAATGTTGCTCCACAGATAATTTGTACGATTTCCATTCACACTCAAAAGAACGGAGACAGACGCCGTGATTAGTAAACGGGTATTATATTACATTAATCGGTGAGAGCGGAGTATGGCCCGAAATTAAGTTTATAGACTGGGACGAAATTAAATCACGTCATTACATTCGATCAATTAATAACTGCTTCATACCTCGTTTCTTTTCCTTTCAAACTCAATTATTTGTGCAACTTTTGGCCAATATTCGGATGTTTTCGTCAAGCCAGAGTGAGCGTCTGTGGTGTAAAGTGTATTACAGTCTTGTTTCATTCCTTATGGTAAGTCTATGTGATAAATTGAGTGAATACCTTGCAACGCATGCTCTGTAGCAGTGCAGGAACACTGCACATTTGGTGTTCCATATATGGTTTCATGAACTATTTAACGTTGATCGGAAGTGATATATGACGAACAAAGCTCAAATTCGTATCGTTGACAGTCAATTTGAATCTTTTCAGGAACCATTTTACAGTGAAGCATCTTGGCATTCGGAAAGCAGACATCCATGATATTAACATAATTTACTAAGTTGAAATTGCACGAAGATTGATGTGTAAAGGCATTTTTAGATTTCGTATAAGGAATTTTTACTAGCAGTTTGCAACTCCATTAATTAAAATTGAAAAGTTGTACTCAGCAGCTTTCATCGAGATTGGAACTGCAATCTCATATAGCCCAAGCATCGCAGCACACAAGGGAACCATTTTTTTTTTTTCCCATTGAGCTAACGACACACTGCCGGCAACAAGCCCACGATAGTCATTGCGATATTGCCTGAGCCTCAAAACGCAACCTTAAACCCACAAACAGGTGTTATGTATGTGAAGAACGCCGTTCTTGGAGTCCAGAAATTAAATACACTTTATAGGTGTCTCATCTTACAGTGAATTATATCGTATGAGTCTTCGATGTGGAAAACGAATGTCAAGTGAATTTAGCGAAGTAATGCCGGGCTACACCCGGAAGTAAATGCTCTATCACAGTGTTGACAAATACTTGCTACGACGGTGCCAATTCTCGCCTCTCTTACGAGGCAGCTCTTCAGCGAAATGCTTGCCGTGATTCTCCGATACGGTTCTTCAGAGGGGAGACGCGCGTGCACGTTCGGTTTTCCTGCGGCGTTCTCCCCTGACAGTTTCTGACGTCGCCTTGTGGGCTATGTATACATTTGAGGCTTTCAATCATCATTAATCCAGAATGATACACGTTTCACCCTCCGGCGTGGAAGAAGGCTGTTGACGCTGACATATCATTTCAACGTTGGGAAAGCAAAACGGATGGTTCAGTGTTCCTCATTCAGCGTAAAGCATGTGAGATAATTTTCCGTAACGTTCGTAATCACCTCAAAATTCAATCGAAGTAAAAATACATCGGAAGCGTATTTGAACGGAATATAATGTAAGATATTAAACGCTTTGCTCCTCGATGTCGAATGTATCCACGTGCAATCTTTTGCAGCAACGTATAGAATGTCATGATTACCACGACAATGAAGAAATATGTTGGTAGGGATGGAAGCAAGAAGAGACTCAGTCAACAAATATTCGATTCCTCATGGCATTCATTTCATTTGACACGTAAGAAGAGGTAAAACGGGATATTACTTTCGTTAACGCTAAAGATATACCAGACATATGGATAACGAGAAAGTATGCGTCTTCATACGTTTCCTCCTTGAAATCTGTATGCTCTATTATATACTAAGTAGCTTGATTATTGTTTCCGTAATGTTACGCTCTTGTTTGGCCCTTAAAGATGAACAGGTTCCAAATGCGTGTCTCTGCATGAAAGTAGTTGTTTGAACCCTTGCTGTATTGTTTGTGTTTTTTGCTTGGAATTCATGAAGCAGACCACTGTGCCTTCTCCCCTCGAGGGTTAGGTCTCAAAACTAAACCGTTTTTTATCCAATGGCATAATTTATTCAGACAACATCAGCACAAGACTATCAAACAAAGTCATCCATTTACAGTTGCAACACTCTAACCAGCAGCTGACCGAAGGGTAATCCACGGTCATGGTCCGAAATTAGCAGCTCTCTGCTACTGTGGCAAAGTCCGTACTACATTTTCGATTCCGCAGCACCTGTTTATCTGGTAACGCTGTGTTAAAACAACAGGAATAGTTGCAGAGTTGTGCCAGCATATCTGTCCTCCATTGTCAACTTTATGTATCTCTTTTCTCCTGTAGCGTTGATCACGAGAAGTAGAAGTAAATGAGTGTATTCTGCATAACGTAACATTCAGTATTCCCTTCTTTCATAGCCACTCTTCATGTGCATCGATAGCAAATAGGGATGTGAAAACTCTTGCGAGTGAGAGAATGACAATAATAATCGTAACAAGAACAAGCAAATGACGAATGAAGTTTATTGTAATGCAGAACGAGAATGGCTGTGAAAATAAAAATCTATAAAAATCTTCTTAGCATTTTGTTACTGAATTTAGTTCTGGATGTTTGCAGAAAAAAAGGAAAAGTCGATACTTCTCGCTAGTGTAATATAATGTGAACCTTAGAACACGACTCAAGCAGGTCTCCAAGTAGCTACCAAGGCAGTGCTGCAGTCTGTTCCCTGACACTGCTCTGATGACGGTTAATGCAGATAGTTCCGATTATGAAATACAAAACGTATTGCAGGTTACTTGTTAGGATCGTAACATTAAATTTGCGATGTAGATGGCACATGAACGTGACGACTATCCAGATTACTTATCAATATAAAAAGACAATATTATTTGAATGGAGCAGGATTACTCAACATGAATTTTGAAATTGGGTTACTGACCGCACAGGTGCTAAACGTCGTCAAGAGTATACCAAGTCCCAATCGCACTAACAGTATGAAGCTCGCGGCTTTCACATTGCTATCTGCACCCTACTCCAGAGAGCCCTCGGAGGAGCTGCACTAAGTTGCCGATGTAATGGAAGACCTTCAAACCGATAACAGATCACATATTGAAAAATACAAGCGAATTCTCTTGCAGCTTAAGCTTATTGTAACTAATCTAAAATGATTGGAGAGCAACATTGTCCTATTCAAAAAAAGTAAAATGTTACACACTGTTGACGTCAAACGGACATTATATACGTCCCGTCTTGTGTCCTACTCATCTATAATATCCGGTGTACTATCAAAATGATTATATATAATGGATGCTAATGTAATGCATCGATACCAGATGGTGGGTTCACAACACTATTGATGCGAAAATAAAAAAGCAGTTCGCAAAAGCGCAGCTGTACTTTTTCGTACGTTTTCACCTCCAGATCTACCACAGATAATGTATACTGACAAACTTAGTCATTGTCCCTGTAGTTTTTTCCCTCTTGTTTCAGACCAAGTTGATTAAAAAAAGTACAAATTCGTGACTCTTACAGATGCTTCGAATCTGTTCAGTAATTTTGTCAGTAATTTTGATGTGACTTAAGATCAGTTAGGTCTACGATCATGGCAACCTCTGCGAACTTGTTAGGACACACTTACATGTGACAGGTATCACCTGATTTAAAATTTACTGAAAGGAATTGATACATCGTTTGCAGCAAACCTGGAACAGCTTTCGGAGGCAACTACCATTTTATAAAGTCACTACAACTACGCTGCCAAGGAATTCCAGCATAAACACTCTCATTGCCACAATCGCGGCTGCAGTATATAACTGATAAACTCGCAAAATGAAAGATGAGTCAAGGGGTAGCTTCTGCATGAAATGACCTTGTATTCACAAAATATTCAGAATATTTCATAGAGAAGACAAGAAAACGTCAGGCGAATTTAGCAGAATAAATCTGTCCCACAGCTGCAAATCATTGTTATGCCCACAGGATTGCCAAGTGATGCCTACAACGTTGCAGTCAGGACCACGCTGACAGCAAGAAGAACGTGTTTTCGTAGCCTGAATATTCCATGATAGGATCCAGACATCCAATCTGTCGCGAGAGATTCTGCTCTCCAAATTTTTGGCCATGTGCCTACAATTTAGTAATAACCCTCTGATGGCTATTCCCATTGATGTGATTCGGATGACGAGAAAGCCCTGCTATGGGTTATCTATATGTTTACTGAAAGCAAGCGACATTACATAATAGCAGGAAGCCTGTCATATACTTTCAGATAATGTTTCCTGAACCTCAGACATATATCATTTTAGCATCCTTACCCCATCAAAAAGGATTTCTTGTTATTGCATTTGACATACAAGTTACAACTGAAGGCCTCAGGTGTCTTGCTTCCCACATAGCAAACAATGGTTACCACTCTCACTGTCGCATGTCATACCCTAATTCCTTCAGCATCATCTGGTTTAGTTTCGACTACAGTTCGTTATCCTTATAAATATGTCCATATTTCAAAAAGTATAAGTATCATCTCTATGTAATGTTCACTGCGGGGTTACTCAAGAAGCTTTTCGAATAGAAGCGAAAATCGCTTAGCGGATGAGAACTTTACTTCGTGGTACACCTCAGAACGAAAGAAACAAAATAACAGGAAGAGCAGCAGGCTCTTCATACTGAGCGTGGGCACTGTCAACGCAGCGCCCTTAATTTGGCCATATTCCTCCGAATTTACTTCCCGATAACCCAAAGGCGCTGTCACTACAAAAATATCAGCATATTCACACAGGAATTACTATCCACATGTAATTGCTAGAATACCTTGCTACGTCAGGTATCAGGTATGTGTTATCAGACGCTCGATCTGAGCTGTTAATTTTTATTGAATCAACCTGCTGTGTTAAGGAAATTGATCAGAGTAACTGAATGAGTTTATTATTTTGGTATAATGTATGAAAACCCACTTTTCCCACTTATCGTATCCTAAATATAGGTCGACTGGGTTGAGAGGACGGCCGGCGAGGCCGTGCGGTTCTAGGCGCTTCAGTCTGGAACCGCGTGACCGCTACGGTCGCAGGTTCGAATCCTGCCTCGGGCATGGATGTGTGTGATGTCCTTAGGTTAGTTAGGTGTAAGTAGTTCTAGGTTCTAGGGGACTGGTGACCTGAGAAGTTACGTCCCATAGTGCTCAGAGCCATTTGAACCATTTGTGAGTGCTCGGAACCATTAGTTTATAAGTAGGAATGTGTTGATTTACCATAATTTTTTAGTAATGGTCAATTTCAATTCATGATTTTGGTTAGTTTGTATCAAAATCTGATCTGGAAGTGCAGGAACATATTAACTCGTGGCTTCAACTAATCGAGCTGCTACGAGAAATTCATGGTAGAAAGTAATGTTCTTAATTTTGATCTGAAAAAATTAATTTTCAAAGAAGCCATTTGTAGCTTGCATGTGTTTCAATTTGTATTTTGACGGGTTTCTGAAATTCATGGATGAAGGAAAGGTTGCTAATTTAATATGAAAGAATAAGAAGTCACGTTTTGTGAAATGAGTCAGTAGAAATTTACGTGTGAAGCTGATTTTTAGAACAGGATTTGAAAGATACGTGGGAATCAGTGAGACCGGTTTCCTGAATTAAATAAAGGGGAACCAGCATAACAGTAATTCGTGTAGCCATGCTATGCAATCTATACACGAACTGTAAGTATTGTGAAAAGTTCTGTGTGTGTATTTATGTATCTTTTGGAAGGGAGGTTTTGGATGGTATATTATTTAATGGTCTCGAGATATTATTAGGAAATCAGTCTAAGTAACTTGTGGAGGTTTTTTTTTCAGTTGGAATAACGTGCCGCGCACGAATATGAGCGGAACGTAAATTTCAGAATCGCGACCGCGCGAACTTTCCAACCACGCGAGACTTAGTTAACATCGAGGCACATCGATAAGTGAGAGGTGTTTTTGGGATGAGACAGTGATTGAAGAAGTTACAGAATTTTTCTAGAACTAGTCCGCGTTGAGATACGATCATTGCTTTTCCAATGGTAATAAGAGTGATAGTGTGTGGCTGTGACATTATGAATCAAGCATTGTGGGCTATCCTTCGTTCCTTCCCGTAGGTGAGACAATGGTTATCTTCGTAAGAAACCATAGGAAGTAGAAATATCTTTATATGAGCTGTTACAAGATCATCTGTTAGGGAATTTAATCCTGTATGTTACTGGTAATACCGTTATTATGTTTTGAGAGATGAAAGTAAGACAGAATGAAACGAAATAGATTGTAGAACGGAGGAGGAGTTGTTATGCAGGTCCAGTTACGATTCCGGTTACTTACGCTTTTTCTTTAAACACCGTCAGGTGATTAACAGTGTACCAAATTTGGGGTTAATACTACAAAATCAAACATTTATCCGTTGTGCATACATTTGTTTATTTATTTCCTTGAGTAAAGAATTTAATTAGTAGTTGCTATGTGGAAGAATCACGCAGTGACACATTTAATGAGAATACACAGGGACCATTTAGCTTTAGTAGGTTTCCGGAACACTTTAGGACCACGCAACTGGTTTGACCTTTATTTTTCTTTCAGTACCCTACCCATCCTCCCTCGTTTTCTATAATTGCTCGAAGGCGTCTAGGAAGTGATAAGGCTAAATTCCTCGAGAGGTTGAGATGATCGTTAATCTCCCACCATGTATTCTCTATATTTTCCCACAGAGTTTCCGAATTCCTTGACCCAGGTGGTAACGACCTCGTAACCTCCGCCCACATATTTTCAATGGGGTTGAGGTCTGGTGATTTTGGCACGAAAGGAAGAAGTTTTATTCTCTGCTGATCTTGGAACCAGTTCTGGACTGCTAGGCTATTATGAATCGGGCTATGATCCTGTAAAGAAATGATCACCCATTAATTTCGAAATTCAGTACTTCTAATACTATGAATACTTAATTTCCATACTGTGAAAAAATTCGACAACTGCAATGGCTGTGTAGTCTAAGCTACAGGTCTATAAATCATTCGGAGGATTCCACAGTCCAAAATACTTTGCTGATAGCTGTTGACAAAAACCTATGCTGACAAGGGGAGGGTGCTGGGACGGAGATCAGGATACAGAGCGAATGGTAATACAGTTTAAGGCGCCAGTTATAACACACAGGTAGGCCTTCTTTCGGAATATGGTTCAAATGGCTCTGAGCACTATGGGACTTAATATCTGAGGTCATCAGTCCCCTAGAACTTAGAACTACTTAAACCTAACGAACCTAAGGACACCACACACATCCATGCCCGAGGCAGGATTCGAACCTGCGACCGTAGCAGTCGCGCGGTTCCAGACTGAAGCGCCTAGAACCGCGAGACCACTCCTATGCTTTGGTAATGATGAGGTCGAGTGTAGGTTGTTCAATACAGTGCAGCAGTCTGTTGAACTGTTAGACTCGTTGCATGGTTGTAAAGCTAATCTGCTTCGCTTATTCAAAACGATTGATTGCCTTCACTATAGAATTCTTTCTTCTGTACATCCACTGTCAAAGATATATAGAAGAAAAAAATCTGTTTTATAGTGAGATATTCTCTGCGGACTTTACACGTGCTCGTTCGTTCAATGTGTTGCATTTACGGAAGGCGGCCGTGGCCGCTGACGTCACCTGTTCACACCTCGTGCCAACGCGGCCCCGCGCTCGGAGTAAACGCCTGCAGTTGAGGTAAATGGCTGATTTCAGGAATGTTAATAAAATAATCTTCCCTTCATATTAGTGAGAACTAAATATCACTACGAGTACGTATCTTTATGTAATGCTCATTGCTCAAGAACAATTCGTGTATGCAACGTTGCTGTTATGACTAAGATCAAGAAATCTGCAAATCGTAACCCAATTCATATATTTGCATGCACCTACGGAATATTAAACATGAAAACAGTTTGTTTCTTTGTCATATAATTTTTAATCAAGGCAATGCGGGCAGTTGCCAGCTGATATAAAAACTGAATGTAAAGGATGAATAATGAAAAAGATATACAAGAAACAAATCTCGAACCCATGAACAACTGTGTACTATCCTGGAAACGTGCTGATCCGGCTATCACACAATTTCAAAGGATGAGAAAACCATCTTGTCCACTTTTCGGGGACGATATTTCCTGACAGAAAGCACATTAGGGTGAGCGGCTTTAGGTTGAGACACAAGGAACCTCAAACTACGTCACCAGTACGTTCACTCTCCGATTCCTAGCCCCGTCACCACGCACTTCCAATGTCAAAGTGGCTGGCAGAAACCAGCGCGAACGACCTGGGATTTGGTGATACAGGCCTCGTCTCTCCTGTTTGACAGATGTGTTATCATTCACCCATGCCAGGAGGTGAGGAAATGCACTTACGAAGACGTTGAACACATTTTAATTTTACATGTGGACTTTACTGCGCAGTTATATTCTAAGTTACGAGAAGTGACCTGGAGAAAAAGAGTGTATACCTTGGGGGAAATGTTATGGATCATGACTGTAATGTTAGTAAAGTACTGTAAAGTATATTTTATCTCATGCTTAACTTTAAGAGAAAAATCAGTCAAGGCAGTCAACAGTGAAAAGTACAGCATGCCTCCAAGAAACGTACGAATATCGTACTATTTTAATAAAAGGAAATATAGATCGGTTTATTGGGGCAGGCCAATTCGGGAACAAAGTAAGAACAACCAAATCAGTTACAGGTTCGTATGTGCTGCTAGTTAAAAGAGAAGAAATGAACCGATAAAGAAATAATGCCTTCATTGATTTAGGAATGGTTCGAAATGGAAGGTATAATTTTACTATTATAAAAAACTGGCCTGGATTGAGTTGATTAGCTCAATAATCAATACAAATGGAATAAAATGGGAATATGACATCTGGAAATGAGTAAGCGAGGACGTCCTTTGTCTACATATCTGCTTCGAATATAGGGTATTAAAAACAAGAAATCCATATTTCGAGAGCTGATAGGATGGACAGAAATAAGACAAACATATTCAGTAAACAAGAGCAATGAGTCTGAAATGATTATCTTAAGAGCAATGAGCACTTCCTCACCTTTACCACTGTGAAAAACATCTGTCTTTCTACTTAAAACACTTTTCTTGTACAGAAGAAGTGCGTGTAGCTCTTACGATATGCAGTTTGTCTTGTTTTAGTCCATACTACCGACTCGCAAAGTATCGAAAACCACTTTCCTTAACACCGTGTATATATATATTACAGAAGCAATACAAACAACGGAACAGTTAACATTAAAAGTTAAATTCAATTGTGAAAAGATACGCTGCATCACATTTGTTAACAATTTCCTAATCATTCCAGATTTAGAAACAAAATGAACAACATTTTGCAGGTATTACCCGAAAATCGAGAAGATAATAACACTGGAATGTAAGAACAACCACCAATGGTAATGGCAATGAGAAAAAGTAATAAACATAGGAACACAGCAATAAAAACTGATGGCATTAAAAGTATAGCACTTCAGCCACGCCAGGACCAGAATGAGAGAGAAATAGATGCTTAACAAAAGTAAAGCGAATAAAAGTGCTAGCAAACCATTTATGTTTACGAATAATATTCTTTCAAGTAAACATACAAGTGATAGAAACATAGAAACACACTGCAAAATGGACGATGTGGAGTACTCTTTTCTTTGGAAGTGAAAGACTGAATCTGAAAAAATAAAGTATAATCCGCCTACAGGTAACAGGATACTGAATGTTGTGGAAAATGACCAAAACAAGGTAGACGGAGATAGAAACGAATCGCAGAGTCGTGTAAGAAGTAACTGTGGAGAGAAGCCTAAGAAGAGAAAAGGTAAGTAGGAAAATTTATGTATATCAGTTTTTTATACACGGCGTCTTCCTTACACATACAATTATCGAACGAGGCACTAAGAAAGAGACTAAGATGATGCCCGGGAAAGCTATATTTCACGGCCATCAATATCAAAGCAAGGTGGAGATATCAAAATTATACGTCGGACAAAGTAGATTAGTCGCTTCGATAAGAAGTAGAGCCTATCAAAGTAATGAATAAATCGTAGGAGAAACCGGAAATACTCTTAATTGTTCCACACGTCCACTGTTCACACCTGCAGAAGATATATTTCACCGTCTGGGTACAGCATTTCAGCACTCGGCTTCATAATGGCATTCAGTATGTTAATGTAGGCCTCTCCGTTGAGAATTCCTTCTATTCTCCAGAGAGGACCTGCCCCATGAGCCGAAATATAGCCCCATACAGCTACAGAGAACCGTCCACTTCTTTGTCTTTCGTTAATATACATTGGCTGGAAGCGTTGTCCTCGTGGGCGGTATACCTAACGCGAAAAACATTTGCGTGTTAATGCAAATATTCACAAATTCAGGGGTTACAATTACTTATCAGATGAGGGATGAACTACTAAAATCATGATATAGGGAACTGTTTATATTTATTATTTTGTGCTTACTACAAATGTAATGTCACTAACAGCATAAACTAATAACTTTATAGAGAAAATTTCGTGTCTCACCTGAACAGGGGCGTCGCTACAGGAAGAAAATATTTTTTCATCCGAAAAGATGACTCTGCTCCAGTCAAAGTCGATATGTTGTGCGGCAAAAGCCATGCGGTCAATCCTCTGATAGTCGGTCAATGACTGCTTTACAGCAGCTCTCCGACAATATAATCCGGCGTCTTTCAGTCTCCTCGCAACAGTCTTTCCGCTGCCGGGAAACTGAGATAGCTCTTTCAGGCCACGGCAACTGAGGAATGGATTAGCACGTATATTCTCCAAAACACGATGATCATCTGCTGCAGTAGACACACGGCGCCGGCCACTTCCTCTTTTCCGCCCTATATAGCCCCTTTCCTGGTAGTCTTTCCACCAGCGTCTAGCTGTTCTTGCCGGTACTCCACACTTTTCTCCAGCTTCTGATGCCGAGTAGTTGCCATGCTCAATCAGTGCAACCACGCGCACCCTACTCTCTCGATTCCACTGCGACTGCATTGCGACTGTCGCCCTTGTGACGTTACCATGCGTTTTATAGAGAGAACCGTTTACAATTCAGTGGAGAAACAACGACTGACAAAATAAAAGAATATCTTTTTTCAGTTATCTGACACACAAAAATATAAACTTCGTTAAAATGCTTTGTCGTTTCTTTCTTAACAGTGATTCTTGACAATCATTAGGCAAAATATTAAACGATGCTGTTGTTCATTTAAGTCAGCCCACAAATAAGCAATGAAAGATAAATTAAGGTTTCTGTCCCACTTATAATATCCATGTAATCTATTTGACTTATTACTTGAGTAACATGTTGAAAAAACACTGCGCCCTCTTGACACTGCCACTAGCAGCATGTGACGTCATGAGCAGTGGGCCCAGACACGTGGTGTTTGTGTTGACGAAACAGGAACGCTGCTGCAGCCACCGTGGTGTGAAAATAGCAGTCGGTCTTGACCATGATCACATCACTCGACTACCCAGAAACTGACTCCCATTCTCAAATCCAACGAAACTAGTGAAATCTGCGTTACGCGACTTTTCATCATGACAAAAACACCCTTCCCATACGCTACCAGACTCGGAAGCATTCAGTAAATGAATTTTTCGAAATGTATATAAATCACTTCTGTATCTTGTGACGTAAAACATGGGCATTGATACTGCCCACAGTGCTGCTGCCAGCAGGCCCTTCTTCAGAAGTGGTCTTTTGTATTTTCGAATCGCTGCTCAATTTGATGCTCTAAAGCAAGCCAGAGCTTTATGGGTGTCTAACTTACGGTGTGACTAACACACGATATAACGCTTTAGGAATTATCTGAGGCCGGAAACAATGAAAAAATGTGCGTCATCAAGGAATGGGTTGAAATTAAAATCAGTGATGGTCGCAAGCGAAACGTTACCTAACGTGACCAGGTATTCTATCAATTACACGTCGGAAGGAGCTCCCATATGAGTACACTGATGCTTTTGTATCAAGATCATATTTTGTTCTATCAGGAACTAAATTCGATTGAAACTGGTCCAACTTCACGGCACTACATCAAACCCTCCGGACGCTCGCTATGGTCAACTTGCTCCTCTTAATATTATTTTGTTTCACTCGGTCTGGAGTGTGCTGCAAATTGAAAGGCTCGTTCAGCGGTTCTGAGCACTTTTATAAGCACAATTTTTTGATTGCATCACGGTAAACATTGCATGTAGATGTTATTTCTCTTTCCTTGATGTATAGCCTTTAATAAAAGGGTAATGAGCAGCAGTAAAATTACGTAAGGCTATGCAGAATGTATTAGGTCAGGAAATGAGACGGTGGTAGTCGTAGGCGTGGTTTCCCATGTGGGCAGCAAAATAACTGCTGCGCAGAAGTAAGAAGGATATGAAATGTTGTCTGGAAATAGAAACAATAGCTTTATTGAAAAATAAAATCTGCTACGTCCAAAAATGAATTCAAATATCAAGGCGTATACTCCGAAAGTATTTCTCTCCGTTTCTGCTGTTATTTGATGATGTAGGTAAGCACGAACAATGGTAATACATGGGCTTTAACCATGATACGAGTCACAGACGTGGGAATATTACTCAAAGGGTTAACAATTAGGTTTTCTGCTCTTTTTAGACATGTAGGCATACCGCCATACCTGTCATTCGGACTGCAATGCATCCGCATCCGTTCGTGAAGAATTCCTGCTAAGGAAACGGAATCTTCTTGCCACTAACGTAGTCAAGGACTCACAACGTCGTACACCTTTGTTGGCAACTGTGTTAGTATGAGAATGATTTGCGGTTGTGGGGCTACATTGTATCTGCTACATCCATTTAATATTTTCTTGTCATCTCGATCAAATATTGTCAATAATTATCACAGAAGGAGTGGTTTTGAGTTAGGAAACGTATTTCAGTTCAAAATGGTCGCTTCATGCGAAAGGTGGTCGTACTCTTCATGTTTCACGTTGGGAGCTGTATACGTCAGCTACGATTATGGTAAGGGCAGTATTTACTACTGTGCGAACAAGGCACTGCTGCAGTAAAGTGCTCAAATTGTGTAACCATAGCTGCTTTTTTTTTCATTAGTTCCAGTTGTTCTGCAGAAGCTTGATCTTATCAATTCCTTCCGCTAGTGCTCTTTTTAAAGTTCTAATGACTAAAGGACCAAACTGCTAGGGTCAACAGTCCCTAGACGTAGAAACTACTTACACTAACTTTAACTTATTCGAAGGACAACACACACATTCATGCCCGGGGGAGGACCCGAACCTCCGGCAGAAGCGGCCGTGAAATCTGTGACACGTCGCACTCGACCGCGCGGCCACACCGCGCGGCAACTACTATTCTAAAGGTCAAAACTGAGAGACTATTCTTAGTCCTCCGAATCGTATGTGTTTCGAAAACCTCTCAGGATTTGCGACAGTAGTATTCTTCGCGAATGCCAATCTACAACAACAACCAAACAAGCCTAAGTCCCTGAAGAGACTAGAATTATCTGTCAGGGGCCCGAATTTGTGTTGTTTACATCATCTCGGTGTCAAACAAGACGGTAACAGTCACTGAAGCAATACAGGAGGTTATTATTGATGTGCCCGCAGCTCGTGGTCGTGCGGTAGCGTTCTCGCTACCCGCGCCCGGGTTCCCGGGTTCGATTCCCGGCGGGGTCAGGGATTTTCTCTGCCTCGTGATGGCTGGGTGTTGTGTGATGTCCTTAGGTTAGTTAGGTTTAAGTAGTTCTAAGTTCTAGGGGACTGATGACCTTAGAAGTTAAGTCCCATAGTGCTCAGAGCCATTTGAACCATTTGAACTATTTAACACAAAATGACATTAAAAATTTAAGTTATTCACAAGCAGCTAGTTGAGAATATGTATTAACATTAAATGACACGACGAACCGTCTTGTTCTGCATTTGGATTCAAACCCAGCTCATGCAGACTAAGCAAAGATTTCGTGACTGACGGACACTAACAGTCATTCCTGATTAGGCATACAGAGAGTGATATACCTCGATTTTAGACAGTATCAGTTAGCAAATATCAACTTTAAATTGCATAACGCAAACATTTTTAACAGACGCGAATTCCTACCCAGCATCTATTGTCCCTGTTAACGAACGACGAGAGATGTTAAATATTGCTTCTTCACAAGTAACTTACTTGAAATGCCGTGAGGTAAAGCTGTGTGTTGGACACGGATTCGAACCCGGAACTTAATCGGATTGCTATCGAAGCACAGTCAAATGTGACATATCGGAATTTTGCGGCAGTAGCTAGATGTTTTAACTGAAATGACGAGACGAAACATTAATTTTTTCCTTCCCAGGACTCCAACCTGGCACCTATCGCTGTAATATTCTAGAGAAAACGAACGTTAAATATAGGTTTGTTGCAACAGCAGTGACATGTGAGCATGTTTGAATTGAAATAATATGACGAAGAGTTCAGCGCTCACTGGGAATAGAGCCCCACACATATCGTTGTTGACTACACACAAAGATAAGTCAGCTACCGAATTGTTCTCCACCAGCTGCTCAGAATAGCATCTTGAACGTACAGTCATCTCGCAAATAGTTCTGTGTCTCACTGGGAGTTAAAAACGTCAGATATCGTTAGTGTTGACAGCGAATGAAAATACATTAAAAATCAAAATTATTATCCACCAGCAGATAGGTGTTCTCATGATAGAGCTTGATAATACATAATTAAATCTTTAGTGCCGGCCAGGATTCGATCCCATTCGCACGTAATATGTGAAGGTGTTGAGGAATCTGCAGTTTTGGACAAACAACAAATTGGAGCCGAGCTGTATTGCCACGAAGGGATCAAATTCCGCGTTAAGGGCGGTCTGAGTTGCATTCCCAGTTCAGAACCAATTTTATCGACATACAGAAGCTCAAATAAAAGATGGAATAAGTGTCCTGTGACCATACATAGCGTTTGTGTCGTCACTTGAAATAAATAACTAGTATAAGAAAGGTTACTGGTGATAGAGTTTCTACATGTCGCCACTCCAGACTTTATTGTGGTTCAACCTACCGTCTACTTGGTAAAGAAGGAATATCATCTTTAATGTGAATTTTCAGACCACGCAGCCATTATATCTCCTTCACTTGGTGTAGCCAGGAGAGAATGGAATCTGTCTCTCCCTATCTAAAATCATTGACAGAAGTGGGAATCGAACCCAGACCATAGGTATAACAACCTACCATCCGTCCAACAGACCACGAAATCCCCTTCTCTGCGAGTCATTTTTCTATCGTAACGCAGTTGCGCCACACTGGATGAGAATTCTGACACACAGGCTCCCTGTAGTAATTTGCAGCATGTTCAGTAAATTCATTTACCTGGTTGACCGAATCACCATGAACTAGCTGCCTCGGCTACCCAGTGCATACATTCGACTATTTTGTAATCACAGAAATAAAATCACGTAACTGCCACCTACACACAACTGCCAACAGTGTAGGATGCAGAAGTTTAAATAGGAAGTGTTCCTTTCCACTTGAGCTATTCTACTGCGCTATCTGTTACTAGAAAACGTCGCTCAGTCCAAAAGAAAAGCTGTAACTGTTTGTCTCTCAGAAGTCAAGGCCTGGCCATATGCATAATCTCACAGTGCTGTGGAATCCAAAAGTTCTGGAGGAATAGTTGCCGAGCTCTGGAGCTGTTGTAGCAACGTGTCAGCTTGTAGCATAGATAAGATGTCGCGAGTTCGAATACATTCAGTGCCACATTTAATAAAACGCAATTCTGCTCTCTGCTGAAGTTATCAATCTAATGGAACTTTGAACTTAATTCCCTTCACTTCTCAACCCAAAGTAGTCGCATGTGGAAAAAGGACTAACTACTGTGACATTTTGTTCTGTTCAGGTTTAATAGACAGCAGGCAGCAGATGCATCTCGAAGATGTGTAGGGAGAGCGCATCGTGCCATAATATGTCAGAAAAGTATTTTCTACATTAGCTGTCGTGTGGTAGTGATATTTTATTCTTCTTCAAACTTTGACAGCTTTAACTCAGAACAAGTTTTCTACATGCATGTAATCAATAAACTGCATGTGCATTGTCAGACTGTCATAGGTAACATCAGAGAATTCGCATATATCGTTGATGATTAATTTCTCTCTCATGTTTACTATTGTTTTAACAACACTAAAGGAAACCTTACGAAAATTGTGCACTGTATTATAAGAAATGAAATAAAACTAACCATGATAACCTTACGACGAAAGTATCTGTACACAAGCATGCCTCTATCGACACGAATTAGTAAAATACTACTCACTTAGATTTTGATTGGGTCTGTGTTTAATTGGTATGCTGTGTCATACTCAAGAGGTATGCAAATGTGGCATTTCATAAATATAGTTACGTATTCCTAGAAACCCAAAATTCGCTTGTCAGCAGCGGAAAGAGGCGTTACCTGTTGTGCAGCATTGTAAGTTTTTCAACATTGCACTATGAGCTGAAAGCGTTTTCTTGCGATTTCCTTATTGATGTTTGATCTGACTGCTTGTAGCTCTTTCACAGAAGGGATAAAAACGTTACAGTCAGTGAGACTGGAACTGCGAACCGTAACAGACGCTGTTTCACAGGTTAGCACGTTACCACAGAGCTGGCGAGGAGGTACGGGTCTCAGCTTCCTATTTCGAGGGCAATAGTAACTAGAACTCGTAAACCGCTATTTAAAGGTCGAGATCAGTTGCGATTTCCACCTTCAACGACTTTCCTGGGCTGAAAACCGTAAATTTTCAATCTTTTGTTACCCTTCAAGCGATAATAACTCAGATTATTCAATGGAAATGACAGGTAAAATCAAGTGAACTTTGAGGCTTAATTCCGTGCACACCAGGAAGTAACTCGTCGATCACAGAGTTGCCAAACATACGTTGCCTTGTTGCCAAATCTCAGTTACAGTACCAGCAGGAAGAAGACGAACCGATGTGATCCTACAGCGGTCTGGGAAGTGACCATAGCTGGTGTCTCCAAGTCGCGGCTGCTACGGCCTGGAATACGTAATGCGTCTGATTCGCTTTCTGTAACTAGGCTTAGGGCCTGGAGCGTAGTTACTAATAATACTCAGAACTGACTGCAAACTGAGCATCATAAATCAGTAACTCTCATTGTTGTTTTTATATTTCTTTCGTAAGTGTACTCAAAACTAAGAAAGTCATTCACAGGCGTTTTCGTGCCTCGCCGATAGTCGAGCACAACAAACAAATAATAAAAAAAAAGAATGTGTGTGTGTGTGTGTGTGTGTGTTTGTATGTGCGTGTGCGTGTGTGTGTGTGAGTGTGTGTGTGTGTGTGTGTGTGTGTGCGTGTGTGTGTGTGTGAGAGAGAGAGAGAGAGAGAGAGGGGGGGGGGGGGGAATAAAAAGCAATGAGAGAGAGTGCAAAAAATTGTTGTAAAGAAATTGAATCATGGTATTTAAAGAAATTTTTCATTAAAATGACACGTTCCACATCATTACGAAATGTCGTATTCATGATCTATTGAACAAGAGGTAATCTAATCTAATCTAATCTAATCACATCATATTGATGATTAGCCATGAAGAGTCATGAATTACCGAAAGTTTTGCCAATACCAGTAACCAAATCTAAACTTGAAAATAAAAGACGACAATTTTTGTAATAAACCGTGACTCCTATCAAGACCCTTTCGTCCCTGTTATCTAACCACGAAAGATGTCTGACATACCTCCATTCTGAAGTAACAAAGTGTGCACGCATTTAAAGATGAAGTGCATGATGTGAAGTTCTGTGACGGAGATACGAACCCAACACGTAATCCGATTGTTAACTAAGAAAAATCAAATGTTACGTATCGGTTTTTCTTACGAGCCGCTAGGTGTCTGAATCTAAAATAAGGATACAAACTTTTGTGCCTAAGCGACAATCAAACTGCACTCCTACCGTGCATCCACGAATATAGCTTAAGTATCAGTTGCTTACTCATGAACAGTAAGATGTGTGCGTGTTTGACCAGAAATAACGACACCTGTTGCGATTGTTGGCAACACATGAACAGACATTGAAATTGCGCGTTAATTTTCACTAGTAGGTCGGTGTGCACTTGATAAAGCTAGAAATGAAATTATGAATATTTTTGTACTGGATCAGGTTTCAGACCCACATACTTACCTTTGGAGGAGACCTAGAGAAGATTGCAGTCTTGGGAAAAGGAACGAAATGACTGAACTATACTGTTCCGAGAGATTCAGATCCTCGAAAGAGGAGATACGAATTCGAATCACAGTCCAGCACCAAATGTTTAAACGTCTCTAGTTCAATCAAGTACAAGTAAAATAAGAGCCTTGTCCCTTTAAATGGCTATCGGTTCATCAAATAAAATAAAATTTGCTAATGTAAGTAAGCTTACTGGCGACTGTATTTCTGTTTACCATGATTTCCGCTGTGTCATTTCCCAACGTAAACCGGCTCTGCCCAGTCGGTAATGAAGGAACGTGATGTTTAAGGCGGATTCTGGATTATAACGTCTTTCTCTTGAGGTTACCAGAGGTAAAATAAATATGTTTGTGCCTCTTAAAAGTAAATACCTGAACCCACGCATTGCACCTGTGATAGCTCGTTCCACCAGACCATTGTGGTCACATTACCCAGCCCCAGGAGTGTGCTGTAACGGATGATGTGCTTAGCTTACAAAATTAGTCACGGTGGAAAAAATGCGAGTCTATTAAATGGTCAAGTAGAAGCAAGCTTCTGACGCAGAGATTATGCTATTCTCATGTCAGCAGGATGTAAAGACTCTTCTAGGCATCGTAGGATGGATGTGAAGCCATTTTGATTTTTCACAGATTCAGCAAATTTCGTAGTTCTAGAAAATCCACTGTGAAGTGTGAAGTTGCTGGATAATTCGATTATTGCTGTTATTATTAATATCATTTTATTCATACCGCTGCTGCAACACGACCGTAGTCTTGAGGTAAAACGCGAGACCAGCTAATATGACGTCTGGCGACCGAAAGCACATATCGACAAAATTTTTATCGCCCCTTTCCTCTCGGTGCTGAAGCTATGAGTGTAATACAAGCGAATCTACAATATCATATTAGCTGGTCTCGCGTTTTACCTCACGACTACGGTTGTAGTCAAGAGAAATGTACTAAGACTGGAGTCAAGACTTCCTCTGGGAAGTGCCGCAGTCTACATGTTGCCAGATCGAGCATATTGCCAGACATAGTATTCTGAGAGGAGCATGACTGTATTGTCCACCTTACGTGAACGACTCGGCGGTCAATTTTTTGGTCTGAGACTGTATCTACAACACATATTGTACGCTTAAGACCCAGAAGAATTTAAAACAAAATGTATTTTTTAAGAGAGCAACGTTAACCATACCGTTCGAAGTATTCACAGTATTGTATACGTCTGTGTAAACGCCTTCCAATGACCATTCAAGAAAGGCAAGGATACACAGTCTAGCTTCAATATTATAAATACGCCTCAGTTTGTGGATGGACTCAGACTTAGGTTGATAATAATTTTGAAAATTTAGCAGCCCTGTACCCATTGGTGTTAAACTCGTTTTCAACCAATGATTCCCACAGCTACAGGGATACTACTTGTGATACCTCTTAGACAGAATACTTAAGCAGTGTTATCAGACGAAAAGATCAACCTGACACAAACTGTGGGTAGTTTGTTTTACAACTTTCGTACCTGGATATTCAGCTTTTTCCTATTTGAGATATCTGTGAACGTTGCTGCTTAAGACAATTTAAGCAGAAACTAAATTCCCTCAGCTTCGACAATGTTTAAAGAAATCGTCTTATCGGCACTAAATCGTGGTTTGTGAATTGTTTACCGGCCGTACTCTTCCGTATTTTGCCGGTTGGAAGGCGAAAGCTTACTGACAAATTTCACACAGAAATTACTGTTACAGTGTAGTTATGGAGCCAAATGAGTGAATTGCGTATTTTCCGGTGAGAAAGAGCACTGGCAAACAGTCTTCGCTACATTAGGTTATTTAAACTGGTGTCACTCTGAGCTAGACTCTATGGTCAGCGACTAAGTGTAAGGTCAACGTTTCGGATGCGAGTTTGCGACTGCGAAATACTTTCCTACATTATAGAAGCGAATATTAAATTTGAACTAATATTGCGAAAATTTTGTACTTGGACAGCTTAGAATGAAAATACTTCTGTTTATTGCAAAGGGAAACAATAGATTTTCTAAAACACTGTCTGTCATACACTACTTGAAACAGGTCATGTCGACCACATCATGTGGAAGAACTAACAGCAACGTATATCGTAAGGCAGTAAGATCACTTGCCTTTTGGTTTGTCAGTACTCGATAGCCATTTCTAGGCGAAAGTAAATGAAGAAAGGCAGTGCGATTTTGTTACCACGTAACGTCTTCGTCAATTTCTTTAGTTTTAATGTAATGTACGACTAATTGCTGGTGTTTGATATTAACATGAAAAGGATTCCGTAGAGAGGGAAAGAAACTGTTCATGGGAAACTACTTCTATAGTGACCAAAAGGCATTAAATGATGTTCAAGCACTTGAGTTCCAGCAGCGGTATAATTAAAATGATATTAATAATAACAGTAATAATCGAATTATCCGGCAACTTCACACTTCACAGTGGATTTTCGCGAACTAAGAAATTTGCTGAATTTGTGAAAAATCAAAATGGCTTCACATCCTGCCTTTGATGCCTAGAAGAGTCTTTACATCCTGCTGACATGAGAATAGCATAATCTCTGCGTCAGAGGCTTGCTTCTACTTGACCATTTAATAGACTCGCATTTTTTCCACCGTGACTAATTTTGTAAGCTAAGCACATCATCCGTTACAGCACACTCCTGGGGCTGGGTAATGTGGCCACAATGGTCTGGTGGAACGAACTAACAGGGGTGCAATGCGTGGGTTCAGGCATTTACTTTTAAGAGGCACAAACATATTTATTTTACCTCTGGTAACCTCAAGAGGAAGACGTTATAATCCAGGATCCGCATTAAACATCACGTTCCTTCATTACCGACTGGGCACGTTGGGAAATGACACAGCGGAAATCATGGTAAACAGACATACAGTCGTTAGTAAGCCTACTTACATTTGCAAATTTTATTTTATTTAATGAACCGATAGCCATTTAAAGGGACAGGGCTCTTATTTTACTTGTACTTGATTGAACTAGAGACGTTTAAAAATTTGGTGCTGGACTGTGATTCGAATTCGTATCTCCTCTTTCGAGGATCTGAATCTCTCGGAACACTATAGTTCAGTCATTTAGTTCCTTTTCCCAAGACTGCAATCTTCTCTAGGTCTCCTCCAAAGGTAAGTATGTGGGTCTGAAACCTGATCCAGTACAAAAATATTCATAATTTCATTTCTAGCTTTCTCAAGTGCACACCGACCTGCTAGTGAAAATTAACGCGCAATTTCAATGTCTGTTCATGTGTTGCCAACAATCGCAACAGGTGTCGTTATTTCTGGTCAAACACGCACACATCTTACTGTTCATGAGTAAGCAACTGATACTTATGCTATATTCGTGGATGCACGGTAGGTGTGCAGTTCGATTGTCGCTTAGGCACAAAAGTTTGTATCCTTATTTTAGATTCAGACACCTAGCGGCTCGTAAGAGAAACCGATACGTAACATTTGATTTTTCTTAGTTAACAATCGGATTACGTGTTGGGTTCGTATCTCCGTCACAGAACTTCACATCATGCACTTCATCTTTAAATGCATGCACACTTTGTTACTTCAGAATGGAGGTATATCAGACATCTTTCGTGGTTAGATAACAGGGACGAAAGGGTCTTGATAGAAGTCACGGTTTATTACAAAAATTGTCGTCTTTTATTTTCAAGTTTAGATTTGGTTACTGGTATTGGCAAAACTTTCGGTAATTCATGACTCTTCATGGCTAATCATCAATATGATGTGATTAGATTAGATTAGATTAGATTACCTCTTGTTCAATAGATCATGAATACGACATTTCGTAATGATGTGGAACGTGTCATTTTAATGAAAAATTTCTTTAAATACCATGATTCAATTTCTTTACAACAATTTTTTACACTCTCTCTCATTGCTTTTTATTCCCCCCCCCCCTCTCTCTCTCTCTCTCACACACACACACACGCACACGCACACGGTCACGCACACACAAACACACACACACACACACACACACACACACACATTCTTTTTTTTAATTATTTGTTTGTTGTGCTCGACTATCGGCGAGGCACGAAAACGCCTGTGAATGACTTTCTTAGTTTTGAGTACACTTACGAAAGAAATATAAAAACAACAATGAGAGTTACTGATTTATGATGCTCAGTTTGCAGTCAGTTCTGAGTATTATTAGTAACTACGCTCCAGGCCCTAAACCTAGTTACAGAAAGCGAATCAGACGCATTACGTATTCCAGGCCGTAGCAGCCGCGACTTGGAGACACCAGCTATGGTCACTTCCCAGACCGCTGTAGGATCACATCGGTTCGTCTTCTTCCTGCTGGTACTGTAACTGAGATTTGGCAACAAGGCAACGTATGTTTGGCAACTCTGTGATCGACGAGTTACTTCCTGGTGTGCACGGAATTAAGCCTCAAAGTTCACTTGATTTTACCTGTCATTTCCATTGAATAATCTGAGTTATTATCGCTTGAAGGGTAACAAAAGATTGAAAATTTACGGTTTTCAGCCCAGGAAAGTCGTTGCAGGTGGAAATCGCAACTAATCTCGACCTTTAAATAGCGGTTTACGAGTTCTAGTTACTATTGCCTTCGAAATAGGAAGCTGAGACCCATACCTCCTCGCCAGCTCTGTGGTAACGTGCTGACCTGTGAAACAGCGTCTGTTACGGTTCGCAGTTCCAGTCTCACTGACTGTAACGTTTTTATCCCTTCTGTGAAAGAGCTACAAGCAGTCAGATCAAACATCAATAAGGAAATCGCAAGAAAACGCTTTCAGCTCATAGTGCAATGTTGAAAAACTTACAATGCTGCACAACAGGTAACGCCTCTTTCCGCTGCTGACAAGCGAATTTTGGGTTTCTAGGAATACGTAACTATATTTATGAAATGCCACATTTGCATACCTCTTGAGTATGACACAGCATACCAATTAAACACAGACCCAATCAAAATCTAAGTGAGTAGTATTTTACTAATTCGTGTCGATAGAGGCATGCTTGTGTACAGATACTTTCGTCGTAAGGTTATCATGGTTAGTTTTATTTCATTTCTTATAATACAGTGCACAATTTTCGTAAGGTTTCCTTTAGTGTTGTTAAAACAATAGTAAACATGAGAGAGAAATTAATCATCAACGATATATGCGAATTCTCTGATGTTACCTATGACAGTCTGACAATGCACATGCAGTTTATTGATTACATGCATGTAGAAAACTTGTTCTGAGTTAAAGCTGTCAAAGTTTGAAGAAGAATAAAATATCACTACCACACGACAGCTAATGTAGAAAATACTTTTCTGACATATTATGGCACGATGCGCTCTCCCTACACATCTTCGAGATGCATCTGCTGCCTGCTGTCTATTAAACCTGAACAGAACAAAATGTCACAGTAGTTAGTCCTTTTTCCACATGCGACTACTTTGGGTTGAGAAGTGAAGGGAATTAAGTTCAAAGTTCCATTAGATTGATAACTTCAGCAGAGAGCAGAATTGCGTTTTATTAAATGTGGCACTGAATGTATTCGAACTCGCGACATCTTATCTATGCTACAAGCTGACACGTTGCTACAACAGCTCCAGAGCTCGGCAACTATTCCTCCAGAACTTTTGGATTCCACAGCACTGTGAGATTATGCATATGGCCAGGCCTTGACTTCTGAGAGACAAACAGTTACAGCTTTTCTTTTGGACTGAGCGACGTTTTCTAGTAACAGATAGCGCAGTAGAATAGCTCAAGTGGAAAGGAACACTTCCTATTTAAACTTCTGCATCCTACACTGTTGGCAGTTGTGTGTAGGTGGCAGTTACGTGATTTTATTTCTGTGATTACAAAATAGTCGAATGTATGCACTGGGTAGCCGAGGCAGCTAGTTCATGGTGATTCGGTCAACCAGGTAAATGAATTTACTGAACATGCTGCAAATTACTACAGGGAGCCTGTGTGTCAGAATTCTCATCCAGTGTGGCGCAACTGCGTTACGATAGAAAAATGACTCGCAGAGAAGGGGATTTCGTGGTCTGTTGGACGGATGGTAGGTTGTTATACCTATGGTCTGGGTTCGATTCCCACTTCTGTCAATGATTTTTAGATAGGGAGAGACAGATTCCATTCTCTCCTGGCTACACCAAGTGAAGGAGATATAATGGCTGCGTGGTCTGAAAATTCACATTAAAGATGATATTCCTTCTTTACCAAGTAGACGGTAGGTTGAACCACAATAAAGTCTGGAGTGGCGACATGTAGAAACTCTATCACCAGTAACCTTTCTTATACTAGTTATTTATTTCAAGTGACGACACAAACGCTATGTATGGTCACAGGACACTTATTCCATCTTTTATTTGAGCTTCTGTATGTCGATAAAATTGGTTCTGAACTGGGAATGCAACTCAGACCGCCCTTAACGCGGAATTTGATCCCTTCGTGGCAATACAGCTCGGCTCCAATTTGTTGTTTGTCCAAAACTGCAGATTCCTCAACACCTTCACATATTACGCGTGAATGGGATCGAATCCTGGCCCGGCACTAAAGATTTAATTATGTATTATCAAGCTCTATCATGAGAACACCTATCTGCTGGTGGATAATAATTTTGATTTTTAATGTATTTTCATTCGCTGTCAACACTAACGATATCTGACGTTTTTAACTCCCAGTGAGACACAGAACTATTTGCGAGATGACTGTAAGTTCAAGATGCTATTCTGAGCAGCTGGTGGAGAAAAATTCGTTAGCTCACTTCTCTTTGTGTGTAGTCAACAACGATATGTGTGGGGCTCTATTCCCAGTGAGCGCTGAACTCTTCGTCATATTATTTCAGTTCAAACATGCTCACATGTCACTGCTGGTGCAACAAACCAATATTTAACGTTCGTTTTCTCTAGAATATAACAGCGATAGGTGCCGGGTTGGAGTCCTGGGAAGGAAAAAATTAATGTTTCGTCTCGTCATTTCAGTTAAAACATCTAGCTACTGCCGCAAAATTCCGATATGTCACATTTGACTGTGCTTCGATAGCAATCCGATTAAGTTCCGGGTTCGAATCCGTGTCCAACACACAGCTTTACCTCACGGCATTTCAAGTAAGTTACTTGTGAAGAAGCAATATTTAACATCTCTCGTCGTTCGTTAACAGGGACAATAGATGCTGGGTAGGAACTCGTGTCTGTTAAAAATGTTTGCGTTATGCAATTTAAAGTTGATATTTGCTAAGGAAACGTATGAAGACGCAGACTTCCTCGTTATCAATATGTGAGGCATGTCTTTCGTGTTAACGAAAGTAAATTCCCGCTTTACCTCTTCTTACGTGTCAAATGAAATGTATGCCATGAGGAATAGAATATTTGTTGACTGCGTCCTTTCTTGCTTCCATCCTTACCAACATATTTCTTCATTCTCGTGGTAATCATGACATTCTATGTGTGTGCTGCAAAA
Organism: Schistocerca piceifrons; assembly: GCF_021461385.2. Taxonomy (NCBI): domain Eukaryota; kingdom Metazoa; phylum Arthropoda; class Insecta; order Orthoptera; family Acrididae; genus Schistocerca; species Schistocerca piceifrons. Next base: position 550,212,064 of record NC_060144.1, read on the forward strand.
GATTGCAAGTGGACAAATTCGACATCGAGGGGCAAAGCGTTTGGAAATTACATTATATTCAATTCGAATAAGCTTCCGGTGTATTTTTACTTCGTTTGTATTTTTAGATGATTATGAACGTTACGGAAATTTATCTCACATGCTTTATGTTGAATGAGAAACATTGAATGATCCGTTTTGCTTTCCCTACGTTGAAATGATATAATGTCGGCGTCAACAGCCTTCTTCGACGCCGGAAGCTGAAACTTGTATCATTCTGGATTAATGATAATTGAGTGTCTCATATGTATCCATAGCCCACAAGGCGACGTCAGAAACCATCAGGGGAGAACGCCGCATAAAAACCAAACGTGCGCGCGCGTCTCCACTCTGAAGAACCGTATCGGAGAATCACGGCAAGCATTTCGCTGAAGAGCTGCCTCGTCAGAGAGCCGAGAAATGGCAGCGTCGTAGCAAGTATTTGTCAACACTCTGATAGTGCATTTACTTCCGGGTGTAGGTCGGCGTTACCTCGCTAAATTCACTTGACATTCGTTTCCCACATCGAAGACTCGTACGATATAATCCACTGCAAGATGACACAATTAGAAAGTATATTTAATTTCTGGACTCCAAGAACGGCGTTCTTCACATAAGTAACACCTGTTTGTGTGCGCATTCGGGAGGACGACGGTGCAATCCCGCACCCGGCCATCCGGATTTAGGTTTTCAATGATTTCCCTAAATCGCTTCAGGCAAATGCCGGGATGGTTCCTTAGGAAGGGCACGGCCGATTTCCTTCCCCATCCTTCCCTAATCCGAGCTTGTGCTCCGTCTCTAATGACATCGTTGTCGACGGGACGTTAAAACAGTAATCTCCACCTCCTCTGTTCGTGTGTTTAAGGTTGCGTTTTGAGACTCAGGCAACATCGCAGTGACTATAGTCCGCCTCTGGCCGCCAGTGTGTCGTTAGTTCAGAGTTTCCGTTGTGCTTTGCAGTGCTTGTACTATAAGACATAGCAGTTCGAATCACGGTAGAAGCCGCTGACTACAACCTTTTACTTTCCATTTTAATTAATGGAGTTGCAAACTGCTAGTAAAAATTTCTTATGCGAAATCTGAAGAATGCCTTTAAACATGAACCTTCGTCCGATTTCGACTTAGTAAATTAAGTTAATTTCATGGACTTCTGCTTTGCAAATTCCAAGGTGCTTCACTGTAAAATAGGTCCTGAAAAGATTCAAACCGACTTTCAACGATATAAATTTGAGCTTTGTTCGTCATATAGGTCTAACATGTCAGAAGGTTGTTTATGAAGTGCACATGTTCATTAATATAGTTCCCTTCTTCTAAATTTTTGCAATAGTATTTAACTGTAGACGTTTTCTAACACCGGCGTTAGCAATTCCTTTCCGTTCTCTGAAACCTTCAAAAAGACAAATTTTTCTGGTTTAAATCTGATGACCTTAACTATCACTTCCGATCAACAATAAATACTTCATGAACCCATACATGGAACTCCAAATGTGGAGTGTTCCTGCACTGCTACAGAGCATGCATTGCAAGGTATTCACACAGTTTATCGCATAGACTTACCATAAGAAATGAAACAAGAACTGTAATACACTTTACACCACAGACGCTCACTCTGGCTTGACGAAAACATCCAAACAGTGACCAAAAGTTGCACAAATAATTGAGTTTGAAAGGAAAAGAAACGAGGTATGAAGCATTTATAAATTCATCGAATGTAGCGAGGTGGTTTAATTTCGTCCCAGTCTATAAAATTAATTTCGGGCCATACTCAGCTCTTGCCGATTAATGTAATATAATACCCGCCTACTAATCAGGGCGTCTGTCTCCGTTGCTTTTGAGCGTGAATGGAAATTGTAGAAATTTTCTGTGGAGCAACATTTAATAATAAAGCGTTTTAAATCATCAAAAGCGATGAGCGGTAGCAGGCGCTTTCGATAAAGAACGGGGGAGTGCAGCGCCGCTGCTGTCGCCACGGCCGCTGCCAGTAGCCAGCAAATGGATCCCGGAGCTTTGCCGATTACGGCGTCCAGAGGAGGACAGTCTGCAGGAAATCTGCCGCAAAATGGTTACTGGACAAAATTTTGATATCGGTGTGTCAGAAAGCGAAATAGATTGAATCTGCGCTACTATTACATTCACATGTTCAGTATTCAGGCAGAAGAGGCTATAAAAATATTTTATGCCAGCTGCTCTCGATCCACTGACGTTATGAACAGAAACAACACACGCTACCGCTAGACCACAGGTGCAATCAGCCTATAGTATCTCCATCATGGGACAAGTTTTCCTCCAGGAAGTGCCACAGTCTGCAGTGTTGCCAGATTGTGCAGATGACCGGACTTAGAGAATTAGCGAGTTGGCCAGTTTTATTGTCCCATGTCGCGATCGGCGCGGACTTAGCCTCTGAAGCGGCCGGCCGCCGGTCAAGTTTTATGTCAAAGAGTGTACATAACACCACACAAGGACTGCGTAAAATCGCAACACAGCTCACAAATTGGCGTTGTCATTCAACTGCTGTTCTCTCGATGGGAAAAATTTTGTGAATATCATTCGAAATTAGTGGCAGACACACTGAAAAGCTACTCTTCATCTGCAGGTTGGCAGAAAAAAGAGCTGGAGTGCAACGTATCGTCTTTAACTTTTTTGGAAGGACGGGGAAATACGTTCAACTGATGAGATGCTGATATTGGACAGAGTGGAGTTTAATAAGTGTACAACGTGTAAGCATACAACTGAGGACTGTATCTATCGCGGTTTAACGTCAGAGTTCGCTACAGACACCTCACCCTGCAGCCCAAGTAATTGAAAAGAAATCATGCTACCGCAAGTAATGGAAAGTAATTCATTGCTCCAAGTACACTTCGATGTTTTCGAGAGAAAAAAAAGAGCATTCGTAATGAATGGGTCATAATGCAACACATGTACTGGGAAAATCGTCGTCCCAAAAAATTGCAGATGAGTGGCAGCTGAACGTGCTTCTCTTCGACGGACGGCCACAAATTGCTGAAATTAGTGGCCCTCTCACCTCCCCTCATCCCTCCTCCTCTCTCCCTCCGTCCATCCCTCCACGCGTGTTGGAGGCCAGGTGCTACCGCATTCCCAAGCTGGGCTATGCTTTGTGCCATGCCAGCCTTCAGCCAGGACATGCTGATTGGCGTGAGGCACGGTACTTTGCACACAAAAGCATGTAAAGCCAACTAAACAACAGCAGATAAATGGAGGGCCACCTCGAGTGCAACTTGCCTCTTCACCTATAATTTAGGGATACCGCCCCGCCCACATGCCGCTCCCTGGACTGAAGCACAGCTACCTAGAGCCACCAGTCACTGTCCCCAAAAGTGCCCGGAATTCTGAGGTCAAAACCAATTCACAGTAAGAATTGTATTTAACGTCAACGCATCTCTTATTATCGAGCATCTATTAAAAACGAAAACCCAATCGCGATGATAATCAGTGTCATCTTTCCACAAAGATAGGCGCAATCCATTTTCTGTTAGCTCTATGAGCAAAGTTGTTACAGTTCTTACATTCGACTGCAGTATACAATTCGCATCCCATTATATTGTGACTTCTAACGAAGAGCACTGCCGCCGGCCGCGGTGGTCTAGCGGTTCTAGGCGCTCAGTCCGGAACCGCGCGACTACTACGGTCGCAGGTTCGAATTCTGCCTCGGGCATGGATGTGTGTGATGTCCTTAGTTTAGTTAGGTTTAAGTAGTTTGAAGTAAGAGGAGTAGGTAAAACTACTCAATTTGTTCTTATTCATGGACCTACTTTATTTTCTGGTGCGAAGTTAAATTTTTCTTTAATGAAAGTTTCTTCTTCTTCCAGTTTGGGTAACGGATGGATAACTGTAGCTTTCGTTGCTTGTAACAATGCAGGAAGAGCAGGCTTGGAATCCTTTGAAACTCGGGAAATCTTAGCTTACCGTACTATACCTGTTTCTGAGATTATTATTGCTAGTGAGGGTTCCTACCTTTTACCGCACGGGAGTTTGTCTTTGTCTTGTCGTAGACGTTGTAAGATAAATTCCGATTGTAGTATTCACTTATGGGTGAAGGCTAGTGGTCCTGGTTCTTTGGAAGATTGTCGTATTGTGGGTGATTGTACTTTATATAATCATTGAAAGCAGTTCTAGGGGACTGATGACCACAGATGTTAAGTCCCATAGTGCTCAGAGCCATTTCTTTTAAGTGAACTGCCGCTCATTACAGATGACGATAATTCAGAGGTCGGGCCACATACACCCCTATACATCTCCAACCTGCGAGAAATCGCGAAAAAATAATTTTGCAAAAACAACCGATCACCACAGAATATCCTCGTTGTTTCGAAACCATCATCAAAGTAGAGGAAAAGCAAGAATTTAAACTCATAAGAAAAATCATCTACACACATGAAAAAAGTTTTGCATCACCTTGGTTCCGAGAGTTCCTGTACAGAATATTTGAGTAGAGATCGACATGAACTTCATTTCTGCCCTTTTTATTGCTCATGAAAATCACATATTTGCACGTTGTGCCACCATACAGCGAAACCTTCAGAGGTGGTGATCCAGGTTGCAGATGACACACCGGTGCCACTGATACCAAGTAGCACGTCCTATTACATTGATGTATGCCTGTATTCGTCGTTACATACTGTCCACAAGTTCATTAAGGCACTGTTGGTCCAGATTGTCCTACACCTCCTTCGTGGTTCGGCATAGATCGCTCACAGTGGTCGTCCATAAACAATCTATCAAAATGGTTCAAATGGCTCTGAGCACTATGGGACTTAACATCTGAGGTCATCAGTCCCCTAGAACTTAGAACTACTTAAACCTAACTAACCTAAGGACACCACACACATCCGTTCCCGAGGCAGGATTCGAACCTGCGACCTTAGCGGTCGCGCGGTTCCAGACTGAAGCGCCTATAACCGCTCCGCCACTCCGGCCGGAAACAACTTATCCCAGGCATGTTTGACAGGGTTCATGGCTGGAGAACATGCAGGCCAATCTAGTCGAGCGATGTCGATATTTTGAAGGAAGTCATTCACAGGATGTGCACGATGGGGGCGCCAATTGTCGTCCATGAAAACGAAAGCCTCGCCAATATGTTGCCGATATGGTTGCACTATCGGTCTGAGGATGGCATTCACGGATCGTACAGGCATTACGGCGCCTTCCATGACCACCAGGGGCCTACGTCGGCCCCACATAAGGCCACCCAAAAAGAGCAGGGAATCTACACCTTGCTTCACTCGCTGGACACTTTCAGCCTGACCGGGTAGCCACGAAACACGTCTCCGACGATTGTCTGGTTGAAGGCATATGCGACACACATCGGTGAAGAGAACGTGATGCCACTTCTGAGCGGCTCATTCGGCACGTTGGTAGGCCCATGTGAACCGCGCTCCATTGAGTCGTGATTGCAAAGATGGAGCTCGCCATGGATATCGGGAGTGAAGCTGCGTATCATGCAACCTATTGGGCACAGTTTGAGTCGTAACACGACGTCCTGTGGCTGCATGAAAAGGGTTATTCAACATGGTGGCTTTGCTGTCAGGGTACCTCCGAGCCATAGCCCTTAGATAGCGGTCATCCACTGCAAAAAGTTAGATCTGAGCACTATGGGACTTAACATCTGAGGTCATCAGTCCCCTAGAATTTAGAACTACTTGAATCTAACTAACCTAAAGGCATCACACACATGCATGCCCGAGGCTGGATTCGAACCTGCGACCTTAGAAGTCGCGCGGTTCCGGTCTGAAGCGCCTAGAACCACTCGGCCACAGCGGCCGGCCATTCACTGCAATAATAGCCTTTGGGCGGCCTGAGCGATGCATGGCATTGACAGTTCCTGTCTCTCTGTACCTCCTCCATGTCTGAACAAGATCGGTTTGGTTCACTCCGCGACGCCTTGACACTTCCTTTGGTGAAAGCCCTTCCTGGCACAAAGTAACAATGCGGACGCGATCGAACCGCGGTACTGACCGTCTAGGCATGGCTGAACTACAGATAACACGAGCCGTGTATCTCCTTCCTCGTGGAATGATTGGAACTGATCGGCTGGCGGATACCTACGTCTAATAGGCGCTGCTAATGCATTGCTCGTCACATCTTTGGCCGGATTTAGTGACCTAAATAGTTGAAAGGACTGTGTCTGTGATACAATATCCATAGTCAAGGTCTATATTCAGGAGTTCTGAGAATCGTGATGGTACAAAAATTTTTGATGTATGTATATTAAGCAATATCTTGTAGCTTGATGGACAAATTACACGACCTGAGAACGTCCCCTGCGTTCAAATCAGTGTCTGCAAATAAACTGTCCTGCACATTGGTACTACAAACATTTCATCCAGGTGAAATGACTACTTCTCGCCATGTCTGGAAAAAAAAAGTCATTTTGTGTTTGACAACAGCGAGCTATAATTCAAGATGACGCTGCTGTTTTGTGTACTATGATAGATTCCATTTAACCAGTGCGATCCTATGTCACACGAGACTTTAGGATACAAATCTTGAAAACCCGTCTTGTAACTGAACCCCTTATATGATTTTAATGTGCCTCTCTCTTCCTATATATACACAGACGAAAAATTGAGTAAATGAAGTGCATCTGTAGAATATTTTGTTGTGAGTGTCTGGGGGCTTTCGCACACAGTACTATCCCGTCCGACTAATGAGCTCTTCTGTACTACACGTAAGAATAATACTCAAGAAGGACTGTTTTCCTCCACCCTATGGTCATCTAGTACACAAAGTAGCGGAGTTTGAAGATTATATGCCCTCACCATGGATGTTTAAGAGCATAAAAGGAGATGTGACAGGTGCAGCAGGATACCTAGATTTATTACTGGAGAATCTAGACAATATTTTTTTACGAAATGTCGGGAATATAAAGTGCATCGAAGATGTTATGCTCTTTATCAGGATGAATTCACGTGTGCTTACATAACCTACAAAATAACAAGAGTTTTTCGCTATTTGTGGGACTGTAGCACTGGCGAAAATATCGTACAAGTGTTTGAAATCGAGACTTCGCGATCGGTAATAAGCATGTATAGTCTCTATATGTGTGAGTTGTAAAGCTGCCAGCGGTGGACCGTTGGGGTTCGAATGCATAACTCGCTAACTGTTCGTCTATAAATTACATTGCCTGGAGTGCGTAGTCAGTATGTATGGGGAGGGGAAGCTCTCAAGTTCCAGGATTCTAAGTGCAGTCGATACACAGTCAGTTAGGTTAAAAAAATTGCTAAAATCTACAGTTTGTGGATGTCCTGACATGGTTGTTGGGACATATCACAGCTGGAGGGTGTAGACAAAAGTAGTGAAGCTCTTCTGGTAAGCAATATGAGCATATGCTTATCGGAAAAAAATATCAGAGCAGCTGCAGAAATCAACTCTCTACACATGTCAGCTCATCGTTGCAGATCCCTACGTGGTAGAGTGGAAGTCAGAGGAAGGCCAGAGTTTGGGTTACCACGAAGTGCATCGCTACATGAGCCTGCAGAAAAGCTCTCTAACAGTGTCGTAGCAGTACAGGGATTTGTTTCCAGACTACGAGTTTGCAATGTACACCACCAGATGAGTCAGATACAGTTACTGTAACGCCAATATCGATTGTAATTCTTTATACATTCTACACTCCTGGAAATGGAAAAAAGAACACATTCACACCGGTGTGTCAGACCCACCATACTTGCTCCGGACACTGCGAGAGGGCTGTACAAGCAATGATCACACGCACGGCACAGCGGACACACCAGGAACCGCGGTGTTGGCCGTCGAATGGCGCTAGCTGCGCAGCATTTGTGCACCGCCGCCGTCAGTGTCAGCCAGTTTGCCGTGGCATACGGAGCTCCATCGCAGTCTTTAACACTGGTAGCATGCCGCGACAGTGTGGACGTGAACCGTATGTGCAGTTGACGGACTTTGAGCGAGGGCGTATAGTGGGCATGCGGGAGGCCGGGTGGACGTACCGCCGAATTGCTCAACACGTGGGGCGTGAGGTCTCCACAGTACATCGATGTTGTCGCCAGTGGTCGGCGGAAGGTGCACGTGCCCGTCGATCTGGGACCGGACCGCAGCGACGCACGGATGCACGCCAAGACCGTAGGATTCTACGCAGTGCCGTAGGGGACCGCACCGCCACTTCCCAGCAAATTAGGGACACTGTTGCTCCTGGGGTATCGGCGAGGACCATTCGCAACCGTCTCCATGAAGCTGGGCTACGGTCCCGCACACCGTTAGGCCGTCTTCCGCTCACGCCCCAACATCGTGCAGCCTGCCTCCAGTGGTGTCGCGACAGGCGTGAATGGAGGGACGAATGGAGACGTGTCGTCTTCAGCGATGAGAGTCGCTTCTGCCTTGGTGCCAATGATGGTCGTATGCGTGTTTGGCGCCGTGCAGGTGAGCGCCACAATCAGGACTGCATACGACCGAGGCACACAGGGCCAACACCCGGCATCATGGTGTGGGGAGCGATCTCCTACACTGGCCGTACACCACTGGTGATCGTCGAGGGGACACTGAATAGTGCACGGTACATCCAAACCGTCATCGAACCCATCGTTCTACCATTCCTAGACCGGCAAGGGAACTTGCTGTTCCAACATGACAATGCACGTCCGCATGTATCCCGTGCCACCCAACGTGCTCTAGAAGGTGTAAGTCAACTACCCTGGCCAGCAAGATCTCCGGATCTGTCCCCCATTGAGCATGTTTGGGACTGGATGAAGCGTCGTCTCACGTGGTCTGCACGTTCAGCACGAACGCTGGTCCAACTGAGGCGCCAGGTGGAAATGGCATGGCAAGCCGTTCCACAGGACTACATCAAGCATCTCTACGATCGTCTCCATGGGAGAATAGCAGCCTGCATTGCTGCGAAAGTTGGATATACACTGTACTAGTGCCGACATTGTGCATGCTCTGTTGCCTGTGTCTATGTGCCTGTGGTTCTGTCAGTGTGATCATGTGATGTATCTGACCCCAGGAATGTGTCAATAAAGTTTCCCCTTCCTGGGACAATGAATTCACGGTGTTCTTATTTCAATTTCCAGGAGTGTAATTATGTGTATGTTACTATGAAGTGGTTGTTCTTTAGTAGGTAAGATCTTTGAATTGTTCAAAAATGGTTCAAATGGCTCTGAGCACCATGGGACTTAACTTCTGAGGTCATCAGCCCCCTAGAACGTAGAACTACTTAAACCTAACTAACCTAAGGACATCACACACATCCATGCCCGAGGCAGGATTCGAACCTGCGTCCGTAGCGGTCACGCGGTTCCAGACTGTAGCGCCCAGAACCGCTCGCCCACTACGGCCGACCTTTGACTTGTCATAGGTAACTTGAAGATTCCAAAAAACTTAGTAATGTTTAAAAGTAATGACATTTTATAAAATATGAGTGTTAAAAAAGAAAAATGTGTATATAAAAACCTGGTTCATGCTTAGGGATCTTGTATCGTATAGTAAAAAAGGTGTAGGGAAACCCCCTCCGCTATGTAAGTGGCCTGGCTCGTGCTAAAAGGTGAATTGGCGGTCGATCTGGACGGCTTCTGGGATAGCACGCTACGCATTGAGTGGCTAGCTGTTGGACAGTTAACATCAAGGGTGCCAAGTGAGGCATTTGAAAGCCAAGTTACATTGAAATTGCCTAGGATGTGGTTTAGGCAGTCGTATGGTGCTCTTGTTATTATGGAATAGCTCAAAGACGAGTATAATACGTCACCAAGAAGAATTTATATAGAGCATTCAACAGCAAGAGTGTGAGACCAGATAGCCGCCACGTGTTTGCCACCACTATTGCGCCACTGCTCCGCCTGCTTCAGGAACTCAGATATGTATCATAGTATGGACCAGTATATTTGTGTGAGTGGTTTTCAATAATAATTCCAGTCACATAAACATGTGTGTGAAACTTAAAATTGTCCTGATCATGAAACCAACGTAGGGCCCCATCCTGAACGTGCAGAGGATCGAGTATCCTGTTTCTGAATAAATATTTATGAGTGTCTGCATTGAATGTGCCAAAGTTCAGTGCCAAAGTGTATAAATGTTGCTAGTTAAATTACTTGCTTCACAGATAGTAAGAAAGGCACACAAATTGAACTTATACGAAAGTAATTTTCTTTATTACTATGAACTATTTTCTGAAGTTAACTGAACTTAATATTTGAATTACTTGCTTTAAAGCATGAACATATAAATTGTTTCAAGTGGTGTAAGAGTAAACATTGGCAAATTGCAATTTGCTTCTAAAATAGTCACAGATTTGCCTGTAAAGACTGTTTCAGTTTATGTGTCCCACTATATTCTTTTCTGTTCTAAGAAAGATAAATGGAATATTGCACTTGATAAAGAAATCTGACACATTTCGTATAGTGTGAGCATAAAAAGTACCTGTGTAATGTTATTTAACTTTATTTGTAGTGTTTGTGTGTTAATTAAACCAGGACTCTGGTCATGCCACATTTTAGATTCGTGATGAATTAAGCAGCATCTTAGTGCTGAATTGTTAATGATTGAGATAGTAACTATTATTGCTGTGAGTGAAATATCATTTAACTTCCTATTATTGCTGATTTGAGGAAATAGTTACTACTGCTACCAACTACTCAGTTCGTCTGGTTCTAGGCGCTTCAGTCTGGAATCGCGCGACCGCTACGGTCGCAGGTTCGAATCCTGCCTCGGGCATGGATGTGTGTGATGTAATTAGTTAGGTTTAAGTAGTTCTAAGTTGTAGGGGACTGATAACCTCAGATGTTAAGTCCCATAGTGCTCAGAGCCATTTGAACCATTTTTTCCCTGACTTCCTTCTAGCTGGTTTATTAGCCGCTCGAGTGGTGGACACACTCACGATGCCTTTCTAGGGAAGCAGAATTGTGTAGAAGTAAGTAGTTTTACCATATTAAGCTTTTTCACCACAGTGACTGGGGTAGAAAACTTGCAGGATGATTGTACCCCCTATGCTGGACCCATATATCTTGCTTTAGAGTATTGAGAACCCTGCGGTCTGCACTACTAATACCTCAGATTTAACAAAATATCATTTTTAGGTGCAGAACCATGTAACTATAGACGTGTGTTGTTTATGCTGTACGATAGTTTCTCTCACTGCGGTACCTTCCTGGTACTAGCCCCAGACAGAGGAATAATCCTTCAGAATTGATAATACGGTTGATTTACGTGAAATGTTTCAAATTCCATCTATGTGGAACTCTGTCGTGTATGAACCACATGTTTCTTCTTTAATGTCTGTTACGTCACTGCAGCACTTTTAGAATTGATAGCACGGTTGATTTAAGTGAAATGTTTTCATTTGTTGTATCACTGCAGCCCTCACATATCTATTACCCGCATAAGAGATGCAACCCTCCTCGACACACATGCATCTGGAGGGGTCTTGAACATTCGGATGGGTGCTGTGTGTAAGATTGGTGTTGCAGGGAGGACTGGTCAAGGACAATGTTGCAGATCTCTGCCAGTCTCCGACTTTATCCTATGAATTTTCTGTGTCACCCATCCACAAAGGGAAAGATGGCCAGTCGTAATCTTAAATTCTGCACAATGATCTGTGCACTGGAAAAACATAGATAACCTAATTATATCGGTATTGGACGCTGACTGGTATACTTTTGTGTATGTAGCGGAGTGAACATACTGCACAGTCATCTATCTGCGTTCACAATCTAGTATATGGTACTTGCTAAGTAGTGGAGGGGTGATTTAGCGATGATACAGAAAAACTGTGAAGCAATCTGCTGTGTCATTGGCTGGCATTAAAATTATATAACAATTGGTAAAATTGCTAAAATTGATTGTGCTGTCAGCTGCGGAGCAGTTTACAGTATCGCCCCATATAACCGTGTCTTTCCCATCCCATCCTTTCTCTGGCATGCTGCGTATGCTGCTGGTTACCACAAATGACCGACTTAAACCACTTTGTTGAGATGGAGAGAGCCTTGGCAGAACACTGGATATCTGCTACTCGTCAAAAGTGAAACATGGGATTAAACGTAGAGGATATCACCTTCGGACAGTTGTTTGGAAATGTTCCTAAGTGCTGCAGACTAGTCCTATTTCTGTATGCCGCAATACCCTCCACATGTTTTTGTCACCAATGAGATAACAGTACCTCGTTTATTTCTGCTGTCTCTTGCATGTTGTGAACAGCACCTTCCAGTGATGGTTAACACCATAACATTTATCATGTAAATGATCGAAAAATGAGAAAACAATGCTCTTGGAAATCGAAGACCGAGACATCTGAGACCCCATCGGTGTTGAAGATGAGATTATAGGTTATCACCTTTTCACAGCTGCTAGAAACGCTCTTCAATGCTGCAACCTCTTCCACTTTCCATATGTTGCACTGTCTTCAACATTTTTGTCAATGAGAAACATTGCCTCTGTGTTTTATTTCCACGGACCTGTGTGTTATGGGAGCTGAATGGTTTACACCATGCAATGTTCAGCTGTCTGTGACACTCAATGGATCGAAGCGCGTCAATGTCGGTCTAGCACCTGACAAAGATCTGGAAGTCTTGATAGAAAAACAAAGAGCATGACGGTGTACTTAGCTGGAGTCGTACATTGCTTGGATGTGTTACAGCATTACAAAAACTATGCATTAAATTACTTATGAAGGAACAATACAGGAATCCTCTCTTGTGATTGATAATCTGTGGGATACGGTCTTCCTCAAGTACATTCAACAAAACTATGCAGAGCTGTGCAAGGGACCTGGAGCACAAGCCACCTGCTCCGATGGAGTGATACGTGTATATGTAATATGCTTGATGTGAACACACAGATGGTATTTGTTTTTTGAAATATTGGAAGAGAGAGAGTTGTGATAAAGTCTTATAGGAAGTTCTATTGCAAGGGGTGGTACAACTCGTTAAAGTTTGGATGCAGATAGGTCTCCCAAAACTACAACTATTCTCCTTGCAAAAGTAATAGAAATCGACTGTATCTGTTCTCATGGTATCATGACTCTTTGTATTATTATTTTCAGCATTGTAAGCTTAAAAATAGGTGTTACCTCAAGTCTGATGGTATTTCATAGTACATTACCTGTCAAAAATTTACAATGTAAGTACACAGGTGGTATTTGATTTCGATGTATTGGAAGAGAGAGACACAGTAAAATATTGTAGGTGGTTGTATTACAAGACGAGCTCTCACGGTTTGTGGCGTAAACGCTAGTGTGACCTAACATCGCATCAGTAAAACGGAACCTGCCATTGTGTACAAAACAGCAATGCCCTCTTCAATTATAGCGTATTTTTGTCAAACATCAGATGTGTTTTTCCAGACATGTGACTAAAGGTTGTGTAATATTGTATTTTGCAATGTTATTTCTTGTCTGAAATGCATGTAGTACTTTAGTTTGTTTTTATTTTTTCCAATTTTATGCAGGGTGGACATATAAAGGGGGCGTCTAGCTAAACCTCTGAAATAATGTCACCTTTAATCAGTGGTGGTTCACTTCATTGGATGTCGTAAAATAATGGGATGCGAATTGTATCCTGCAGTTGAATGTATAAACTATGCCGACTTTGCTCCTGAAACTAAAAGAAAATGGACTATGCCTATTTTCGTAGAAAGATGACATTTACTATCATTGCGGCAATGTTTTCCTTTTTAACAGATGTTCGATTATAAGAAATGCACTGACATTAGATACAATCGGGACAGTGAATTGTTTTCGCCTTCAGAATGGCAGACACGTGTTGGATAACTGTGTGGTCGCTCTAGGCAGCTATGCTAAAGGAACAGCATGTGCGGCAGGCTGTGGTAACAAATATTAAATGAACAAACAACTTGCACTTGGGGTGGCCTTTCATTTACCTACTATTTTTCAGTTGACTCCACATGCTCTTGTCTTGGCAAAGGACCATCTCCTCATGTCGGTGAGCATGTCCCGGCAGAAGGGCGGTGGGTTGCAAAGCTGGGCACAGCATGCGGAAGTGGTAGCGGCTGGCCATTTGAAAACTCCTATATCCCTACCATAGGCAGTATGACGAGAGGGACGAGGGGAGGTAAGAGGGCCACTAATTTCAGCAGTTTGTCATCATAAATCCAAAAGAAAACATGTTCATCTGCTGGCCATCCGCAATCTTTTGGGACAACGATTTTCTCCTATACATGTGTTGTATTGTAACCCGTTCATTACAGGAGCTGGTTTCTTTCGTTCTTTTTTTTTTTTTTTCACGACAGTTTCGATGTGTAATTAGAGCAGTGAAGCACTTTCCACAGCTTTGGTAGCATGTTTCGACTTCGATTACTTGGCCTGCAGAGGGAGGCATTTGTAGCAAACGCCGATTTCAAACAGTCATAGATACAGAATCTCAGTTGTATGTTATAGGTGACACACTTATTGAACTCCTCCTATCTAATACTGGCATCTTCTCAGTTGAACATATTTCCCTTAAAATACAGAAATAATGATATCAGATCCAGCTCCAGCCTTTCTACCTGCCAGCTTGTAGCTGAACAGTAGAGTTTGAGTGTGCCTGCCAATAGTTTCGAGTGGTATTGCGAAACTTTTTCCCAGCAGGATAACACCAGTTGTATGGAATCGTCAATCTTTGAGGTGTATTGCGACTTTAGACTGTATTTATGCAGTGTCATTCGTAGTATTGTGTAATTAGGACCAATGATTAATTACAGAATTAGGACCCATCTCTACTCCAGTTTCCCAATCAAAATAATTAAAGTACACTAAAGTAGGCTTTATCCTTCACCTGGACAGATTCCATGTGTTTGGCAGGGGGATGAACTTCAGATTTCCATGAGATTTCCTGGAGAGGGCAGCGCCATTTTTAATTTCTCACCAATTCTAGGGTGGGGGGTCTACATGACCACAGCTCTGGGACAAAGAAATTCCCACCAAAATTCGAAATTCTGCACAAAATTCGAAATTCCTGCCAAAATTCGAAATTACTGTCAGTAGGTTAGGTGGGGGAGGGAGGGTAGGGATCCATATGCCGGCCAGGGAATACATTCGACGTCATCAGGGAGTGGGGCTGGCTGCAGGCGTGGTTAGAGAGTAGATCAAATGGTTCAAATGGCTCTGAGCACTATGCGACTTAACTTCTGAGGTCATCAGTCCCCTAGAACTTAGAACTAATTAAACCTAACTAACCTAAGGACATCACACACATCCATGCCCGAGGCAGGATTTGAACCTGCGACCGTAGCGGTCGCTCGGTTCCAGACTGCAGTGCCTATAACCGCATGGCCACTCAGGCCGGCTAAGAGTAGTTAATTAATCACTTTAAATAATTTGCTCATGCCACCATCTCCGTAGTACTGACGACTTCGCCACTTCCTGAGGTTGCGTTCTAAGTCTACAATGGATGGAGGCTTCTCCGATGCTAGTCTACTAGGTGTGTGAGACAAGTAACGAGAATGGCAGCAGTGCAGGCGATCTGGAAGCGTCGTGTTGTTTTACTTGACAAGAGCAGTGTGTTTATCCATCCAGAGGCTCAGGCCGAGTTTCAGCTCCATACAGCCATCACATGATATTTGACAGCGCTATCTGTGGAGATGTGTTTAAGTTCTGCGTTACGAAAGTGGAGCAGTGGAATTTAGACCGACGTTATGCCATCAAGTTTTATGTTAACTTGGAGAATCAGTGAGATTGATTGACCTTTGAAACTTTGAAACCCGTCTATGTGGAACATTCCGTATTAAAAGCACAAGTTTTTCACTGGTACAAATCATTTTTGGAAGGCTGGGCAGGCCAAGAACATGCCGAATGTGAAAGTCGCTCATGGTGGCCTTCAACTTCAAAAACCGACGAAAACGTTGAATGTGTGCTTGCTCTTGTTAGACCGGACCGACCTTTGACTACACCAACCACCTGTTTTACAAAGATGTCCTTGAAGGGCTGAGGAAAGGGACGAATCGAGTGAGACCAAACATTGCAGTCAAGAGGATGGAGCATGTTAACAACTCCACATTCACCACGGAAAGCATTCCAAATCCATTATCCACCTGATGTAATTCCTTGCGATTTTTCCCTTTTCCCGAGATTGAAAAAAGTATTAAATGATGTCGAAAAACTTTTTCCGGCGACTGTCAACAGCATCGATATACACGTTGAAATACATGATAAACATCGTGCTGTATTACAATATATTAACTCACAACGGGTTTCGGTGTTGATAATCTTCACAGTGGAAAAATATTGTGAGAAAATTACATGTGAAGTTGACATAACATTTTTCCACTGCAAAGATGATGAACTATAGAAACCGGTTGTGAATAAATCTGCTCAAAGACAGAACAGTGTTGACCAGGCATTTATCGAAGTTAAAAGGTTGTCGTTTTGGGGCTCTAGAGAACATTCAAAAGAATATGGCCGACGCGTTTAAGTCTCTAACAGTTGAAGCCATTCGGCGCTGTTACCAGCAACGACTCGGCCCGTGTACAGCTCCCGAAGAGAACTTGTTTCAAGTTGACAATAATGTTGTATGGAAAAATAAAATCTTTGTAAATATAAAACGAGTCCCATTGTAAAGTTGATGCATTAAGGTGCTCTGAAAGCGGTGCTGATATTCAAGATAATAAAAGCGGGTTAAAAGCTTTGAGCATCTGGGGAAGTTATCCTTGCATTACAGAGCAACTGTTTCACCAGGTATCCAGTCTAGTTTACCAAATTGCCAGCTAGACTAATATTAATTATAATCTTTTAATAATCATCTTACGACAAACAGTGATATAGATATATATAAAGAGAAATTAAATAAAAAGAAATAAATCAGTTTATATTTGGACATTTATTTTAACATTGATCATTGTCCGTTAAAATTTCAGCATATTAAACTTGATTCATAACTAAACTGGCGCCTTATTTAGGATTGTGAAAATGTGAGTTTGTAATCTTACGGAACACATCAAATATGGAGCCAAGATTAGGAGACTGTATACAACACTGCATTCATAAAATAACAGACAAAGAACGTTGAAACATATGCAAGAAGAAAATAACCACAACCAACCGATTCAATTTTCACCTGAAGAAGTTACGGTTGTAGCGCAATCCTGTCCGTCACGAAATTACCACACACTGGTATACTAAATTCACACTAATTGTCTGTGAAATCTTTCCGAAAAGAATAGCTGAGGGCTACTTTGATGATTACACCACATGCTTCAGGTGGTCAACTTAGTTTACACAAAGAGTGTAACTCCACAATAATTTTGATAATTAAAATAAATTACATCGAAATGCAATTTACAAAAGAAGAACCTCGAACTGGTTCCTATCATCATACTATTAACCTGATGGATCAAAGAATTATATAAGCACGTGGTACTGGTCTCACAAAGTACACCCCATGTGGGTTGAACATAAAGAAAAGTTGCTATATTGAAAAATATTGTCAAGACGAGATGTTATAATCTCACGCACATTCGCATTTAAGATTGATGATCTTAGTTAGAATTACGGATCATCAACACGTGGTTCCAGTTTGCTCACAAATTAGTGACAAAGCAACTATTGGAAGATATTCTGAACTTCACTCTCGAATTACACTACGTTGCAATTTAAGGTTAGATCTAAACCTGAAAGAAAGGTGATTAAATTTTCAGTTAGGGTGAACTTAAGAAATGCATTGTCCTACAGACTTAGCACAGACGCGCTTAGCCAGAGATCTTAACAGTTCAGACGCTCGCCACAGACAGACTGGTGTGGGCCCCTACCGAGGGTCCCTCACAGATAAAGTCGGAAGTGACCAGAGGGCAGCTTCCTATACCAACATGACAAGGGACGGACAGGGCCATACCAAGAATAGAAACCTCCTTGCTTTTAGAAATGGTAGCTACCTGTTCCGACATTGGTCCTACTGTTCTCTAGCAGACAGGCTTGTTGGCTACCATCAAGCATGCAACTAGAAATACATTTGCTCATGCATCCTTTCACACAGAAGGGAAGGTGGATGACAGTATCTTATCATATGCACTATATAAAAGAAAGCTAATGTAGGTTCCATATGAGACAGTGTGACACGAATTACATAAAAATTGTGTTTAGGTTCAAATGGCTCTGTGCACTATGGGACTTAAGTTCTGGGGTTATAAGTCCCCTAGAACTCAGAACTACTTAAACCTAACTAACCTAAGGACATCACACACATGATTGCCCAAGGCAGGATTCGAACCTGCGACCGTAGCAGTCGCGCAGTTCCAGACTGTAGAGCCTAGAACCGCTGGGTCACCCCGGTCGGCAACTGTGTTTTAAAGTGTAGTAGTGTGACGGATCGTTCTTATAATGAAATTTTCACTCTACAGCGGAGTGTGCGCTTATATGAAACTTCCTGCCAGATTAAAACTGTGTGCCAGACCGAGACTAGAACTCGGGACCTTTGCCTTTTGTGGGCAAGTGCTCTACGCACTGAGCTACCCAAGTACGACTCACGCCCCGTCATTACAGCTTTAATTCCGCCAGTCCCTCGTTTCCTACCTTCCAAACTTCACAGAAGCTCTCCTGCGAACCTTGCAGAACTAGCATTCCTGGAAGAAAGGATATTGCGGAGACATGGCTTAGCCACAGCCTGGGGTATGTTTCTAGAATGAAATTTTCACTCTACAGCGGAGTGTGCGCTGATATGAAACTTCCTGGCAGGAAGCCAGGGTAGCTCAGACGGTAGAGCACTTGCCCGCGAAAGGCAAAAGTCCCGAGTTCGAGTCGCGGTTCGGGATAGTTACAAACTGCCAGGAAGTTTCAGATCGTTCTTGTTTATGTGTAAAAGTAACACGCTTCACAGCTCAGTCTCCTCCCAGACAGAGTCAGAAACACCACAGTAAATTTATAAGTGGAATGGATGCGGTAAATGACACCACAATTAAGAAATTAACATGAAAGAAATCCAACAGAGACCTTTCACCATTACTTTCCTCACAAACTTCGGAAATGACGTCACTAAAAAAAACTAAGGATGC
Organism: Schistocerca piceifrons; assembly: GCF_021461385.2. Lineage (NCBI taxonomy): Eukaryota > Metazoa > Arthropoda > Insecta > Orthoptera > Acrididae > Schistocerca > Schistocerca piceifrons. Next base: position 550,231,024 of record NC_060144.1, read on the forward strand.
TGCTTCAACGAAGGGAAATCGGACGTGATTAAATCATCGCTGGGAAGCTGTTTGCAGTTTTATTCGTATTCAATTTACCATGAAGTGCAAAGGCAGTTGCTGCCTATATTACAAACTCGTATTTGGTGAAAGAAAAAATTATACTGCATTTAGTAGAAGCAGTCAGTTCTTCTTGGGCGCGGTTCAACGTGGCAGTGGGACGCTGATTTCCTCCTCGCGACCTCCTCCACGTGTTATCACACGGCGCGCGACGCCCCAGCTCTGCTGCCCGCTTATCGTAGAACAAATAAGCCCTCAGTCACAAATATTATGTCAAAATTGACCAGGTTTCGACGCTACTATGAGCGTCGCCTTCAGAATTAAACTAACTGTTCTAAAACATATTAGGTATATAATACATTAATAAAATTAAAGTTTGTACTGACTGGAAAGAGATACAGTACTTACAAGTCGTATTTTAAAAAATGTAAGCCGGAAAGGCGACGTCATGAATAGTTGTAAATAAGATGTCGAGCCGCTAAAGGCTGCTCTTACTTGAGTGAACAAGGGTTGCAACAAAACTCTTTTTAAAATGTGAATTGTAAGTACTGCATCTCTTTCCAATCAGTGCAAACTTCAATTTTATTAATGTATTATATACCTAATATGTTTTAGAGGGCCGCGCGGGATTAGCCGAGCGGTCTAGGCTCTGCAGTCATGGACTGTGCGGCTGGTCCCGGCGGAGGTTCGAGTGCTCCCTCGGGCATGGGTGTGTGTCTGTTTGTCCTTAGCATAATTTCGGTTAAGTAGTGTGTAAGCTTAGGGACTGATGACGTTAGCAGTTAAGTCCCATAAGATTTCACACACATTTGAACATTTTTGTTTTAGAGCAGTTAGTTTAATTCTGAAGACGACGCTCATAGTAGCGTCGAAACCTGGTCAATTTTGACTTAATATTTGTGACCGAGGGCTTATTTGTTCTAATATAATACTGACACGGTCACTGAACCTTAGCAGCTATGTTCAAAGTCCGACGTTGGTCCTACTGTTCTCTAGCAGACATGCTTGTCTGCTACCATCAAGCATGTAACTAGAAATACATTTGTTCATTCATCCTTTCACACAGAAGTGAAGGGGGATGACAGTATCTTATCATATTCACTATATAAAAGAAAGCGCATGTAGGTTCCATATGAGACTGTGTGACATGAATTACATATAAACTGTGTTTTAAAGTGTAGTAGTGTGACAGATCGTTGTTGTTTATGTGTGAAAGTAACACGTTCCACTGCTCAGTCTCCTCCCAGATAGAGTCAGAAACACGACAGTAAATTTAGAAGTGGAATGTATGCCGCAAATGACAACAGATTTAAGAAATTAACATGAAAGAAATCGAACAGAGACCTTTCACCACTACGTTCCTCACAAACTTCGGAAATGACGACACTAAAAAACTGAGGATGCTGCTCCAACGCAGCGAAATCGGACGTGATTAAATCATCACTTAAAAGCTGTTGGCAGTTTTATTAGTACACTAAAGGCTTTCACGACCGGATGGTACGGTTGTTGATAATTCTTCCGGGTTATAAGGCCGTGGTCCATGGAATTCTTCAATTCCTAACGTTTAGTCCAATACTACGTTGGACATCTAAATTGGTACTACGAAAAGAAGTGTGAATACGAGGATAAAGGAGTATAAAAGTCTTTGCCGACTGGGAAAAACAGATAAATCGGCCGTTGCGGAACATGCACTTCAGTCAGGTGACCATGTAGTTAAGTTTTCTGAAACTACAGTTTTAAGTGCTACCACGAACTATTATCCACGACTGTATAGGGAGGCTATTGAAATTTATAAACATGAAGATAATTTTAATAGAAAAGAAGAGGCCTTGAAATGAAGCGAGATATGGACAGGGGCGTTACAGAATCGATAAGTGATTTTTATCTATGACGGACTATTATCGATAGTTGTATTTTATCTTTGACTATTTTTCTCTCTGCTACGATGTGCAAACTAGAACACGCCCACTTTCCTCGGTATTTAGGCCGCTCTCCGACTCCCGACTCGTCAGTCGGCAGGAGTCAGCAGGACCAGCCATACCTCTGAAGATGCCCAACGTAGTATTGGACGAAACGTTAGGAATTGAAGAATTCCATGTACTACGGCCTTATAACCCGGAGGAATTATCAACAACAGTTTTATTCGTGTTCAATTTACCATGAATTGTAAAGGCAGCTGCTGCCCGTATTGTCAACTTGCATGTGAAAAATGAAAAAGTTATTCTGCATTTAGTAGAAGCAGTCAGTTCTTCTTGGGCGCATTCAGCAGCGTGGTAGTGGGACGATGATTTCCCCGCTCGCGACCTCCTCCGCGTGTTATCACACGGCGCGCGCCGCCCCACCTCCGCGGCCCGCTTATCTCGGCCGTGCCGCGCGCGCTGCGGGCCGCTCCCAGCCGGCGGTGCTGCGCCCGCGCAATGCATTCAGGTCGGGCCCCGAGTTGCCACAGCGCCGCCGCCCAGCCACTCACTCCAGCGCCCGGCTCGCTCGCCTCCTTTTCGCCGCTTTCATATTTTCGCCGGCGCGCCGTGAATGGTATCGCCCTCAAAAGGATTCCTTTCCGCTGGAAAATAAGAATACCAGGTTATCGTCGGATATTTCCTGGTACTGTGGCAGCGAAGCAGTATCCGTTCGCTTATCATTTCTTAAAGGAAGGAGGCACGGAGAGAAGAACGGCTCTTCAGATACTCTCTCAACGGCTCCATGTGAGCGTAATAGAAGTAAAGAGGTCCATACATTAACGTTTCAGCAGAGGCACGGAGCGAAATCGTTGAAGAAAATAGGATGACGTAAGTTTACCACATTGTAAGAGGATAAAACCACCTACACATTTAATTTTTTATTTACATCACTGAAATAATACTACACTACTGGCCGTTAAAATTTCTAAACCAAGAAGAAATGCAGATGATAAACGGGTATTCATTGGACAAATATATTATACTAGAACTGACATGTGACTACATTTTCACGCAATTTGAGTGCATAAATGCTGAGAAATCAGTACCCAGAACAACCACACCTGGCCGTAATAACGGCCTTCATAAGCCTGGGCACTGAGTCAGCAGAGCTTGGATGGCGTGTACAGGTACAGCTGCCCATGCAGCTTCAACACGATACCACAGTTCATCAAGAGTAGTGACTGGCGTTTCGTAACGAGTCAGTTGCTCAGCTACCATTCACCAGACGTTTTCAATTGGTGAGAGATCTGGAGAATGTGCTGGCCAGGGCAGTATTCGAACATTTTCTGTATCCAGAAAGGCCCGTACACTACCTGCAACATTCGGTCGTGCATTATCCTACTGAAATGTAGGGTTCGCAGGGATCGAATAGAGTCAAGGGGCGTTACACATCTGAAATGTAATGTCCACTGCTCAAAGTGTCGTCAATGCGAACAAGAGGTGACCGAGACGTGTAACCAGTGGCACCCCATTCCATCACGCCGGGTGATACGCCAATATGGCGATGACGAATACACGCTTCCAATGTGCGTTCACTGCGATGTCACCAAATACGGATGAGACCATCATGATGCTGTAAACAGAACCTGGATTCATCCGGAAAAATGACGTTTTGCCATTCGTGCATCCAGGTTCGTCGTTGAGTACACACCATCGGAGGCGCTCCCGTCTGTGATGCAGCGTCAAGGGTAACCGCAGCCATGGTCTCCGAGCTGATAGTCAATGCTGCTGGAAACGTCGTCAAACTGTTCGTGCAGATGGTTGTTGTCTTGCAAACGTCCGCATCTGTTGACTCAGGGATCGAGACGTGGCTGCACGATCCGTTACAACGATGCGTATAAGATGCCTGTCATCTCGACTGCTAGTGATACTAGGCCGTTGGGATCCAGCACAGCATTCCGTATTACCCTCCTGAGCCCAACGATTCCATATTCTGCCAACAGTCATTGGATCTCGACCAACGAGAGCAGCAATGTCGCGATACGATAAACCGCAATCGTGATAGGCTGCAATCCGACCTTTATCAAAGTCGGAAACGAGATGGTACGCATTTCTCCTTCTTACACGAGGCATCACAACAACGTCTCACCAGGCAACGCCGGCCAACTGCTGTTTGTGTATGAGAAATCCGTTGGAAACTTCCCTCATGTCAGCACGTTGTAGGTGTCGCCAACGGCGCCAACCTTTGTTGAATGCTATGAAAAGCTAATCATTTGCATATCACAGCATCTTCTTCCTGTCTGTTAAATTTCGTTTCTGTAGCACGTCATCTTTGTGGGGTACCAATTTTAATGACCAGTAGTGCAAAATCTGCCACTGTTTTCTTACTAAGCAGCAGAGGTTCTAGTACGCATGTTTCGCCTCTTAAATGAGTGATGATCATTTCCGATTCCAATTTGTAGTCGTAAAGCAGTTGACAATGTTCTCTCTGTCAGAAACATCGAAGCTTGAACTGGTAAGTTGGTTATGCTTTACAGGATGTTCGAGAACTCTGTTACAAACTTCTAGGACTTAGGGGGGGGGGGGGGGGGGGTGCAGGAGAAGAGTGTATAATATTCTGAATAAGAACCCACGTTCGGAAACATACCATTTCCGTTTTCCGCTCAGATGCGTAACCCGTCCATGTGTGCCGAGGGCAAGTGAAAAGCCTGGGAGTTGCTGGTCCGGGTATTGAGTAGGGCAGACAGGATGGCGTGTACTACGTGAGGCGGCCACCTGCGGGAACAATTGTGAGACACAGAAAGATCTACTGGCACGAATTCTAGCTGCTGCACTAGAAATTTAAGAGACACCAAGGGTGATGGAGAGTGTGTACCAGAACACGCTTCGTAGGTGCAATGTCTGTAACAACGTTGCTGGTCGCATCATCAAACCGCTGTCGTATTGTGTTATTACTGTACTATACGTATAGTATGCCGGGTTCTTTCTTGCTTTGGAGTAATATAAACGCGTAATGTTTAAGTGTTAATACAAACAAATGTTGTTAAGTGATAATGTTTCGATATGTTTCCTTTTCAGTTGGTACCTAATAATTGTGTCGTGTTGCGCCTGATTAAATTTCTCAACCATAAGTGGATGAATTTATTTTATTTAATCATATGGCTATGGCCCCCCTTAGGGCAGACCGTTCGCCGGGTGCCGGTCTTTCTATTTGACGCCACTTCGGCGACCTGCAGTCGATGAAGGATGAAATAATAATGATGAGGACAGCAGAACACCCAGTCCCTGGTCGGAGAAAATTCCCCGACGCAGCCGGGAATCGAACGAGGGCCCAGAGGATTGACAATCCGTCACGCTGACCAGTCAGCTACCGGGGGCGGACAGTGGATGAATTAAGCATCTGAACTGAAACCGCGGTAGAGCGGAAATGGTATGTTTCTGATCGTGGGTTCCTATTCAAAGTATTATACAGGGCTATTACAAATGATTGAAGCGATTTCATAAATTCACTGTAGCTCCATTCATTCACATATGGTCACGACACACTACAGATACGTAGAAAAACTCATAAAGTTTTGTTCGGCTGAAGCCGCACTTCAGGTTTCTGCCGCCAGAGCGCTCGAGAGCGCAGTGAGACAAAATGGCGACAGGAGCCGAGAAAGCGTATGTCGTGCTGGAAATGCACTCAAATCAGTCAGTCATAACAGTGCAACGACACTTCAGGACGAAGTTCAACAAAGATCCAACAAGTGCTAACTCCATTCGGCGATGGTATGCGCAGCTTAAAGCTTCTGGATCCCTCTGTAAGGGGAAATCAACGGGTCGGCCTGCAGTGAGCGAAGAAACGGTTGAACGCGTGTGGGCAAGTTTCACACGTAGCCCGCGGAAGTCGACGAATAAAGCAAGCAGGGAGCTAAACGTACCACAGCCGACGGTTTGGAAAATCTTACGGAAAAGGCTAAAGCAGAAGCCATACCGTTTACAATTGCTACAAGCCCTGACACCCGATGACAAAGTCAAACGCTTTGAATTTTCGGCGCGGTTGCAACAGCTCATGGAAGAGGATGCGTTCAGTGCGAAACATGTTTTCAGTGATGAAGCAACATTTTTTCTTAATGGTGAAGTGAACAGACACAATGTGCAAATCTGGGCGGTAGAGAATCCTCACGCATTCGTGCAGCAAATTCGCAATTCACCAAAAGTTAACGTGCTTTGTGCAATCTCACGGTTTAAAGTTTACGGCCCCTTTTTCTTCTGCGAAAAAAACGTTACAGGACACGTGTATCTGGACATGCTGGAAAATTGGCTCATGCCACAACTGGAGATCGACAGCGCCGACTTCATCTTTCAACAGGATGGTGCTCCACCGCACTTCCATCATGATGTTCGCCATTTCTTAAACAGGAGATTGGAAAACCGATGGATCGGTCATGGTGGAGATCATGATCAGCAATTCATGTCATGGCCTCCACGCTCTCCCAACTTAACCCCATGCGATTTCTTTCTGTGGGTTATGTGAAAGATTCAGTGTTTAAACCTCCTCTACCAAGAATCGTGCCAGAACTGCGAGCTCGCATCAACGATCCTTTCGAACTCATTGATGGGGACATGCTGCGCCGAATGTGGGAGGAACTTGATTATCGGCTTGATGCCTGCCGAATCACTAAAGGGGCACATATCGAACATTTGTGAATGCCTAAAAAAACTTTTTGAGTTTTTGTATATGTGTGCAAAGCATTGTGAAAATATCTCAAATAATAAAGTTATTGTAGAGCTGTGAAATCGCTTCAATCATTTGTAATAACCCTGTATTATTACGCCACCCCCCCCCCCTCTTCTCCTTACTAGTCCTAGAAGTTTGTAACGTGAATTTCGGAACATCCTGTGGTTCTCGCATATATCTGTACTTTCTGCGTCTGGGATTATGTGTAGGATACCTGATAGTGTGACGGCACGTTTCCAGACGTACGGATCATTCACTGAAAAATGAAGGTCGTTTGGTTCCAACCTAAATGATTTATGTAAGTTCTCCAAGACTATTATGTCTCATTTTCGTTGTTTGACAGCGAGCGAAGTGTCGCAGTGGCTAGCACACTGGACTCGCATTTGAAAGCAAATCCCCGTTTGGACATCCAGATATAGGTTTTTCTTTATTTCCCTAAATCTGTCCAGGCAAATGCCGGAAGGATCGTTTCAAAAGGACATGGCCGACTACATTCCCCACGCTTTGTTAATCCAAGCTTTTGCTCCGTCTATAGTGGTGTCCCTTTTCCTTTCGTGTTTAGAACTAAAAATATATTCATTCCCTACTGATGTGAAAAGGAAATTTCGTGTGGCAGTAATCAGAAGAGCAACAGCTGTAAAACAGGAAAAAGATCACACGTAGATAAGCATCGAAGAAATCTGGCACTAAAGATGCCTTGCAAATAATTCGCATAGCACGAAAAATGTATTTTAATCGGTTGTGATTATGTGACACTACAATACAGATGTGGGACCCAAAATTTTTACCTATTATGGTTACTGTAAACGTTGTATCTCCGCTGGCACAATGTATGGTTCTTTAGCGGATGCAGGAGCGAAGAAAGGATGCTGTACATGAACAGGGGGTTCCAAATATGAATTTAATCTATAGTTAATATCAAATAGTAAAACTAATACATAATTTTGTTGCTACATTTTCAGTGACAGTTGCAACAGGAGAACTGAATGTACAAACATGTTTTATAGAATTGTATAGAACGAATAAAATACCAAAAATACAAAATTAAACTTAAATTAATAATTTAATAACTTGAGTGCTAACGTCTGCAACAGACGTAGAAGACAGTTAATTATGTTGAATAATGTTTATTCAAGAAAGGACATCTCAAATAAACGGTAAATGGCCCTACGATGTTCACTAAAAATGCAGCATGGACATACCCTTATCAAATGCAGTAAAGTTACGTTGAGAACTTCACCACAATAGTAGCAAAATCCCCAAACTAAATAGTCATCGAAGATACTCGGAAATTAAGTCCATTTTGTGCTCACAATACACAAAATGTACACGAACTCAAAACAGTTCAGAGTTCAACATGACGACACAACAATTACACACGAGATGCAAAGAATAATCGCTCACACTCTGTCTATTCGAAGTTCAGTAAATCAGCTTCGAAAGTTAGTCCTTTCCGGAGTACATCCAGACCTCTTTTGAGTTAAGAGTCCATTCAAAAGTTACGTTGCGGCAGTTCTGCGACCAGAATCAATTACCTATACGATTGAATCAGGCACGTTACCATCGGCAGGTCTTCCTTCTTCCACCACTTACCACAAAAGAGCCGTCTGCGCCATACCTCCAGGAAGACAGAGTTCGGCGCCCCCTGTCAACGCTAACTTAACCCCACTGGGCGGCCCAGTTCGGTCGCAGACTACTAGAGCATCAGTACTGAGTAATGGGAAGACACAACTTGCCCTACGTTATGCGAGTAGCATTACCAAGTAACGTAACTGGGCGTAGAAGGCACGGGAGTCCCCGAAGGCCCAAGAACTTAATTTTATTTTCTTTTTAGTTATAAAGTGTTCATTTAATCTATAAGTGTTATGTACAGATCATCTTGGATTCCTGCCACCGGACATTGCAACTTATCTCTTTCCTTGTTTGTGTCGATGGTGCCTCTCACAGCACCTGACACAACACTTCCCTGGAACATATTCTGCAGAGAGGCAATGCGAGCATCAGTTGCCAAAATTCTCAGTTCCGGGATACAACTGGCTCCGATGACCTGCTCATTGTCTCTGAAAGCCAGACCTGCTGCTGCACGTTCCGAGACCTTGGCCCGTTAGCATTCCGCCGTATAAGAAATTAACCTTACCCTACAACAAATGTAGTCGGCCGATTAGTTCGCCTTAAAACCTGTAACATTAAGTATTCATTGCTATCCGCATTATTAATCAGAAAGTGAATAGACAGTGTCCAGATGGGCTGGCGACTATATTAGTTAATTTCTGTGTTATTTCAATTAGTTTTCTTCTGGACTCTACCAGTCGTATGGCACCCCTTTAGTTTCGTGTCTTATGTGACTCATGGCTCTTTTTTATGTATTAATCAAAATCGATATAAGTAGAAAGTGGTGGAATGGATAGGCTGTTCTTTAGAATGACATGTTCTGCACTTCTCTCCACTGTCCAGTCAAAATTTCTTTGGAGACGGTACTCTTATATAAAATTAAGTTCATTGGCATACGTGATCATGGTCATATCATCGCGCCCACTGATTAGTAACAATTAGACAGATTTAATGTAACTATTATCAGCTCAATATTACACACAGTTGGAGACGACAGTATAAGAAAATTTATAGAAGTAGTAATTGTTGTCATATGTTTTCGAGCACTATCACACTTGGCTTCGTTTACTTTTCACTCATGTTGTCTCCTAATGATGGTGCCCATTTGTAAGTTCGCTACTAGTAAATTGTTATCATATGTGAACAGTCCGCCTCCGTAGGGTAGCGGTAGCGTTACCGCATACCACCCAGGGGGACCAGGTTCAATTCCCGGCCGGGGACTGGGTGTTGTGTGTCCTTCACATCATTGACTCGCAAGTCGCCTTAAGGGGATTCCAATACGGAGGCCGAACTCCCACGAATGGGGCCTCTCGGCCAACAATGCCATACGATCGTTTCATTTTCTTTCATAGTTGAATAAGTAGAAGAGGTCACATCTGCAGGTAAAATTCGTTTTCATAAATTGACCATTCTTCCTAACCAATGTGACCAAGCTATTAAAATCTTTATAACGGCATGTACTGTTACTGACTGTGAAACTATTGAAATACAGTTGAACTCAAGTTTAACGAGATCGTCGGAATCTACTTTAAAACATCAGTCGCTATAATAACTAGATGTTGCACGCACGATCTTAAAATTATATTCTACTTTTCGTAGACTTATGTCCACGGCCATTATAATACTTACAGTTATATGAAAAATTCAACTTAAGATACATCCATTCCAAAGCACTCGCAATATCGGCTCATCTCTCCCCTTTTTATTCGAGTGTAATGTACGCTTTTTAATACTTTTAACGCCAACAGTCGCCTCTAGTCCTTGTAACTGTCTCGTCATTCTACAGGTCCCAATCTAGTAACTGGAACAGTATCTATGGACCTTGCTAGCTGTACTATACATCAAAGAGAACCAACCGCGGAAGAAAGGATACATCGCCTTGACTAAGGTGTACAGTACACTCGCACCCACACTGACTTATTTTCGAATTTATCCTAAGACTCTTGTGAAATTACAAAGAATTTTATCTTTCAGAACCGAAAACCACACCCAAATACTACAACTTCCTTTAATGGACCACATTTTACCCACATTTAAATGACCAGCAAATTACCTCACATTCATCCAATTATGCCCTTATTGAGCTATATGAAATAAAATCGCCATAGCTTCTGAACGGTTTTGGACGTTAAACTGCACGGTTCCCCGAGTGGCATGATGTGAACTAGTGTCGACCAATTTTATTTGGATGGGTTCATCAACAAGCAAAACTGGCGTATCTGGACGACTAAGAATCCGCATTTCGCGATCGAGAAGTCAATTCACTCTCAACGGGTGACTGTGTGGTGGGCAATGTCCAGTCACGGAATAATCGGTGTGATATTCCCTGATAGCACGGTGACTGCCGAACTGTACGTGAAGCTTTTGGACGATGATTTCATCCCTGTTATCAAAGGTGATCCTGATTTCGACAAGATCTGGTTCATGAAAAACGGAGCTCGATCCCATCGCAACAGGAGAGTGTTTGATGTCCTGGAGCAGCACTCTAGGGACCGCATTCTGGCTCTGAAGTACCCAGAGATCACTGGCATGGGCCTCGATTGCCCGCCATATTCTCCGGATCTGAACACATGCGACTCCTTTTTGTGGGGCTGAATTAAAGGCGTACAGCGATAACCCCAAAACCGTTGCTAAGCTGAAAACAACCGTTCAGGAGGTCATCGACAGTATCGATGTTCCAGAATTTCGCTATCTGTCTGCGCCACATCATCATCAATAATTTTATATATATATATATATATATATATATATATATATATATATATATATATACTCCTGGAAATGGAAAAAAGAACACATTGACACCGGTGTGTCAGACCCACCATACTTGCTCCGGACACTGCGAGAGGGCTGTACAAGCAATGATCACACGCACGGCACAGCGGACACACCAGGAACCGCGGTGTTGGCCGTCGAATGGCGCTAGCTGCGCAGCATTTGTGCACCGCCGTCGTCAGTGTCAGCCAGTTTGCCGTGGGATACGGAGCTCCATCGCAGTTCTTAACACTGGTAGCATGCCGCGACAGTGTGGACGTGAACCGTATGTGCAGTTGACGGACTTTGAGTGAGGGCGTATAGTGGGCATGCGGGAGGCCGGGTGGACGTGCCGCCGAATTGCTCAACACGTGGGGCGTGAGGTCTCCACAGTACATCGATGTTGTCGCCAGTGGCCGGCGGAAGGTGCACGTGCCCGTCGACCTGGGACCGGACCGCAGCGACGCACGGATGCACGCCAAGACCGTAGGATCCTACGCAGTGCCGTAGGGGACCGCACCGCCACTTCCCAGCACATTAAGGACACTGTTGCTCCTGGGGTATCGGCGAGGACCATTCGCAACCGTCTCCATGAATCTGGGCTACGGTCCCGCACACCGTTAGGCCGTCTTCCGCTCACGCCCCAACATCGTGCAGCCCGCCTCCAGTGGTGTCGCGACAGGCGTGAATGGAGGGACGAATGGAGACGTGTCGTCTTCAGCGATGAGAGTCGCTTCTGCCTTGGTGCCAATGATGGTCGTATGCGTGTTTGGCGCCGTGCAGGTGAGCGCCACAATCAGGACTGCATACGACCGAGGCACACAGGGCCAACACCCGGCATCATGGTGTGGGGAGCGATCTCCTACACTGGCCGTACACCACTGGTGATCGTCGAGGGAACACTGAATAGTGCACGGTACATCCAAACCGTCATCGAACCCATCGTTCTACCATTCCTAGACCGGCAAGGGAACTTGCTGTTCCAACAGGACAATGCACGTCCGCATGTATCCCGTGCCACCCAACGTGCTCTAGAAGGTGTAAGTCAACTACCCTGGCCAGCAAGATCTCCGGATCTGTCCCCCATTGAGCATGTTTGGGACTGGATGAAGCGTCGTCTCACGCGGTCTGCACGTCCAGCACGAACGCTGGTCCAACTGAGGCGCCAGGTGGAAATGGCATGGCAAGCCGTTCCACAGGACTACATCCAGCATCTGTACGATCGTCTCCATGGGAGAATAGCAGCCTGCATTGCTGCGAAAGGTGGATATACACTGTACTAGTGCCGACATTGTGCATGGTCCGTTGCCTGTGTCTATGTGCCTGTGGTTCTGTCAGTGTGATCATGTGATGTATCTGACCCCAGGAATGTGTGAATAAAGTTTCCCCTTCCTGGGACAATGAATTCACGGTGTTCTTATTTCAATTTCCAGGAGTATATATATATATATATATATATATATATATATATATATATATATATATATATATATATATATATAGTGAGTGGTTGCAAATGCTCCCCAAGTACTCAGGCATAACCGGCGCCAAGTTCATTCCATGTAAACACAGCTCTTTCATCATGGAGCCACCACCAGCTTACACACTATCTCGTTGACAAATTGGATCTGCGGTGTCTGTATCACACTCTAGCTCTACCATCAGCTCTTACCAACTGAAATCGGAGTTCATTTGACTAGGCCACGGTTATCCAGTCGTCTAGGGCCTTACCGACATTGTTCCGAACCAAGGAGTGGACTGTCGGCGATGTCGTGCTGTTAGCAAAGGCCCACGCATCCGTCGTTTGTTGCCACAGTTCTTGCAAGCAGTGTTGCAAGTCTGTAAGCACTGACACCTTGCGCGAACGGCGCTGCGTCTCGGTCGTTAAGGCCGTCGGCCACTGTGGTACCAGTGGAGGGAAGTAATCAAAAATGGCTCTGAGCACTATGGGACTTAACATATGTGGTCATCAGTCCCCTGGAACTTAGAACTACTTAAACCTAACTAACCTAAGGACATCACACACATCCATGCCCGAGGCAGGATTCGAACCTGTGACCGTAGCGGTCACGCGGTTCCAGACTGAAGGGCCTAGAACCGCACGGCCACACCGGCCGGCGAGAAGTAATCCCTGACTTGTGCGGTTCTCTACACACTCTTGATACTGTGGACTGCGGAATACTGAATTTACTAACGATTTCCTAACTTATATCCCATGCGTTAAGCACCGCGTTCGGTGTCTCTTTATCCCCGTTATGCGGCGGTAATCACGTCTAAAACCTTATCACGTGAATCACCTGAGTACAAACGGCAACTCCGGCAATGCATTGCCCTTTTCTGCTTTGTGTACGCTATGCTACCGCTTTCCATATGCATCCACATCGGTATCCCCCGATTTCTTTTCACCTCTATGTATGTCGTTCCGTCTTCAGCTAATCAAAGCTGGTTGATTCTCATTCTATTAATTTGACAACGAAATATATCTTTTATCCACTCTGGTCATGCATTTGGCTGGACACCCTACATATATCTTATGAATATCATTTAAGTTAACATTCCCCCTTGTTTAATTTTGTTGAACACCATATAAACTACACCTGTGGATCACATATTCTTACGACGTTATTTTACTTACCTCACTCATTTTGTACATATTTGCTTACTACGGCTATGATACTCTCCTTCATTCTGCTTTGTTTTATATCGACTGAAATTACGTGCACATTTAGCCCTCTTTCTACGGGGGTGCCAGAGATATAATAGTCCCGAAGTTTTGGTAAGGGATAACCATGTCTGACGTTACCATGTAGCTGTGTTGTACTCATTACCTATCGCTGGTTTCTGGAATTTTCGAAGACGAACGCTCTTTGTCTCTGGACGGGCACTGTCTTGCTATTTTTATCGTCACCTTCGTGCTTGTGCAACTGGTCACTCGCCGAGTTAAGCTGTGCGGAGAGCAGCCGTTGCGCTTCCGCATCCAGCAGTCGCGCGCAGTCCCGTCTCGGACAAATATCACGAGGAATTCGCTAAAGTAGAATTAAAAATTTAAGTGCAACGTTGGTTCGCAGGAGAAGAGTGTTGGAGTAATTCAGTTACTAGCGGGAAGATACACACCCTATTGTTTGTTTATCAGTAATTTCCGTGTAAGAATATATTGATACTCTAACGTAAATGAAAATGCTTCTGTTATCAGTGATATCCTGTTTAACTAATGTGAAAACGCAACTTAGCACTGGCGGCTTCAGTTTGAAAGTGAAACGTGTTTCTCTACAAACACAAGACTGTATGAGTTTAGGCATTCTTTGGAAAATGTTGTGCGTTCTGAATGGACAATAAGGACTAGAATTTGATTTCTACTGATACTGTTTCATAGTGACTTTTTCCGCCACGACAGCTGAGTGGTCAGTGTGACGAATTGCCGTCGTACGGACCCGGGTTCGATTCCCATCTGGGTCGGGGATTTGCTCCGCTCAGGGACTGGGTGTTGTCTTCATCATCATTTTATCCACATACAGCGCGTAGGTTGCCCATTTCAATAGAGACATTTTCCATTTTTCCTCTGAAAAACTTAAATATTCGAAAAGCATCAGAGGAACATGCAGGTGTTTGGCACATGGTCAAATTTATTTCGTAACGAAGCATGACCTCTATGTAAAGCCCCCATTCTCCATTCCAACAGCCGCAAAAATTAACAAAAATAACCGAAAGGACGAGGTTTACACTTGCCTTTAATTTTGACCTGTTCACATATAAATAGTTTTGTCTGCCATTTTTGTGAGCTTTTAATTTAATCTGGTCGATAGTTATTGGGACTTCTACTTGGGAAATTCTCTCATTATACTCTTAGGTACCGTGCGCTAACATTTCTTTACGTTTGAAATGTAGTTCGCGTGTCACACCTTACTGATCACTTAATTCTTGCATCATTTCCTTGCAGATTTGTTGCAGGTCTTCTTTCTGTTCAATTATCTCGTTTCCTTAAAACCTCCAACAACATTTCTGTGTAATTTTACTCACAGTTTCGGCCCTTATATGGACCCCAGTTATTCAACTGGTTTTGATTCCTTTCGCTCTATTGTTTCTTTCC
Source organism: Schistocerca piceifrons (assembly GCF_021461385.2). Taxonomy (NCBI): domain Eukaryota; kingdom Metazoa; phylum Arthropoda; class Insecta; order Orthoptera; family Acrididae; genus Schistocerca; species Schistocerca piceifrons. The sequence continues at coordinate 550,246,139 of NC_060144.1, forward strand.
ATACGTATGGATGTGTTATGCTACAGTCCTCTACCCAGAAGGCATAGCCCAATATTATCTCCCTCGATCAATCTCCATCCAGAAATCCAGAATCTGTTGTTTCATCTTTAAAGTCTGTTTTTAAGGCGTAAAATTGATCGTCTTTGTCATTATCAACTGCCTTTCCTTGCGCCGTACTGTGAGCTGTTATAAGTTTCAACATTAACAAAACTAAATTTGGCCACACGTCAAATATCGTACCAACATCCTCAAACTGTAAATGACAATAATTACTTATTACTGTTCCTCAACCTGTTCCTTACTGTATTCCTTATTGTAAGAGTTCTGTGATTGTAACAGCTGTGTTAGATGCAACTATGTCAAAATGCTTCACTTAGAACAACATTTTCTTTTTTTGGAATTAGAGAACATGTCTTGGTATGACATTTGAGCTCATTCCGCTTTATTAGCTGCGCTTTCCGTCCTTCCTTTACTTGCATGTTTACTTTGTTCGCAGGGCCACAGTGCTGTCTCGCACAGCTAGATCACGTGAAGTTCTTTTGTAAAATTTGGCACCACTGCCATTTAACCGAATTTTGGTTTATGTCACCTGTTTTCAATTATTATTCACTACAAATTGTTGTCACAATATAATTAATTTTCGGCAACTAGGCCGTTTAGTTAATAGAGCCCAGAACCACAGATCGCATTCGTTTTTCAGTAATCATGACAATGTGGCCTAGCCAAAATGACTATGATGTAACTCCGTGTTATTACTTAGGGACTTCAAAGACTACTCACATTGTCCCTCAGTTAAGACCATTTCGCAACAAGAGTAGCACATTGTTAGAATAGAGTAAATGCTTACAGTTCCCTTCAGACTCTGTTCTATTTTAGTACGGGTAACTGGTGCGTCACAGTGTGCGATTAGAACGGTGCTGCGCCTGGAATTGTACTGCAACGCTGAAGTACTTTTGACAGTTGGATTCTTGTGTACAAAAGGACTAATTACTCACACTGTCACCGTGAAAACTGTGGCAGTACACAGATTAAATGAAATGTCGCGTTTAGCAATAGCGAAAGATGCCAACAATGATGAAGACCACGCAGACGTGGGTGATGGTGATCGGATGTTCAGATCTTGCGCTACACAACTGTCATTATTTTGGCAGGCTGAAATACATTTTCCAACGGCAAGGACGTTCACAGAGTGGTTTTTGACTGTCTCGGTAAATTAGAAGAGGATTTCTGTCATTAAGGAATTGAATGATTCGTAGAAGGTTTCAGTTGTTGATTATAGAGACTGTATCTTGAGAAAAATTGTATATGTGTCTGTGTTACTTTTATGTGTAGTGCGCCATTCAGTGAAGGTTATTGGGCCTGTCATAATAAGGTGTAATTTAGTTTCTGAAGTCCGCTCGTGTATGTACTAAGAACCGGTTTATGATCCAGGCCAGAAAAGCTGCCGCTTGGGGCGCCAAGCTGAGTTACCAGAACTAAAGCATTTCCCTGTGCACAGGCATATGAATTACCAGAACTATAGCATTTCCCTCTATATAGGCTTATGAATTACCAGAACTATTGAATTTCCCTCTGTACAGGCATATCACAATTAGTACAGGCAATTTAGGGCACCAAGATAAGAGGGGTGTCAAGGGTCAAAAGTACAAGATTTGTACTCAGAGTGTATTCCCATTTGTAACGAGAACTGTTGAAATATGATAACAGGACAAGGGGATCAGGGAGCGCAGGCCACTGAGCCCATAGAAGAGCAAAGAAGCATTTAAAAATCAATTTCTCGCAACATCCAGCCTGTACACGCCAGTAATAACTTCACAATACCGGCAGAAAATAAGTACGTATGTGAAATAAATGCGTAAGAAGTACCTTGTTTCACAACCGTGGCTTTTAAGAGATACAATTTTAGGAACAATTCAAAACCTTGAAATTTTTTAAAAACTACCCTTAAGCAATGCAAACTCAAAGTTTCACAACAATTAAAATTGCAAGGATCCTTTTTGAAGAAAATACGATTTACATAAATCTGAAAACGTTAAAATGTTATTTAAGAACACTTTAAAAATTTCAAGAAAATTTCGAAACGCAAAAACCTTTTGAAAAACTTTAAAACAAGCGTACTTTTAAGAAAACTTCAAATTCTTAAAAATGTTGAGTCCTCTTACAAAAACACTAAAACAATGTTATCAGAAACTGTTTTTCGTTGGTGTGTTCGGACTTTATTGCGTTCCAGGATCCGAAAGTATCGTCAGCAAACTGCCCCATTATTACAGATTAATTGTTTGAAACCCGCAGCCCGCAAACCCATTTCGTACGACCTGCAAAGCCATCAATTTTTTAGCAATAATATATGGAATAAAATTCCCTGAGCTTTTCCTCAGTAAAATACGTTTCAGAATGACCAGCTGGTAGTTCCATCTCTGTGAGCTTGTTTCAGTATTCTGTCGATCACTGCACTGGGCAGGAACATCAGTTTTGTTGTGTCCTGTTCAGTGAAACGACTACAAAAGCTAGCCCAGCTCTTTGTTCGGCTTTTATCGTACATCACACGGGTTTCAGAACACAGGAAACATATAGAAGCGTCTATTACTGGGGTTCCGGGGATTTTCTATCTGTTGTTCCACATTCATCAGAAGCATTACGCCACTTTCAGTCGCCTCTATTATCATCACACGTGAAACGTTGCAATGAGCATTGTCTACAGGTGTACAGATAACTGAAGCAGAGTATTCATTTCAGATTGTGAAACACAGTAACATTACTAGCGAAATAAATATACCACTGAATTTCAGCATACTATTTATTCAACAGTTTTAAAATATTAAGTTGGAAACGTGTGAGGGCTACTACAAGACACCAAGATTCTTACAACATGGTCGACGTGCACTAAAAGACTAAGCTTATATGCTAGGGATGTTGGAGAACCGGTGACTGTTTATTCAGTATAAATAAAGAAGACTGCAACCAGTCATTTCTTAAAATACTTGTATATTCCCTCAATCGGTTACCGAATCCTTTCAGATTTCTTCTTGAGATGGTGCACAAGAGCTTAGATCGCTATTTCGTAGCGTAATGCTGGGTTCTGGAACGACTTTAATGTACCATCATGTGTAGTGTTTATATGGCAACTTGTATTCAAAAATGACTTCTGTAATTACTGCAATAGCACAGGTGCCTTGATACATAGTATTCATCTAGTAGTTTCCACACTGACTGCCAATTTGTTAAGCGTCACTGGATGTGAATATACACTGAGGTGACGAAAGTAGTGGGATGCATCCTAATATCGTGTCGAATCTCCTTTTTGTTAGCGTAGTGCGCATCTCTACGTGGCAATGACTCAAAAAGTCATGTGCAGTCCCCTGCAGAAATACTAAGCCACGTGACCTCTACAGCTGTCCATATTTGCGAAAGTGTTGCCGGTGCAGGATTTTGTGCTCAAACTGACCGCAAGATTACGTTCCATAAATGTTCGATAGGATAGATTTGGGGGAGACCTGTGTGGCCAAATCATTCCCTCCAGTTGTCCAAGATGTTCTTCAAACCGATCGGGAACAGCTTTGGCCCAATGAGATGGCATATTGTTATTCATAAACAATTGCAACGTTTTTGGGAACATGAAGTCTCCAAATAGCGGAACATAGCCATTTCCACTCAATGATTGGTTCTGTTGGACAAGAGGACCCAGTCCATTCCATGTTAGCATAGCCCACACCATTATGCAGCCACCACTAGTTTCCACAGTGCCTTGTTGACAACGAGTCAATGGCTTCATGAGTCATCTGACTTCGCAATGGTTTTCCGGTCGTCTAGGGTCCAACGATATGGTCAGGAGTCCAGGAGAGGCACTGCAGGCGATGTCATGGCACTCGGGTCAGTCGTCTGCTGCCATAGCCCGTGAACGAGCACGCCGCACTGTCCTAGAGGATATGTTCGTCTCACATCCCAGATTGATTCCTGTGGTAATTTCAAGCAAAATTCCTTGTCTGTTAGCACTGATAACTCCACGCAAAGCCGCTGCTATCGGCCACCAGGCACTGCATTGTCCGTGGTGAGAGGTAATGCGTGAAACTTGATATTCTAGGCAGAGTCTTCACCCTGTTGATCCCGGAACACTGAATTCTCTAACGATTTCCGAAATGTAGTGTCCCATCGATGTAGCTCCAACTACCATTCCGCGTTCAGAGATTGTCATTTCTCTGCGTGTGGCAATAATCATGTCGGAAACATTTTCACGTGTATCTCCCGAATACGAATAACAACTCCGCATCTGCACTGCCATTTTGTACCTTGTGTACGCGATACCACTGCCATCTATATACAGGGCTATTACAAATGATTGAAGCGATTTCATAAATTCACTGTAGCTCCATTCATTGACATATGGTCACGACACACTACAGATACGTAGAAAAACTGTTACAGTTTTGTTCGGCTGAAGCCGCACTTCAGGTTTCTGCCGTCAGAGCGCTCGAGAGCGCAGTGAGACAAAATGGCGACAGGAGCCCAGAAAGCGGATGTCGTGCTTGAAACGCACTCACATCAGTCAGTCATAACAGTGCAACGACACTTCAGGACGAAGTTCAACAAAGATCCACCAACTGCTAACTCCATTCGGCGATGGTATGTGCAGTTTAAAGCTTCTGGATGCCTCTGTAAGGGGAAATCAACGGGTCGGCCAGCAGTGAGCGAAGAAACGGTTGAACGTGTGCGGGCAAGATTCACGCGTAGCCCGCGGAAAATTGGCTCATGCCACAACTGAAGACCGACAGCGCCGACTTCATCTTTCAACAGGATGGTGCTCCACCGCACTTCCATCATGATGTTCGGCATTTCTTAAACAGGAGATGGGAAAACCGATGGATCGGTCGTGGTGGAGATCATGATCAGCAATTCATGTCATGGCCTCCACGCTCTCCCGACTTAACCCCATGCGATTTCTTCCTGTGGGGTTACATGAAAGATTCAGTGTTTAAACCTCCTCTACCAAGAAACGTGCCAGAACTGCGAGCTCGCATCAACGATGCTTTCGAACTCATTGATGGGGACATGCTGCGCCGAGTGTGGGAGGAACTTGAGTATCGGCTTGATGTCTGCCGAATCACTAAAGGGGCACATATCGAACATTTGTGAATGCCTAAAAAAACTTTTTCAGTTTTTGTATGTGTGTGCAAAGCATTTTGAAAATATCTCAAATAATAAAGTTATTGTAGAGCTGTGAAATCGCTTCAATCATTTGTAATAACCCTGTACGTGCATATCGCTACACAATGACTTGTCACCTCAGTCTATAAGGAGCAATCAAAAATCATCCGTATGAAGGCGTTGCTGCAGCGTACGTGAAAACTAGGGAGGCTCCGATGCGTGTGTGTAGGCACCGACATGTAGGCAAGAAGTTATTACGACCTTCAAACGGAAACATTTTGATCGCTCCTAGTGTATAACGATTATAACTAAAATTAGCCAGCATCCACATGTGCTGTGCAACTGGTGTATGCTATAGAAATAAAACGTGCTTTGATCTGAGACGTTTGGTTTTTATTTCCATATAAAGCTGTCGATGAGTGGCCAAACTGATCACTAGCGTTAACATGAAAGCCCAAAAATAAAATAAATTTATAAAATTAGCAGAGAACAGCAGCCGTTTAGGTGAGTATGAAATTTCAATTCAAACTACCGGAACAAAAGTTCAAATGAACTCTCTTATTTCCATTCTTACATTAATATGGTCTGCATTACAAGAAAAAACAGATCCTGTTTAATGCACCTAAATGATAATATGTATACGAGTATTAATTTATATGAACAGTACACGGCTTGTATACTTAGGTACATAGCAAGCGAGTGCCGAAGCTCGTACTGAAATTATCTATGTGCACAGTAAATACACTATAACACACTCTTGAAGTATTCCATAGTTCCTGAATTTTGCACGAGACGGTTTCGTACCATTTGCCACAACGTTCTGAGTTCTGTCTAAAGCAAAGTGCAGCAACCAGTGGAAAATATGCTCCAATTCTCGAGAACCTGGTTTTGCTTTCATTGAAATATTGTGCAGAACTACGAGGGCAGTTCAATAAGTAATGCAACACATTTTTTTTATCGGCCAATTTTGGTTGAAAAAACCGGAAATTTCTTGTGGAATATTTTCAAACATTCCCGCTTCGTCTCGTATAGTTTCATTGACTTCCGACAGGTGGCAGCGCTGTACGGAGCTGTTAAAATGGCGTCTGTAACGGATGTGCGTTGCAAACAACGGGCAGTGATCGAGTTTCTTTTGGCGGAAAACCAGGGCATCTCAGATATTCATAGGCGCTTGCAGAATGTCTACGGTGATCTGGCAGTGGACAAAAGCACGGTGAGTCGTTGGGCAAAGCGTGTGTCATCATCGACGCAAGGTCAAGCAAGACTGTCTGATCTCCCGCGTGCGGGCCGGCCGTGCACAGCTGTGACTCCTGCAATGGCGGAGCGTGCGAACACACTCGTTCGAGATGATCGACGGATCACCATCAAACAACTCAGTGCTCAACTTGACATCTCTGTTGGGATATTCAAAGGTTTGTTCCCGCTGGGTCCCTCATTGTCTAACCGAACACCATAAAGAGCAAAGGAGAACCATCTGTGCGGAATTGCTTGCTCGTCATGTGGCTAAGGGTGACAATTTCTTGTCAAAGATTGTTACAGGCGATGAAACATGGGTTCATCACTTCGAACCTGAAACAAAACGACAATCAATGGAGTGGCGGCACACCTACTCCCCTACAAAGAAAAAGTTTAAAGCCATACCCTGGGCCGGTAAAGTCATGGTTACAGTCTTCTGGGACGCTGAAGGGGTTATTCTGTTCGATGTCCTTCCCCATGGTCAAACGATCAACTCTGAAGTATATTGTGCTACTCTCCAGAAATTGAAAAAACGACTTCAGCGTGTTCGTAGGCACAAAAATCTGAACGAACTTCTCCTTCTTCATGACAACGCAAGACCTCACACAAGTCTTCGCACCCGAGAGGAGCTCACAAAACTTCAGTGGACTGTTCTTCTTCATGCACCCTACAGCCCCGATCTCGCACCGTCGGATTTCCATATGTTTGGCCCAACGAAGGTCGCAATCCGTGGGAGGCACTACGCGGATGATAAAGAAGTTATTGATGCAGTACGACGTTGGCTCCGACATCGACCAGTGGAATGGTACCGTGCAGGCATACAGGCCCTCATTTCAAGGTGGCGTAAGGCCGTAGCATTGAATGGAGATTACGTTGAAAAATAGTGTTGTGTAGCTAAAAGATTGGGGAATAACCTGGTGTATTTCAATGCTGAATAAAACAACCCCTGTTTCAGAAAAAAAATGTGTTGCATTACTTATTGAACTGCCCTCGTATATCGAATTCTTTCCTGACGTACAATAATATTCATGGTGCTATGGTTAATTCTGATCTAAGCTACATCCTCATATCACCCAAGCGTGCTAGTCATGCGTCATCGGAAGAAAACCCAAGTGGTGACTGGAAGAAATCGAGAGGTACCCAGTAGCAAGAAGAAATTTTCAGCCATCAGAAGGTGTGGCAAGTGCTGTTTGCTTCGCACTATCCACGAGAGGACTTGCCCGGTGCTCATTCTCAGTTTGTGTGCCTCGGACTTTGTTACTAGGTAGTTACTGTAATGAATGATGAAACGCAGAGAATATGAAGCCAGTTTATTCCTCAGTTTATTCGTTGCTTTTGTGTATTCTGGTGAAGTGCCTGTTGTTTGGCGGGAGTCAATAGAGACGATACTCGCGACACGTGGGTCGCCTTTCAGATTCACCAAATCTCCAGAACACTCAAGGCGCAGGGTAGGGCGACGGTCGTGCTCTCAAATTTAGGACTCCCGGAACGAAAGTGTTTCGCAGGTCCTGGATTTTCGGAACGGGTGAGTCGGGTGCTCCAAGCTGCTGCGACCAAATTCTCGACGCCTTATATCTATAATGGGCTGAGATCTGGGTCTTGTGAGGCATCTGTGCTCGTCTATCCGAGCACACAGTATAGGTTTTGGGGTTGCCTCAGTGGAAAAGTTAATTTTTCTAAATGAAAAAACCACATGGAGTACCGTGATGCAGAGATGAAGAATCTCTGTGTCATTATTTCGCCATATTCAATTCACTCTACGCCACTATGCAGCACCCTCTAAGGCAATTTACCGCTTGAATCTGAGTTGTAAGATGCACTGAAAGTCAACGGCGGTCAGACCCTGAACAGGCTTCTGCCCTGACTGTAGCTACAGTGCAACGTTTCGTTCGCTGTAGCAGTAGTAAGGGAAGAAGGGTGGCGGACGTAACTCCTAGGCCGCTGTAACCCCCGGGAAATACCGCAGGTACTCAGTTTGATAACAACTCGGGGGCCGTCCGAGAGGGAATGGAACGAGGAAAAATCCGCGGTCCTACCGGGAATTAAAACTCGGACCTCCACAGCAAGAGTCAAGCGCCTACCTGCTAGACCGCCACGGCCTCCCTTTGCCGACCGGTTCATTTTAGAGTAGCACTTGCTCTAAACGATCAGGAAACTTCGTTGAACATATTCCAACACCTGCCATCTCCTACAGTTTTTACCCTTCTACAGTACCCTCCAGTACCACTGAATTTATTCTTTGATGTAGAAAACGTGTCGTAGCATCCTGTCCTTCCTTTTTGTCAACGTTTCCCCAATTTCCTGTCCTCACCGATTCCGTGGAGATCATCACCTTTTCTTATTGCACTTGTTCATTTAATTTTCAACGCCTATCCACAGTGCCACACACCATGTATTACAAAATGACTACCCAACGTTGTTAAGTTACTCGGAGTCTCTTATTTCTCAACCCTTTCTCTTTTGGAGCCAAGGAAAGTCAAACAATCGCAATACCACTACACGCGATATTTTCCTGGATTCAAGAAAAGCAAACATAAAATACATACAGTTTCTATTATTAATCGAATAATCACATACGACATTGGGCAGTTTCTTCGAGCCATTCCATGTAACGATTTGGCTTCACCATCTTATGTTCTAGACATTTTGTCGGAAGATTTGAAGACATAAATAATATCGCCTCACACCTGATATGCATTCGCAACACAGCAAAGCACCTCGCCACATGGCGAAAGAGAAATGCTGCTATACTCCTAAAACTTACAGGGATGTTTCACCTCCACGTTTTCTTAGTTACTTCAATTGTACCGGATTAGGTTTTTACAAGTCATGTCTTCCTAACTACTTCCCCGCCCCTAGGATTCAAATGTAATCAATACTGTCACCACAAAACCTACGAACTATGGATTCTATGCTAATATACAGGGCTATTACAAATGACTGAAGCGATTTCATAAATTCACTGTAGCTCCATTCATTGACATATGGTCACGACACACTGCAGATACGTAGAAAAACTCATAAAGTTTTGTTCGGCTGAAGCCGCACTTCAGGTTTCTGCCGCCAGAGCGCTCGAGAGCGCAGTGAGACAAAATGGCGACAGGAGCCGAGAAAGCGTATGTCGTGCTTGAAATGCACTCACATCAGTCAGTCATAACAGTGCAACGACAATTCAGGACGAAGTTCAACAAAGATCCACCAACTGCTAACTCCATTCGGCGATGGTATGCGCAGTTTAAAGCTTCTGGATGCCTCTGTAAGGGGAAATCAACGGGTCGGCCTGCAGTGAGCGAAGAAACGGTTGAACGCGTGCGGGCAAGTTTCACGCGTAGCCCGCGGAAGTCGACGAATAAAGCAAGCAGGGAGCTAAACGTACCACAGCCGACGTTTTGGAAAATCTTGCGGAAAAAGCTAAAGCAGAAACCTTACCGTTTACAATTGCTACAAGCCCTGACACCCGATGACAAAGCCAAACGCTTTGAATTTTCGGCGCGGTTGCAACAGCTCATGGAAGAGGATGAGTTCAGTGCGAAACTTGTTTTCAGTGATGAAGCAACATTTTTTCTTAATGGTGAAGTGAACAGACACAATGTGCGAATCTGGGCGGTAGAGAATCGTCACGCATTCGTGCAGCAAATTCTCAATTCACCAAAAGTTAACGTGCTTTGTGAAATCTCACGGTTTAAAGTTTACGGCCCCTTTTTCTTCTGCGAAAAAAACGTTACACGACACGTGTATCTGGACATGCTGGAAAATTGGCTCATGCCACAACTGGAGACCGACAGCGCCGACTTCATCTTTCAACAGGATGGTGCTCCACCGCACTTCCATCATGATGTTCGGCATTTCTTAAACAGGAGATTGGAAACCGATGGATCGGTCGTGGTGAAGATCATGATCAGCAATTCGTGTCATGGCCTCCACGCTCTCCCATGTGATTTCTTTCTGTGGGGTTATGTGAAAGATTCAGTGTTTAAACCTCCTCTACCAAGAAACGTGCCAGAACTGCGAGCTCGCATCAACGATGCTTTCGAACTCATTGATGGGGACATCCTGCGCCGAGTGTGGGAGGAACTTGATTATCGGCTTGATGTCTGCCGAATCACTAAAGGGGCACATATCGAACATTTGTGAATGCCTAAAAAACTTTTTGAGTTTCTGTATGTGTGTGCAAAGCATTGTGAAAATATCTCAAATAATAAAGTTATTGTAGAGCTGTGAAATCGCTTCAATCATTTGTAATAACCCTGTACACTCAAGCGTCAGAGAAACAGGTATAGGCATGCTTATACAGATGCAGATATATACGAGTACAAACAGACGGAATACAGCGCTGCGGTTAGCAACGCCTGTATAAGACAACAAGTGTTTGACGCAGGTGATAGATCGGTTACTGATGGTACAATGACATATTATCCAAATTTAAGTGAATTTGAAAGTGGTGTTATGGTCGGAGCACGAGCGTTGGGATACAGCATCTCCTAGATAGTTACGAAGTGGGCATTTTCTGGTACGACCATTTCACAATTGTACCGTGAATATCAGGAATCCGGAAAAACATCTCCGGAAAAGGAACCTGCAAGAACGGCACCAGCGACGACTGAAGAGAATCGTTCAGGGTTATAGAAATGCACCCCTTCCGCAAATTGCACCAGATTTCAGATCTGGGTCACTAACAAGTGTCAGTGTGCGAACCGTTCAACGAAACATCACCGATATGGGCTTTCGGAGCAGAAGGCCCACTCGTGCACCCTTTGCCGACACAAAACTTTATGCCTCGCGTGGGCCCGTCATCACCGACGTTAGACTGTTGATGACTGGAAACATGTTGTCTGGTCGGGCGAGTCTCGTTTCAAACTTTATTGAGCGGATGGACGTGTACGGGCATGGAGACAATCGCATGAATTCATGGGCTCTCCCTGTCAGCAGGGGACTGTTCAAGCAGGTGGAGGCTCTGAAATAGTGTGGGGCGTGTGCAGTTGGAGTGATACGGGACACCTGATACGTCTAGATAGGGATCTGACGGGTGGCACGTAGGTACACATCCTGTCTGAACACCTACATCCATTATATTCATTTTGCATTCCGAAGAACTTGGCCAATTGCAGCAGGTCATAGGGACACCCCAAACGTCCAGAATTGCTACAGAGTGGTTCCTGGAACACCTTTCTGAGTTTAAACACTTCAGACTTGCAACCTTTTCTTCAGAAGAGATCTCCAACCCTTTGTACTGGCCGCGCGTGGTAGGCACGCTGTCTCGGTCGTCTTGTCACGGTTCGTGCGGCTCTCTACCTTCGGAGGTTCGAGTCATCCCTCGGGCATGGGTATGGGTGTGTGTGTGTGTGTGTGTCGTCCTTAGCGTAAGTTAAAGTTAGCTTAAGTAGTTTGAAGGACCGATGACGTCAGCAGTTTGCTCCCTTAGGACCTTACCACATTTTTCCAAATTTCCCTCTCGTACTCTTACGGATTTATGGACAGCCCTGCAGGATTCACGGAGTCAGCTCCCTCCAGCAATGCTTCAGACATTAGTCGATTCCATGCCACGTCGTGTTGCGGCACGGCACTTCTGTTTGCTCGCGGGGCCGCTACACGATATTAAGCAGGTATACAAGTTTCTTTGACTCTTTAGTGTAGTTTGTTTACGATTATTTCTAGTTCTATTATTTTCACCTAAGCCCACAGATTGACCCATGTATTTTTCTCCAAAAGTGCATTTCCTACATAGTAAGTGAATTAGAAATAAGTTGAATATTGTATTCGAAGGGAGATTTTGATCTATAGTTGCACTCTAAGATGGTTAACATTTTGGATAAACTAGCGAGTTCTTCTCTGATCACACAGTAAACTAAATACTATTTGACGAGATAAATAAATACCAGAAAACATTGACATCGCCGGCCGAAGTGGCCGTGCGGTTAAAGGCGCTGCAGTCTGGAACCGCGAGACCGCTACGGTCGCAGGTTCGAATCCTGCCTCGGGCATGGATGTTTGTGATGTCCTTAGGTTAGTTAGGTTTAACTAGTTCTAAGTTCTAGGGGACTAATGACCTCAGCAGTTGAGTCCCATAGTGCTCAGAGCCACATTGACATCTGGTGTTTTCATTGCTGAGAAAATAATTCTGTATTTAGTGCTCCGTTGACCGCGGCCAAACGGTAGGGAGAAAGAGATAATTATGCGGACGGAGCCGAAATTGCGAGTCGCGTCGCGACTCGTAGACATAAATCAGGCTATCTGATGCGGCGCCAGCAACGTCCAACCTCCGGCTGAGCAAGAAGTGCGTCCGTTTTACGAGAGCCGCTGCCGCTGGATGCCGTACGTCACGCACGAACTGCAAAACCGTCCCCCTGGCTGCGTACGAGCTGGGTGCTGCGAAACCACAACCAGAATCCCCGGCCCTAAAATTCCTCTCCTGCTGTATGAAAACCGGTGATTCCATGCGATGGCCACATTCATCTTCCAAAAGATGTTGCCCATTCTCATTAGTAACTTAAATTTAAAAGCCATTATTACAATTACTGAACCTACAGCAGTATCGAAGTCAGCAAACTGTTCCACAATAAGGAACGACGCACAGAGTTTGAGATTCACTGAACAAGGTTCGTAATGTTCGGTACACACGGTCTTCAAAAAATGATGGAGCGTTTTAACCATCTTGAAACGTGAGAGAAATGTAGTTATTGAATTGATAATATTTCGAGAATTTAAGACGCTTTATTTTCAAGAATATTATTCTTTCATTTTATTCGGGAAGTTAAACATAGGGACCGAGGAGCTGGGAGCCCAAAGAAAAACATCATCTCGCATAAGAAACCATACCTTTATTTCCCGAGCCAGCACTGCATTAATCAAATAACAAAGGCTTCCAATAAAAAACGCATATCGCCACTGAGACATCAAACACTTACAACAGTAGGGTAATCCACACAACGTAGAGCTGTTGTGGGCTGGGGGCGTCCACTTTCATGAAAATCTCGCAGCCACTAAAAGAGATTAATAAAGGTGTCCCAATGGGACGAATGCTTGTGTTCTTGGACAGCAGACACACACACACAATGAAATTAATATGGAACAGTGAGTAGTAAAATATGTTACTTAACTTTGGCAACCTTGGTTACAGCCGAAAGTTTCTTATATTTTTTAAACTCTTGTTCGTAAGTTTCAAGCTGGTAACCGAGGAATGTGTAAACCTTATTTTGACATCGAATTATGTAAATTTCGGTGCAGGGCAACACTACTATGTACAAATTAATTTTTAACGGAAACTTGTAGAGCCCACTCACGCTACACGATACGAAATCCAGACCGGCCAGTGCATCAAACAATTCGTCTTGGAGAAAGCAATCCGTTTCAATGAAATTTATTTATGCACTCTGACTGAAAAACAAATGAATCAGATTAAAATGTAGGCCATGAATACGGCTAATCTTTATCTTTAGCCTTGCTAACAATTACTCTACGAGAACTTTTATTGTAACAATTATAGAGGAAATGAACATAAAAATTGACGCGTCTCATTGTCTGATAAAACTGCTTGAAAATTCAAAGATAACACTTTACTGATTTCGTTCACTGTAATCAAGCCTCTGAACTGACACAGATATTTTCACAAATACGTAAATACATTGTGACAACCACTGTGCATGCAGTTGACATGAACACTGATGGTAATCAAATTTACTGGCATATCTGTGCGCATGGAACGCTCGTCTGCTCTTCAACTTGTTGCCATTAAGAATAATGACGCGACGGTCAAAAATCAAATTTCATTTACTGTACTTGCGATGTGCAATGCAAAGCGATATCTTACCAATTTTCATAAAATGCTTGTCAGCACACCACTCGCGATGTGCAGTGTGAGTGTGCCGAGTCAAAGTAAAAATGAAGAAGAGAAACTAATGATAACTACCGATAAATGAGAAGGAAGGCTTCAGGTTTAACTGTGCTACAATAAGTCAAAACAAATATAAACCTGAAACTTCTTCGCAGGCTAAAATTGTATGCTGGACGGACACTCGAACTCGGGACCTTTGCTTCTCGCTTGCGATTGCGCTATCAACTCTTTTTTTTTCGTTAATCATATATGCCACTTTTTTTAATCTCATTTTGCTCGTTATTGGTTGTTGTATTTGTTCGGGGTGGATGTCCCATGACGGTTGATCAAGTTCATCGTTGATTCATTTTCTCTCTCTCTCTCTCTCTTTTTTTTTTTTTTTTTTTTTTTTTTTTTTTTTTTTTTTTTTTTTAGATATATATATATTACAGAGACCAGCGAGGTCCCTGACCGAACACGCGAGCTACCTTGCCGGTACCAACTCAGCTACCCAAGCACGACATATGACCACTCCCCCTCACAGCTTCACTTCCGCAGTACTCCGTCTCTTACCTTCCGAACTTCACAGAAGCTCTCTTGCGAACCTTGCAGGGCAAGCACTTCTGGAAGAAAGGATATAAATCCTTTCATGAAGTTCTCTCGCCTAGACAAGTTAGCAAATATATTTCTTAATAACTCTCCTGTGCACAATAGCCTTCCTTCACACTTCTTCAAATATAAGACGAAGAATGGAGGAAGTTACAAATTTTTTTAAGAAACAATCTTCAACCATACGAAGTGTTCTAACAATAAGGAGTTACACAGCTACAAATATAAGAAAATCTGGATTACCTTAAAAGTTGGCTTTTATCATTCTTCCATTAAAATAACACATTTCCTCAGTATTTTTCCTCAAAACATATCATTACAAAATCCTTTTCAAATAACGCTGCCTCCACTACACGGCACTCCACATTCCATCATTTTCAAGCCAAGTACATTGACAGACTGTCCAACATAGGCTGCTACAACACTGCTACGCTCTGACTTCATCTGACCAACATCTCTGGTCTCTGACACAGTCTTACAAAAAATTTGGTTATATTGATATTACGTAGGTTCAGTACATTTATAAAATTCCCAACTTCACTCACATTTATGGTCAGAAACTTCCTGAGAACTGTCAGGGCAAACATGACAGCTTCCTTTCACAGCAGTTGCACAATGCAGGTTCAGCCGAACTGTCCTGCATTGTCTACAGTTCCATGAACACAAACTAAACAATGCTCTCTGAACTAAGATCAGAAGAAAACTAATCTTCTGTTTTGATGTACTATTCGCACAACCGTGCATCCTAACAGCACTCAGTTAAATCTGCAGGTAGGTGGTCTCTGTCCACACACGATAATTTTATTCACTGTTCTTTTTTCACAGGAGACTAATCACTATCTATATGCCACTGTTTCCATCTCATTCGACGACTTGAAGACACGAAAAACGTTCTGCAGGAACTCCCTAGCAGGGCTCGGACTGACTTACAGCTTGCTACCGTCAACTTCCACTCCCGCACTGTTACTTAAGAGCGCGCTGCCGGTACAGGGGGCGTGATGGTCGCGGGCAGCGTGGGTGGTTTGCTCACAGCGACGTTCCTGTGGCTACGGCGGACGGACGTCCTCGGCACTTGTGGTTCCAACTGTCGCCGACTATTCTCGTGTGATATTTCAGTACACCACAGGAACCAGCCCCAGTGATCAGTACTGGAGTGTGAAAAATCAATAAATTACGCCTTCTTAACTTACACGATCAACAGGGATAATAAATTTATGGTAACCACGGAGCTAAATTAGTAAGATTACAATTTTGACTTTAGGAATAACACAAGGTAAAGTTAGTCAGTTTGATAAGCCCCAAAACAGCTTGCAAATTGAATGTTACTATAGGTTATCGGTCTTGAGCTGACTGCAGACTAATTAAAAAGAATTACACCAAACACGTGTCACTTTCATTTATAAAGCATCTTCCATGGTTATTCTGTAAACTGCATATATACGTCTTTACATTGTTGATTGTTTCAGGTTAACATTTAAGAGCATGGAAGTGTAAGACAAATCATTTAACTTTTGCAGAACACTTGCACCAACAGCAACATAAAATTACTACCGGAGACACAGCATGGAAATCATAAGAACGATTAACAAAAAACACCTCATCTTACAAGAAAACTACCACATCCCAAGAACCGTAATACGAAAGAAACAAATCATAAATGATCAGACCAACTTGGCAAACCACACACTCTTTAAGCGGACTGACCACTTAATATAACATTAAATGTACACACATAACCACAGGCTCCATTTACCACTACTCTATCTTCCCCTATTCTGCCCTATAATCACTGTCCAGGCCAGCCCTGTAATCACCCCCGTCCCCACCTGCAAAAAAAAAAAGAAAGAAAAAACCACTCCTCTCCTCTCACTTCTCTACCTACATACAAGACAATTTCACAAATTCTCTCTCTCTCTCTCTCTCTCTCTCTCTCTCTCTCTCTCTTTCACACACACACACACACACACACACACACACACACACACAAAATTCTTTTCACAGGTTTGCAACACTCACAGAATGAACGAGAGCTGCGCGGGGTAGCGGTGTGGTCTATGGCGTCTTCTCACTGTTCGCGCGGCTCCGCCCATCGGAGGTTCCTCCTTTCGGCATGGGTGTGTGTGTTGTCCTTAGCGTAAGTTACTTTAAGTTAGATTAAGTAGCGCGTAAGCCTAGGAACCGATGACCTCAGCAGTTTGGTCCAATGGTCCTTACCACAAATTTCCAATTTTTTCCATGAACGAAAACAAACGGACATAAACACTGTGACAGTGCAGAAGAAGCATTTTAAGAAAGTGAACTGTAAATAGTGCTGCCCAGGATATACCGCAGAATGCCAAAAAACTGACATGTGCAGATGTGAAACGAAGCCTTTCAACACCAAATGCTGCTAGCAAAAAATGTTCAAAATGTGTGTGAAATCTTATGGGACTTAACTGCTAAGGTCATCAGTCCCTAAGCTTACACACTACCTAAATTAAATTATCCTAAGGACAAACACACACACCCATGCCAGAGGGAGGACTCGAACCTCCGCGGGGACCAGCTGCACAGTCCACGACTGTAGCGCCCTAGACCGCTCGGCTAATCCCGCTCGGCAAGCTGCTAGCGAGGAGAGAAGGAGCAGAGTATGTAAAGAAACACCGTAAGTAACTCGCAGAAATATTTTATAAAGAAAACGCTGTCTTTGACATAAAACAATCAAAATTGTACAAACTATGTATCTAATTTACAGAACAACCACAGGAGAAGCTTTATAAATAAAAGCGAAACGCTTCTGGTGTAATTCTTTGTAATTAGACTGCAGTCAGCTCAATACGGATGGCCTATAGTAACAGATGTTAGCAGCTGCTGCGGAAGATGGCCACGCAAACAATTTTGAACTTTAGTAGAACCTAAAGTTAATTTGTTTCTCATGCTCCCAACCACAGAAAAGCCTTGAATTATTCCATGTCCACAGGCACATATACAGTCCACAATCTACCCGGCAGTGGGTGTCGGAGGATACCCTGTACCACGGCCAGTAATTTTCTTTCCTGCTCTACTCATAAATAGAACTACGGAAAAACGACCGTCTATATGCCTCCCTAACACCCCCAGTATCTCGTATATTATCTGTGTCATCCTTTCGTAAAATTTATGTTGGCTGTAGCGGAATTGCTTTGCAGTCATCTTCAAACGTTGACGATCTAAATTTTCTCGATAGTATTCTTCATAAAGAGCGTAGCCTTCCGTCCAGGGATTCCAAATTTAGTTCCCGAAGCATCCTCGTAATACTTCCGTGTTTTTGGGGCCCACCAGTAACAGATCTAGCAATCGGTCTCTGAATTGCTTCGATGTCTTCGTTCCATCAGAAATAGTCCGGACTCCGAACACCCGAACAATACTCAAGAATGGTGGCACTAGCGCCCTACGTTTACGGATGAACCACACATTCCTAAAATTTCCCCAATAAACCGAAGTGGACTACTCGGCTTCCTAACCGCAGTCTTCACATGCTCGTTCCATTTTATGTCGCTTTGCGTCGTTGTGGCCAGATATTTAAATGACGTGACTGTGTTGAACAGAACACTGTTAATGTTGTATTCGAGCATTACAGTTTTGTTTTTGTAGCTCCTCCGCATCGATTTAAATATTTCTACATTTAGAACTATCAGTTTAATAAGTCACAGCTGCAAAATACTAACACGAATTATTCACAGACGAATGGAAAAACTGGTAGAAGCCGACCTTGGGGAAGATCAGTTTGGATTCCGTAGAAATATTGGAACACGTGAGGCAATACTGACCTTACGACTCATCTTAAAAGATAGATTAAGGAAAGGCAAACCTACGTTTCTAGCATTTGTAGACTTAGAGAAAGCTTTTGACAATGTCGAATGGAATACTCTCTTTCAAATTCTAAAGGTGGCGGGGGTAAAATACAGGGAGCGAAAGGCTGTTTACAATTTGTACAGAAACCAGATGGCAGTTATAAGAGTCGAGGTGCATGAAAGGGAAGCAGTGGTTGGGAAGGCTGTGAGACAGGGTTTTAGCCTCTCCCCGGTATTATTAAATCTGTATATTGAGCAAGCAGTAAAGGAAACAAAGGAAAAATTCGGAGTAGACATTAAAATCCATGGAAATGAAATAAAAACTTGGAGGTTCGCCGATGACATTGTAATTCTGTCAGAGACAGCAAAGGACTTGGAAGAGCAGTTTAACGGAATGGACAGTGTCTTGAAAGGAGAATGTAAGATGAACATCAACAAAAGCAAAACGAGGCTAATGGAATGTAGTCGAATTAAGTCGGGTGATGCTGAGGGAATTAGATTAGGAAATGAGACACTTAAAGTAGTAAAGGAGTTTTGCTATTTGCGGAGCAAAGTAACTGATGATGGTCGAAGTAGAGAGGATGTAAAATGAAGACTGGCAATGGCAAGGAAAGCGTTTGTGAAGAAGAGAAATTTGTTAACATCGAGTATAGATTTAAGTGTCAGGAAGTCGTTTCTGAAAGTATTTGTATCGAGTGTAGCCATGTATGGAAGTGAAACATGGACGATAAATAGTTTTGACAAGAAGAGAATAGAAGCTTTCGAAATGTGGTGCTACAGAAGAATGCTGAAGATTAGATGGGTAGATCACATAAGTAATGAGGGGGTATTGAGTAGAATTTGGGAGAAGAGGAGTTTGTGGCACAACTTGACAAGAAGAAGGGACCGGTTGGTAGGACATGTTCTGAGGCATCAAGGGATCACAAATTTAGCATTGGAGGGCAGCGTGGAGGGTAAAAACCGTAGAGAGAGACCAAGAGATGAATACACTACGCAGATTCAGAAGGATGTAGGTTGCAGTAAGTACTGGGAGATGAAGAAACTTGCACAGGATAGAGTAGCATGGGGAGCTGCATCAAACCAGTCTCAGGACTGAAGACCACAACAAGAACAACATTTACGGCTACCTGCCATTCGGCAAACCAACTAGAAAGTTTTATCTAATTTATCAGGAGAACTAAGGCAGTGTCAGGTACCTAATACAGCCTTTGCAGTAATTGACGAAACCTGTCAGCCCGAACGGGACTGGCCAGGATGACTGTCAACATCAAAGGTTGCAGAACGCATAGTAATTGGACGCAAGGTTTCAGAGATGTGCCCACCAGTTTTAATTCACCAGGTGATAACATCTGAGGCATGAGATGCAGTCGGCCGCAACAAGCTCCTTAGTCCGTTCGGCCTCTGCCTGCCACTAAGCGGTGCCACCGGAGTACCACACACTTTCGTAAAGTAGAGTTCCCACTAGCGCGCCCGCTTCCTCTCGCGTGTGCGCACAGGTCTGGCGCCGTTGCCCTTGCCCATCTTCTCCAGTCCGAACGCCAAAACTGAAGGAATAATAGCCCACCTGGCGATCCCTCTAAGAGCCCGTGGACGGACACGTCGCGCCATGTTATGGGATGCGACCAAACCCGTTGTCTGATAATTATCACAGGTAATAGTGGACAACCGCTATCGATTCGAGCATGCATTGTTCAACAAGTGAGTTCATCTGCTTCGGATTGATTTTCATGGTTATGAACTCTGGAATTGGTAGCTGGTCCTCTACACACCAAACTTCTTCGCAGCACATGCTTGAAGACATTGGTAGAGTCCCTCAGCTCTTCATTATCCTTCTGTCGACACAAGTTTCAGTATCTATTAGGAGCGGGTGGAGCTTTGAGGGTTCAATAATGGGTTTTGCTCTGTGTCTACTGTGCTCTCTCAACCGCGATTGATGGAATGAAAGGTATTTCCCAATGGCTGTTGCAAATAATTTTTAAGGTTTCGTGCAACAGTCGCTAAAAACGTCACCTTTATGTTCACATGTGTGTGAAATCTTACGGTTCTTAACTGCTGAGGTCACCAGTCCCTAAGCTTACACACTACTTAACTTAAATTATCCTAAGGACATACACACACACCCATGCCCGAGGGAGGACTCCAACCTCCGACAGGAACAGCAGTACAGTCCATAACTGCCGTCACCTTTATAGTATCACTTTGCTGTCCATATGTCTGTCAGTCCTTCTGTTCGACTGTTCAAAACTCTTTTCCCTTGCAACGGGAAGACTTACCAAATTGAAACGTAAGTCAAACACTACCACCCTCGATTCTTGGGCAGTGCAAAAAGTTGAAGCTTCTGACTCAGTGCGGTCGAGAGATACGGCGTTTCATGTCACACATTTTAATACTCGCAAACTCACTCATCAAAACATGTAGTATACTTGCCGTTGGCCTACAATTACGAAAATTGCCAAAGAAGTCGTTTTAAATTATTACAAAAATGAAAAAAACCCGGAAACAGTAAATTTTTAATTAAATCGTACGAAAAACATTTGTCTTTTCATCTGACTCTGTGTTTGTTCGTCCCTCGGTTATGACTATTTTTCTCTGGAACTGGTAGACGTATAGGTTTGAAATTTATGTCACATACTAAGGTCTGTGATCCCGTGGTGTCAGAATAAACATTAGCTTCTAAGTCAACGCATTCGAAAGGTATGGCCATTTACGTGAAGTGTTTCGATACTCGCAAGCTCACTCGTCAAAACCTACAGAATATTTCCCATTGATACACAATGATGAAATTCGATAAAGAGCAAAGATTCACAGAACAAGTACAAGATAAAAAAATCCATAAATTGTTAATTTGTTTATGTTATCACACGAAAAAAAATATTTCTTTAGTCATTTGTTATCAGACGTTAGATTCTAAATTAAAACAATCATAGTTCTGCATTTAGGCTCACTGAATCGAAATGTGAAAGTCAAGTATAAGGCAAGGAATGAACTCTGTTGTTCTTATGACAAAATTCGGAATTTATCAGTCGTCATATCGAGCAGTGCTTACTGCACGTAGGTATGACGTATGAAATTGCTCATACGAATAGTCTGCATATGTTTTTTTCGCATACAACTTGAGACGCCACATCCATGTACAGTAACTAACAGCCGCAGGATCTCTCATGGATAAATTCCGAAATCCGTCATAAGAGCAATAAAGTAATACCTTGCCTCCTATTTGACTTACCATTGCAACTCAATATCTCCTGCATGACTTTATAGCACATTTGTATTGTCCAGTCCCAAGAAAAAAGTTTAGTAAGCTATACTTGTCAGGTCAAGTGCAAGGAGACTGCTCCAAGAGGCGCAAGCCCTGACGCTAAAGAAAGCTTTCCAGTAGGAAGGGGTAAGTGGTAACATCAAAAGAAAACCTATAAGAGAAATTGAACATGAAAGTGTTTTCATGTGAAAGGATGCAGCTGATGGAAATATCCCTAACGTCTATTATAGGTCAGCCTCGACTTAGAATGGGATATAAGCCAGAGATTCTGAGAGAGGATTCAGAGAGAGAGAAGTAGTAGCCGCTTTGAGGAACCACCGTGCAGCTACGCCAGGCAGCAGCTGCAGAAGGATGCAGAAGTAATATTCTCAATGAGAGGGCGGTGATCGGATCTGGTGACACGCACACAAACTGCAAGATAAGTAATCATTGTCTATTCTGGGGAATAGCTTTCAACATAGACGAGCTGTCTTTGCCTCAAGGAATAGATAGCATTTGTAGTTTCGTAATTAACAAGAACATTCACAGAATAGTAATTGTCTCTTGTAAGCTTAGGCGAGTTGCCTGTTGATAAGAAGAAATTGAGTCTGACATTTATTAAAGAAGAGGTTAGGGACTGCCACCTCTTTTATAAGTTATCAAAGAGATAATAAATGAATTACTTAAATACTGAACTCTTCAGCATACCCATCCTGCTATTAATCGTAACAGATTACCAAAGGAACCTATTACCACAGTTCTAACTCGGAGAGCTTTCTCCCCCTCACCTCCGACAACAAAGGTGGACACCCCAAAACCCTCAGATTGTCGTCAACGTTCCTATTGCACTACAAAGCTGTGCTGAGAAGCGACAGTATTACTGAAATTAAAACAGTCTAGAAAATCTTGGGGTCCCTGGAACCAATAATGTGTTAGTATCAAGGTTAGTAACAGGCAGAAGTGATCGGGATTCTCGATTTCCTGAAGGTATGAACTGCTTGTACACACGATTATGTTCATGCGGAATTCTCAACACGCGAGTCCCACTCGCACATGAGTAGTTTTAATGGAATGTATTTGCAGGAAACAGCTCTGTGCCAATTAATTGTACTAGTGAACACAGCAAATGAGCAACGAAAATGCCAAACTTCTGCTCCTACAGCTGATTGGCTGAAAGCCACAGGTGTTAAAAAATTTTGAAGAGTGGCTTTAGACCTCGTGAGATGAGTTAGTCTGCCGACAGCTCTCGGAGATCTTCGCCTATGGGTAAAGATGTAATATTGTAAGGTAACCATATCTACGGCAAACACCAACGTCGCCTTCCATTTGATTCAGTGACAAATAGTTACACTTTTGTAGATGTAAGGGAACGGATGAGGTAACCCTGAATTCAAACCCAGAGCTCGTGGCTATCTGATTAGAAGAAAGTCCCACTTAGGAAACGAAATTACTGGACGAATATTGTACTCGTAATGTAATCATTTGAGGACGTATGACGCAATACGTGCCAAGCATCGCAAATTGCATAGGGACTCTACAGAAGGGCGTCACCCCAACAGATACACCCCTGTGGATGACGCCAGGCAAAGTCAGAGAGAGAGGACACAGACGGTGGTAGCGGCTGAGAGGGGAGTGCCACAGATATAGGGGAGACGCGAGAGGTGATGCCTAATCATGTAAATAAATATTCACATAATTCAGCCTCTTAAGACGGAATACTAAAGGTGCGTTTACACCTGTGCGCATTGCGCCTAGTCGCCGTGCGACTTGCAAGTAGAGGCAGCCATTTCGGTGTTTGCCCCTACCTTAATATGCTCGTACAGGTCGTTCCGCTCACACCTTCGTTCACACTAGGCGCCCCTACTTCCGTGTTGGGCAAGGCGCAGCAGCTTGGCGAGTAGCCGCCAGGCGCACAGATGTGAACACACCTTTAATGCGGAGGAAACTGTGGTCCACTGAATATAGAAGTTGTCTTGTTTATAGAGAATTAGAATGAATGAGGACTCCAACAGTTTTAATTCTGACAGAGCGCAGCACAATGAGTACGGGTGGTGTGCAACAGGAAACAACAGTCAACAGTGTAAGACAGCAGGTGCTGTAATATGACGATGGAAACAATAATCCAATAACACAAAAGGAACGAGTGTAGGTGTCATTTCAACAAACCATTTGTCCACAAAATTCCTCAAGGAAAGATCGACGCAAACCACCACAGCACCACCGGAATTAAAAGACAAATAAGAATCGAATATTATTGCATGAATGCAGAACTCTTCAGTCGAAGATGACTATTTATGGACATCAATGGTTTTCATGGCACGGAAGATTTAAATACCATTCTATGCTGTCAGATTCCACTAGTAAACGAAGCCAGATTCGACGATAGGTAGAGCAGATAATCTCCGTTTCGCATCAGTTCTGTGAAGCCAGAGAGTATTAGTCATGCCGTTCTTGTCGATGGAGACCAGTGTAAGATAGCATGCATGTAGGGTAAATCCGATATAGATGGGCACGATTCTTTTAACAGCCAATTTACAAACTAATACACAAGAATAACCAGAAACTTTCCATAAATTTCTATTTCAAGTCGTAAAAAACAAAAGTCAATTTCGTGTATAAAGCAATACCAAATTTCATACTAGCTAAAAATTCTTACAAAAAATGTAACACTTGGTCATCCTACCAGAGTATCAGGGTTAGATGGCCGCACATATAACGGAAAGACATATGTCGTACAAAACACTTTAAAATCAGAGAGAAAATTACAAAAAAAACTTTTAACAGTTTAATGAGTTTTATTGAATCTCTTGATGTAAGAAATATTTTATGAAAATATTAATTGCAGGTAAATTATAACAAACAGGTTGTGGAAAAAGCATTTTACAATTCTTGAATTGTTTTAATATTTTAGTTACTAGTCGGAACATGATAGTTTCATGTAGAAAATAATGAGAAATCGTCTCAATTACGCTTCGTACATTCCCACGTAAAGGGAAAGCCATCGGCTTGCTTCTTTCTTTATGTAATGGACAAGTCGTAACTCACTAGCTGAACCCAAACAAGAAATAGGAACCATTGTCTGAGAAGGTTTTCTGGGAATGTTACCCTCACAGAGTAAGCATTGTTGTTTACTTTGTTAACAGCATTTCTAAGGCCTTCTTCTTTCGAAGACCCTCTAGAACAGCCGGCCTTTCGAATGTAACTGCACTACTGGCCATTAAAATTGCTACAAAACGAAGATGACGTGCTACAGACGCGAAATTTAACCGACAGGAAGAAGATGCTGTGATATGCAAATGATTAGCTTTTCAAGGCATTCACACAAGGTTGGCGCCGGTGACGACACCTAATTGCTGACAGGAGGAAATTTTCCAACAGATTTCTCATACACAAATAACAGTTGACTAGCGTTGCCTGGTAA
This sequence comes from Schistocerca piceifrons, assembly GCF_021461385.2. Classification (NCBI taxonomy): domain Eukaryota; kingdom Metazoa; phylum Arthropoda; class Insecta; order Orthoptera; family Acrididae; genus Schistocerca; species Schistocerca piceifrons. The sequence goes on from NC_060144.1 coordinate 550,271,407, forward strand.
AACGTTGTTGTGATGCCTCGTGTTAAGGAGAAGAAATGCGTACCATCACGTTTCCGACTTTGATAAAGGCCGGATTGTAGCCTATCGCCACTGCGGTTTATCGTATCGCGACATTGCTGCTTGTGTTGGTCGAGATCCAATGACTGTTAGCAGAATATTGATTCGGTGGGTTCAGGTGGGTAATACGGAACGCCGTGCTGGATCCCAACGTCCTCAGTCGAGATGACAGGCATCTTAGCCGCATGGCTGTAACGGATCGAGCAGCCACGCCTCGATCCCTGAGTCAACAGATGGGGACGTTTGCAAGACAGCAACAATCTTGCACAAACAGTTCAACAAAGTTTGCAGCAGCATGGACTATCAGTTCGGAGACTATGACTGCTGTTACCCTTGAAGCTGCATCAGAGACAGGAGCGCCTGCGATGGTGTACTCAACGACGAACCTGGGTGCACGAATGGCAAAACGCCACTTTTTCGGATGAATCCAGGTTCTGTTTACAGCATCATGATGGTCGCATCCGTGTTTGGCGACATTATGGTGAACGCACATTGGAAGCGTGTATTCGTCATCGCCGTACTGGCGTATCACCCGGCGTAATGGCATTGGGTGCCATTGGTTACACGTCTCGCTCGCCTCTTGTTCGCATTGAAGGCACTTCGAACAGTGGCCGTCACATTACGACTCGTGGCCCTACCCTTTATTCGATCCCTGCGCGACCCTACATTTCAGCAGGATAATGCACGACCCCATGTTGCAGGTCCTGTACGGGTCTTTCTGGATACAGAAAATGATCGACGGCTGCCCTGGCCAGCACATTCTCTAGGTCTCTCACCAACTGAAAATGTGTGGGTGTGGTCAATGTTGGCCGAGCAAATGGGCTCGTCACAATACGACAGTCACTAATCCTGATGAATTGTTCTATCGTGTTGAAGCTGCATGGGCAGCTGTACCTGCACACGCCATCCAAGCTCTGTTCGACTCAATGCCCAGGCGTATCAAGGCCGTTATTACGGCCATAGGTGGTTGTTCTGGGTACTGATTTCTCAGGATGTATGCTCCCAAATTGCGTGAAAATGTAATCACGTGTTAGTTCTAGTACAATACATTCGTCCGTTTATTATCTGCATTTCTTCTTGGTGTAGCAATTTTAATGGCCAGTAGTGTATTTGGCATCTGTCAAAAATAACGACACCGTCAAAATTTAATATATAACATTTGTGAGATGGCCATCTAACCCGATGATGGTTTGGCTCTCATGAAATATGGTGGACACAAACAGAAACAAAACCTACGTACCGGTATACAGTCAGACTTAAACAACCCGAAAAGTAAAGTTTTCGTCGCTGCTCATAGACTAAGTTATTTTTAAATCGAATGGTTATGACGTAGTACATACCGATCACTAAAACAATCAAAATTACTTACTTTTAATTGACGTAAAAAGTCTTCCGCAGCAGCAAAAATCACTCACATTACGAACTACCAATTGACCGGCAGCTCTGTGCAAGGGATCGTGGCAGAATTACGGGCTTTGGCCATTTCTTCCTTAAGGTCGTCTATTCCGGGTTTACCCATACGTGGCTTATCATACCAGTATGCATAAAGTATCAACGAACGTCTAATTTTACACGACGTTCCATGCCAGAATAAAAATTAACAGAACGAAATGCTGAGTTTGTCAGAAACTAATAGCATGCGTATTTTTATTTTTCAATAGTGCTGAGTGTATTAGGTCGACACTAAGTGATTCTGTAGTAAAATTACTTCACCTGCGCAGAATGCTGTGAAAGAATTCAAGAGCCCGTTCCCGTACGCTGGCATTGATTTGGAGTTGGACATTTGCTGATTTTCTGAACAGCTGTGCATACAGGAACGTGATAAAAGAGGCTGCAAGGCACAGCGCGAAACCATCTGCGTCCGTTGTTTAATAAACGATGCGGACTCATCGAGGGCTAGTAGAGAAGAACTGATCGCTTTTATCCTCAGGGCAACTTGTAGTGTTGTCTTTCTGCTTGGGTTCCTGTGCTGTCTGAGCTTAAACCGATACCCAGTTTCGTTTATGGGGGAGATCAGCGACGGGGTTCTTAGAAGCAAGATGGATATGGCACAGTGGCTGTTTGTAGTGTTTGTTTTTCAGTTTTGCCTCCGCGTCTCCGAGTGTTTCGAAAGTAGCTGCATTGCTACTGGACGTCTATTAATGGCATAGGAGTAGCGAGAAATTTAATCCTATCTCGCGGGTAAAACTAGTCTATCTTTATTTAGACTGATTTAATAGTGTAGCAGTGCAGAGAATTAATCGAGGTTCACCAGAAAACTTTTCCAAGACAATCCGCGTCGCAAAATTTGCCTCGCACGCCTCACCTCATTGTGTGTAGATTTTGTCCGCAGCAGTGAGTAGCACTTGTCGGGACCCCACGAGATAGAAGCGGCATTCCAATGTAACTTTCAGTTTGTCTAGAGAAACGTATCACGTCCTGTATACTTAATCATTTTAGAAGTAGTGACAGTCGGTTACTTGGAAGAACATGTGTGTAAACCACGGGCTCCTATCTTCAAAGCACATTTCATTTATTCATCTTTACACGGAAGTAACGAGAGGTAGTATTGTTAAGGTACTATACGACGTGGTGTACTAGAGCACGACTGCATTCCAACTTTGTGTTGTTTCCTCCCACTGCAACAACAAGCCTGCATAGCACCCACACGAGGAAAGCCGCTCCAATCCAGAAAGCTAATTGTGAGCAGCCCCAGCCTTTAAGACCTTCGCTACGAGTTTACTGTGTATAGTAAACTGAATAACAGTAATTTTACCAGCCCTAGCTATATATCGTAGCCGGCCGAAGTGGCCGAGCGGTTCTACACGCTACACTCTGGAACCGCGCGACCGCTACGGCCGCCGCAGGTTCGAATCCTGCCTCGGGCATGGACGTGTGTGATGTCCTTAGGTTAGTTAGGTTTAAGTAGTTCTAAGTTCTAGGGGACTGTTGACCTCAGAATTTAAGTCTCATAGTGCTTAGAGCACTTTAAACCATTTTTTATAAATCGTAAGTTGAGGTTTTGCACATAAAATACTTAATCTCAGGGGAAGATGTCTAACAGACCCACTATTTCCGTTAAACACGTTAATTTATTGATTAAAACATTGATCAGATGCAAAAAACATATGAAAATGTTGAATGATTTGCAAACAGAATTCTAGAAATTCTAATTAATGGCTTGAATTGTGATGTGTCGGCAGCTGGGCCAACACCTTGTAGATCGAGATGGCTGAAAATGCACGCTAGACTAACGCAGACGGGCGTGAAGTACTGGAACAGGCTACGTAATTAATGCTATGAAGAAAAGTACGTAGCTGGATTAATACTTATCTTTAATCAATCATTGTGGTACATCGCTCTTGACGATACACAGGAGACTTTAATTACAATCACTGTAAGGCTAATGGCGCCTTGCTAGTTCGTAGCCATTAACTTAGCTGAAGGCTATTCTGTCTCTCGGCTAATGAGAGAGAAAGGCTTCGTACATCTAGTCGCTAGCTAGGTCGTCCGTACAACTGGGACGAGTGCTCTATCGTATCACGAGACCTGCCTTGTGGTGGCGCTAGGTCTGCGATCACACAGTGGCGACACGCGGGTCCGACATGTACTAAATGGACCGCGGCCGATTTAATCTACCACCTAGCAAATGTGGTGTCTGGCGGTGACACCACAAATTGATTAACAGTGGTACTCGCTTTGTCATCTTCGAAAGCCTTGCTGACGTTTAAGTTGATCATAGAATCCCAGAGCTTGTTAATCCCTCAAGTAAAACAGTAAACCGGGTAACTAACTGCAAAGCTACTACATTCAACACACCAAAGCTGAATCTGAGACAGACACTCGTACAGAATTCCACACAGTTTTGAGCGAAAATACGCTATGGCGCCGGTGCCATTTCCTGCGTTCCCCAAGAAGTCTCTAAATTATTGTATATTGTAACGCACAGCTATGTTTTCCTACCGAACCGTGACTGCCTGCCAATAGCAGAAAATGCAGCAGAGTTAGGCTCTTTCTACATGTGAAATCCCACCCAAAGCAAACAATTATGATCTTACGCTAATCACACTACAAAGTTCACGACTTCTTCATAGTGTCATTGATTAATATACCAGCAGCTAGCCTTGCATCACAAGTTTTCCGAAATTCCAAGAGGAGCTCACGAGGCCAGGCCGCTGCAGACTATGTTCACTTCCTAAAAGCGCAAAATGGCTACCTACAAAGGCCCTCGGAGAAATATGAAAAAGTTGCACACTTGAGACAGAAAAAAATAACCCTTGCTAGAGTCCTCGCTTTTGTGCAGCCAACGTCTGAGGCGCCAGCCTGCTCATACGCCAATACGCCGTTTTTGTCCACTGAATTCTTTGTCCATCCCGTTACACATCCAAAGCGCTGTGTCTTCCAGTGCACAAAAAATCCTCCGGAAACAAGTGAGTCCAGCACCACGTAAATGCAATGAGATACATACGTAGATCCCGGATTGTACAATCAGTGTGATTCTATATATTTACATAAAGACGTTCCATACGAGACTCGGTCCAACATCCTCTATGTACAGATATGATTCTATTTTTAATTTGCCATCCCCCTTTCAAGCTTAATGAAAAGCGATCAACTCTGTGGCACTTTACAAGGTTTAGCACACGAAAGTAAGCAAGAGTAATGCCGCAAATTTGCATTATTACCATATTTGTTCAGCTGGTGGTGGTTACCCTTCAACATAGGGCTAATTTGAGCCAACATCCCTCTACACTTATTCACCACTAGCTTATCCTGTGAATTAAGTCTACATTGTCAATGGTCAGTGAACCCTAACACTTCTGCAGTTTCACATCTCTTACTCGGCCCTACACATAATCCAGATCCTCACCTTCGCCACTTCGAACAACAAGATTCTATTCTATCCATATTGGCTGATAGACTTAATTGATTATAAGCATCCATTAATTCTGTCCTTTGGTTCAAGGTGTCATCCAGAGCCGTTAGTACTTTACCATCGGCAAACAGTAACGGATGAAAACTTGGTGCTGTACTGCTACGTGAGACTTCCGCACTGTCTAATCCACTAACCAACAAAAACTTGTCAACACAACTTACATAAGACTGGGAACAAATGGTTGAAATGGCTCTGGCCACTATGGAGCTCAACTTCTGAGGTCATCAGTCCCCTAGAACGTAGAACTACTTAAACCTAACTAACCTAAGGACATCACACACATCCATGCCCGAGGCAGGATTCGAACCTGCGACCGTAGCGGTCACGCGGTTCCAGACTGTAGCGCCTACAACCGCTCGGCCACTCTGGTCGGCGACTGGGGACATTTAACGTTTTCGTCTTAAACCTTTGGTTCCTTTAAGACTCTACACTTTCTTACCACCAGCTTAATACGCCATCCACTCCAAAATTTAAGAATGATGTCCATAGTAACTTCTTTGACACTGGATCACAGTCTTTCTTAAATCAACAATCAGCTACTGGAGATCTTTATTTTATTTCATATGATTTTCTGGCACACTGGGTCTACACAAAAGATGCTATGCACACAGCTTTTCCCGCCAGTAACACCCAACTGTTCCTGAGACAACAGCTGTGCTACCATTTCCAGTGTGGTCTTTGCTATACTACGAAATAACATACTCACCAAAGTCATTACATGAATTCCTCTGTAGTTAGTCGAATCTCTGCTGTTCCTTTTCTTATATACTGCAAATATATGATATTTTGCATTCTGCTTGAACTATTTCATTAAACACTATAAGGGAACCGCACTTTAACCACGAAAATCACATCACCTCTTCCGTACTTCGCGGTTGGCCCTGCACATCATGTCAATGTTCTCCAGCCATTCGCGAATCCCAAAGCCTTCCATCAAACTATTGCAGGGTACAGTGTGGTTCAGAATTCACTAAGTCATTTTGCACCACCTCAAGCGTCGCTTAGCGTTAACTAGAGAAATGTGGGGGTTTTCAGCAGTTGTTCAACCATAGAGCCTCATTCTTTTTAACTCCATTCGCAGTCGCTATGCCGGCTGGACCGCCGGTAGCACACGGCACTCTCTACCTTTTGCTGCTTCATGCGATTATTTCAGCCATCCTAAACAATGCTCGACTGTCTTTGTCTGTCAGTATATGAGGTCTGGCTGATCTGTTTCCACTTCACATCACCAACATGCGCTGGCTAGCACTCGTTCCAAGTGAATGTGCTCTCCTGAACTCGCCATTCTGCCCTTACAGCATCTCTGCTGACAACCAAATGTTTCCAGCCTCCTGTTATACTGGTGGCTCCGCCTCTAGTGACATTTTCATTACATAGCGTATCCTCTTACTTTTTATCAGATATCGTGGTAGTTTACTCAGTGACGAATGTTTTATGTGTATGTCGCAAGAGGCGGCACCTTCGAAGGCACCTAAGTACTGCTTATTTTCAAGCCTGTCTTTCATGCACAGTGTTGTATCGTCTTTACAACACTGAAATAACTCTGCATGAAGGTAATGATTGCATTTGTAGTTCTGCCCATAAAGAAGTGTGAAAAACCTTACAGCTGGATTACTGCTTACTGGAAATGAAAGCGAATGGAATGAGCTGGAAGACTGGAATCTACATTATATTTTCAGAATTCCAGTCTCATCTTAAGAACACTACTAAAAAACGCCGCTTACCAACGATAAAAACAAGGTGTACAGGAAGTGCTGCCTATTTTTCCCGAAAAGAAAAAGACATGGCAGTCTTTGACGATTTATATTACGATTTGACACTGTGATGACTCAGTCAAATTCGAACATAATATTTTACATGCATTTTCCATTAAGATGCATGTTGAGAATACAACAATAACAAGATTATACCATATTATTTTGAAGTACGCACATTTGCCATATATTCCACAAGAAAATAATTTAACTGTACAGTGTTCAATAAAATGCTGGTAATTTAAATAAACGTAATGCATTTACCTGAGGTTTTTGTTTCGATTAAACGAGAATTAGACTGACGTTCCCAAAGTATATTTCCAATATCAATTAGCTTTATCCGAAATTGTTTCCAGGAATTTTTTCACGAACCGCAAACAAATTTGTATCAAAGGGCACAACTTTGATGAAAATGGCCATATGGGCGTAAATATGATTTTTATGACATAACATACAATTTTTTTTAATATATTTGGTCCGTTGGATTTGCTCGGCTGCGATTGCTTACACGAGCTTTATCTTGAAGAACGCTGCTTAACAGTTAACGTTTTCAGACATTCTGTTTTTAATTTTTCACATGTTGTATTAATTCAATGAACTTCCAAGAGCTGCACTAAGTCACAACATCAGCTTTTTCCTGCTTTCCACTGTTCTTTTCATTTATTGACAATCTTGTATTTCAGCTACGTCAAACATACTTATTATCTTATCATTGACGTACCATTATTTTCTTTTACAGCATTTCTCCTTCAAATATATTTTTGTAATTATTACAACATGCCTTACGACCATGTCAATTGAGATATTGTCGGTAACTTTCTCAACATATACGACCCATTAAAATAAAAATTCCCTCCAGACAACGAAAACGGTACACCATCACCTTTGTACTCATCCTCTTCAGTTTCACCGCCTCCAACTGGCATATTCAGGACTGAATATCTCGCAATGAGAAAATATTACAGGCGATCATAATTACTGGAAGTGTTTTCTAATATTATTAACAGGCGTTATTATTCCAGACTATGTATTCCCCAATGCTATGCCACGAGTAATCAAGTCACTAGTAGACTATCTATGAAATGTAGATGGAGATTAAGAAAGAGGAGAAAGACGTAATATTCTACACAAGTAACGTCACGGCGAAGGACGTTTATCTTGCATTTGAGATATGAACTGATGATAGATATCTGAAGTATGAGGAAGGTCATTGAAGACGCGGGAGAGTGGAAACAGTGAAGAATATAGACCGCACGAAAATTAACGTCAACTGTCTGGTCGCATCCACCCCAACTAAACACAGAAAGAACTGGCTTGATGAAATTACCCAGTTTCACTAACATCTCTAACTATTTGTGTCGCGTTGATCTAAATACAGTCATACCGATTCAGCGGGGCTGAAGACGGATTAGTTTTCTGATTTAATTTTGACAGAAGGGTTTGTCGCATGTATCTTAATTGCATGTGGACAAGGGATTCATTAATTGCGTGGTGTGAACTTTCTACACAGTTGGGATGATGCCGAGACCTTTTATTGTCTTACATTGCTTCATGCATGACCGTTTTCATCTGTATAAGGAAATCATGATCAGATCAGCAGGCAGCACTAAGGATTTTGTTCAGTTCAGGAGCATGTATCCGATGTAATTAGAAAAGCACGTTTCATAATATGAGTGGCTGTCTGTATCACACTATCGTGGGGAACCTAGTAGACACGTCTTGCGCATGGGATATACTTACCGTCATGGTAACTACTTCGTTATACGTGGCTGGCCATTATATTTGCTCTACATCAGCAACTAAAAGAAGCTGATAGCGGTTAGCCCCTTTGCTGATCTGAGGTAGCATCAGGTGCTGTGAGAAACTTGTTTTGGTTTATCCATACTGTGTCCTGTTGACAGCTGACAGAGAGTTTGGTGTTCATAGATCCAAGCAATCCTGACTGTCTTTGTCCTCACCTGTGAGAATGGAACGCAGATACTTCAGTATACATCACCGAATAACTCAATCAGAATCATTTCATAATCCCCGCACTCGCGATTGTAGTTGTTCTGTTTTTTGTGACAAATGTTGTTCCGTTTCTGTTTTAAGTGGCCTTTGGATAAGGGATGGACCAATATGGTCATTTATTTACCAATAAATATCCTTACATGAACGTACCCCATCCAATATTAGACCATGGACTTGAGTGTATTTGCTACTCAAATGTTTGCCCTGGCTATCACAGTTAGTAAGGACGATTTGAGGTTATTGCCAACTTTAACTTCTTCGCGTAGTTTATCGAAGGAAGAATGTTGGGAGCAGAGCCAAAGCTAAACACAGGATTCAGGTTTCTATAGTGCAGTAGTTGGTCAGAGTCAACGGTCTCATATATATGTATATTCGTGATTCAATACCAGTGGTGAATGTGTCTTCGTGTATTTTTCTGCTGTTTTCAACTCTTAAATTGTACAAATTCCAATTACATGTTTATCTCTCAGTTTCTTGTACACTTGTTCACAAAACATTACTGTGATTTATTCCTTTGTGTACTGGGATAATGGAGAACGTACGTTTTTGACATCATGTTAACTGAAGGCGATGGATTGACCTTCAGAGAGAGAGGATGCGCTGGAATTCCACTATTCTGACGAAGAATCAACAATAAATGTCCGAGACCTTGAATCTCCAGGTAGCGATAGTGATCCTGGAACTGATATCCAAACAGAACCATTTTCAGATACATCCAAAACAACTAAGGGAAATGTTCAAGAAAATTCTCCATCCCTTCGGGAAATTCGAACTAAAATTCCTGTTGCCCACAGAATAAATATAAAAAAACACAAGGTTTTATGGAAAAAGCAAAGTTTTCCTTCCTCTCTTGACAAGTTCCCATTCCACGACAGCAGAAATTGCAGCAACCAGTTCTAGAGCTATCTAGACCGTACCAATTTTTTAAATATTTCCTCACTGAAGAAATTATATCAAAACTGTGGATGAAACAAATTTATGTGCTATTCAACGAAATCCAAGCAATCCAGGTGATTTATAAATTTTTGGGCTTACGCATCATCAGTGCTTTGGCCCCACCAGCCAATATCCGTGATCTATGGAATGATGTATTTGGAGTTAAGTTGGTAAAACAGGCTGTCAAAGAAGTGCTTCGAGAACTTGCATAGTACCTTACATTTCAATGACAACCTGAAGCGACTAGACCCCCAAGGTCCTAAAAGTGGCAAACTATACAAAATAAGGCCAGTACTAGACTACTTGAACCAAAGATGTCTTTCACTACCCATGGGTGAACGTCTTTCAATTCATGCATAGATGTGTGCTATCAAGTGAAGACACAGCATGAAATTGTATACTGTGGTGTCACCGCCAGACACCACACTTGCTAGGTGGTAGCCTTTAAGTCGGCCGCGGTCCGTTAGTATATGTCGGACCCGCGTGTCACCACTATCAGTGATTGCAGACCGAGCGCCGCCACACGGCAGGTCTAGAGACACTTCCTAGCACTCGCCCCAGTTAGACAGCCGACTTTGCTAGCGATGGTTCACTGACAAAATACGCTCTCATTTGCCGAGACGATAGTTAGCATAGCCTTCAGCTACGTCATTTGCTACGACCTAGCAAGGCGCCATTACCAGTTACTATTGATGCTGTAAAACATGTACAGACAAGAGCGATGTTCACCAATTATGGATTAAAGGTAAGTATTCCAGAAGCTACGTACGTTTTTTGCTAGTCTCAATTCCTTGTCCTGTTCCAGACCTCGAGCTAGCCTGCATGAGTTTAAACGCATACCCTTCGGCTACCTCATAGTGGATTGGCTGTCTTGCCGATCCACAGCAAGTGGTGACGAGGCCACACCGCGTTCGTAACTATACTGCCCTGATTTACTTGTGTAATGGCTTCGCCACAATCTCCAGATGTACTGTCCGAATTTTATCGCTTACAGAATCAGCAGACGCAGGCTTTACTAAATGCCCTTGGACAGCTCGTCCAGGGTCAACGCGCAATTCAAAACGATGCGGCAGCCGCCGCTTCACTGCTACCGCAGCCACAACACGCAGTTGCACCAACTTTTCGTCCTTTTGATGCGGTACTGGAAAGCTGGACGGAGTAGTCACGCCAATTTGGATTCCATCTCGCCGCCTACAGAATTCAAGGTAATGAGCGGCAGCCTTATCTCCTTTCATCCGTCGGCGTCCAAACGTACTGTGTGATAGTCAAACTAATTCCCCGACGCGACGTAGCAACTCTGTCCTACGACGAAATTTTGTCTGCATTAGATGCATATTTCAAAGAATCAGTCAATGTAGTTGCGGAAAGGTATACCTTCTTTCGTACAAAACGTACGGCAGGTCAGACTAATAGGGAGTGGGTTGCAACCTTGCAAGGCCTTACTAGGGATTGTGCTTTTGAGTGTCAATGTGGTCTGCCTTATTCAGATACTATGGTGCGTGATGCAATTGCACAGAACGTTTCTGATGTTTGTATACGGGAACAGATTTTGAAACTAGTCAATCCCTCCCTTCAACAAGTGATGGACATATTGGATCAGCAGGACACACTTGACTTCGCTCAGGAATCATTTGAAACTTCACCAGCCGTGTGTCACATTAACCGGCCCGCCGGGCGCGCTGCACGGAACAGTAAACAGCCCTCGCGCCCGGCTGCGCCAAAGCCACCAGGCTCTCAGCCACGTGTACTGTGCCAGCAAGCAAATGCAGTGAAATCATGCCCGCGGTGTGCTACTAGACAGTTGCATGAGAATAGCCTGTCATGCCAAGCTATTTGCTTTTTCTGTAATAAAAAAGGATATGTTCAAAGTATTTGCCCGAAAAGGCTCCGATTGGAAGCTCAAAACCATTCCAGGCCCTTTGCTTCACACCGGAATTGCAATCGAACCAAGGAATTCAGGCTCGCGACACTTCGCCCATGGAAATCATGTAGTTCATTCCACTCCGCCCAGTGCTACTATCTCTCACAGTGACTGTGTTCGTCCCACAAATAGTGTGCGTCGACATCGCAGGAAATCCCGTCAAGTCACAAGTGATTCTGTACCAGTGTCAGTTCACGTTGCACGAGACAGTCGCTCTTGTCGTCAGCAGGAAAATAAACTTTTTGTGGACTTGGACATTAACAGCAAAGTGGTACCATTCCAGCTCGATACCGGAGCTGCAGTTTCATTGATCAATCACGACACGTACACACAGCTGGGCACACCTCCGTTGCGTGCCGCAAATGTTAAGTTAAGTAGTTATTCAGGACAAGCGTTCCCTGTGTTAGGACAGTGCAGCCTTCGTGCAACATACAAGGGAAAAACAAAACTTGTGTCATTTTACGTCCTTCGTTCTTCTGCTGCAGCGAACTTGTTTGGTTTCGATTTATTTCAGTTGTTTAACTTGTCTATAGTCAATCTGGTCCCATCAGTGAACCAGACTGTGCCATCAGACAGTGTTTCTCGTCTATGTGAAGAGTTTGCAGACATTTTTGCACGGGCCTTGGGTGCGCTAAGAACTGTAAAGCATTTGGAACTGAAAGTAAACGCGCAACCGAAATTTTTCAGAGCGCGCAATGTTCCCCACGCATTGCGTGATGAGGTCGCAAGAACATTAAACGATTTGGAATCACAAGGTGTAATTGAACGCGTGCAGGCTTCTCTCTGGGCATCACCCTTAGAAATTTTGCCAAAACTTTTCAGAAAATTGAGACTTTGTGTGGACTTCAAGGCAACCGTGAATCCACAACGACTGCAACTTTTCCTTTACCCCGCCTGGAAGATCTTTTTGACACACTGTGCCCGGGTAAATATTTTTTGAAGTTGGACCTAGCAGATGCGTACTTGCAAATACCGGTTGACGAAGCATCCCAGCTCGTTTTAGTGGTTAACACGCATTTTGGTTTGTACCGATTCAAACGACTGCCATTCGGGTGTGCATCCGCCCCTGCATTGTTTCAGCAATATCCACAAACTGTTTGTGCATCGGTCCCTACTGCAGCAAACTATCTGGACGATATTGTGATCTCCGGATAGACGGAAGAAGAACATTTAGCCAATGTCAGAACATTATTTCAGGTCTTGCGACAAAATGGTCTTCGCTTGCGGAAGGACAAATGTGTGTTTTTTGCTCGTGAGTTACCCTATCTGGGACATGCCCTCAATGCCCAAGGCATACATCCCAGTCCAGAGCACCTCCGTGCCATACAAGACTTCCTTTCGCCGCAGAATTTGAAGCAGCTACAGAGTGTGCTGGGAAAAATCAATTATTACCATAAATATGTGCGCTACGCCTCTTCCATTTCAGCTCTGCTTCATCGCTTACGCCGTAAAGGTGTTCCGTTCGTCTGGCCGACGGAATGCGAACGCGCCTTTCGCCAGTTGAAATCGGGGTTGCTTTCCAATACTTGCCTTACACCATTCGATCCCCGGAAGCCCCTTTTGTTGATGGTGGATGCATCGGATTTCGGGATCGGAGCTGTACTTGCGCACAAAGATGGTTCGCACGATCGCCCTATTGCCTTTGCTTCCAAATTGCTCTCGTGTGCGCAAAGACATTATTCACAGATCGAGAAAGAAGCATTGGCTCTTGTATTTGGTGTTACAAAGTTTCATGATTTCTTGTATGGTCGTCACTTTACCATCATCACCGACCACAAACCTTTGACATCGCTTTTTCATCCGACCAAGCCTGTACCTCCACGTACAGCGCAGAAATTCATTCGCTGGTCTATTTTCCTCTCGCAGTACCGCTACGATATCTTGTATCGGTCCACTGCTAAGCACGGAAACGCTGATGCGTTGTCCCGTTTGCCTGTTGCTGAGGATAGAGCATTCAATTCCTCCGAACTTGCTTACATGTTCATTGATTTGGAAACCGATGACGTGGTCGACTCGTTTCCGATTGATTTTCGTCGTGTAGCTACAGCCACAGCTGCCGACCCTGTCCTGGCTACCGTTCTGCGTTTCGTTGCTACTGAATGGCCCTTGTCAAAGTCACAGATCGGGGATCCGTTGGTTCACCGATTTTTTGCTCACAAGGAGAGACTTTTTGTACGACGTGGTGTTTTGCTGTTGCGTTCTGATAATGATCAGTCCAGGGTCGTGGTCCCACGTTCGTTACAGTCCTCTGTCTTAAAGCTTCTCCACCAAGGACATTGGGGCATAGTGAGAACGAAACAACTTGCTCGTCAGCACTGTACTTGGTTCGGAATCGATGCTGCGATTACGAATATGTGTTCTTCTTGCATGGTGTGTGCCGAACAACAATCAGCACCACCGCGGAAATTCTTTGCATGGCCAAAAGCCACTTCCCCTTCGTAACACTTACACATCGATTTTGCTGGTCCCTTCTGGAATTCTCGGTGGTTGGTTCTCGTCGATTCATTCAGTAATTTTCCTTTTGTTGTCCAGATGTCTTCCACGACGTCATCTGCCACCATCCAAGCGTTATCCGCTATCTTTTGCATTGAAGGTCTTCCACAGACTATTGTTTCCGACAATGGCCCACAATTCATGTCCGCAGAATTTCAGTCATTCTGCATGGCCAATGGTATTCAACATTTGACGTCCGCCCTGTTTTCGCCACAGTCAAACGGTGCTGCTGAATGTTTGGTCAGGACTTTCAAGTCACAGATGTTGAAGTTGAAAGAGTCGCATTCTCGGGAGGACGCGTTATTGCTTTTTTTGTCCTCGTATCACTCTCAGCCCCGAGATGGTCGCTCGCCGGCTGAGTTGCTCCACGGTCGCCCTCATCGAACCTTGATGTCTTTGCTACATCCGCCGCATCAGGTTCCTGTGCAGCGGCAGCCACCTGCTTTTGCCCCATGCGACGTTGTCTACTATCGCAACTATCGAGGTTCACGGCGTTGGCTCGCAGGACGCATTCTTCGCTGCCTCGGCCGCGTGATGTATCTGGTTTTGGGGGCCTCTGGTGAGGTGCGTCGGCATCTCAATCAGCTGCGCCTCTGTCGTCGCACGGGATCAGCCGCTCCCCGTCTGCTTTCAGCGACGGTGCCGTCCAGCCAGCGCCCTGGGGACCCATCTCCTGGCTCGCCTCAGCCCCAGGTGTTACCGACGCTGCCTTCCATTTTGCCCCATGGCGACGCGCCGCCGCCGCCGCCGCCGCCGCCGCCTGTTCTCCCGCCGGCGACGCCCGCAGTGGACGCTTCGCTGCAGCCGCCGGGCGCCTCCCTGGGTCACGCGCCGCCGTTCGCTTCCCGTGACCAGTTGTCCTCCGACATGGAACACTTGCCCGCTCCGGACCATATGTCGTCTTCGCCCGTCGGGTGCCCCGGCCCAATGGAGGTCGACCCTTCGGCCCCTCCTGTCTCTCTGCGGGCGCATACACCGCATGTTGGCGTGCACCCTGGAGTAGGTTTTCAGGCGTTTCCTAGCTCCCCTCGGACCGAATGGCAGGGTGCGGGTGGCACAGCCTCGCCTGTTGTTAGGCTCCCCACCTCGTCGCATACGCCAACATGGGGTCCTCTCCACGGCGGGCGGAAGCCTTATGCCACAACCGTCCGCCGATTTGCGGGGGAGGAATGTGGTGTCACCGCCAGACACCAGACTTGCTAGGCGGTAGCCTTTAAATCGGCCCCAGTCCGTTAGTACACGTCGGACCCGCGTGTCGCCACTATCAGTGATTGCAGACCGAGCGCCGTCACACTGCAGGTCTAGAGACACTTCCTAGCACTCGCCCCAGTTAGACAGCCGACTTTGCTAGCGATGGTTCACTGACAAATTACGCTCTCATTTGCCGAGACGATAGTTAACATAGCCTTCAGCTACGTTATTTGCTGCCACCTAGCAAGGCGCCATTACCAGTTACTATTGATGCTGTAAAACATGTACAGACAAGAGCGATGTTCACCAATTATGGATTAAAGTTAAGTATTCCAGAAGATACGTACGTTTTTTGCTAGTATCAATTCCTTGTCCTGTTCCAGACCTCACGCCAGCCTGCGTGAGTTTAAACGCGTACCCTTCGGCTTCCTCATAGTGGATTGGCTGTCTTGCCAATCCACAACATATACGTTAGGTAAATCACAGAAATAGGGTTACAAACACTTTATGCTTTGTGGTGGCTTGGGGTTTTCTCACAAATTCTAAATTTACAGCCGACAGCAAAATGATCCTGTCTCGGGCAGATGAAGAACCTTATATTGGAGGTAGTGGAAATATTGTTATTCGGCTGTCAAGAGAAGTGCCAAGACACGTGAACTGCAAGTTGCATTTTGAGAGATATGATACTTCTCTAGGTTTATCGGTGTATTTTTTCAAGAAAGGAACTCAATGCATTGGTACAATTCAACGCAATAGAATTCCTAATTCCAAGTTCAGTGAGGAAAAGGAACTCAAAAAAGGAATGAGGCGGTTATTCAGAGGAATTCACAACAAATTTTGAGTCAGTTGACATTTCTGCTGTTTTGTACAAGAACTACAACAATGGTAGGCTCCGCTCCACTTTTGTTGGAGAACTTACAAATCAGAAGTGAGAAGATTTGATAGGAAGAAAAAGCAGCGTGTAGTGGTGCCTTGTGAGGCAGTTGTCTCTGTATACAGTTCTCACAAGGAAAATATTGGTTTGCTTGACAGGAGTATTGGAAACACCAAATCACGATAAGATCAAAAAATGGTATCTTCGTTTCTTTTTTCACCTGCTTGATACAACAATAATAAAGTCACGTATACTGTACCGAAGAAAGCTTCTTGAAACAGGATCAACAGATACACCCATGAACCAAAAGAGGTTTAGGACTGAGTTAGCCCAAACTCTATGCCAGGTAGGCCAGGAGCCAAGAAAGCATGGAAGACCAAGCAGCCTGGTTCCAGCAGAGAACAAGAGAATAAAAGTCAAGGGATCGTCGCTACCACCAAAAGATGTACGATTGGATCCAGTAAACTACTAGCTGATTTGGAATGAGAAAAGAACAAGGTGCAAAAATCCAGAACGCAAAGGTTACACATTTGTTTCATGCGAAAAATGCAAAATACATTTGTGCTTGAATAAGACAACTGTTTCACCTGATTTTACGAAAAATGAAATCGCTTATACATATTTTGATTAAATGCCTTTTTTTCTCTATTGTTTTGTTTGAACATTTTGTTTTCTAAGAAAAATATGAAATAAATATTTGTTTGAATAAGGAAAATAACTGCCACATCTCATTTCATGGATGTACGGTCACTTAGCTGCATGCAGATATACTCTAACTGAAGAAAATTTCAGTTTTTTCACAGTTTTTGTTATTTCCAAGGTTTTGACAGCTTTTACCTTTTTGCTTTTGAGTTTACTTCATCAATTAGTTCTATTATAAATGCACTGCTTTGCATATCTGCAAAGTGTCAAAGAATAAAATTTATCACTTAATTCGACTATATGTGCGCGACTTTGCATTGTGCGAAGTGTCTAAAAATCTATTTTTCTCAAAAACTGTAAGCGGAAGATTTTTAAAATATTTTTCCTAAGTTCTGTAACCCGTCCCGAATGTGTATCAAAATAATAGTAACTGAGGAAGAGTAGAACTGTGAAATTTGTAGAACTGTGCGGCTGTTCTGTCTCTGTATTAGTTCTGATAGGTAGGCGATTTCCCATTCCCTATTACAGTCACATTTATCCAATTGTGTGGTGGAGCAGTTTAGTAGACATCTCGGCATTAGGTGAACTCTGGCGAACATACCATGTGTTCAGAGTTATTTACCTTAAGCATTTTGAGTTTGATTTCTTGTTAAACACGTTTGCTTAATACTGTCAGCGTTGTATGCGGAATTTATGTGAAGTTAAGCCCCTTCCGAATGTTTTTCTGTTTTGTGTTTATGTTTCTGTTTAGCACCTGGTCTTTGTCCACCATGTCGCCACACGTTAGTCATCTAGCAGCTTTCGCGTGGTGCTCACATCGCTTTTATTTTGTAGCACGTGAAATTCTGTATCGAACGGCCGCTAACATCCGGGAACCATTTTTGCCATTAAGCCCACATTTAACAAAAGACTGAAATTTCATGTCCTTACCATGACGGTGGCTGCTGAGATTTGTATTCGTCTCTGATGATTTTAACTGTCGATGGAGTAAAATAAATTATTTCCCTCCTCCCTTATTTTGCGAGTGTCCGGGAATTACGTATTTATGCTGATACCCTTTGGAGTCAGTCTCTCTGATGCCAGTCTGAATCCAACCCAAGTTCCCCGTATACTAGTAACGCTTCCACAGAACATTCCAAGTAATAGCCTTCATCCGAAAGGCTACGGGCAACATTTTAACTTAACTTCCAAACATGTAATATCGCACTGAAACAGGGCATGTTCAGTAAATAACACATAAACGTAGATTGTGAAAGGTATTGCCCCCGACAATGAGACACATCTATACTGATAATTTTCTACTTATTTTATTGGAATTCCTATCTCTCTGTCCAGTACATACTATAAACTTTAATGGTACTCTCACATTCCTTCGTAACTTTGCTGTCCCTGGAAAACTGAGAGAAGTACATAATGCATTACTGATCCCCACTTTCATTGTAAAACATGAATTAACAAGCCTATTGGAGGACATATTAAATTAAGAAATAAAAGATTAATAACTACGTCTTGTGTTAATGCTTAGGTGGGGCATGATGATACAATGAAGAAGACGAGGATGACGAGCTAAAGTTAACATTCAGTCGATAGTGTTCTCCAATACTGGAAACTGATACATTTGTTCTGAAATGACAAATCAGTTATAGAGTGCTTTCTTGATAATCGCTAAATTTTTCCCAACAAAACTGTAATAGTTATTTAGTTCAGGGGGTTGACAAACATCGGGAATCATCACAAATACATCATTCCTAATACGGTGTAGGAGAAACGCTGGTCTTCAAAGAAGCTTCCACTTTTCTCGGAATGGATAAATGCAGATCCTGTATCGTTTTTAATGGGATATTAACTCTTCATGATGGAGGTGGATATCGATCACATACTTCTCTCCAAAGGAGACCACAAAAGCCCAGTAATACTGAAGTCTGGTGACTGGTGGCCGGAGGTTACGCGACAATTAATCCTCGTGCTCAGAATACCAGTCCTCGACGATGCTAGCTGTTTCGTGAAGGGCCGGGAGCCATGGCGCTCAATGCGAGAGATCTCTTTCATTCGGCAAGAAAATGCTTGCGAGAATTTCGAGACGTTGAGTACAGAAGCTGGCCGCGAGGGGTCGGGGTTGCGGTGCGAGCGGAGAGGCGCACGCGGACGGCGGTCGCGAGGGGGAGTTGGGAGACTGGTTCAGGCGGCAGCAGTTGCCTTGCTCGGCCACGCCGCTACGATTACCCTTCGCTGAGGTGGACCGTGGAGCAGTGAAGTGGTGGGCTTGTGTCTATTGATACCGTGCGTGCGCTGCCTGGTGGGACCAATTTCGGATACTGAAAGCGACAGTGTAACGAGTCTTTGGAAGAGGCGAGTTGGACCGAAAGCTATTTGTGGATGTTTTTTTTTTGTGATATGTTACAACACAGCATCACCGGTCAATTGCGGTCTGACTCTCTTGGTGAGGCAGTAAATTTATCCACAAGGCAGTGACTGCGTCACTGCAATTCACTTTGGAGGTGTGGCGGTGGGACTAGTAGTCCCGTTCCACCTTCTGACGGTGACAGTACTACATGAGTCGGGCAGAAAAATTTAGCCTGACGTGGGCAGGTATGGTTGGAAAGTATTGGACGTAGAATGGGGGCTAGTCCCGCCAAACGATGCGTCCGTGGTGGGCGTGCCAGGCCTATCGTTAGCCATGGTCGGAATCCGATTCCTCTAGGATGGTTAGGGGAACCGGATGTCGATGCCAGCGGCGTGGAAGTGCGGTCCCAACGTGGCGTAACCCCTGGACAGTGTCCCGCAAGGCATCCACTTTCTCATAGAGACGCCGCGCGTTGTTGCGTATGGTCGTCTGTAGGGGGACGATATCCGTTTCCTCGTGGAGAGTGACAATTCTAGTGAGTGGCGGGGCGTGCAGGCTCCACCTGAGCACCTTGTTCTGCAGGCGCTGCAACGTCCGCATCCTGGTGACACTAATCGTGGTCCATGCAGCAGATCCATACGTGAGGGCAGGCAGGATAACTGTTCGGTAAATGCGGAGCTTGGTATGCAGGTTAAGTTCCCTACTGTGGAAGAGTGGGTACAAAGCCCTGGTTAGCTTTTGCCACTTGTTGGTGACATACTCCGCATGACAGTGGAAGAGCAACTTATGGTCCATCTGGACCCCGAGATAGGTGGTTGTCGGGGACCAGAGCACCTGCACACCTGCAACCAAAATATTGCAACGAAGGACTGGGCGCCGTTTCGTGAAGTAGGCTGCCATAGTTTTGGCGGCACTGAGAGCTATTTTGTTTGTCCGGCACGAGGTGATGGTTTCGTCCACCTGTCGCTGGAGGCGGGCGACGACGGCGTCAGCAATGCGGCCAGTGGTGTATAGTGCTGTGTCGTCAGCATATTGTGCAAGGTGGCACTCGGGGATGACCAGCATATCATTTACATGGATATTAAAAAGAATGGGAGATAGCACCGATCCCTGCGGAGTGCCTGCCGACAATTGGCGAATGCTAGAACGCATTCCCCGTTGAGCGACGGAGGAATTCATCCACCATCTTGACATAAATATCCGGTATAGGAGTCTGTGTCAGCATCTTGTGTACGAGGTTGCCTTGCCAGAGCTTGTCGTAGGCGTTTTGCAAGTCCAGCTGTCGACTTGGCAGTGTTGAAGCCTTTGCTGACGTGTTCAGTGATCCGTAGGACCTGAAGTTCGGCAGAGAGGTGCGAAGTGAATCCAAACTGTTCAGGACGGATCGTCCCAGATGCCGCAAGAGGTTGGGAAAGTCGTTGAAGGATCACAGATTCAAGGACCTTCGCCATAGTATTTAGGAAGCTGATGGGCCTGTTGTTGGTGGGGACCGTCGAACGATGCGCTGAATTTCTGCCATTGACGTAAGAAGGGGAGCAGACTGGCGTGGGCGGTTGCGGAAAGCAGCAACAGCTGTCAGGACTTCATGTTCTCCCTGTAGTTCGTTCGGAGAAAGGTCCTGGACAAGAGGGCGGTTTTGGGCCTCGAACGCATCTGCCAGCGTTTCCACAATTTGGAGGGTATCATACGACAAGCCCGCTGCCGTGCGAATATGATGGGCAGTCGCTGGCATAGAACGCCGCAGGGTGCGAATGACAGCCCAGCCAGATTCTTGGTGGAGTAGGAAAGCGGACAACCTGTCCTCCCATTGTTCGGAGGCTGAATTCGCGCTGGAGGCGTCTCATTTGGCGTTTGTCCTGAGGGTCACGAAACTGCTTCCACCGCCGGCGGTAGCGGTTCTTTTGCACCTTCAGCTCTCGTAACAGAGGGGGCAAGTCATCCAGGGGTGTTAAATTCCGAGGTGCAGTGGAGGTGGAGAGTTTCACTGCTTTCTGTATTTTGGCGGTAAGGTAACCACAGCACGGACTATATTGGCCGGTGTTGTTAAATCGAGGTCGTGACGGGTGGTGTTATTAAGTACCCTGGCAAACTTGCCCCAGTTGGTGAGGGTCGCAGTGGAACGAACATCAAATGAAAGGGCAGCATTGGTGAGGTGCGAGAGTACTGGCTCATGGTCAGAGGCCAGTTCGTGGAGAACTTCCAGTGAAAAACTGAGCGGTGATGTTTTTGAAGATGGCCACATCCAGAACGTTTGGCTGGCAGTTAGTACGGACTGGGATATGGGTAGGTTCGTGGGGGTCATAGACCGATAGTGCTAAAGTATCCTCCAGGTCAAAGAGGAGCCGGCCTTTTGGGTTAGAGACACGGGAATGCCAAGCTGGGTGCTTGGAATTGAGATCCACCCCAATGATGAGCCTGTCGAAGGATGACAATATGCGGAGGTCTGCTTCCAGCAGTGGCTTGTTTGGGCTCAAATACGCTGCTGCAAAGGTAATGGCACCAAGGCGTGTGGGGATGGTAACCGGTGTGGCCGCTGTGTGTTCCATTGGCTGGAGAGTCTCTTGGGTATGGACAAGAGATTTGTTGAGGAACACAGCTGTGTCTCCACCACGGCAGTCGAGACGGTCAGGGCGGTAACACATCATGTTGCGAAGGCGGAGATTGTCTGCCGGTTTGAGGTGTGTTTCTGTGACCAGTAAAGCATCCACACGATGGTTTCGTCCGTTTCCAGGCGACAAGATCCCATGGGAGCTGGTGGGGATGTTTCTTACCACAAATTATAAAGAAATCAATTCTCAACCATCTAACTGCGAGTTTTAATACGTCACCTAACAACTGCTCTTCAAGCTACTGTACGCAACAGACAGCTTACCTCGTCTTGTTGCTGCAACTGCGCGAGTAGCAACACGCTGAAATATTTTAAAAAGCAATACTGCGACCCACGCAGAGTGGAATGCGTGAACTGATTGCAATAATTACTGGCATAATTTTACACACAGAAATTGAATGATCAGGAGAGGTTTTGTCAACAAATCTCAAACGATGTAAAGAAAAATAAAAGAAACCAATAAAAAACAATTAACGTAATACATATTCACAAAATTGATGATTTAAATGCTGAGAAACTTTACACAGACTTTTAATTATTCCACAATGTCTATACTCAATAAACACGTTTCTCACCATAGCGATGGTACGAATATATTACTCTGAATGTATGTACACATAAATCTGACGAAATGCCTCCAGTGCGCAAGCGAACAACATCTACGTGCAGGGAAAAGGCAAATTACCAAAAGGTCCTCAATTAACAGCAAAGTCGTCTCCGGCCCTACTAGCAGGATCTCGACAGCCTGCGACCTCTCAAGTATTCCGGCTTTTCTCAACCGCACACTGCGTCCGACCACTTCCGAATCCTCTCGACAACTGCTCGCCTGCTACTACTCGCAATAATAATATCTCTGACTCAGAGTTTTTGTATGCACACACCAGAACCCCAGGCGTCCAACTATTATAGTCTGTTAGCATTCACAACTGTAAACGCTCCGTTACCGTCTCGTGCTTACTGTAATTACATACATCCAACCTTATTAGTGGGCCGGCCGTGGTAGCCGAGCGGTTCTAGGCGCTTCAGTCCGGAACCACGCTGCTGCTGCGGTCGCAGATTCGCATCCTACCTTGGGCATGGATGTGTGTGATGTCGTTAGGTTTAAGTAGTTCTAAGTGCACGGGACAGATGACCTCACCTGTTAAGTCCCATAGCACTTAGAGCCATTTGAGCAGTAACTTGATACAATCAGGTTTCATTATTGTCAAAGGATAGAGTTTAGTCTTGTATCAATGCTCAGATGCCGTGCTCCCCTTTAAGCAATATAAGCTTTCTGTGCGGCCAACTATTGATCCTCAGTAATGTTATGAACTTTGTCTGTTTTAGTGCACTACTCCACGGGTCCTGCAATTGGTTTCCTTTCCCTCCAAGTTGTTGGGAAAGCGATTCAATTTTTTCTGTGGCGGTCCAAATGGTCTGTACCGATTAGTTGATGGAGGAAAGAAACTGCACGATCAACTGATGGTGGAAGGAAACTGCACAGTGCACTAATCGCATTTGTAATACTTTTGTGACCAAGGAAGACGCTTCGTTGCCTTGGCCTTGGATTATTATGGGTTAAGTTATGTACATAACACTTGTGTTAAACGTATTATCTTTAAACTTTTGTTAAAGTGTCTCGCTTAATTTTCTGGCCACTTGGCAATTGAATTGTGTTTAAGTGCGTACCTAACAGCATTTTCTTACATTCCGTGCGAGTGCACAAAATAAATTTAATCGCGTGTTAATGTCTGTAAATTATTACTACTCGTAGATAGTAATTCAATGTGGATTTTACGATTTTAGCAAGTTTTTTGTCTTGAGACATGATTGTTTCTCGAATGAACTGACTAACGGTCTTATCTGTTTTGGTATTCTCGATGTTATAAGTTCAGTCAGGCAGTATTTGTTAGCCTCAAGTTTTGGCATGAATTAAGGGAGTCCCTAGTACTTCAAGATGTCGATTGCCTTAGTGACTGTTAACCATGTAAAGCAAAAATATTACTTAAAATATCACTTCCTTGGGATTTGTTAAAGCTATTTATGATATAGTGTTTTTAGACTGTTTTATCTTTATTTTAGAGATCATTATTTTAAGTGTATCTGAGATTGTTCAAGTTGGGTGAGAACTGAAAAAAATTTTCTGTTAAAGTTTTTAAATGTGAATGGTGTTGCTGTAGTGCGACCCACGGCTTCCGCTTCCACACGACAGCCTGTGTGTTGGCTCTACCTTCCCACTGATGAAGCCCATTTTAGGCCGAGCCGTCTTGGAACACAGCATCGTCGCTGCGAACAAACGTTACGCCATTGGATGGACGTCATCAGCCAAAATGGTCATACAATACGACCAGGTAACACTATGAACTGGCTGCGCAACTCGACCTGAAGATTGAAAGAGAGTGAAGCAAGTTTCATCCGACCAAATTACTTTCTTCCATTGCTCCACAGTCCAGGTTGAGTGGTTTTGGTCCATGTTTTCCTTTTATGGACGTTTGCATCACTGATTTTGTAAGTTTCAATTCTATCAAACCCTGCAATTCGCTGATTCTAAATCTCCCGTGGTGTTGGTTTGGTGCTGAGAGGGTTCGCAAGTGCAACAGTCAGTTCTGCAGTGAAAAATGGCTCTGAGCACTATGGGACTCAACTGCTGAGGTCATTAGTCCCCTAGAACTTATAACTACTTAAACCTAACTAACCTAAGGACATCACAAACATCCATGCCCGAGGCAGGATTCGAACCTGCGACCGTAGTGGTCTTGCGGTTCCAGACTGCAGCGTCTTTAACCGCACGGCCACTTCGGCCGGCTTCTGCAGTGAGTTCTACAGCTATCGTCCTTCTATGTTTCGTCACGATGTTCTTCAATAACCGTCAGTCTGGATCACTCAACACACACTTTCATCTGCGTTGTGGATTTGCGGATGATGTTTTTCCGCCTTCCCTGTTGGCGGTATAAATCTTCCTCTTGAAACCCCGGGCACTTCCGCTCCCTTGGTTTCAGAAGCACCCACTGTACGATCAACGACAATTTACATACATTCGAATCCTCTAATCTCTGAGAAAATGCACTCACATATACAAAGAATACTGTTACGATCAAGACAGACTCTTGCAATGTATTGAGGACATTGCACAGGTGCCATTCGTGCTCAAATCCATTAGCACAACCTGCGGTATTGGCCAGAATTTGCATTTATGTTAAAATGTGTATTTCTAATGACGTTTCCGTACTTAGTCCAGCCCTTGTACTTGATCTAAAACAAAAACAAGTGGTTACGATGTGTAATATATTAACCAATAATTTATTCGAGTTGCGATGGTATTTAGTTTATGTAAAGTGAACTGGACAGTCTTAGCACTAAAGCAAGACACAAAGAGCGATGTCTGTTTCAATACTGATCAAGGGTCTTTTGCTGCAAACGAAAGATCTTCAAAAACAGTTGTTTCATTCGCACTCCGTTCTATATTCCGACAGAATTGTCGTAAGGAGTGTGACGAAAATATAACGTAAATGTTTATTTGGCATTAGAGTAGTGAAGCCATAGTCCGGTCTATTAATCTTGCGTCATTTTGTGTATGAAGTCTGTCTACTACCAGTCAAGCAACGTGCTGATATTGAGAGATTCCAACTTAAATAATTTTTGTCAAGCTCCGCTAACAGCATCTCAATAAGTAAAAGGTAAGATTGTTTTGACTTAGCAGAAGTGAATGGTTGCATCGTGTCCGGAAGAAAATGAAGTATTGAAAGAATTACACTACTGGTCATTAAAAGTGCTACACAACGAACATAACGTGCTACAGACGCGAAATTTAACCGACAGGAAGAAGATGTTGTGATATGAAAATGATTAGCTTTTCAGAGCATTCACACAAGGTTGGCGCCGGTGTAGACACCTACAACGTGCTGACAAGAGGAAAGTTTCCTACCGATAACCTCTCGGTCACCTCTTCTTCGCATTGACGGCACTTTGAACTGTGGACATAACATTTCAGATGTGTTACGACCCGTGGCTCTACCCTTCATTCGATCACTGCGAAACCCTACATTTCAGCAGGATAATGCACGATCGCATGTTGCAGGTCCTGTACGGGCCTTTCTGGATACAGAAAAAGTTCCAGTGGTGCCCTGGCCAGTACATTCTCTAGATCTCGCACCAATTGAAAACGTCTGGTCAATGGTGACCGAGCAACTGGCGCGTCACAATACGCCAGTCAGTACTCTTGACGAACTGTGGTATCGTGTTGAAGCTGCATGGGCAGCTGTGCCTGTACACGCCATCCAAGCCTTGTTTGACTCAATGTCCAGGCGTATCAAGGCCGTTATTACGGCCAGAGGTGGTTGTTCTGGGTACTGATTCCTCAGGATCCATGCACCCAACTTGCGTGAAAATGTAATCATAAGTCAGTTCTAGCATAATATATTTGTCCAATGAATACACATTTATCATCTGCATTTCTTCCCGGTGTAGCAATTTTAATGGCCAGTAGTGTACGTTTATTTTGGTACATCTTTTATTAGATTACATCCTGTCAGCTAGGTTCGGTATGTTGACATTTTATACGCAATGTTTATCACATCCTATTCGGACCAGTGCGTACAGGAAGTGATCTGTGGTGTATGTGTTTTATTTTATCCTAACTTTGCCTTTAAGATCAGCAGCCTCTGTTTCGTGAAAATTTTTTATATTTCATGATAATCATTCTGTCAGATTGTTGTGGGCTACGGCGTATTTTTTTGCTGTCATACTGATACTTCAAAAACTTTGTGGACGGATAGAGCAAGGTTTGAAGACCACATAGCTTCTCGTGACGGACACTCATGGAAGTGGCTTAGCGCTGCTCTCCCCGACACCAGTCTTACAATCGTTTCACCCTGATTTACTTGAAGCGAAATACACTCCAAAATCCCATTTATTTGGCCTAGACGAATAGCATTACTAAAATATGAAAGTCGCTTCAACTGCTGATGCCTTCCTGCTCCACTTTTGGGATGAAACGTCAGAACTTGTCACCTGGCATCTCGAGTCGTTTGCGACCCTGCACATCGGGGACAGATTCACGTCGCTCGCGCCGCAGCCACCTCGTTACGGACGCGCCCTGGAGAGGCGCTGCCATCGCCGCGGCTGCTTCGGCGTCGGCGTCGGCGTCGGCAGGCAATTACAGAGGCAGGCGCCGCGCGGCGCGCATTCCATTAGCCAGCGGCGGCGGCGGCGCCCACGGAATGCAGATGAACAAGGCGGCGTCGCGTGCGGATCCGGTGTGGCAGCTACCGGCGCCGGCAGACACAGCGCCGGTCCCTCACCCTCCCGTCGCACTATCCTCCTCACAGCTCGACAGATGAGGC
Organism: Schistocerca piceifrons; assembly: GCF_021461385.2. NCBI lineage: Eukaryota > Metazoa > Arthropoda > Insecta > Orthoptera > Acrididae > Schistocerca > Schistocerca piceifrons. The sequence continues at coordinate 550,298,473 of NC_060144.1, forward strand.
TGCCAAACTTGGCCGTTAATACTGGTAACTGACGTTCTATGTCACCATTGCAATGGCCGACTCCGCAATAGACGTATAAGTCTATATACGTAATTCATGAGATGGTGCATGGTGGAAGGTGCGTGGCACCACGGCTAGCGATTCCTTTTCCTGGTCCACTTGTAACGCCGGAAATGCATATGCTCCTATTTCCATCTATTGTACTATAATTTGTTTTCCTTATTTTTGTTACCTGAATATATGACATTTCTGTGTCTTTACATATTGTAATTGTTTTACTATTTGTATATATATATATTTATGCATTTATGTCGATGTATAATTGGTTTGTTTCGTAAATATTATTTGTATTTTTACGCTGGGTCTTGCCTAGGGAAAACTGCTATCGAACGATTACATCGATAGGTCGTGTGAAGACTCAAAGTGTGTAGGATCTTTGGTAGTGTTAACTCTGCCGCGTGGAGCGCGGGCAGAGCTGTCGGAGTCTGGCTGGAGTAGCGAGTGGAGCAGGTGTGTTGTGTGACGCTCCCGCGAGTTGCCGCGCTTTCGGGGTTTGGCAGCATGTAACTGCGTTCGACTCGCGATGATAGTTCCTGACATGGTGTCGCGGACGGGAAGCATTAGCTGGCGCACATCAAGAGCCCGTTTCGTCTGGTGACCGTGTCGAGAAGAAGGCGCGCCAACATCCAGCGTCTGCAACAGCGACGGCCGACAATGAGTGACTGTCGCCACCTCCTCGATCGACGGCTTCAAACCTTCAATCAACCAACAAGGAAGACTAAAAGCACGTAAAGTTTCAGAACTGTATGGCAGACCTCAGCTTTTCAAATTGTTCCATTTGCCTCGCAAAATTACAGCAACTTAGCATGAACCTTTGTTGCTCATTGTCCCAATTGCATTGCCAAGCAGGGTCTCTTCCTTTTCCGAAATGAACCCGAGTGTCGTTGAAATTCAAACGCCAGCATAATTCCATTTCACTGCTTTAATTTCAAAGTTCAATTTAAGTATTCATAGCTGGCTACAATAGTTAGATTACACAAGCACAAATTAAGAGTGCGAGTTTTGTTACCGTATTTTAGCTTACCTGTGACTGCAGCTCAGCTTGGTACGTACTAAATTTTACTATTGTTAATTGTTCAGAATCGTTTAATTCAAGTTCAAAGTTAAATCTCTTCTTTCTAAATTGCGTAGATTCAAGTAGCTTTAGAAATGATTGTTGAGGTAGTCCAAGACTAACTGTATTTCGATGTGCTTCAGAAAGAAAGCTCACTATTAACTTCAGTCACTAAATTAACTTTCGATTTTCCGGTTTCATTAATTCTTTTGCTAAATTAAGTGTAGCGAAATTTATTACTTCTGACAAACTTTCAGTTTTCACACTACACGTGTCAACCTTCAGTTGCCACGCTTCTAGTGCTAATTATATGTGTAATAACCTTTCTTTTTCAGTTATTATAGTAATTGTCCATAGGACTGGCGACCGTAATTTCCCCTAAATCTCAAATATCTAATTACCGCCAGTTGATTGTTAACGTAATGGCCGCACATTTACTTTCTTTATTAACTTTATCCCTATTTCAAAATTAATTTCCACCAGTTTCACTTGCATTTTTCCTTTCATTTAGATGTGACCCTTTCCTCCCTCTTTACCGACAGATTAACTTCAGTGACGATTGCTTTTCCAAAATTCCCATTAGGTACACGCGGTTTCATTTTTCACTGTCATTAAGGTCGATAAGTGAGGGGGAGGTTACACACTCGCAAATCAAGTGAAAGGAAAACGACCACCTGCAAGGTGTCTGGAACGTCTTAGGTCAAACTGAAACAGGTGATAGTGAGTCCACAACCGATTACGTTCAGACAGGGAACCAATGGCCGGAAATACATGTTTATTATGTTACGGAAATCCGCAACTCACACCGCATAACAACAACGTAACTCATAGCAATTTTTCAAAGCGACAACCGCCAGTCTCAGCGCGCGGATGTCACTGTGCCCAGAGTTCTGCTGCACTCTCTAAAAGACCCTGGCACCTGTGCGCCCGAAGACAGGCAAACAGGCCTTCATCCGTTTCGATGAGGGTCTGATACACCAACGTCTTTTAAAAACAGAAAAAAAGAAAATGTAGAGGTGTGAAATCTGGCGATCGCCCTGACTACGGGACCAAACCTCCGTTCCAATGAAGCCATGAGGGTATGTGTTGTTGAGGCGTTCTTGGACATTAACATCGAAGCGGGGTGGTGCACCGATGTGTTGAAACAACAAGGGGTACAGTTTTCAACAACTGTATCAGCACATTTGTCACCAACAGGAGTTACCTGGAACCAGTCAAGCGGGGAGGTGGCAAATAATGTCCTATAAGGTGCACCCCCATCCATGCCTTGACGGAGAATCGTCGGTGGTGGACTGCGTAGTGGGTGACGTGGGGACTGTCACCATTACAGACACGACTGCTGCGCTTGATGAGAGCACCATCACGGCTGAATGGGGTCTCACGCGTGACCAATAAAACAGTACGAAGTGCAGCGCTGCATCACTGCGCTATCCAGCACAGAACTTGACGTGAGACTCAAAATCCGTTTGTCCCAGGGCTTGTTAACGTTGTTTAAGACATGGGTGAAATACCTGTTCCACCAGTACTATCCACACCGTATCCTTCGAAGTGTGTGCTTGACGGGCAAGTGGACGAGTGCTTATCGCTGGGTGGCCGGCCGCACGATCCAGCATCATCTCTGATGTTCTGGGTGTTTGTAGCAGGAACCTAAGCCGGCATCCTGTGACGTGAAAGACCCCGTCTATCGCGAGTTGCTACCCATGCCGAAAACTTCCATTTAGGATGATGGCTGTTGGAAAAGCGTTCTCTGTACATTTTTTGTTCCTTTAAGGGCACTACCTCTGGCCGCACCGTACTTTAAATGCATGTTTACCAACTCTCGTAACAAGTAACTTTCCATCTTTGACTACGCGATATGCTCTGTCACGCCACGGACTCATCATAAACTGTCAGATGTTATGGACAACTAACAACACAGATAGCGTGAAAAATAAGTGAAAAATATACCTATTCAAAAAAGCAGATAAAAATTCACTTGACGCGTTCCTGAGACACAATCTACACTCATTCCAAATTAATAATATAAGTGTAGACCAGATGTGGATTAAATTCAAAGAAATAATCTCGCAACAATTGAGAGATTTATACCAAATAAATTAACAACCAACGGAGCTGATCCTCCTTGGTACACCAAACGGGTTAGAATACTGCTGCAGAAACAACGAAACAAACATGCCAAATTTAAACAGACGCAAAATCCCTAATATTGGCGATCTTTTACAGAAGCTCGAAATTTAGGGCTGACTTCAATGCGACATGCTTATAAAACTTTTCACAACGAAACTTTGTCTCGAAACCTGGCAGAAAATCCAAAGCGATTCTGGTCGTATGTGAAGTATGTTAGCGGCAAGAAACAATCAATGCCTTCTCTGAGCGATTTCAATGGATATACTGCTGAAGACAGTGCTGCCAAAGCAAAATTACTAAACACAGCCTTCCGGAATGCCTTCATAAAAGAAGACGAAGTAAATATTCCAGAATTCGAACCGAGAACAGCTGCCAACATGAGTATTGTAGAACTAAATATCCTCGGAGTTGTGAAGCAACTTAAATCACTTAATAAAAACAAGTCTTCTGCTCCAGACTGTATACCAATTAGGTTCCTTTCGGAGTATGTTTATGTATTAGCTCCATACTTAACAATCATATACAACCGCTCCCTCGACGAAAGATCCGTACCCAAAGACTGGAAAGTTGTACAGGTCGCACCAATATTCTACAAAGGTAGTTTGAGTAACCCACTAAATTATAGGCCCATACCGTTAAGGTCGATATGCAGCAGAATTTTAGAACATCTATTGTGTTCGAACGTAATGAATTACCTCGAAGAAAACGGTCTATTGACACACAGTCAACATGGCTTTAGAAAACATCGTTCCTGTGAAAGAAATCTAGCTCTTTGTTAACATGAAGTGCTGAGTGCTATTGACAAGGGATTTCAGATCGATTCCGTATTTCTGGATTTCCGGAAGGCTTTTGACACTATACCACACAAGCGGCTCGTAGTGAAATTGCGTGCTTATGGAATATCGTCTCACTTATGTGACTGGATCTGTATTTCCTGTCAGAGGGGTCACAGTTCGTTGTAATTGACGGAAAGTCATCGAGTAAAACAGAAGTGATTTCTGGCATTTCCCAAGGTAGTGTTATAGGCCCTTTGCTGTTCCTTATCTATATTAACGATTTGGGAGACAATTTGAACAGCCGTCTTCGGTTGTTTGCAGATGACGCTGTCGTTTATCGACTAATAAAGTCATCAGAAAATCAAAACAAACTGCAAAACGATTTAGAAGGAATATCGGAATGGTGCGAAAAGTGGCAGTTGACCTTCAATAACGAAAAGTATGAGGTCATCCACATGAGTGCTAAAAGGAACGCGTTAAACTTGGGTTACACGATAAATCAGTCTAATCTAAAAGCCGCAAATTCAACTAAATACCTAGATATTACAATTACGAACAATTTAAATTGGAAGGAACACATAGAAAATGTTGTGGGAAAGGCTAACCAAAGACTGCGTTTCATTGGCAGGACACTTAGAAAATCTAACAGACGTACTAAGGAGGCTGCCTACACTACGCTTGTCCGTCCTCTTTTAGAATACTGTTGCGCGGTGTGGGATCCTTTCCAGATAAGACTGAGTACATCGCAAAAGTTCAAACAAAGGCACCACGTTTTGTAATATCACGAAAAATGGGAGCGAGTGTCACAGAAATGATACAGGATTTGGGATGGACATCATTAAACGAAAAGTGTTTTCCGTTGCCACGGAATCTTCTCACGAAATTCCAATCACCAACTTTCTCCTCCGAATGCGAAAATATTTTGTTGACACCGACTTGTATAGGGAAGAACGATCACAAAGATAAAATAAGGGAAATCAGAGCTCGTACGGAAAGATATACGAGGTGCGGCTAGAAAAAAACCGGACTGATGCTGGAAAAAACATTTATTTACAATTATTTACAATTCCATGTTATCTCCTTCAATGTACTCTCCTCCTCGGTCTCTACACCGCTCCATACGAATTTTCCACTGTTCATAGCAATGCTGCAGATCATTTTCGGTAAGTCCATACATTACTTCCGTCGCTTTTTCTTTTACTGCTTCAACAGTCTCAAATCTAGTTCCTTTCAAAGCTGACTTGACTTTAGGGAAAAGAAAAAAGTCACAGGGGGCCAAATCAGGTGAGTAGGGTGGATGATCTAAGATGGGAATGTTGTGTTTTTCCAAAAACGTCTTCACTGACAACGCACTGTGAGCTGGGGAATTGTCTTGGTGAAGGATCCATGACTTTTTTCTCCACAAATCGTTCCGTTTTCTCCGTACTCGCTCACGTAGGGTAGCCAGGACGCTAATGTAGTAATGCTGATTCACTGTTTGTCCCTCTGGTACCCAATCAATGTGCACAATCCCTTTGATGTCAAAAAAAAACAATCATCATTGCCTTGAATTTCGATTTTGACATTCGTGCTTTTTTTTGTCGTGGAGAACCAGGAGTTTTCCAATGCATCGATTGGCGTTTAGTTTCGGGATCGTAAGTAAAAAACCACGATTCACTGCAAGTAATAACATTTTGTAAGAAGGTGGGATCACTTTCAATGTTTTCCAGGATGTCAGAACAAATCATTCTTCGGCGTTCCTTCTGTTCAATTGTGAGACACTTTGGAACCATTTTTGAACACACTTTGTTCATGTTGAAACTTTCATGAAGAATCTGCCTAACACTTTCCTTGTCAACTCCTGTTAACTCAGACACTGCTTTGATTGTTAAACGGCGATCTTGTCGAACAAGTTTACCGATTTTTTCAATGTTTGCATCAGTTTTTGCTGACAATGGTCTGCCAGTGCGAGTGTCATCACTGGTGTCTTCGCGGCCATCTTTAAATCGTTTAAACCACTCAAACACTTGTGTTCGCGATAAACAATCATCGCCGTACACTTGTTGTAACATTACAAACGTTTCGCTTGCAGATTTTCCTAGTTTGAAACAAAATTTGATGTTAACACGCTGTTCTTTCTGTACACTCGACATTTTCCGACGCACAGACAAAACGTCAACTACTTAAAACAGACGCCACGGGCAGACTGAGTGCAGGAGGCAGATGAAACTCGAGCAGTAGGCGGAGCGAGAGTCACGTGACAGGCCACGCGACTTTCAGCCTTATTGCATTCGTTTTATTGTTTCACCAGTACTAGTCCGGTTTTTTTCTAGCCACACCTCGTAAGTGTTCATTCTTCCCGCGCGCTATACCGGATTGGAATAATAGAGAATTCTGACGGTGGTTCGATGAACCCTCTGCCAGGCACTTAAATGTGATTTGCAGAGTGTCAATGTAGATGCAGATGTAGATGCGTGAGACACAGATTAATGCGCCGGTGAGATGCATGTGGCCATGAGCTGTGTTCAGTACAGCTATCTAGTGGTCAGGGGTGTACGCTGTTTATCACCACCTGTCTTTTCCAGTGTAAAACAGGTAAGTAGTATCTTTGCGAGAGGCGGCGGAACAGCATTCGCCGTTGCAATAGGTGCACTGACACTGGTGATCATCGCTTTGAAGAATTACCATTAGCTACGTTGTTGTTAAGTGGTGTACGTTGTGTATATCCATAACACGACCACCCCATTTCCAACTTTTGGTTCCATATCTCAATGTAATAAGTTGTGAACCCACTATAACCTGTTTCAGTTTGACCCAAAAGATTTGAGACACCCTGTATATGCCTTCTTATGATCAGAATTTTCCTTATCTCTATGGTTCTTGAGCGAAATGTACGTGGGCGTATGTAGAATCGTTCTGCAATCGGCCTCAAATGCCCGTTCTCTAAATGTTCTCAATAGTGTCTCTTGACAGGAACGTTGTCTTCCCACCAGGGATTCCAATTTGAGCTCAGAAAGCACCTCTGTAAAACTTGAGTCCGCTTCGAACCTACTAGTAACAAAATGGTTCAAATGGCTCTGAGCACTATGGGACTTAACATCTGTGGTCATCAGTCCCCTAGAACTTAGAACTACTTAAACCTAACTAACCTAAGGACATCACACACATCCATGCCCGAGGCAGGATTCGAACCTGCGACCGTAGCAGTCGCGCGGCTCCGGACTGAGCGCCTGAACCGCTAGACCACCGCGGCCGGCTACTAGTAACAAACCTAACAGCCAGTCTCTTAATTGTTTCGACGTCTTCCTTTAATCTGATATTGTGGAGTATCCACACACCCGAGAAGTACTCAAGAATGACTCGCAGTCGTATTCTACACGTTGTCTCCTTTGTAGATGATCTGGATTTTACTAATTATCTTCTAATAAACCGAAGTCCACCATTCAGCTTTTCTGCTGCAGCCCGTATGTGCTAGTTCCGTTACTTCTATAAACTTAACGAATGTGACTGTGACAAGTAGCGCATTAACCAGTGCTGTAATCGAGGACTTTTTCCTATTCATCTGCATTCACTTAAATTTTTATACGTCAAGAGCAAGCTGCCATTCATCATACTAACTAGAAATTACATCCGAATCATCTTGTACCGTCCTATCGTCACTCAACGATGATACCTTCCCGAAGACCGCAACATCAGCAGTAATTTATGTATATAGAGAATAATACCGGTTATTCGACGACATCCTGAGGAACTCCCGACAAAATCCTTGTCTCTGATTAAAGCTCGCCTTCGGGGACAACGTATCGACTTCTAGTCACTTCAAAAGTCTTCGAACGACTCACATATCTGGGAACCTATTCCGTATGCTCGTACCTTCGTTAACAGTTATCACTGCGGCACCGTGTTATGCATTTCGGAAATCTAGGAATCTGGAATCTGCCTGTTGCTCTTCATCTACAGTTGGTGGGATGTCATGCGAGAGAAGGGCGAGCTGAATGTCCCGTGAGCAAAGTTTGCTGCGTTCTAAAACCGGAATGACTTCTGGATAAAGCTTTTCTGTCTCAAGGAAATAAATTATATTCGAATTCAGAACGTGTTCAAGAATTCTGCAGCAAATGGATTTTAAGAATATTGGTCTATAATTACGAGGTTTGTTCCCTTACCCTACGAGTATATCGGAGGCACCTGTGCTGTTTTCCTGTCGCTCGGTACTTCTGTTAGACTGAGAGAAACCTTCCACCCACGATGCAGTCTTACCTAAGACCAGAATTATCTCGGGTTCTCGGAAAGATATTTCGGTGTGACGGTGTGAAGTTGTTGTATACTCACGCGTAGATCATATTACAGCCACACGAATTTCTACTAACTTTAGTTCGTGGACGTTAGACAAGTCAGGGTCATATCTGCTGCGTGGCGCCATCAGGTTCGAAGCGCTTTGATTTTCCCGCTTCATAGCCTTGTTAGCACATACACAATCCAGCAGCGGTAGAGGTCAGCGGCAGCTGTATATTTGGTGTTTCCATGCGACATCGTGTATTCAGGACTGGTTTCAGTCTTCAGTTGAAATATCATTGACTTGCGTTTTGCAGCAGTGGGTATACCGATCGCTGTGCGTAAAAGGAGACAAGACAGGCAAAATAAACTAAAACTACATCAACCCCTGTAGAGTTGCCAGATGTGTACCGCTACAGTGCATCATAATATTACATAGTGACTAAGTGTCTCAGATGCCTACATGGTGGTCAAACAAGCTTGAATGTCGGCGAACGAACGACAGACCATCTGATGTCTGAAAAGAGCCCCGAATCTCATAGGAAGTGCGGGCCATGGCTCCCAAAGTCCGGTGGATCACAGACGCAGTTTTCGGTGTCATTGTGCCACAGTCTCTGAATACTTTTTAAAGGAGTAAACCGCCATTATACTGAATTATTATATTTATCTTTTGTACTATGCAGATTTCGGTTCTTTGTATAAAATACAATGCTAAAAGTTGTTAGATCATTACTAACTCATGTCTTTTAACCCACATATGACTCCATATACAATAAAATGTCGTGTGGCTATGGCCTCCCGTCCTTTAGACCGTTCGCCGGGTGCAGGTCTCTCGAGTTGACGCCACTTCGGCGACCTGCGCGCCGATGATGATGAAATAATGATGATTAGGACAAATAACACCCAATCCCTGAGTGGAGAAAATCTCCGACCCAGCCGGGGATTGAACCCAGGCCCTTAGGATTGACATTCTGTCGCGCTGACCTTTTTTTTAAATTTTTTTATTTTGGCAGATTAAAACTGTGTGCGGGACCAAGACTCGAACTCGGGACCTTTGCCTTTCACGGGCAAGTGCTCTACCAACTTTTTTTTCATTTTTTTTTTTTTGGGCTGGTCAGGGCGTGTACACGCCGCACTATCAGTGGGGTCTCTTCACGGCACTGCCAGTGCGTCGAGGCCCAAACCCCTCCCACCCCTTTTTTCATGTCCCTGTTGGGCCATAGCACTAAGTGTGCAGAAATCTTAACACAAAACTACCATTCTCCGATGTAAGAAGGACAAAGAAACCTCTTCTCTGAGTAGAAACTGAACACCGATAAAACTTAACAATTCTTCTTGAATCACCAAATACTTTGGAAGTCGAACACGAGTAATTCTGAACAAAATGTTTGGAAAAACTCTTCGTGTAACATAGAAGTTCCGGAAGCAAGGTAATAGAAAATAATAATAAGAACACAAGTGACTTTTAATTTTCTTCTGTTCGTTCTGGTTCAAGGTGTTGTAGTGGTTCCACATATTTAACCGACACCTATTCTTTCAAAAATGATCTTCAGCATGTTGCCGTAGTGCTTCTTGTGGTTGCGATACGTACTGATTTTTGCATATTCACACTTCATGTAAACGCGGAATTCTGTCTCGTGGTCCGACCCAAGTTTGTTGATGAAATAACTAACGTATTTTCCCACTAACCAGCTAATGGCGTTGGTTTATAATTTCGGAAAGTATGTCATGTCTGGTCTCAGGAGGAGCGATGGCGTTATATATTCCGTCGAGGATCTGGTGAGAAAGGCGATTTGTTGCCTGATAAAATTCCAATTATTCACATTGCCGCCACAGGTGAATCTGTGGATGAGTGTATCAACCAGATTGCATTTTCCACAAAGGTGTGTCTGATTGAAACCGATCCGATATAGTCTCTCGTTGGTGCTGATGATACTGTTAACTGTTTTGTACCATGCGGAAAAGCGTCTGTAGATAGCCCGGCATATAGCTTTCCAGTCGCAATTAAGTAATTTCGTTGCAATTTTGTTTCTGCCCTCATTTAACTTCCTTTCAAGTATGATGTCGCGCGCTGCGATACATGTGTTGCTTCTGATTTCGTCACTAAGATAACTTGCTTCGAGGAAAAAGTTCCTCACATACTGCAGACGGGCGTTAATCCTTCGCACATCAATCGGTGCTTGCAGGCTATGGGGGGTCACAGCCTCAAAGAGCTTTGCGTTTATACATTGTGGAAGTTCTCTGAGTATATGGAAAGTCCGTTGGAGGAACAGAGCAGACGCGTTATTTCGAATATCGACCAAACCGAGGCCCCCGTTTCTGACATCCAGCATAACGGTAGTCGCACCAACCCTGAATATGTCTCCTCGCCATAAATAATTTGTAACAGTGGACATGATCCCTTTCGCTATTAGTTTAGGGATTGGAAATACCTGCGAAGTCAAATACACTTTAGACAAAACGCAGGAGTTGATGAATCTGACTTTTTGCACCAGGTCCATAGTTCGATGGATGTTCTCCATTACAGCACCATGAACTTTCCTCCTAATTTCCGTCCAGTTAAAAGCAACCATCCTCATCGGACATGCCATTAAAGTTATTCCCTAAGTATTATGTTTATTGTCTTGTTTTGCCCTTGTCAGTCGGAGGTGATCTAGGATCCGTAGATTCAATATTTTACTTTTGTTTTCATTTGTTGTCGCTACCGACGCTAGACAATACTTTTGGATTTCTCTTTCCAGTGTAACTGTCTCCTCCTTATTCCTTATTACAACACTCACGTCATCAGCATAAGCTCGTATGACCGTTTTCTCACATGTTATGCCTGTTAATCTTGCGTGGACAGTGTGGAGAAAGAGCTCTAAAGATATGGAAAATAAAAACATAGATAAGGGACAGCCCGGTGGAACCCCTCGCCTTAACTGTATGGGTTTAGATGTTTGGCCATTGATTGCTATTTTCGCATTTATACCTGTTGCAATATTTCTTAGTATGTTGACAATCTGAGGGTGGAAAGCCATTCTTGACAGCGTCAAAAGCTTTGTTGAAATCTATAAAGATTAAAGCACATTTTATACTTGTCACTGAGGTAATTGCAATGACGTCTCTGTATGCAGATAGAGTTTCGAATATTGTTCTGGTCGGAGAACAAGATTGATAATGACTCAATATTTTGTTGGAAAAGGCAGAGAGTCTTTTGTTGATAATACGCGAGATTATTTTATAATCAGAATTTAGTAGCGAAAGAGACCGAAAACTGTTTATGTTGGTTTTGCCTTTACTCTTAGGAATCAGTACTATTTTACTTTCCTTAAACTCTGCAGGGACCGTTTTTCCGTTCAGGACCTCATTCGCCATGGAAGTGATCTTGTCCCCAATTATAGACCAGTAGCGGACATAAAACTCTACGGCGAGGCCATCAAGTCCCGGAGGTTTTTTGAGAGGTGAGTTACGCACTGCCTCATGTACTTCATCTTTAGTAATAGGTGACAGGATGTCAGCGTTGTCTGTTCCCGAAAATTGTGGACCTAAAATAGTGAGAAAGTCCTTGAGAGCTTCATCTTCCACTGTGTTAGGGGCATATAAGGTTTCATAGTACCTGTGGACTTCGTCCAGTATTTCTTTCTGGCCTGTAAGCCTTGTACCAGTATGTGTCTGGACTTCATCAATAAAAGATTGACGTCTGTTATTAGCATGCCGCACCAAGTGATACAGAGAAGCTGTTTCATCTGCTACGACTGATGTAGCTATCCATTTAATTTTTAGTCCCTCCATCTGTTGCCGTTTAATGCTTAATAACTTGGCTTTTATTTTTTTGATATCATTCAGACGAATTACGTCATCATGGGCCTGTTGATATAAGTCTCTTAAAACTTTACAATAAAACTCCACTGTATTCCTCAACTCCCTGTGCCTCGCTGCACTAAACTGCATGACAACTTTCCGCAGCCTTGGTTTAGCCCTCCTAGTCCACCAGTCAATGACTGTTGGGTGCTCGTCTGCTGTACGGAGGCACATAGTCCACGCTACTCTTATTTCCTGTTCCAGTTCTTTGTCAGTTAAAACAGAGATATTCAAATTCCATTGGCCTGTGAATCAACGGGTTGGCTGTCCACTTAAATTAAAGCAAGTTAATAGTGTACTGTGATCGCTAAAATACACGGGAATAGTTTCCACGTTTAATAAAAAATTTTGCAAATTTGTGACACGTAAATTCTATCTAGTCTGCTGCGGGAGTGGCTGGTTATATACGTGAACCCGACTGACGTCGGGAGCTGAAGTTCCTACACATCCTTAAGTTATAGAACACTTACTAACTTTTTTAACTGTGGCGAGTAGCTGAAATTGGGTTGTTGATCTTTCTGGTTTAAAACACAGTTAAAATCTCCACCTAGTATGAGAGAACACGGATTTTTCCTCAATAAATAAATCACTTCTTCTTGAAAAAACTTCGCACGATCCAATTTATGGAGATTTCCTGATGGGGCGTAAAGCTTAAGCACGGTATCGAAAATTTTTATACCTATGGCTCTCCCTGATTCTAGTCGTTCGATTTCAGTCACCGGAATGCCGTTCCTTATAAGAATGGCTGCACCGATATTGGCTTCCGTAGAAACATTAACAATTTCAAAAGAGCCTGGGATCCGAAATTCCATTGTCGCAACTTTTTGTAGCAACGCGATATCTGTACCAGACTGGTACAAGAATTCTTTTAGTTCTGCCAATTACAAGGGTGACTGTATTTTATTAATGTTAACAGTAGTAATGCTATAAGTTTGCGTCACGGACATACCAGAAGAAGCTATTTGGGATGAGGATCGGTATGATTATAGCAGCAACGTGCTTCTCTACAAGTCATGATCTTTACAAGCTGTGTGCCCATTACATGTACTAACTTCCTAGAAAAATTTTTACTGCTTTTAAACAAAGTGCTTGAGAAGAAAATTATCCTGAAATCCTGACAATGCATTGCTATAAGTCACTGTGGTCTTTCTATTTCTCCTCGTCAGTGTTGGCCCTGATGACTTCATATTTAATATTCTTTTTCTTGATGTCTTTCTTCTCTGGTTTGCTTTCACTTGATGACGCGTGACAGCAAGACCTGGTTTAGGTTGCAGCCTCCGACGGTGGCCGTCTGGCGCAACGGCGGTAGCTTGCCAGTCGCCAATATTTGGCTCCGGCGTGTTGTCTGTTGTGTTGTCTTGCTGGTGAGGCGGTGATGCTTGTTTATTTCCTCCTTCGGCGCGGTGTTGCGCTTTGGAGTCAGCAGGTTGTTTACTCGGTACTTCCTCGTACTGTTCGCACTGTATGGGCTGTGCACTTGATGCGGTTATTGCAGCTGTGACCTCAGGCTCAGGGTCACAACTCCGTGAAAGGTTGTAACCATCTGCGTCACTATCTGTTCGTGGGGGTATAATTCCTTGTGCGGAAGTGGGAGCCACATCGACCTGCATTTCATCTCCTTTTTCCACTTTCAACAGATCTTCAGGACTGGGCTTCGGCTTCCTGGCAACGCGTGTTTCACAAGCAGAGTCCTCATCAACAGATTCTTCAGTGTCCTCTAGAGGACGCTTTTTAGTGCGAATCTCGCTGTCACGGGACGGAATTTCAGCAGTTAATGCAGGTTTTAAAGACGGAAATTCATTAACATTAAGTGCAACATTTTCAGAGGCAGTAACAGGATCCACGACAGCCGCTGGCTCTGTTGTATTACTGGCTGGCAACAAGTCGTTGAGTCTTAATTTTCGGCGTTGCGTAAGGTTATTTTTTAGCACAAAAACACGGCGAGGGCAGTCCTGACGGAGGTGACCAGACTTGTTACATACATGACATGTAGGGGTTTGCCCTGAGTAAATAGCATGCGCCTTGTGCCCGTCAACAAAGATGTGGGAGGGAATGTTTCCCTTCACTTCCATCTCCACGGAGCGAATACCGTTAAAGCACTGCAGCTTGAAATGCGAAGCCCACCTTTCGTTGACTATTTGCCCGACAACCCCATACTTTGAAAGGACCTCTTTAATTTTCGAGTTGTCTACTTCTATGGGAATATTTAAAACCATAACATTTCTAAATACAGACTCGGAATTCCTGAGTTTTACAGTACTTTTAGTACCATCACGGTGTATAAATTCCGTTTCATAACCATATTTTTCTAGAAAGCGGTCTACACTCACGGAATCGTTAAACTTTACAAAATTGCAGCATTCATCAGAGTCTAGCTGCATGGTATGAACGGATTCAGAATGAAGGCCAATTACCTCGGTAATCCAGTCGTATATCTCAAGTGCAGAGGGCTGTACTCGACGGGTGTAGTTGTCGAAGGTGAAAATCACGGTGTTTTTTCTCACGGAGTTTGCCATGGTGTTCTGCAATGAAGAAATTACGGACAATGCCGAAATTCCAACGGCACTACGTAGAAAGACGACACGAACGAAGACCAATAGCTCAATTTATAACGCTTAATTCACGTGCAAAACGCCAATAAACAATCAGGAAACACGAAAACACTGGCGTAAACACTAAACGTTCACGGAGCAAACTTGAGGAGCGTGCGACCGCGGCGGCAGCTTTGACGCCACTTCGGCGACCTGCGCGCCGATGATGATGAAATAATGATGATTAGGACAAACAACACCCAGTCCCTGAGCGGAGAAAATCTCCGACCCAGCCGGGAATTGAACCGAGGCCCTTAGGCTTGAGATTTTGTCGCGCTGACCACTCAGCTACAGGGCGCGAACTCTCCATAGTGACCTGACAACTTTTAGCACTGTACTTGACAACGGCACAAATTTCAAAATCTGGATATTGCAAATTATATATACACAGTGAAATGGCGGTTTGCTCTTTTCAGAATACACTGTGTGACTTTTCTTTTTGTCACCAGTCTACTGACTGGTTTGATGCAGACCGCCACGAATTCCTTTCCTGTGCTAACGTCCTCATCTCAGAGTAGCACTTGCAACCTACGTCCTCAGTTATTTGCTTGACGTATTCCAATCTCTGTCTTCCTCTACAGTTTTTGCCCTCTACAGCTCCCTCTACTACCATGGAAGTCATTCCCTCATGTCTTAGCAGATGTCCTATCATCCTGTCCCTTCTCCTTATCAGTGTTTTCCACATATTCCATTCCTCTCCGACTCTGTGTAGAACCTCCTCATTCCTTACCTTATCAGTCCACCTAATTTTCAACATTCGTCTATAGCACCACATCTCAAATGCTTCGATTCTCTTCTGTTCCGGTTTTCCCACAGTCCATGTTTCACTACCACACAATGCTGTACTCCACACGTACATCCTCAGAAATTTCATCCTCAAATTAAGGCCGGTATTTCATGTTAGTAGACTTCTCTTGGCCAGAAATGCCTTTTTTGCCATAGCGAGTCTGCTTTTGATGTCCTCCGTGCTCCGTCCGTCATTGGTTATTTTCCTGCCTAGGTAGCAGAATTCCTTAACTTAATTGACTTCGTGACCATCAATCTTGATGTTAAGTTTCTCGCTGTTCTCATTTCTACTACATCTCATTACCTTCGTCTTTCTCCGATTTACTCTCAAACCATACTGTGTACTCATTAGACTGTTCATTCCGTTCAGCAGATCATTTAATTCTTCTTCACTTTCACTTCTTCACTTTAGCCTTGCTTCCATTATTTGTCGTAACGTCAGAGGCTCTCGTCCCTTTACTTTTCCTAAAGACAAACTGATCGTCACCTAGCGCATTCTCAATTTTCTTTTCCATTCGCCTGTATATTATTCTTGTAAGCAGCTTCGATGCATGAGCTGTTAAGCTGATTGTGCGATAATTCTCGCACTTGTCAGCTCTTGCCGTCTTCGGAATTGTGTGGATGATGCTTTTCCGAAAGTCAGATGGTATATCGCCAGACTCATATATTCTACACACCAACGTGAATAGTCGTTTTGTTGCCACTTCCCCCAATGATTCTAGAAATTCTGACGGAATGTTATCTATCCCTTCTGCCTTATTTGACTGTAAGTCCTCCAAAGCTCTTTTAAATTCCGATTCTAATACTGGATCCCCTATCTCTTCTAAATCGATTCCCGTTTCTTCTTCTACCACATCAGACAAATCTTCACCCTCATAGAGGCTTTCAATGTATTCTTTCCACCTTTCTGCTCTCTCCTCTGCATTTAACAGTGGAATTCCCGTTGCACTCTTAATGTTACCACCGTTGCTTTTAATGTCACCAAAGGTTGTTTTGACTTTCCTATATTCTGAGTCTGTCCTTCCGACAATCATATCTTTTTCGATGTTTTCACATTTTTCCTGTAGCCATTTCGTCTTAGCTTCCCTGCACTTCCTATTTATTTCATTCCTCAGCGACTTGTATTTATGTATTCCTGATTTTCCCGGAACATGTTTGTACTTCCTCCTTTCATCAATCAACTGAAGTATTTCTTCTGTTACCCATGGTTTCTTCGCAGCTACCTTCTTTGTACCTATGTTTTCCCAACTTCTGTGATGGCCCTTTTTAGAGATGTCCAATCCTCTTCAACTGTACTGCCTACTGGGCTATTCCTTATTGCTGTATCTATAGCGTTAGAGAACTTCAAACGTATCTCGTCATTCCTTAGTACTTCCGTATCCCACTTCTTTGCGTATTGTTTCTTCCTGACTAATGTCTTGAACTTCAGCCTACTCTTCATCACTACTATATTGTGATCTGTGTCTATATCTGCTCCTGGGTACGCCTTACAATCCAGTATCTGATTTTGGAATTTCTGTCTGACCATGATGTAATCTAATTGAAATCTTCCCGTATCTCCCGGCCTTTTCCAAGTATACCTCCTCCTCTTGTGATTCTTGAACAGGGTATTCGCTATTACTAGCTGAAACATGTTACAGAACTCAATTAGTCTTTCTCCTCTTTCATTCCTTGTCGCAAGCCCATATTCTCCTGTAACCTTTTCTTCTACTCCTTCCCCTACAACTGCATTCCAGTCGCTCATGACTATTAGATTTTCGTCCCCCTTTACATGCTGCATTACCCTTTCAATATGCTCATACACTTTCTCTATCTGTTCATCTTCAGCTTGCGACGTCGGCATGTGTACCTGAACTATCGTTGTCGGTGTTGGTCTGCTGTCGATTCTGATTAGAACAACCCGGTAACTGAATTATTCACAGTAACACACCCTCTGCCCTACCTTCCTATTCATAACGAATCCTACACCTGTTATAGCATTTTCTGCTGCTGTTGATATTACCCGATACTCATCTGACCAGAAATCCTTGTGTTCCTTCCACTTCACTTCACTGACCCCTACTATATCTAGATTGAGCCTTTGCATTTCCCTTTTCAGATTTTCTAGTTTCCCTACCACATTCAAGCTTCTGACATTCCACGCCCCGACTCGTAGAACGTTATCCTTTCGTTGATTATTCAGTCTTTTTCTCATGCTAACGTCCCCCTTGGCAGTCCCCTCCCGGAGATCCGAATGGGGGACTATTCCGGAATCTTTTGTCAATGGAGAGATCATCATGACACTTCTTCAATTACAGGCCACATGTCCTGTGGATACACTTTACGTATCTTTAATGCATCCTCGTGTCGTTGATCATTGCTGATTCTTCCGCCTTTAGGGGCAATTTCCCACCCCTAGGACAAGAGAGTGCCCTGAACCTCTATACGCTCCTCCGCCCTCTTTGACAAGGCCGTTGGCAGAATGAGGCTGACTTCTTATACCGGAAGTCTTCGGCCGCCAATGCTGATTATTTATCAAAATTTGGGCAGTGGCGGGCATCGAACCCGGGACCGAAGACGTTTTGATTATGAATCAATGACGCTACCCCTAGATACTGAATACAGGAAAATTAAAGAGGCCTTTGGAGAAAAGACAACCACTTGTATGAATATCAACAGCTCAGATGGAAACCCAGAACTAAGCAAAGAAGGGAAAGCATAAAGGTGGAAGGAATATATAGAGGGTCATTGCAAGGTCTGTATACTTGAAGACAATATTACGGAAGTGGAAGAGGATGTAGATGAAATATTATAATGCGTGAAGAATTTGACAGACCACTGAAAAACTTTGAAGATTGCCGATGACATTGTTATTCTGTCAGAGACAGCAAAGGACCTATGAGAGCAGTTGAACGGAATGGATATACTCTTGAAAGGAGGATATAAGATGATCAACAAAAGCAAAGTGAGGATAATGGAATCTAGTCGAATTAAATCGGGTAATGCTGAGGGAATTAGATTAGGAAATGAAACACTTAAAGTAGTAGATGAGTTTTGCTATTTGGGAAGCAAAGTAACTGATGATGGTCGAAGCAGAGAGTATATAAAATGTAAACTGGCAATGGCAAGGAAAGCGTTTCTGAAGAAGAGAAATTTGTTAACGTCGAGTATAGATTTAAGTGTCAGGAAGTTGTTTGTGAAAGTAGAATGAGAGTTTCACTCTGCAGCATAGTGTGCGCCGATATATAACTTCATGGTAGATTATGACTGTGTGCAGGACGGAGACTCGGACGCGGGACCTTTGGCTTTCGCGGGCAAGTGCTCTACCATCTGAGCTACCCATGCATGACTCACGCTCCGTCCTCATTCTGGAAACATCTCGAGGCTGTGGTTAAGCCATGCCTCCGCAATATCCTATATTTTAGGAGTGCTAGTTTTGCAAGGTTCGCAAGACAACTTCTGTAAAGTTTGTAAGGTAGGAGACGAGATACCGGCAGAAGTAATGCTGTGAGGACAGGGCATGAATCGTGCTTGGGTACTTCAGATGGCAAAGCACTTGCGCGCGAAAGGCAAAGTTCCCGAGTTTGAGTCTCGGCTCGGCCCACAGTTTTAATCTGCCAGGAAATTTGGAAATCAGTCTGTTATTTACAGTTGTTAGTTCAAGCTTGCACAGGATAGAGTGACTTGGGGAGCTGCATCAACCCACTCTTTGGACTGAAGACCACAACAACATACTAGATTGTGAATGCAGATAGATGACTGCCGTACATCTATTTGGCCACATAAACCTAAGCATACCCGACAGCGTCCTATACCGATGACACTGGGTTATTATATATTTCCAGCTCATCCATCACAGAGCATAATTTAGGATTATGACAGGCCATCTTTTCTGTAAGGCTGGACGTCTGAGTATTTACACATACGTAGGATGAAGTCGGAGACTGATCACCGAAAATGGGCAAGGTATCAGTCAATCTTACCCATCACACCGATCCAAATGCACGAGATCTCTGCTGATGTGTCGAGGGGGTAGCACTTTTAGCAAGGTATTCCAAGGGTCATGTAAGGCCTTGAATGCTTAATTTAAAACGGGCCTGACGTACTAGTTCTAGAGACCGCCCATCCACAGAACAGCAAGAATGATTAACTCGACCCAACGCCTGTCATGTAGCTATACGTTGGTATCTCCAATACCAATCATAATGAATGAGGGAAACAGTACTGCCTGAATGAACTAAAGCAAAAACATGTTCAGTTCCTATCACCGCACATACGTAAGGGAGGCGGTCGCCATCTACAGCACGTATTTTTCGACCTCCCGCAAGCAGTTTTCTGCGGAGAGCTGACGAGACTTTGTTCTTCTGGCGTCAGATTTTTATTTACTTAATCTTCCCGTTCTGGTTGTGTACCGAAATGCCCTATTTCTCCACAACCGTAGCACACTTCCTTAGCTGTCATACCCTGCCGGTAACGCTAAACATCAATATTATTTACTCTATCCCACTACAGTCTGTTCCGAATACTCGTTTGCTATTACCTTAACGAACATTTTCAATTTTAGTTAACAGTTCGGCAAAGGAAGATGGTTTATCGCAAGAGGTAATTTTAGTCCCATCGGCGGAGCGCAAACCTTCCAAAACATGCGCGATCGCTTCAGCCTTTGAGATTTCCACACACAGGTCTAAGATAAGAAGAGAAATCTTGTTAACATAATGGGATAATGTGCCATCCTTTCTTTGTACCAGACGAACATATTTATCAATAATTTCTTTCTTCTCACGAGTACCAACACATTTATTTAAAAACGTTTTCCGGAAATCCCATAATGTTTCCTGTTTCTCTAAGACCTCACCAATATTCCTGGCTGAACGTCCCATGACTAAGGGATAAATAAGTTCCAATACTACACTACGATTGACATCCAGCATGTGGGCCTGCTCGTGCAGTCTAATACCCACGAAAGTTCACGTAACTCAGTAGTACTTTCCGCTGACAACTTTGATACCACATTAAGAATTGCCATTATTGGGTTTGGTAATCTCGCGAACTCAGTATGGCTGACACTGACCTTTCGTGACCAACACTAACCTCAGTATTTTGCTCATCCTCACGCTAATTGTAACAACATTTGCTGCTGCACTTCTGAACCATCGTCTTGCAAACTTTGACGCTCCGGCAGCGCAGGAGTATCTTTACTAACAGCAGGCATATCGCGCATCCTATTAACTGCATGGCCTAGTAGGGCTTGTACAGGGCTAATCTGCCTACGTGACTGGGAGGCAACATCAAAGTCTATCACATCGTGAATATTATTGACCAATTCCTATTAAAAAAAAAAATCATATTGCAGGCGAGGTTTAAGACTGGCTATACCGATGACTTTCCTGCTCTTGTGGATGCCATACTGAAACAACAAACAGCACAACAGCCGCAATCCAAGGAACAGGCTATACAATTCAATGAACGCAAGTATTACACTCGTTACTGTGCCGTTACCTGTGAACTTTACTTAGTACCATCTCCCCAGTGAAAATCTCAACCACGGCCTGCTGCCACTGGTAAGGTATAGAATTGGTAAGCAGGGGACATGGACTGCTGGATTGGAATGCAGAACACATTTGAGGGTAAAAAAAAATTATTTTCACCACGTTGATTAAACAGAGGCTGGTAACAACACAATGAGTACTTAGTATTTGAAAATTTGTGACCTACACCGATTATTCGACTGTAAGAAAGCAATGAGAATAATTCAAAAAATTTTAAAAAGAAAAACAACCTGATGGCCCCAACTTTAAACTCGTAAAAAATTACTTTACACAAATGTAACTTTGACGTTACTAGAAACCTCAGCTCACTAGTCCTTGTAAATATGAAAAATAACAATTTGTAAAAGCTAGTAGGTTTAAAAAAACTCAAATAGCTAGATCTCATAAATATGTGAATTAACGCGTTCACATCGCCCGCGCGTCTGAATTCCGTGTTCGACAGCTCAGGTCACAATAACAGCAGGAGGGCCGGCTCACACTAGTAACAGCTTCTAGAACACACAAACGCAGTATTAATACACAGTTCCCTAAAATACTAAAAGTAACAGCCAAGCACTGGGTAGCGCCAAATACAGGAAAAGATCTAGAATGAAATTTTCACTCTACAGCGGAGTGTGCGCTGATATGAAACTTCCTGGCAGATAAAAACTGTGTGCCGGACCTTTGCAAAGGTCCCGAGTTCGAGTCTCGGTCCGGCACACAGTTTTCATCTGACAGGAAGTTTCACAGGAAGAGATGTTAAATGTTATAGTGTGACAAACGGAGTTACTATTAAGGCAATAGTTCATTACACAATCTCCAAATTTGTAAGCAACCACCAGTTCCAGGTGATAATGACGGACAATCCGCACGCACCCTTAAATACCAAAGCTCCGTCTGACGGCGAAAATTGGTTACTATCATAGTTGCCAACCAACAGGATGTTGGCAATTCCAATGGAAATTGGCGGCTGAAGTTTTATACAAAGAATAGACTATGATTCATAAAATAAACCACTTCACATGTTAACAAGAATAATGAAGGAAGGAATCGCCGAATATCGGCCAGACTTCAAATGCAACGGATCCAGGGGAGAGCGCAGTTACATGGACTTGAAGTACCAAGTATCAAGGACCCACGACCAAGTGATTTAAGGGATGACTAGCGAAAATCAAAGTGACTACACGGAGTAATGACCTCCAAAAGTTCCACCACAAAATGGCTCACCATTTAAAATAAGTCCAGGAGCACGCCCTTAACACTCACGCCAGGATAAACTCACGCGCTCTCCTCAGGATTCGAGATAGACACGACTCTTTAAACAGGGCCTATGCTGACCGGTGACTGCTTCCGCACTCCAGTTCCGATCGCCGCCAGACCCAGGCTCCAGAAGTGTCAACACCGTGCGACCTCGCAGTACACCAGGCGCCGACTAACTACCCGTGATGCTACGCACGTTGTCTTCTCTTTGTCACTGTCCCGACCCAGTCTCTTCCTGCCTCGCGACCCGCGGCCGTCCTAAATAAGGGGCGCTAGGCAACCAGGACGCCGCAAAGCGCCTAACTTCGTCATAGAAACTCATCCTGCCAGGAGCATCGCTGGAAACCACGGTTAAATGCCGCTCGTAATGTCACACTACTGGGTACTAGGGTACCCGTGGTCTAGGGGTAGCGTCTTTGATTCATAATCAAAACGTCTTCTGTCCCAGATTCGATTCCCGCCACTGCCTAAATTTCGATAAATAATCAGCATTGGCGGCCAAAGACGTCCCGCATAAGAAGTCAGCCTCATTCTGCCAACGGCCTTGTCAAAGAGGGCGGAGGAGTGGACAGAGGTTGAGGGCACTCTGTTGTCCTAGGGGTGGGAAATTGCCCCTAAAGGGGGTAGAATCAGCAATGATCAAGGACATGAGGATACAGAAGGCAATGGAATCCACTGCATTAAAGACACGTAACGTGTATCCACAGGACATGTGGCCTGTAATTGAAGAAGTGTCATGATGATCTCTCCATTGACAAAAGATTCCGGTATAGTCCCCCATTCGGATCTCCGGGAGGGGACTGCCAAGGGGGACGTTAGCATGAGAAAAAGACTGAATAATCAACGAAAGGATAACGTTCTACGAGTCGGGGCGTGGAATGTCAGAAGCTTGAATGTGGTAGGGAAACTAGAAAATCTGAAAAGGGAAATGCAAAGGCTCAATCTAGATATAGTAGGGGTCAGTGAAGTGAAGTGGAAGGAAGACAAGGATTTCTGGTCAGATGAGTATCGGGTAATATCAACAGCAGCAGAAAATGCTATAACAGGTGTAGAATTCGTTATGAATAGGAAGGTAGGACAGAGGGTGTGTTACTGTGAATAGTTCAGTTACCGGGTTGTTCTAATCAGAATCGACAGCAGACCAACACCGACAACGATAGTTCAGGTACACATGCCGACGTCGCAAGCTGAAGATGAACAGATAGAGAAAGTGTATGAGCATATTGAAAGGGTAATGCAGCATTTAAAGGGGGACGAAAATCTAATAGTCATGAGCGACTGGAATGCAGTTGTAGGGGAAGGAGTAGAAGAAAAGGTTACAGGAGAATATGGGCTTGCGACAAGGAATGAAAGAGGAGAAAGACTAATTGAGTTCTGTAACATGTTTCAGCTAGTAATAGCGAATACCCTGTTCAAGAATCACAAGAGGAGGAGGTATACTTGGAAAAGGCCGGGAGATACGGGAAGATTTCAATTATATTACATCGTGGCCAGACAGAGATTCCGAAATCAGATACTGGATTGTAAGGCTTACCCAGGAGCAGATATAGACTCAGATCACAATATAGTAGTGATGAAGAGTAGGCTGAAGTTCAAGACATTAGTCAGGAAGGAACAATACGCAAAGAAGTGGGATACGGAAGTACTAAGGAATGACGAGATACGTTTGAAGTTCTCTAACGCTATAGATACAGCAATAAGGAATAGCACAGTAGGCAGTACAGTTGAAGAGGAATGGACATCTCTAAAAAGGGCCATCACAGAAGTTGGGAAAACATAGGTACAAAGAAGGCAGCTGCGAAGAAACCATGGGAACAGAAGAAATACTTCAGTTGATTGATGAAAGGAGGAAGTACAAACATGTTCCGGGAAAATCAGGAATACAGAAATACAAGTCGCTGAGGAATGAAATAAACAGGAAGTGCAGGGAAGCTAAGACGAAATGGCTACAGGAAAAATGTGAAGACATCGTAAAAGATATGACCGTCGGAAGGACAGACTCAGCATACAGGAAAGTCAAAACAACCTTTGGTGACATTAAAAGCAACGGTGGTAACATTAAGAGTGCAACGGGAATTCCACTGTTAAATGCAGAGAAGAGAGCAGATAGGTGGAAATAATACATTGGAAGCCTCTATGAGGGTGAAGATTTGTCTGATGTGATAGAAGAAGAAACAAGAGTCGATTTAGAAGATATAGGGGATCCAGTATTAGAATCGGAATTTAAAAGAGCTTTGGAGGACTTACAGTCAAATAAGGCAGAAGGGATAGATAACATTCCATCAGAAATTCTAGAATCATTTGGGGAAGTGGCAACAAGACGACTATTCACGATGGTGTGTAGAATATATGAGTCTGGCGACATACCATCTGACTTTCGGAAAAGCATCATCCACATAATTCCGAAGACGGCAAGAGCTGACAAGTGCGAGAATTATCGCACAATCAGCTTAACAGCTCATGCATCGAAGCTGCTTACAAGAATAATATACAGACGAATGGAAAAGAAAATTGAGAATGCGCTAGGTGACGATCAGTTTGTCTTTAGGAAAAGTAAAGGGACGAGAGACTCTGACGTTACGGCTAATAATGGAAGCAAGGCTAAAGAAAAATCGGGACACTCTCATAGGATTTGTCGACCTGGAAAAAGTGTTCGCCAAATAAAATGGTGCAAGCTGTTCGAGATTCTGAAAAAAGTAGGGGTAAGCTATACGGAAAGACGGGTCATATACAATATGTACAACAACCAAGAGGGAATAATAAGAGTGGACGATCAGGAACGAAGTGCTCGTATTAAGAAGGGTGTAAGACAAGGCTGTAGCCTTTCGCCCCTACTCTTCAATCTGCACATCGAGGAAGCAATGATGGAAATAAAAGAAAGGTTCAGGAGTGGAATTAAAATACAAGGTGAAAGGATATCAATGATACGATTCGCTCATGACATTGCTATCCTGAGTGAAAGTGAAGAAGAATTAAAGGATCTGCTGAACGGAATGAACAGTCTAATGAGTACACAGTATGGTTTGAGAGTAAATCGGAGAAAGACGAAGGTAATGAGATGTAGTAGAAATGAGAACAGCGAGAAACTTAACATCAAGATTGAGGGTCATGAAGTCAATTAAGTGAAGGAATTCTGCTACCTAGGCAGTAAAATAACCAATGACGGACGGAGCACGGAGGACATCAAAAGCAGACTAGCTATGGCAAAAAAGGCATTTCTGGCCAAGAGAAGTCTACTAACATGAAATACCGGCCTTAATTTGAGGATGAAATTTCTGAGGATGTACGTGTGGAGTACAGCACTGTGTGGTAGTGAAACATGGGCTGTGGGAAAACCGGAACAGAAGAGAATCGAAGCATTTGAGATGTGGTGCTATAGACGAATGTTGAAAATTAGGTGGACTGATAAGGTAAGGAATGAGGAGGTTCTACACAGAGTCGGAGAGGAATGGAATATGTGGAAAACACTGATAAGGAGAAGGGACAGGATGATAGGACATCTGCTAAGATATGAGGGAATGACTTCCATGGTACTAGAGGGAGCTGTATAGGGCAAAAACTGTAGAGGAAGACAGAGATTGGAATACGTCAAGCAAATAACTGAGGACGTAGGTTGCAAGGGCTACTCTGAGATGCAGAAGTTAGCACAGGAAAGGAATTCGTGGCTGGCCGCATCAAACCAGTCAGTAGACTGATGACAAAAAAAAAAAAAAAAAATCTTACCCCCAGTGATATATGCCTCTAAATCGTTACAATTGTCCTCTAGCCATCCCTGCTTAGTAATTTTGCACTTCTTGTCCATCTCGTTTTTTGAGATGTTAGTATTCCTTTTTCCCTGCTTCATTTACTGCGTTTTTATATTTTCTCCTTTCATCAGTTAATTTCCATGTATCTTCTATTACCCAAAGATTTCTATTAGCCGTCATCTTTTTATCTACTTGATTCTCTGCTGCCTTCACTATTTCATCGCTCAAAGCTACCCATTCTACTGCTACCCTGTCTATTTCCCTCATTCCTGTTAATCGTTCCCTAATGCTGTCCCTGAAACTCTCTACAACATCTGGTTTTGTCAGTGTATCCAGGTCCCATGTCCTTAAATTCCCACCTTCTTGCAGTTACTTCTGTTTTAATGTACTGTTCATAACCAATAGATTGTGGTCAGTCCACATCTGCCCCTGGAAATGTATTACAATTTAAAACCTCATTCCTAAATTTATGTCTTCCCGTTATATAATCTATCTGAAACCTTCCAATATCTCCAGGCCTCTTTCATGTATAAAACCTTCCTTCATGATTCTTGAACCAAGTGTTAGCAATGATTAAGTTACGCTCTGTGCAAAGTTCTACCAGGTCTCTTCCTCTTTCATTTCTTAACCCCATTCCATATGCACCTACTACGTTTCCTTCTTTTCGTTTTCCTAATATCGAATTCCAGTTAGCCATGGCTATTAAATTTTCGTCTCCTTTCACTATCTGAATAATGTCTTTTATCTCATCATACATTTCATCAATCTCTTCGTCATCTGCGGAGCTAGTTGCCATATAAACATGTACTACTATGGTTGTCGTGGGCTTCGTGTCAATCTTTGCCACAGTAATGGGTTCACTAAGCTGTTTCTATTTTTATATTCGTTATTAAGCCTACTCCTGCAGTGCCCCTATTTGATTTTGTACTTATAGCCCTGTATTCAACAGACCAGAAGTCTTGTTCCTCCTGTTACCGTACTTCGCTAATTCCCACTATACTTAAATTCAACCTATCCATTTCCACCTACCTGCCCGATTAAGGGATCTGACATTCCACCCTCCGATCTATAGAACGTCAGTTTTCTTTCTCCTCATAACGTCCTCGTGAGTAGTCCCCGCCCGGAGATCCGAATGGGGGACTATTTTGCCTGCGAAATATTTTACCTAAGAGAACGCCATCATCATGTAACCATACAGTAAAGCTACATGCCCTCGGGAAAAAACGCGGCTGTAGTTTCCCCTTGCTTTCAGCCGTTCACAGTACCAGCACAGCAAGGCCGTTTTGATTAGTGTTACAACTTCATCTAAGTCAATCATCGACACTGTTGTCCCTGGGACTACTGAAAAGGCTGCTGTCCTCTTCAGGAACCACACGTTTGTCTGGCCTCTCAACAGATACCCCTCCATTGTTGTTGCACCTACGGTACGGCTGTCTGTTTCGCTGAAGCACACAAGCCTCTACACCAACGGCAAGGGCCAAGGTTCATGGGGGGAGCTTTTTTATAACGATTGGAAAGTTTATTTTTATAAAGCGTTTGAGGCCTGAAGATAGCAAAATTAAAAGTCGAAAGTGATTGCTTTCAGAATTAAAATATCTTAAAGTACGGGGCTGTTTGTGACGTTTATTGACATTGAGAATTACTTACCAGCCGATGTCCCCTGGCCACAATGGACCAACAGAGATTTGCAGTAGTGGCCGATACGTCGCAGAATCTTAAACTTTGACAACGAGGTCATATGCCCAGAAGAGTTTCATTAGCGATGGTCTTATGGCTATCCCATTTGTCTTCTTGGCGTCGTCTGTATTAGAAATGTGCTGAATTCAGTATTTGATTCGGAAGACACATTCTTGACAGTTAAATATCTCACCAATGTAAGATATTATGCGCAAAATTGATAGGCTCTTCAGTTTTTTACATGATTTAATATTTCCTTGCAAAACTAGACCACATAAAAGTAAATTTTACATCCCATTTGTGCATTTACCATTCATCGTTTGGCTATGAAAATTAGGAAAAAAATTCGTTGTTTAGCCGTCCCCCAAATCACTAATAAAGTATTTCTTGATTACCGTGCTTAATTTCGAGACATTAAATATTTGTTTGACAAACTAGACCTTATACTGGTCAATTTTCTGCCACATTTCTCCATTTTTCACACTTTCTTTGGCTTTGAAAATTCAAACAAAGCCAATAATGTAAATCAGAGAACGTCTAGTTTTCAGTCCGCTCAAACATTTGATCAGACGGTCATTTTTATTGAACAAAAAATGTAGTGCTATACCTGGCCTTGTGTGTTGTATACGTAGTCTATAACGCAAGCGTGCTCTCGCCCTCGAAATCTAAGGCAAGACGGCGCGAGCACATTGGGAACAGCGCAGGAGGCGGGATTCCGGTGGCACACAGTGCCGGTACCTCTGGGTTTGCCGGAGAGGTGCGCTTTGCTTGGCGGGCACGTAGGCGGGCAAGCTTGGGCCCGGCAGCGGCTAGGCGGGCCGCGCTGTAAGTGGACAGTTTCGTCAGGCAATTAGAGCCGGCGCAGGCGCATTCCATTAGCAGTGCCCGACGCCGGCCCGGGAATGCAAATGACGGCGCCGCGATACAGACCAGCCCAGGGAAACGCGTCCGGCCGGCTACACGGCGCTGCGTTGCGGGTTGCCTACTCGCAGGTGTAGCGTGGAAGTACCTCCGCAGCCCATAATACTGTACTTGGTGCTGTGTTAAGGGGAAAGTCTTCTTCGAAAAATTCAGAAAGTCTATTTTCTGTGATTAATATCTCATGGTTGGGATTCACAGTCATATAATATTTCTTAAGACATCATAGTCGCCGTTGACTGTATAAAATATTTATTGTTACTATTGCAGTTTCGGCCTCACCAGATCTTGTGGGACTCTCACAGTCAAATGGCTGCATTTTGACAACGACATGTACTCATGTCAGATAGTCTTATATTCTGACAGAATGTAACTTTGCAGTTTTACTTTAAAATGCCATAAGGCCGAAATTCCAATAGTAACAAATATTTTATACAGTTAACGGCTACGATGATGTCTTTTAAGATCTATTTTCTGTTTTCAGACCTAAAATTTTCTCTGGGATGTCTAATGCATTAAAGGGTTCATCCCAAAGTCACCAGAAAATACGTTATAGAGTTACAAGGCGATTTGTGAAAAATTAGTGCAATTTGCGGGAAAATATCTTCAAAAACCATTTACAGAGAGCGTAAAAATGGTCGACGTGTAATTTCAACGATGGCCTACCAGACATTACAGAAACCGTGAAATCGCTCGAACTTCAAATGGGATCAGAATGTTAAAACTTCTGCGCAAAAGCAGACGAAATGCATATCGAAAGAGCAGATCAGCGGATGATAAAAGCTGTCAAACGAGCCTGCAGGACCGACACTGCTATGAAGAAAATAGAGGAGCGCCTACTTTTGGATCTGGAGTATTTCTGCTCGATGTGGTAATCACTACGTGGGGCGTCGGTTTATAAATAATAAGAAGAAATAAGAAATAGGAAACACTGTTCGCCGTCTTTTACACGAGCCTGAAAATTGTTTTTGTGGTTAGTCAGGAAGCGACGGAGAACATACCGACCATAGTTTCTAGCCTGCAAGTCATCATCCTTCTTTTTTTCACTGAAAGAAATGCTTCCACTCTCTGTTTGCCAAGCGTGATCAGTAACTATGATTATCAATGTAAGTTTTAAGCTCTGACTGGTTCATTTGATAAAATTTCGTACGCAGAACATAGTAATGTTCCTGATTATAATAATATTGATTTCTCTATCATAAACAACACTATGAGCAGTTCAGAGGCGATCTCTACGGTAAGTTCCCAATAAGTGGTACTTCGCCCAGACTTCTAATAACCTGCTCGCCACAAAAGTGGAAAACAGTGTCACCACTTGCCAAGCGATTTTGTTAACATTACGGGCGGCCTACAAACATTTACTTCCGCGAAATCTAAGCGATCCAGGACGGTATGAAGTCCTTGCGATTTCACTTTCTATTTGTTACGAAAACATGCTTCTAGTTGCAGTCTAGCTGTGTGCGTCACCCGAGGCAGCGCGAAAGCCGGTATGTGGGTACGAAATGAAGAGCCGTCGTTGTCTCTAAGGCCGTATTTATATACGGGCCAGAGGGAACACCTGCTGTCATCCGCTCTATGCCCCGGTAGTAGCCTCTAAATGGCCGCTTTCTCGGACACACATTACTTTATAACACTGTTTTACATTAATTTAGAATCTTCGTTATTTTTCTACGGAGTTGAGTAGGCTTTACTCACAGAAAACTTTTTATCCCACCCATATGTAAACTTTGCCAACTAGAATTTTTAGAATGGAACTGACAGCAGACCATGATCTCTGAACTACATCTTTAAAAGACCTTGTATTGATTGGTATTTACATCAGAATTTTGTAACTTCTTATATCTCTATTATTTAAGGTGTTTACTCACTTGCTGTAACAGAACTATTAACATAACTGATACTTAATCTACTACAAACAAGGACGTTTTTGTTCCAAATTTAGTTTTCAGTAAATTACTCGAAAACAATTAGAGGTAGCTTAATGGGGTCACATAGTTACTGCTTTTATATTGAACTGAAGCGTCATACAAATTTCCATATTTCTAAGTCTAATCTTTAGCGCCATTAAGTTTTTGTAAAAAGACCGATTTTGAGCAATCTTGTAACAGTTGATTTTGACATACATTTGCACATTCTGACCATTTTTTGGCTTCCTAGCTTTATCATTTAGCGTAACTTATTTCTTTCTTAAAATGATGCATTTCAGGAAATATATACATGTAAGCTCTTTAAGGTTTGACAATTTAAACATTAATATACTGAATCACATGTTGACAAAGTTTGGGAAAGGAACTTTAATTTTTAATTTCATTCTTAAATTATGACGCAATTCTTGTATGTCTCGCACAGCCACGTTATGATGACGTGGCGCTAATAGCAGTGAACTGGGTTAAGTCCAGGACCCTCACTCGCCTCTGTGTCTCATAAACGATACAGCACTTGTTTCACCAAAAGTAGAGATATGTTTAATTAAACTACAAAAAATGTAACCCAAAACTTTAAACGCGTTTCTCTCCAAACCGTATTTTTCAGATTGGCGGGAAACATGACTTGAGAACAGTATGTACGATTTTGATCAGAATTTGATGGTAGAATCCTAAATTGAATTTATCAGCATACTAAGCCTTTTTGCAACGTCTTCAGGTTTATTTTGGTGCACACTTTTGTCTCGATTTTGTGGGCGTAGAAAATATTTGTTTCATCACTCCACCATTTAATATTTTTCAATTATCCTACCTATGCTGATATAAAATATACTGAAAATGACTTATATGGTGTGTTCGCAAATTCCCGTTACAAACTTCTGGGATTTGTCGAGGGGAGTGAGTACATAATACTTAGAATAGGAAACCACGTCTGGAAACGTACCGTTTCCGTTCTATTACGGTTTCAGTTCAGATCTGTTACGCTTCTAAGTCTGCTGAGGGCAAGACAGAAGTGTGGGAGTTGCTTGTCCTCGTATGCGATAGGGTATACAGGATGACGCGTTTTCTCTTGTAGGGTCGCAAGCAAAGAGTAAATTACGAAACTCCTCTAATGATAGACGAAGATATGCTGGCAGAAGTTTTGGCCTTTGCAATAGACGTTGAAGAGACGCCATGTGGGATGGATAGTGTGTACCAGTATATGCTTCGTAGATACAATGTCTGTAACGATGTTGGTGATGGCCACATCGTGCCGCTGCTGTGATGCATCAGTACTGTTCTCTACGTACAGTACGCTGGATTCTCCTTTGATTTGAAATAATGTAAACACCTAACGTTTAACTTTTAATAGAAGCTAATGTGATTAAGAGATGATGGAGTTTTCGTTAGGTTTATTTTCGAATTGTTACCTAGTAACTGTACTGCATCACACCTAATTCAGTTTCTCAGGCAGAAATGCGTGAGTTAAACATTTGAATTCAAACCGTCGTAGAAAGGAAAAGGAACGATTTCAGACTTGGGTTCGTATTCAGAATTTTATGTACTCTCTCCCCTCTACAAGTCCCATAAGTTTCTAGTAGGAATTTCCGAAAACCCGAACAAAATTAATTTGTTGCCTGTCCAATAGGAAGCCTTAGCGAATTACCGCAGATGACCAACGCTCCGGTTGCAAGTGGTCCTTCTGTCTGGTTGAGTGGTTGCAGGAAGCGTCCGATGTGGACACAAAAACGATTTATTAAATACGAAAGTACAGCGAATAACGCTACGTCATTAGATTCACCGTTATTTCTTATTGTATTTGAAAAAGGCGAGAAGATCACCTTTTCTCATTTGTTCCAGGAGCGCTATCCTGTTCATAGTTTTAAACTCAGTAGATGTGCATAATTTCTAAACTCAGTAGATGTGCATAATTTCTAAACTCAGTAGATGTGCATAATTTCTAAACTCAGTAGATGTGCATAATTTCCTTAATTTGTGACAATCGTAAGATCGGTTCGCCTCGGTAGTAGCAGACTCCCCTAGACCCGAAAATGCTTTTTTAGACGAAACCATGAGGATATTACGGAAGATTGGAAATTAAATAATAGTCTCATTGGACACAGATTTTTAATGCAGTCGATATTATTTACGTATCATATCTTGCCATATCAATATGGAATATAATCCCGTCAGTCCAAACTGTTTCGAGACTGGTTCAACACAACGTAGAGAAAATTTAAGCTGACGTGTTAATGTTCCTGGTATACCACATACTCTTCTTCTACTTGGGTACAACGCGTAGAACGTTTATACAGCCATGCGACACTGTCAGAAATATTCTTCTTTCTTCGGAACGTTCTTCAACTCGCGAATCACATTCGCACCCTCCTCGGTTTTGGAGTACCATCAGAGAGCAATTCCTGCCTTTGCAGTTTTGTGTTAGGTTCTTACTGAGTACACTAAGCCTCGTCATATGTGATGATTCTCTTCCAGAAACGAAATTTCAGTGTTTTTCAATTCAATCAAGTCGCATCAGGCGTTCAATAGTCTTAGCTTGTGTTCACGAGTGCTACCTCGACAAACTTTATACACACTTTGCCCTTCTTCAAAACATCCTGGAAAATGTCTTTATTTAGAGACTTTCAGATCTTTGCACGATTTTGATTTGTGGCACAATAATACAGCGGCGCCTCCAGTACTTATCAGTGCTTGCTCAGAACTGCGTGGTCGATTTCACATCTGTCGATTACAATTGTTAGTTCAAGCTACCGCTGTAGTTACTGCTCTTATACACCCCAGGAATAAAATCAGGCTCGGAACTTCATGGACGGACGGGGAATGAACCCTCGTATTCGATCATGCCACAGCATGTATAATTCACTGTACTCCATTTTTGGTTCTTGCGTTGTTTTTTCCTTGATGTATACAGACACTTCGTTGGTGGTTATTAACCGAAACCGTCAGTAATAACGGAGGAGGTATAGACCGATGCGTGGCAAGCTCTTCACAAAATACTCAACTGCTGCTGGCAATAGCTTTCGAAAAGTGTTTAGAAGAAAAAGCAAATCAAAAAATATACAAACGTAGTGTTAAAATGCAGCTAATACTTACAACAAGGGTGTAGTACCTTGAGCATAATGTCGATCCTACGAGAAGCTGTTTTTGGCTGTTCATGTAATGTCGTCGTAGCACCAAAATACTAGCGAAATGCAGGAAGCATGTTAGAAGACAGATGATTGGCGCTAGGACTGCTAAGTGGCCTTGAAAGTAAATAACGTTGACGTATTATTTATAGATTGAAAATTATTAAGAAATTGTGTTTTGATTATGCTGTTGGCGATAAATCGCTGGAAACGCCAACGAGCGCAAAACGCCTAGAATTACACGTGAGCTACCGAAACGGACACACACAATAAGACAAAAAAGAAAAGAGACAACGCATTATCTGAACCGGACGGAAATTGGTAGATGTGATATACATATATAAACAGTCAAATGTCTAAAAGTCAGGAAAGTTGGAGAGAAAGAGATTCACAAGTTGAGCAGGTCAGTAACGCGTTGTTACACTTCAAGCCTTACACAAGCGGTCATTCTGATTGGCATTGATTGATAGGGTTGTTGGGCTTTCTACTGAGGGATATCGTCCCAGATGCTGTCCAACTAGCGCATTACGTCAACTAAATCCGCAGCTGGTTAGAGGATCCTGCCCATAATGCTGCAAACGTTCTCAACAAAGGAAAATTGGAAGCACGACAGTCGCCAACTGATGTGGCCTGATGGCTTAATGTGAATCGTTCTGTTGTTCCTCGGATGTAGCAACAGTCTATAGAGATCGAAACTGTAGCCCGATGGCCAGGTCAGAGCCGACCACGTGACATCAGAAGGAGAGGAGCGTTATTTGGCTCTAAGAACACGACGGTACCGCCTTAGTACTGTACGGCAACTGGAATCTGACCTCGCAGTGGACTCGTCAATATGCCACCGGGACCGTCGAACAGTTAGCCAATGTTCTTTTCACAGATTCGTTTCGATTTGGTCTGGACAGCGATTCTGTACGCACTCGCGTCTGGAAGTAACGTGGAACACGATTTCTGGACCCAAACATTGTGAAGAGAGACCGGAATCTAGGAGGGTCCCTAATACTAAGGGCAGTGATTATGTTTACCGCTTGCACTGCTCTTCATGAAATTGTGCGGGGGAATCGGCGAGATTTAACTGCTGTCAGGTTTCGTGAAAGACCTTGTGTCCTCGTGTGCGGTTGTTGCGAGGCGCTGTGGACCCAGACTTCGTAATGATGGACAATAATGCTAGATCTCATAGAGCACGAGTGATTAATGCTTTCTTGGAAATTGAAGATAATCTACGCATGGGGTGGCCTCCTCGTTCTCTTCGTTAGAATCCCATAGACCATGTCTGGGATGCAGTAACGAGACGGATTGTATCAAGTCAGCATACACCAACCATTCTCCAAGACTAGTGAGCATCTCTGCAGAAGAAATGGGCTTTAATGCCTCAACGTGAGATTGATGACACTCACAGCATGTCCCGTCGTTGTTACGCCTGTACTGCTACCATCACACACCATACTGAGCATATTAACCAGTTATTGGATTGTGAGTGCAAATCCGTTAAGTTGGGAAAAGCAGAGAACATTTTTGTCTACCGTTACTCATGTTGCAGTTGTTTACGTTATGTACTCTCTACATTGCATCTACTTTCAAAAATGGCTTTGAGCACTATGGGACTTAACGTCTTAGGTCATCAGTCCCTAGAACTTAGAACTACTTAAACCTAACTAACCTAAGGACATCACACACATTCATGCCCGAGGAGGAATTCGAACCTGCGTCCGTAGCAGTCACGCGGTTCCGGACTGAAACGCCTAGAACCGCTCGGCCACCGCGGCCATCATATCTACTTTACTATCACCCGTTTATACTGTTTCGCGGAAAAACAAACGCGATCTTGCAAAACCTCTGTCTGTTGCTTTAATTTTGGACACTGGTTATAAAGAATGTAAGACTCTTATTGAGAAACCCAGTTGTAATTTTACAGCTAAAATAACTCTCGTGTATCCCCAAACTTGGTAAGAAACATTCTTGTAGTAACGCTCTACGAACAGGGATATATAAATGAGAAAATGAAATGAATAAAACAATAAACGGGTTTCGAACACTGGACACAGAAGTGAGAGGCCGTGAGGCTGGCCACTATGCCACCAGTAGCGCCGAACATCTACAGATAATGCGAGACGCATGTTGATTTATTTCGGCTCTTGTACTGAACGAAGTTTCTCGGAAATCGGTTTATGACACTTGTGGCGATCTACTCGTTACTGTTACGTTACGACCATGCGGAAAACATTTGGTAGCAAATTATGCGTCTTGTTTGCCGGACGACTGTTAGGCTCAGAGAAAAAGCAACTAACACACAAAAGTAGGTACATACTAGGGCACCAACAATCATAATATCGGCGCCGATACCGCTAACAATCTATATGTAATATGAGTTACGTAAGAAGTATCATCCTTTTTATTTCATGAACGCTTGCAGATATCGAAATGACGTATACCTCAATTGTAGTGTGCTGAGGGGCACGTAATATTTTGTATGGATAATGCTTTGAACTCTGGAGGAAAACGATATATTGGAACAAATACTGATGCAATTTTGTCATAAGATGATATGGTTGGAGACCGTGGCTGTTATTTGAAGACAAATTTTGATGGTGTTGGGACAGCAACCAGCCACAAATTTACTTTCAGTTCCTTTATTCAAAGGGCACGGTTACCGGTTTCGAATCGTTATGTTTCATCTTCAGACGGTTTACATGCTTTCCTTATAACATGTGATGCGTTTTTTACAGATTAATTGTCCTAAAATGTAAATAATACTTTATTATAAGCTGTGTGTGGAGTGCTTATAATTATGTATTATTTATATTTTACGACAATGAATCAGTAAAAAACTAATCACATGCTATAGGGAAAGCATATAAACCGTCTGAAGATGAATCATAACGATTCGATACCGGTAAAGGTGCCCTTTGAATAAAGGAACTGAAAGTAAATTTGTTGCTGGTTGCTGGCCCAACACCATCAACATTTGTCTACAAATACTAATAGTTTTCAATTTAACCGTACACTTTCCACAACTGCTTTCAGTAGCTTTAGGAAACAGGATAACAGTGAAATAGTGCTTGTTAATACTGAACAAGAGGGACTGATAGCCGAGATAGTGGAGATCCAACGAAATGCTGTGCATTTCGTCACAGGATCGTTAAAACAACGTGAGAGCGTTACAGAGATGCTCAACAACCTTTATTGGCAGACGCAACAAAACAGGAATCGTGCAAAATGGAGAGGTTTACTACTGAAAATTTCAAGAGAGTACTTTCCGGGAAGGGTTGACCAACATAATACTTCCACATATGTCCCATGAAATTACCAAAAATATAAAATTCGAGAAATTAGAGCTAATACAAAGCCTTATCTACTGTTGTTCGCTTAAAGCGTCTTCGAGAAAGGATCAGGGAAAGGGGGATCACTTAGTGGTACCGGAAGTATCATTCGTCACATCCGTCATGTGGCTTGTGGAGTATTGATACACATGTAGCTGCAGACACTGAAACCTTTTGCGAAAGAATCAGAGAATTGTACTAAAATTAGAAAGAAATGCTGCCAGAGTCGGCTACTGTGGTGCAGACACCGGCACGCAGAGCTCTCCTGCCAAGTTCCGTCGTTATATGCAGGAAGATAGGTCTAAACTACTAATAAAGGGTGTACATAAAGTCCGGAGGCAATTTCAGTTATTTATTGCACAAGAACCAAACTTTGTACAGATATCACACATACGTCATTTTGAAGAGAAACCCTGAAAGTTTTTTTTTTTTTTTCATGTATACCACCACAGCGTAGTTGGGTATTTAGTCGATAGTCAGCGCTATTCACAAATATGGTGAGTTCAGGTGCGGAGCGAGCTGTTTCATTAAATGGCCTCCCCGATCACAAGATCTCACTCTGTGTGACTTTTTTTCTGTGCGGACACATTAAAGATCTGGTGTATGTACCGCCTCTACCACGTGATGTAGCAGAGCTCCTGGAGAGAATATGGGAAGCGTCTGCCACAGTCGACGATGCCATGCTGGGACGGGTATGGTAAGAATTCTGTTACCGTATTGATGTCTGCCGGGTCACTCATGGTTCGCATATCCAATGTTTCATCATCATCATCATCATCATCATCATTTAAGACTGATTATGCCTTTCAGCGTTCAGTCTGGAGGATAGCCCCCGTTATACAGTTCCTCCATGATCCCCTATTCAGTGCTAAAATTGGTGCCTCTTCTGACGTTAAACCGATTACTTCAAAATCATTCTTAACCGAATCCAGGTACCTTCTCCTCGGTCTGCCCCGTCTCCTCCTACCCTCTACTGCTGAATCTATGAGTCTCTTGGGTAACCTTGCTTCTCCCATGCGTGTAACATGACCCCACCATCTAAGCCTGTTCGCCCTGACTGCTACATCTATAGAGTTCACTCCCAGTTTTTCTTTGATTTCGTCATTGTGGACACCCTCCTGCCATTGTTCCCATCTACTAGTACCTGCAATCATCCTAGCTACTTTCATATCCGTAACCTCAACCTTGTTGATAAGGTAACCTGAATCCACCCAGCTTTCGCTCCCGTACAACAAAGTTGGTCGAAAGATTGAACGGTGCACAGATAACTTAGGCTTGGTACTGACTTCCTTCTTGCAGAAGAGAGTAGATCGTAGCTGAGCGCTCACTGCATTAGCTTTGCTACACCTCGCTTCCAGTTCTTTCACTATGTTGCCATCCTGTGAGAATATGCATCCTAAGTACTCGAAACCGTCCACCTGTTCTAACTTTGTTCCTCCTATTTGGCACTCAATCCGTTTATATTTCTTTCCCACTGACATTACTTTCGTTTTGGAGATGTTAATCTTCATACCATAGTCCTTACATTTCTGATCTAGCTCTGAAATATTACTTTGCAAACTTTCAATCGAATCTGCCATCACAACTAAGTCATCCGCATATGCAAGACTGTTTGTAAAAAAAAAAAAAAAAAAAAAAAAAAAAAAAAAAAAAAAAAAAAAAAACTTCAGAGTTTCTGTTCGAAATGCAATGCGTATTACATATGCGCAATGTTTACTTTGTGCAATAAATAACTGAGAGTGTTCCCGGTCTTTATGTACACCCTATAAAACCTCATTTCCTATGTGTCTTAGCCACAGGGTCAATTACGATTTCTGTTTATGGCACTGCGGCATATGCTAACTTAAGAAGCAACAGATGGAGCTCAGGAAAACCTGTGTACGTTCCCAATTTTTGTGGAACAACTAAAGTTACGTCAGGCAGTTTTTCATTTGCTTCAATATGGTTCAAATGGCTCTGAGCACTATGGCACTTAAACTC
Organism: Schistocerca piceifrons; assembly: GCF_021461385.2. Classification (NCBI taxonomy): domain Eukaryota; kingdom Metazoa; phylum Arthropoda; class Insecta; order Orthoptera; family Acrididae; genus Schistocerca; species Schistocerca piceifrons. Next base: position 550,337,413 of record NC_060144.1, read on the forward strand.
TGACGTCATCAGTCCCCTAGAACGTAGAACTACTTAAACCTAACTAACCTAAGGACATCACACCCATCCATGGCCGAGGCAGGATTCGAAGCTGCGACCGTAGCGGTCGCGCGGTTCCAGACTGAAGCGCCTAGAACCGCTCGGCCACACCGACCGGTCCTTTCCTTTTCTGCCATAGCGCTGCTTATCTGTCAAAGGCGAAACAGGAACGTCGGTCATTCATATTTCGTAATGCTAAACGGCACTGTTCATGATAAAAAAGAACTTTTGTAGACGACCTGTTTTTGCATGGAGACGCTTGAATGCTTGTTAAAAGTAAAAAGTAAAAAACTGCTGCTGAGCAAATGAGTCGTAGGTACTACATGAATCTTTAATTAGAAGGAAAACACTTTAAAGTAACTAATAATTTTTTTCGGAGTTCATGACGACATATCACCCGCAAAATAAATACTTTTCCTAGGGTGATGTTTTTTTACGCTTTATTTAGACAGACGCTCAAATTTATAACCATCAACTGCAAAGTAAGTTTGCAATCTCTATTACATAGATAAATAGACGAACAGTTGGAACTGCATTGGATAATATGGCGTTGCATGCTGTCGCGATTCGCCGGAGCGTATCGACAGGTGTGGTTGGGGCTTCACAATACATATCATCTTTCAGTGCTGACCATGCAAGAAAATCAAGAGTAGTCAAGTCAGGGGACCTGACAGGCCACTTTAATGTAGCGTTCTGTCCAATCCAATGGTCAGGAAACCTTTCACTCCTCATTAGCGTTGTTTTGAACCACGTGCACTGTTGCTTATTGAGTGGTACGTCTTCTAGAAGAAATGATAGAATATTCGTAAGAAAGTGTGCACATTTATTTCCATTTAACCCCAAACTATGAAAGTAGGACAGTTGGTCAAGGGATAGCATCTTTTACTACTAATCAAAACGTTTTCGGTTCCGAGTTCGAACGCCGCCATTGCTTAAATACTGAAAAAAATTCTTCAGCAATGGCGGCCGAAGAATTCTGGTGTAAGAAGTCACCCTCATTCTACCAACGGACTTCCTAAAGGGGGCGGATAAGCAGACAGTTTCAGGGCGCTCTCTTCCCCATGGGATGGGAAACTGCCCCTAAAAGGCGGAAGAATTAGCAATGATCTACAGCATGAGAATGCCGAAGGCAATGAAATGTACTGCGTTAGACACATAATGTGTATTCGCAGGACATGCGACTTGTAACTGAAAAAACGTTATTATGATCTCTCCACTGGAAAAAGATTTCACAATAGTCCCCCATTCGGATATCCGAAAGGGAACTGCGAAGGGAGAGATGACCATCAGAAAAAAATTCAGTAACCAACGAAAGGATACCGTTCTACGGGTCTGGGAGTGGAATGCCAGAAGTTTGTAGTTGGGAGGGAAACCGGAAAACCTGAAGAGAGAAATGCATATCCTCGACCAAGATATAGTGGCGGTCAATGAAGTGAAATGAAAAGAAGACAAGGATTTCTGGCCTAATGAGTATAGGGTAATATCGACAACAGCAGAAAATGGTATAACAGTAGGAGGATTCGTTATGAACAGGAAAGTAAGACGAAGAGTGCGATAATGGGCATAGCATCAAAGTCGATAGCATACCAACACCAACAATAATAGCCTAGAGACACATGCCATTGTAGCATGGAGAAGATGAACAGATAGAGAAAGTATATGAGGATATTGACAGGGTAATACAGTACATAAAGAGAGATGAAAATATAGCAGTCACGGGGAAGTGGAATGCAGTTGTGGGGAAAAAATAAACTACAGAATTACGGGCGAATATGTGCTTGGTAATAGGAATGAGAGAGGAGAAACACTGGGTTCTGCAACAAATTTCAGCTAGTAACAGCGAATACTCTGTTCAAGAGTCATAAGAGGTGGAGGTATACATGAAAAGGGCTGGGAAATACGGAAAGATTTCAGTTACGTTATCATAGTCAGGCAGAGATATTGGAATCACGTACTGGATTGTAAGGTGTACCCAGGAGTGGATGTAAGATCACAATTTAGTTGTGATGAAGTGTAGTCTGAAGTATAAGAGACTAGTCAGGAAGATTCGTGGGGCAAAGAAATGGGATACGGTAGCACTAAAGAATGAAGTACGCTTGAAATTATCTGACGCTATAGATACTGTAGCAATGAACAGCTCAGTAGACACTTCAGTTAAATTAAGAATAAGAGTACAAGCAGGTGGAAAGAGTGCATTGACAGCCTCTATGAGGGGGAGAATTTGTCTGGTATCGTGTTAGAAAAAGGAACAGTAGTCGATAGCGAACAGACAGCAGATCCAGTATTACAATCATAAATTAAAAGAGCCTTGCAAGAATTAAGATGAAATAAGGCAAAAGGGATACATAACATTCCATCGCAATTACTAATATCGATGGGGGAGATGGCAACGAAGTGACTATGCGCGGTGGTGTTAAAAGGTATGAGACTGACGAAAAACCACGAGAGCCGACAAGTGCGAGAATTTTCACACAATCAGCTCAACAGCTCGTGTATCCATATTACGGTATACAAAAGACAATGTAAAGAAAATTCGGAATCTGTTGGATGACGATCAGTTTTGCTTTAGCAATCATAAAGGAAGATATTTCTGAGAATGTACATCTGGAATGCAGCATTGCATGGTACTGAAACATGGACTGTGGGAAGAGAACCGAAGCAGTTGAGATGTGGTGCTGCAGACGAATGTTGAAAACTATGTCGACTGATAAAGTAAGGAATGAGGAGGTTCTGCACAGAATCGGAGAGGGAAGGTATATGTGGAAAACACCGAGAAGGAGGTGCAGGATGATAGGACATCTGTTAAGACATGAGGGAATGACCTCCACGATACTAGAGGGAGATATGAAGGGCAAAAACTGTAGAGGAAGACAGAGATTGGGATACATCCAGCAAATAATTGAGGACGTAGGTTTCAAGTGATATTGTGAGATGAAGAGGTTGGCACAGGAGAGGAATTCGCGGCGAGCCACATGAAACCAGTCAGAAGACTGGTGCCCCCCCCCCCTATACCCCCCTCAAAAAAGCACCAGGAAGGCAGTTCTGATATTGATGTTGATAATGGAAGAAACACTGATGAAAAGTCAAGGATTTGTCGACCTAAAAAAGGCGTTCAACAGTGTGAAATAGTAAAAGATGTCAGAAACTCTGAGAAATATAGCAGTAAGCCACAGCGAAAGGCGGATAGTATACAATCTGTACAATAACCACGCGGAAATAATAAGACCAGAAGATCAAGAACGAAGAGAGGAAGATAAGGATGTAGTCTTTCAACTCTATCGTTTAATCTATACATCGAAGAAGCAATGACGGAAATAACAGAAAGAATGAAGAGGGTGATTAAAATTTAACGTGTCTGGATACCAATGATAAGATTCGTTGTAGACGTCTGTATCCTCCTTGCATCTGAAGAATTACAGGATCTGTTTAATGGACAAATGAGCACAGAATATGGATTGAGAATAAAGCGAAGGAATACTAAAGTAGCGAAAATTTGCGGAGAGGTATCAGTGAGAAATTTAACATAAGAATTGGTGTCCGCAGCTCTTGGTCTAGTGGCTAGCGTTGCTGCCACTGGACGACGGGGACCCGGGATCGATTCCCGGCCTGGTTGTGGATTTTCTCTGTCCGGGGACTGGGTGTTCCTGTGGTCCTCATCATTTCATCGTCATTCTTGAAAGAGGCTAGATTGGACTGTATACAGTCTGGGAATTTGTACGGGCGCTGACGACCACGCAGTTGAGCTCCCCCCAAACCAATCATCATCATCACAATTGGTGACACAAAGTAAATCAAGTTTAGGTGCTCTGCTACCTATGCAGCTAAATAACTCATAACAGACGAACCAAGGAGGACATAAAAAGCAGACTAACACCGGCAAAAGGGCATTCATGGTCAAGGGAAGTCTACTAGTGTCAAACATAGGTCTTAAGGAAGAAATTTTTGAAAAGAGGGCCAGAAGAGAATCAAAGAATTTGAGATTTGGTGCTACAGAAGAATGACGAAAATAATGTGAACTCCTAAGGTAAGGAATGATGATGTTCTCCGCACAATCGGCGAGGAAAAGTATGTATTGGATTGCAAGTACTACTCTGAGGTCAAGTGGTTGCCACAGAATAAGAACTGGTAGCGGGCAGCAATAAACCATTCAGAAGAAGAAGGATGTCCTATGATTGCAGACCATACGTTTACCCACCACGGACGTTGGTGTACCTGACGAAACTAATGTGGATTTCCCGCAGCAAAATATTGCGTGTTAGATAAATATACATGACCATGGTTCGCAAACGCTACGTCGTCGGTAAGGAGGACATGATGGATAAACATTAAACATAACGTCGTCTCCCAGGCGCTGCAGAGCAAACCGAAAAAATTCTATATGACGTTCGAGATAAGATCCACTGCGCGTCTGATGGAGTGACAGATGTGAATAACACTGTTCTGGAAGATCCTACATTCCCCGGCTGACAAGCGTAACATCATCATGTGTTCTGTAAGTTGCAGTCTTCGTCCTCGTCCTCTGTTTGACGTTGAAGCTGCCTGTTCATAAGAATGACCTAACAATTCGTGAAAATGGATAGAGCAATGGACAACGACGCTCAGAATAGAAATCCCTACACGTCGTATCTTTTCGACAGCCTTCCTGTGATATTCGCTACAAAAAAATTAGCATCCCTACTTTCTGATTCGTATAAAAGTCAGCATGCAAGGAATTCTGAAGCAGAAATGACCTGCCGACAAACGTCAGAGTTCCTGCTAGTTCTGCAGTGCAGGCAAGTATACAATCGATAGGATTCATACGACTACGTAGCCTGGCATAAGCGTGTTCACTGTAGGATATTATCCCCAGAGGAATTCGTCTGAGTTCTACCTTGGCAGCTCCTGGAAGGCGAACCACCTCTGTCCAAGACCAGCAGATTGCCAGCTTGGGGGGAAACGCTGATCTAGTGGCGGCAAACACGGAAGCTATCGCATATCGCAACACGGGGGAACGACCGAGTGCCCAGGTCTCCAAGCAGAGCATTATGAAGTCATGGAAGCCGAGATAAACCGTCGTACTAGTGACAGAGCAGAGTAGGCTAGGTACAACGCCATTTTAGGTATTCTGTTGTCGAGCCAACAGAAAAGAGCCTCTGAAAGCTAAAACTGCGAAGAGCTGGAGTCACTAGGAGAGCTGACAGCGAGGGAAGAGGGAGACCCGGGTGATGAGTGCTGACTGCCGAATACCCCATGCGCAGTCTGACCTTTCGTCGTCTGCAACTATTCAATGTAGGGAAGGCTATGGAGGTAGACTCTGCGAACTCTTAGCTGTCTTCGATCGTCTATGGAATCATGACACTAACTGCAATGATGATGATACTGCGCACGGAGGCTGACATTACACCTCAGGCCTGCTGCAGACTTGACTTGTGTGACTTGGACGCTGTCTGTCATCCGCCTTCGAGTGGCAAGTTGTCGCCGACGCTCATCCCATTCCTGTGGCAGAAGCCGATGGTGTTGGCTCTTGTCTCATAAACGTGGGCTGAGAGCCGACCCACAATACCTACACCGCCGTATCATTTACACAGCATTTCTGTGATATTCACTGTAATAGAATGTAGCTTCTCTAACTTCTCATTCGTGTACATATCTGCATGTGAAGAATGTAGAAAAAGAAGTGACCTGCCGACAGACGTCACAGTTCTGCTAGTCCTGCAGTGCAGGCAAGTATACAGTTTGAAACGTCCCCTTAGAAAAAGTAATGAATGATTGTGCTGATAAACCCCTTGCGTTATTTGATTTTCAATCATCTGAGCAAAACTGAATGTGCACAGACATTTCTCTCTTTACTTATTCAGATCGTCAATAAACTGACACACAATATTTTTAGCACAACGCAATCTGACTTTCTATAATCCCTACAAAAGAATGGCGCTGGCTAACAATAACCTATACCTTTCATGAATCACTTACCTCACAAAAGTCTTCGTTACTCGAACTACTGCATACATATAAGATTCTAACTACTGAAGTCACTAACTGCTGATAGGCATAGTTAGCAAATGAAATATTTTGATAGAGAACAAACAATGTATTTACCTTAATAGTGTTCAAAAGTTTTTATATATATATATATACATATATATATATATATATATATATATATATATATATATATATATATATATATATATATTATTGGTGTTTTGCCCTTAAAGAGCGCATTTGGACTAAACTACATGGCCAGTTCCTTTTGCTGCCTTCCTTGCTGCCCAAACTTCCCTCATTCGCTCGCTGTGTTTCTGTTTCCGGTCCTCTGTCCATGCTTCTTGTCGGCTTCGTGTCTTCGGCTTCATCTTGATTGCCTTTTTGGTTGCCCATATTTCTTTCATCTTCTGGCTGTGATCTTGCTTTCGTTCTTCGGTCCATTTTATGCCTGTTCGTTTGTCGCATTGTATCTCATGTAGTTTACTTTTCTTAATGATGTTTCTGAACTTTATTCTGTCGTTTATTGTGTCTGCTGTTATGTTGAGCTGGTTCAGGTCGTTTTCTACCTCTGCCACCCATTTGTTGTTTCTAGTGGTTACCCAGTCAAAGATCTGTTTGGTCAGCCTGTGTGCATTCTGTATAGGTGTCCATAGAATTGTAGTCTGCGTTTTCTAATCTTTTCTGTGATTGTCTCCGTATGTTTGTACAGTTCCTCTGTAGGTTTCTTGATCCATATTCCATTGTTGTTAGTTGCGCCAAATATTTTTCTAAGTATTTTCCGTTCTACTTTTTCTAATTGTCTGATACGTGTATGCCCTCGGATTAGTGTGGTCTCTGCTGCATATAGTGCCTCGGGGAGCACCACCGTGTCGTAATGGCGTAATTTGGCTTTTTGTGAGATAGACTTCTTGTTGTAATGATTCCACACTACTTTGTATGCCTTGTCCAGTTTAGTCTTTCTTTCTTCATTTGAGTCTCTGTTATGTCCACTCATTTGTAGTGTTTCACCGAGGTATTTGAAGTTTGCTGTTTTGTAAATCGTGCCATACTTTGTGTTCAGAGATGAGAGTTTCTTTGTGCTCATAAGCTGTGTCTTTTCGTAAGAGATCTGTAGTCCAGTTTTGGAAGCGATTTCGTGCAGTTTTTCAATAGCGTCTTTTGTTTCCTTTATACCTTTCGTGACAATCGCCAAATCGTCTGCAAATGCCAGGCATTTAATCTGTAGGTTTCCTAAGGTTATCCCCTGTTGTGATGTTTCCCATTCTTTTATGACCTTATCTAACACCAGATTGAAAAGGAGAGGTGAGAGGCCATCGCCTTGTCGGACACCTGTGCGAATTTCGAAGGGCTCTGATAGTTCCCCACAGAACTTTACTTTGGAGGTCGTGTTGGTTAAAGTTTGCTCTATGATAGCCCGTGTTTTGTTGTCTACTTTGTATTCTGCTAGAATTTTGAAGAGAGTTTTCCGGTCGATAGAGTCGTACGCCTTTTTGAAGTCAACAAAGGTAATGATCAGGTTCTGTTTGTGTTGTAAAATCATTTTCAGGTTCCAAATTTGTTCCGCACAAGACCGCCCTTTACGGAAGCCTGCTTGGTATTCCCCAATCAAGTGGTCGGTTTGGCATTCTAGTCTGTTCAGTAAAGCTTTAGAGAGGATCTTGTATGTGACCAGTAGTAGGGATATTCCTCTGTAGTTGTTCGGGTTAGTCTTGTCACCATTTTTGTGTAGTGGGTGTATCAGGGCAGTTTTCCAGTCGTCAGGAATTTTCATGGTCTTCCAGATGTCTTCCAAGATCCTGTGGATGTCTTTGGTGAGTTCTGGGTCTTGTAACTTCCAGATTTCCGCGATGATGCCATCTTCTCCTGGTGCTCTACGATTCTTGAGTGACTTTATTATTTCTTTAACTTCTTCTAGAGTTGGAGGTTCACTATCTGGATTGTATGTGCTCGTTCCTGTCATCATTTCTTCCATGGGGGGGGGGGGGGGGGGGTCCGTGTTGAGCAGTTTTTCAAAGTACTTTGCCAGAATGTCACAATTGTTTTTGGTATTGGTTTCTAGGGTTCCATCCGGTCTTCTGAAGCACAAGTTGGGTGGTTGATATCCAGTCATATTTTCTCTGAACGTTCTGTAGAAGTTTCTTGTATTGTTCTTCATGAAGTCCGATTCGATCTCTGTCAGTCGCCGTTTGTCATACTGTCGTTTTTCACTGCGAATGATTTTGCTTGAATGCTTCTGTGTTTTCAAGAAGTTCATCCAATTCTCTTGGGATTTATGGCAACTAAATTTTTTCCATGCACTGATTCGTTGGTCAATAGCTTGGTCACATGTGTGGTTCCACCAACGGTGTTTCCGTGTTCGTGGTGCTTGTGCTAGTTTCATGGCCTCTCGGATTCTTCGTGAAAGTTGTGTCCAGTCTGTCGTTTTCTCCATTTTAATTTTGTGTAATATTTGTGTCTGGTTTAAAGTAACGTATTCTGGATCTGGTCTAACAATTTTGTTCTTCTGGAGCTTTTTCTTGGGCAAAAGACGAATCCTGATCTGTAGTAGGTGGTGGTCTGAGTCGAAGTAGCCTTTACAGGTGTCTATGATCAAAATTTCTTTTTGTGAGTCTTTGTGCACTATTACGTGGTCGATTTGTAGTTCTTGCTTTCCGCTGGGGAATTTCCATGTGGTAAGTTTTCGTGTTGGTCTCTTGAATTTTGTTGACATAATGGCGAGGTCGTGGCTTTTGCAAAAGTCTATCAGATGTTTTCCGTTTTTGTTGGTGTCCTTGTGTGGAGTATGTTTTCCTGTGATATGTCTGTATATCTTTTCTTTTCCGAGTTTGGCGTTGAAGTCTCCCAGTATTATTTTGACTCTATGTGCAGGAATTTTTCTGATAGTTTCTTCCATTGTCGTCAAGAAGTCATCAATTTCGTCCGGGTTTTTCCTGTTGTAGTCATTAGTTGGTGCATGTGCGTTGATTATTGTGTAGGATTTATTGGCTGATTTCATTGTGATGGTGCTGATTCTTTCGTTTGGTGACGAAAAGTCGATTATGCTGTCCGTGATGGACCTGTGTACTGCAAATCCTGTGCCAAAAAGCCTTAGGTTTTTCAGTTGTCTCGATGGTTTTCCTTTGTATATTCTGAAATTCTCCGTGTTGAAATGGTCTTCGTCTGTGAATCGTGTTTCTTGCAGTGCACATATTTTGATTTGAAATTTTTCGAGAGTGTCTGTCAGTTGTTTCATCTTTCCTGTCTTCATCAGTGTGTTCACGTTGAGTGTGGCGATGTAGTGTTTGCGTTTGGTCTTGAGGGAGTTTTAGAAGCTCCGATTCTTCTCATGATGTCCGTGAGCCCCCGGAATCCGATGCTCACGACAATCCCAGTCTATTGACTGGGGCCCGGGGTAATGAGATTTTTCTCGTTGTTCCATCATGATGTTTAGTAGTTGGATGTATGGCATGCTGCCGAGTACAACCTGACTTTCCAGATCAGGAGGTTGGTTGAGGCCGCCACTGACATGTGGAGCAGACGCCTTTTGTAGCCGCCCACTGTGGGAACAGACGCTACTAGTAGTTTTGGTCCGCCCCGAGTATTTCATTTCCTCGGTACCACCTATATCTAGGAGGCATTCCCCTATCCGCCGCCTGGGGAGGCGCTCGGTTGCGGGTCTACTAACCGCCCCGAGTTATATATATATATATATATATATATATATATATATATATATATATATATATATATATATATTCATGATATCCAGTATTACATATTTACTCCTTCTGGCGGACACACGTCCAGATCGTCCGCTCTTAAAATTCTGCCATGCCTCTCCCCTCGCCCCACATCCACCGCTGCTGGCGGCTCACCTCCAACTGCGCAACGCTACGTGCTGATCACATCCAACTGCCCAACACTGCAATAGCGAATATTACAACAATGCCAACCTGCCACAGACTGCACACAGCACAGCCAATGATTTTCATACAGAGCGCTACGTGGCGTCACCTAAACAGCCTACTTACATAGCCCCCATGCTCCCCACAAAAAATTTTACAAATTGTTTTGGGCACTCTCCAATACATATTTGTTAAAAAAATTTACCTTAACGCTAACAAATATATCAAATGCACACACGTATGAATACGATGTTGGTCAAAAGCTAAAATTTTCTCACAGTCCATAAAGACAGTCCTGATCATTCATCACAGTATTAATTAAAATTTTATGCACAAAGTCTCAAAAGTAAGAGAAAATGCACACAGAAGTAGTGGATTTCCATGCAGTCTTGAGGAAGTAGTGGTGTCCTTCCTACAGAAAGAAAATGCTGACTCTTGACATGCAGACAGGTAGTGGTCCACAACAGAGCAAACCCACAGCAGATTCAGTTGAAGTTAATATTGGTAGATACGACCCACTGTAGTCCTGGTAGAGGGTATGGTATTGGTGGGCCATCAAAGGTACAGACCCACTGCAGTCCTTGTAGAGACAGCCAGCAGCCATCTGTTGTGACTGTGCAGGTGCACAATCACCATTGAAGAGTCTTGCAGACAATATAGCAAGTCCATAAACCACCACTTGTGCACTCACAAAGTTTTTGGAACTGTCCTTAGAACCAGCAATGCTGTTAACCAGTCCCTTGCTGAATTATTAACACACGAGCAAACAATAACAGTCCAAACTTCTCATATATTGTGAATGTATTATGACCAACAGATATGTGTGCAGTGAAATGAATGCTTACAAGTTACTTAATTTGATAAACTGGTGTCAATTACAATTTTATAACATGAAAATACATTTACAAAGGTACAGAAAACAACATTAAAAACATAATAATACAGATAACATTTGTAGTAATACAGGCTTTACAAAAGAATAGAAATAGACATGTACATCAGTGTTACAGGAATTATGACATAGGTAAATAAATAAAATAATGAGAATAGTTTTCGAAACATTAATTTCGCACATAAGCATTGAAACAGAACAGAATTAATAATGTCTAAACATCTTTACAAAGTAAATAACAAGTTAAAGAATATTGGTAGATACGACCCACTGTAGTCCTGGTAGAGGGTATGGTAATGGTGGGCCATCAAAGGTACAGACCCACTGCAGTCCTTGTAGAGACAGCCAGCAGCCATCTGTTGTGACTGTGCAGTCCTTTGCTGAATTATTAACACACAAGCAAACAATAACAGTCCCAACTTCTCATATATTGTGAATGTATTATGACCAACAGAAAAATTCTACAATGTAACTCCTATCAGATAAACACATAAAGACAGGAACAACACAAATACACAAGGGTACACAAACACATAGCGGAATAACACAAAAGGAATGGACAGGGTTTGTTTTACTGCAGTATTTTGCAAACAAAACGTTCTTTACTTCTTGGAGATCTCCCTTCATTCATAATTTTTCCCAAAGATTCCTATCTATACTTGTTCCTAAACCCTACTGTTTTGTTCATATCCTCTTTCAAAATAATTATTCTTCATTGTATAGCACTCATTTTTGCACAAATCTTTTTCATATAACTTAGCAGTGCATTTCTTCCAATTCATCACAACTCATTCTCTTATACCGCCTACCCCCTCTTAAGCTAACTTAAATCTACTGAGCTCAGATGCATAAATTATGGGATGAGGCAATGCAACAACACAAAACAATTAACACAAATAGCAATGACAAAAATGCAAATTGGCAAAGCAAGCAGCAGTATATCTAAATTAGCAAAGCAAATGCAACATTACAACTAATATGAGCCAATAAGCAACAACAAGAAAAATAAATCAGTAGTAAAACTGGTTTAACAGAGTAATACAAAGTGAAATTCAGTAGCACTATGCCTGGCAAACCGCAGCAGCAAATGCAATAACTTATACCTAAATATGACATAGCTCAAGCAAAAAAATAGTACACTAAAGACAACAATGCAGATAAAGGAAATGTCTATTCACATCTTAGTGTCTATGTCGTTAAAGTGGTGCACCACAACAACTTATTCTACCAAAAAAATTACCAAGTGGTTGAAAAGAAAATTATGTATGCAGTCACTGTTATTAGTCCCTTCTTATAGTTCTTTCAAGTGCTCCTTTCTCGAAGAATGTGGATCATAAAATTATTATTTAATAGATCTGCTGACAGAAAGTGTTCACATTAGCAAATGCATTTAATTTTACTGAATAAAACGAATGTTGCAACACAGCTGGAAACCAGATATCAAATGAAATAAGCAACTATGTAAAGCAAAAAATAAAAACATCATTCAATAGCAATGTGGCATTTCATAAGTCAGTAGCTATTCTCTCAACTCCTGTAGAAAGACACTTGTCATAATCAGGTTTGCAGATGTAAGAAGATTTCCCATCAATTCATAAGCATTTCAGTAAGTATCAGAAAGTATGAGCTCAAAACTGTAATTATATGTTTAAAGTATGAGCGTGTCTTATTTGAAATGCTTCTACGAAGAAATGTCAATAGCGAGGTTAATGGCCTCTCTCTTTATTTCACCTAATGGCTTTTTCTCCAGGCAGCTGGCGCAGTTGGGCGCCCACAACGCATTATGTCAAGGTCACTTAGCTTTCTTACCGAATTATTTACGACAGCAGTTTGCACTACAGTGACAGTCTCAAATAAAAAAAATTCACAGTTCGTAAAATTGCAGTAGAAATGCATAGAAGCGAAATCTTACCAATAGCAGTGTTGTAATATATTCACATGTGGACTAATAAGTCATAACTCTCAAAGTATGATTCTTGGTTTCCAACATACTTTTTCACAAACTAGAGTCCCTAACTTCTATTCATTATTCATATACTTATAAACACGTAATCACATTCCTCATATATGGTAGCATCCCCTTATTGATCATATACATACCTCAACAGCATAATATACATTGTCATCATAATAATCACATCATAAAACCGCATCCAAATCTCAAAGCGTCGTAGCTTTCTCCAATAATTTCAAAACCTAAAAAAAATTCTCTGCTCGTTTCAATAGTGCCATCTACCTCAAACGTATTATAAAAATCATGATCCCATATCAAATACATCATTCAAAGCTCTCATAGTATCACAATGGTTCCGAAATTTATGAAGAGTTCACAAAGTACAGACAAAATACAATTTCATAAGTGTGAAATTATCCATCTGTGTAATTGCGTAAACTTGTGTCACTGACATAGTAAAAAAAAATGTTTGTCTCTCTCAGTTAAATGATCAGATAGCTGTGTAATTCTGTGTTACAGAAATATGGTACCGATGTGTAAAGTTGTTTAAGCAAATACCATATTACCTAGGGCTCCTAGTGCTCGCTACACACTTAATACACAAAGTAAGCGTGTACCCACCGAGGATTAATGTAATTGTACCCTCAGGTGTTAACAGATTACAGCAATGGAATGAAATGTATCACAGAAAACCTTTGTATCTTTGTAACTGAAAAATCTTTAAAAATAAATGTTTTAAGTACAAAATTGATCACTCAAATACGTGTATTGTAGCGCTAAACTGCGCGTCTTGCTGTAAGATAATCTCTGTCATTACTTAAGGGCACAAAAGAAAATGTGCCAAGTGTCGTAATTATCGTCGTCTGTAAGCAAAATTCTGTAGAAGTCAATGTACTTACCTTGTAATAAACAAAAGCGAAATGCTATGCGTATAGATATCGTAGTTATTACGTACAGTACCATGATCAAGAAAGTACTATACTGTAATGTATTGTTGTGGTACAAAAAAGGCTATCTAATTGTAACTATACCACAAAAGTTACTACTAAAACATGTTTTCCTTTCCAGAAGAGATCAGAAAAACTGTGCAGATATAAAACATATACACCGCAAAAGGAACAAATGTGCCAAGTGTCGTAATTATCGTCGTCTGTAAGCAAAATTCTGTAGAAGTCAATGTACTTACCTTGTAATAAACAAAAGCGAAATGCTATGCGTATAGATATCGTAGTTATTACGTACAGTACCATGATCAAGAAAGTACTATACTGTAATGTATTGTTGTGGTACAAAAAAGGCTATCTCATTGTAACTATACCACAAAAGTTACTACTAAAACATGTTTTCCTTTCCAGAAGAGATCAGAAAAACTGTGCAGATATAAAACATATACACCGCAAAAGGAACAATGTAAATTGTGTCACACATTAGTAGCATCGTGATATAATCGTGTAGCTGTCAAATAAGCTAACCACTGTGTCATCTGGTATCTCTCAGAAAGTACTTTAAATCCAGCATTTGTTTTCAAGTAAATCAAAATGTTGCATTAAAAGCTCATTAGCACTACTGGTATATGTTATAAGTATATGAGCCTTATAGTCGTTACATAATCGTGCAACTAACAAGCAAGAATGTACACACACAATAACAATGTGTCATCTGTTCACTATAACAATGCATTCGTAATTACTGACTAAATACGTTCCCTAGGTTCTTGACTGGATAGTTAACTTCAAACGTTGTTGCATGTTAACAGTTTCTATGTGTGACAAAGCGTACTAGTAACGTGAAGTGAAAAATTTTATGGCAAAGACTAAGTTAAAAAGCAGATTATCTCTCAATAAACGGTTTTACATGTGAAATGTGGTGCAATCTTCGACCCTTTCTAGTGTGCAGAGTTTCAACTTCAAAGCAATTATCATGTTCTGTACGTGGGTAAGGAATGTTAAAAACTTTCTCAAGGTTAGCGTCTATGTTATTTTTCTCTGAGCCAGCCAGCGCCTGCTGCCTGCTGTGCGAGTCATTGTCTCTTTGTTGGCGTGCATCGTTATTAGGATTTGCAGATCGAACTTCTACAAATTCACCTGGTCGAGAGGGCCCTGCTCTGTTTGAATCCCGCCAGTTCCGATGATATTTAGGTCTGTCCTTACAATTATATCGCCTGTCGTCATGTCGGTAGAATCCATAGTTTCTTTCTTGTCGGTCAAATAGGTGGAGGATTTCTCCCTAAATCCTAACTGCGCGCTGAACTGTTGCATCTGAAATTATTCTGGCTCCCTTGATAATAATAGTTTTGGTTCCCATATTGTCTGTTTCTATGATTATCTCTGTCATATTCATTACTACGGAAAGGTGATCCTTCCCTGTGATTATTATTACTCTGCCAGTGGTTGTCAAATGGGTGGAGTCTGTTTTGGCCAGGATTTGCGTTGTAAAAATAGTCTTGTGTCCAGTTATTATTTCTCTCATCGCGGAATTGTGACGGATGCGGCCTATTGTTGTTGTGTTTATGTTCTCGTGTCCCGCGATTGTTATTGTCAACTTCCAATTCTTGTAACAGTCCCTGAAAAGTTTCAACGACGTCTTTGCAACGTCCTGCCAAAATAATATGTCGTAAATGTTCGGGCAATTTGATTAAGCAAATGTGGATGAGTGTTTGGGTTTGGGTTTGAGTTTGACAGGTACTGACTCTTGTGCAACATGTCTTCAATATATTTCACAAGACTGAAAAATTCAGATTGTTCGAAATGTTTCATCATTATGATGCTACGTTTTACTCGGTCTTGTGTAGCTTGAGACCAATATGCTGAGAGGAAGGCATGATAAAATTCTCCTTCACTGTGACAATCGTGAATGACCGACTGCATTCTTACAGCTGGTTCATTCACTAAGTAGCCACACATAAATTCTAGTCTGTGCTCTAATGACCAGTTGGGAGGAAAACAATGAGAGCATTGATGAAGCCACGCTTGTGGATGAATGTCGTGGCCAGAATCCTTAAATGTTTTGAATGTTTTGAATTTACGTGTAGTAATGAACAGCTTATAGGGAAAATCATCATGTCGGCGATACGCATATCGGTCATTGTTACCTCGTTTCGGCGGTTTCATCTCAAAATTCGGTGTACCTTGTCAAATTCTTTCATAATTTCATAATTTCCGAAGCGCCCTGTGTTATTATTTTGTGGCTGTTCCGAATTTCTATGTCCCTCTTCCCGTATTGGAGCGTGAGAGTCCTCTGAAATATGTAATTCTTGTATTACCTGTGTCTTATCTTGTACTTCCCGGATTTCTCTTTGGTGTTGCGTATTAATTTGATTCTGATTTTGTTTGAATTTCCAAATTTGTATATACTCCTCTGTGTCAGTGTCATTCAAATCATCATCTACCTTTGTAGATAAATTATTTAACTGATCCGAAAGTTCGGCTACTTTCTCCGATAGTGAACTGATTTCCTCAGTGTGTTTTTCTGATCCAAGTTTCAGAGTGTCCATTTGTGTTGAAAGCGTATCTATAATGTCCTTTAAGTTTCCTTGAGTTTTTGCAAGTAGCATAACCGAATCGGTAGATGCAACTGAATCAATTTTAGCTTGCAAGGTGTCGTGATTTTCATGAAAAATAGTCTGCAGTTCCTTTATGGCTGCTTCGTGATTCTGTAATGCATTTTCATGACGCGAAAAAATCGGTTGAAAATGCTCAAAAATTTGTGTTTTTACGTCATTACACACTTTTTGACACTTCGATTCGATTTTAAGTAACTCAGCAGTTAAACCTTCACGTGTTTGTTCAAGCGTTTGCTCAATTGTGTTTAACTTTTGAAGATTTTGCTCCATTGTGTCTATCTTGTGTAGCTGTTGCTGTGTTCGTTCTTGATTTTGTTCCATTCGTTGCATGATTTGCAACAGCAATGTATTAGTGTCTGGAACTTGTTCCTTTGTGTTTATCGGCAGTGCATAACAGGCAACATTCGCATTTTGAAAGGCAGAAAATGTGTCTTGACTTGATCGAGAAACAGGTAATGACGCAAAACCTGAATCTGCAGTATTTGCAAGATTTTGTCCTGTCATTTCGGATTCCTGAGGCGAGCTGATGCCGACCGATCGATCCACATTGTTCATGATATCCAGTATTACAAATTTACTCTTTCTGGCGGACACCCGTCCAGATCGTCCGCTCTTAAAATTCTGCCATCTCTCTCCCCTCTCCCTACATACATCACTGCTAGCGGCTCACCTCCAACTGCGCAACGCTACCCGCTGTTCACATCCAACTGCCCAGCACTACAATAGCGAATATTACAACAATGCCAACCAGCCACAGACTGCACACTGCACAGCCAGCGATTTTCATACAGAGCTCTACGTGGCGTTACCAATATAAAAACCTAAACAGCCTACTTACAAGTTGAAGGCATTCATACAATGATGCAGTCTGGCATGGGTGTGCATACAACGCAATAGCGATTACTGACTGATTTGCCTTTAAATCTTAGGATATTTCTCGCATTCTTTTGTGAAGAATATGTTGCATCCGCCATTTGACAAGGTCCGGTGGGTTCTTCACATTTTTCTTTTTCTTCGTGGAAGGATCACTTAGGACCACGCGTAATCAACATTTGTTTGCCTTCCTTTTCGCCTAGTATTCCTTTGTAAGCAATGAATGGGCTAGCTTTCGTTGCGTAGACCACGTATGTCGGTTAGTTTTCTCTCTTCTTCCTCAAAACCCCGTGAGTTTGTGATTTTTCTGATTTCATTTCTGTCATGTATATTTTGAGACACTAATTCTCACAGGTCTTTTTCCGTCTGTTTCTACCAGTTCGGTCTTGTAGTATTGTTCTTTAAAAATGTATGGATTTTGGGCATTAACTTGTTTGAGTCCATTATTTCTAAATGCCCCATGAACTGGATTCCTATGTGTATTGTGTCTGTTATTTTGGAGATACTTTTACATATTTCAGCATTGGGTTTTGGATAATCCACACCATCTTTAGTTCTTGGTCCTAGGACTTTCCTCATTATTTTACGTTCTTTCACATCTAAATCCCCTATTAGTGTTCTGTGTTGATGGTTTAGTGTCTCAGGTGCGCAGAGAACTTCGGGTTTAATTACTGTTGTGTGATGTATTTTGCAGTTCCACGAGAGACTCTGTCTGTTATAAACGTTTTTTGCTAACTGAAACGCCGTATCCATTATTTCGACTCTGGATCTGACAGATTTTTTTCATTACAATTTTCTGCATCCCATTCAACTAAATATTTAAATTATTTTACTCGAGAGATGTAGTTATTACCAATTTTGAGATCATAAGGTGCATCTTTGATGTCAGTCATAAATTTAATTTTTTTAAATGAAATTTCTAATCCTATTTTTGCTACCTGCTCTTGCAATGATTCTGTTTCTGTGCATCCGTAATGACTTTGGCGATCAGTGCCATGTGGTCAGAAAATTCTAAACAGACTAATTCTATATGACCTTACGTTTTGGTCCCAGTCTGTGTGCTGGTGCACCTGCTTTTCTCCGTTATTGAACAACTTTTTAGGAGCACAATTGAAGAGCACTGGGGACAGTCCATACCCTTGTCGTACTCCTGTGTGTATTTCAAATTTTGTGCTCAATTCTCCCATAAATTTTACTTTGGATTTGGTCTCCGTTTCTTTTATGATGTTTGTTGTCTTTTGATCTAGTCCAAATTCTGCTAACACT
Source organism: Schistocerca piceifrons (assembly GCF_021461385.2). Lineage (NCBI taxonomy): Eukaryota > Metazoa > Arthropoda > Insecta > Orthoptera > Acrididae > Schistocerca > Schistocerca piceifrons. Next base: position 550,355,850 of record NC_060144.1, read on the forward strand.
TCAAAAAGGATTCTCGGGCTGTACTGTCATATGTTGACAAACGTGATGACATAACTTTTGTTTCAAGTACTATGCAAATATTTCATCGAGTTTTTCAAGGTAAGGATTTGTTCTACGCCTGATCGACCTTTTCTGAATCCACCTTGGTATTCGCCTAGTTTTGAATTCAGCTGAGGTTCTGCTTGGTTTAGTATGGCTTTAGGCAGAATTTTGTATGTTATTGATAATAAAGAGATTCCACGATAGTTGTTGGGGTCTGTTTTACTTCCTTTTTTGTACAGAGGAGATATGATTGCTGTCTTCCAATCTGTGGGGATATTTTCAGTTTTCCCGATTTCATGTAGAATTTCTTTGAGTTTTGCAATAAGATTTTCTCCTGCATTTTTCCGTAATTCTGCGATGATTTGGTCTTCTACTGATGCTTTGTTATTTTTCAGTGACTGAATTATCTTTTTAATCTCCTGTAAGCTTGGTGTCTTTGAGTCTGGATTTCGTTGTGTATGACGGAAATCAAATTTTTCTGTAGGCTTTCCACAATTCAGAAAAGTATTTTGCAAGAATTTCACAGTTTTCGGTGTTGGTATGGGCAATTTTTTCCATGTTCATTTTTATATTGGAGTGACGGACGAGAGTACGTTGTTAATTTTTGTTTGAATACTCTGTAAATATTTCGGGAATTGTTTTTCTTGAAATCATTTTCTATGTCTTGTAATTTTTTGTCTTCGTGTTGTTTACGGACTGTTCGTATTGCTTTTGTGACTGTTTTCCTGGTATCTTTGAGATTTTCCAGGGTCTTTTGATTTTTGTTACACAACCAATTTTGCCACTCCTGTTGTCTGAGATTTAGCAGTTGATCACACTTATCTGTCCACATGAGTGTTAACGTGTTCTTGTTTGCGGTGCTACAGTTTCAGTTGCTTTTAAAGGTCCTGCTGGCAGTTGTTGGCAATTTTGTGATTTTAAATATTGTATTTGTTTTGTAAATTGTTCATTACCATTTATCTTTTGTTCATCATATTTACGGTTTAGAGAATTCTTAGAGAATTTACTTTTTTGTGGACTGACATCTAGGGAGAATTTTGTTGGGTAATGGTCGGAATCGAGGCTGAATTATCTCTTTAATCTCCTGTAAGCTTGGTGTCTTTGAGTCTGGATTTCGTTGTGTATGACGGAAATCAAATTTATCTGTAGGCTTTCCACAATTCAGAAAAGTATTTTGCAAGAATTTCACAGTTTTCGGTGTTGGTATGGGCAATTTTTCCCATGTTCATTTTTATATTGGAGTGACGGACGAGAGTACGTTGTTAATTTTTGTTTGAATACTCTGTAAAAATTTCGGGAGTTGTTTTTCTTGAAATCATTTTCTATGTCTTGTAATCTTTAAATTTCATGATTTCTACTGTATTTACGTGGGAGGTCATTACATGATCCAACTTATATTCAACTAGTAATGGATTAGGTGTCATCCAAGTTTTGGTTTTCGAGGCTCTTTTAAAAAACTTTGATTTGAAAAATAGGTCGTGGTTTTTGCAGATTTCAATGAATCAATGTCATTCCGGGTGGTCTGTGTATGCCCTGACCATTTACCTACCCAATATCCATATTTCTTTTCTTTACCAATCTGTGCAGTGAAATCGCCCATAAGGATTTTGACATGGTTATTTGGGATTTTTTGGAGAATATCATCTAATTGGTTCCAGAATTCATCTACTTCTTCTACTTTGTTTTTGTTAGTGATGTTAGTTGGTGCATGTCGGTTGATTTAGAGTGTATATCTTATTAGCTGATTTTATTGTCATCGTGGTGAGCCGACCCGAGTAAGATTAGAAAGTCGTGACTGAATCAAGTATTGATGTATCTACTACAAGTCCAGTTCCAAATTGTGGATAATTTGCCATGGCTCGTTTCCGAGGTTTTCTTTTGAATATCCTGTATGCTTCTGAATCAAAAGGTTTTTCCTCTGTATCTCGTGATTCCTGAAATGCGATAATTTTGATTTTACGTTCTCTGGATTTGTCCAGGGTGTTTTCTAGTTTTCCCATTGTTAAGAGAGAATTTACATTAAATGTCATTAGCCAAATTCTCGATTTTGGTTTGGCTTTGTTATTACGGGGTTTTGAGGCACTCCGATTTACCTCCAAGCACACTTCTGTGGTCTCCCCAGAATCCGAACAGACCACTTGCGGTTTTAAACCGTGGGATTTGACCCACTGGGGTAACTTGTCTTTGAAGGTGGTGTATCCATGTTGATTTATTTGGACTGTGTTTGAAATGGAGATTTCAGTCTGGTTATGCTCAGAGTTCCACTTCTGAGTTTTATAGATCAGCTGCCACTAACATGTGGAACAGACGCTGTAGGGGTACCGCCATAATCTGTAGAACCGCCGTGGTCTTTGTCCAGATAACCTTGGCCGATAGCTTTTATAGTATCCTAAAAAGCAAGATTGCCTCTTCCGCCAGTTCCGCGGTGCCGATGAACTTCATCTCCGTCTTCACTGCTGTTGAGGTCCTCACCGTATTCCTGGCAAGGGGCCCTCACGAGTAACTGTCACCTGGGTCAGTTGAAACAAGATTATTTTACGAGGTGTTACTCCTCCCCCTCGTACTTATATATATATATTCCTTAAGAAAACGTGAAGGTCTCGGAAGACATTACTGGATGTCACAGTAACTTCGTACCACAGAATATCAGCAGATATGTAAGTAATTAGATTGTTAAGGCTTTCGTTTCCACCTGTTGACGACTTGCCCCTTTGCCAACCATGATCTTTGGCCAGTGATTGATAATTATGATGTTACTCCAGCACGAGTAGCTGGCACTGTCAAAGCTTCACCTTCCATTGCCGGTAGTGGACTGGAGTCGATCTCGCGGTAGCAGTTTACATGTAACCGGCACGACAACGTCCGAAGGGTTGTCCATTGTCATTGCCACACGAGTCTCCTATTGCTACCTGCAGTGGTCGTTGCTACCTGTACAGCACGCGAATCCAGGATCCATTCACCTTGAGGCATTCCTTTTTTCTTTTTTAATAGCTTCAACAAGGAGGAGGATAGCATCAAGATGAACAGATAAAGGATTCCCGTGGTGCAGTGAACAACCTCTGGAGATAGCAGCTACAAAGAGCACGAAAAAAAAAACTCTCGGAGGTTGGGGCGTCAGGTACACATAATTTGCGGCCGCGAACTCGAGTCCAGTCCACCACCAGCAACGAAAGATGAAGCTTGGACGATGCCAGCCACCCATGCTAGCGAAATGTCAGAAATATTATCAAAACGTTGGCCGAAGAACCCGAGACAGAAGCCTACAGGTAAATTGTAAATGATTAGTGTTGCAGTTCTTTGACTTGTAGAACGGCCAAGAACCAGGCCAGTTAGGGCATGTAAGAGTCTGTACTGGGTCATATGTTGAGTTTTCACTGTAGCGTACTTGAGTGATACACCTCTACCAGCAGCTGACAGTTTCAAATGGATCTCATTCTTAGTCTCCATATGGCAGGCAGGTAGAATAGTACAACACACAGATTTGTGGTCACCAGGAACCGGCAGTAGCCCAACGCTGGACTGCTTGGGAGCATGAAATAGCTCAAGGATCGAGTCGACCACTTGCCAAAAGAAGGAATATCCATTGTATGACTCAATGGATTATGTAATATCAGATATGCTCACACATGTGCATTTAATACCTTGAAATTTTTCTTCTTATCATAATGTTTCATTACAGCACCCTTAATTTAATTTCAAGTTTCTTGCCCAAATACGTACCACATATGAAGATGACCGTCTCTATAATGAACATTGACAAAACCATGTCATGTTCCGTTTGAAATTTGTACCATAACAGCTTATCAGTACAAGTTGCGCACGTCAATCAGTTGTTAGTACTGTAACTCAGATAAGGAAACATTTCCCTTCTCACAACCTCCAGCACGCAGTGGGCGGGTTACTTGACCGTCTGCCCGCGAGATCAGTGTCGAATTCAGGAATGTCAACTATAATTAAGCACACGTTGAAGTATTGCTATCTCTAAGCATTATTGTTTGTTAATGAGCGAGACAATTGCGGTCTTTGGGAGCTCTTAACGTCAGTTGGCGTTTTCGGATTAGGTTTTTCGCTACTACAGGGTGAAAAGTATCTAAACCGACAAACTCTGAGAGGTTGTAGGGGACATCAAAACAAATATTTTTCCCTGATGCCATTTTTTCCTATGAGGAGTAGTTAAACCGGTAGAGGAAGATTTCTCTGGCCACAAATTAATTAAACCAAGAAACACTTTTCCATTTTTTATGACCAAGATACAATACATTAACACAACCCAATTTCAATTACAGTAGATTTTAAAAAAATGCCTCCTTTGACACGTAAACAAAGGTTACAGCGTCGGATCATGTTCTGTCTAACACGGATAAAAACCCCAGGAGTATCCTGAATTGTTCCTGCTGCTGATACTATCCTGGCAACCAGACCCTCGTCTGATACAACCGGGTTGCGTAAACAAGGTTGCGCATCTCTCCCCACACAAAAAAGTCCAGAGGGGCTGGGGACGTATCTGGGGATCGAGCAGGCAATGGTACAGGACAACCTCTGCCAATCCACGTTTCTGGGAACCGTCGGTCCAGGATTCGACGCACACGATGACTGAAACGTGCCGGCGCCCCGCCATGTTGGAACCACAGGCGTTGTCTTGTAGGGAGCGGGACGTCTTCCAGCAATTCTTGCAATGCTCTGGAGAGAAAATTGTAACAGTTCCTGCCATTTAATGGCCTAGGTAGCAGATACGAACCAATTAAATAGTCCCCAACAACACCGACCCACACATTAACGAAGAACCGCATTTGATGAGCGCTAGTAACTGTGGCACGTGGGTTATCCTCACTCCAAACATGGGAATTGTGCATGTTGAAGACTCTATCACGCCTGAACATTGCTTCATCGGTGAACAACACAGAGGATGGAAATGTAGGATGCATTTCACACTGTTCCAGGTACCACTGCGAAAACTGTGCTCTGGGTGGATAACCAACTAGTTCCAGGTTGTGAACACGCTGTAAGTGAAATGGACATAACAATTGCTCTCGAAGGACTGTTCTTATATTCGTCTGATTCGTTCCATGGTACGTGCAATTCCACTAGTGCTGATTGAAGGATCCTGCTCCACATGTTACAAGACAGCTTCCTCAAATTGCAGCGCTCTTACACTGCGACGGCGTCCCTGTCCAGATAATCTGCTAAATGACCCGGTCTCACGCAGACGATGGTACACAGCAGCAAAGGTCGTATGATGCGGGATACGGCGATTAGGATATTGTTGTTGATGAACCCGCCGTGCAGCTCGTCCGTTTTGGTACGCTACGTAGTACGCACCAGCCATATCAGTGTACTCCCTCCAGGTATATCGCTCCATTAGTAATCAGACATTGCACTACTACACTGGTGGACAGCAGTTGCCTACAATTGAAGATCGTAATAAGGCCTCTAACAACTGAAGAGCGTAATACGGCCTCCATCGGTTTAAATAATCCTCATAGGAAAAAATGACACTAGGGAAAAATATTTGTTTTAATGTCCCCTACAACCTACCAGAGTTTGTCGGTTTAAATACTTTTCACCCTGTAGATGCTTATTATTTTAAAATACGGCTGAGAATCGCGGGGCGTACTAACACTTGATTCCGGCTGAATGCAGCTGGGCTATACTCTGTAAGGTCTGTCGACCAAACAGCCAGTCGTTACTTTATGTTTTGTAGTTTAATTATTTTATATCTTATAAGTTTTGCAGACACTTCAGAGTGGATACACAGCAGAAACTGCATGATAGTGAACTACACTACTGGCTATTAAAATTGCTACACCACGAAGATGACCTCTTACAGACGTGAAATTTAACCGACAGGAAGAAGATGCTGTGATATGCAAATGATTAGCTTTTCAGAGCATTCATACAAGGTTGGCGCTGGTGGCGACACCTACAACGTGCTGACACGAGGAAAGTTGTCAACTGATTTCACATACACAAACAGCAGTTGACCGGCGCTGCCTGGTGAAACGCCGTCGTGCTGCCTGGTGTAAGGAGGAGAAATGCGTACCATGACGTTTCCGACTTTGATAGAGGACGGATTGTAGCCTATCGCGATAGCGGTTTATCGTATCGCGACATTGCTGCTCGCGTTGGTCGAGATCCAATGATTGTTAGCAGAATGTGGAATCTGTGGGTTCAGGAGGGTAATGCGGAACGCCGTGCAGGATCCCAACGCCAGTCGAGATGACAGGCATCTTATCCGCATGGTTGTGACGGATCGTGCAGCCACGTCTCCATCCCTGAGTCAACAGATGTGGACGTTTGTAAGACAATAACCTTCTGCACAAAGTGTTCGACGATGCTTGCAGCAGCATGGACTATCAGCTCGGAGACTATGGCTGCGGTTACCCTTGACGCTGCATCACAGACAGGAGCACCTGGGACGGTGTACTCAACGACAAGCCTGTGTACACGAATGGCAAAACGCAATTTTTCTGATGAATTCAGGTTCTGTTTACAGCATCATGATGGACGCATCCGTGTTTGGCGACATCGCGGTGAACGCACATTGGAAGCGTGTATTCATCATCGCCATACTGGAGTATCACCGGTGTGATAGTATGGGGTGCCATTGGTTACACGTCTCGGTCACCTCTTGTTCGCATTGACGGCACTTTGAACGGTGGACGTTACATTTCAGATGTGTTACGAACCGTGACGCTACCCTTCATTCGATCCCTGTGAAACCCTACATTTCAGCAGGATATGACCGCATGTTGCAGGTCCTGCACAGTCCTTTCTGGATACAGAAAATGTTCGACTGCTGCCCTGGCCAGCACATTCTCCAGATCTCACCAATTGAAAACGTCTGGTCAATGGTGGCCGATCAACTGGCACGTCACCATACGCCAGTCACTACTGTTGATGAACTGTGGTATCGTGTTGAAGCTGCATGTGCAGCTGCACCTGTACACGCCATCGAAGCTCAGTTTGACTCAATGGCCAGGCGTATCAAGGCCGTTATTACGGCGTGAGGTGGTTGTTATGGGTACTGATTTCTCAGGATCTATGCACCCAAATTGCGTGAAAATGTAATCGTATGTCAGTTCTAGTATAATGTATTTGACCAATGAATACCCGTTTATCATGTGCATTTCTTCTTGGTGTAGCAATTTTAGTGGCCAGTAGTGAATATGAATTAAGGGATTGTTTAGTCCTAACAATATGGTCATTGCGAGAAACTGATCGTAGAAGCTACTACGACGGAGTAGACGTAAATACATGGAGTATTACATGTGGAGAGAAGCAGATATGTTTCCCCAGCCCTAGAAAGTTGAATAACCTCAGGGGACAATACTCTTACTCATTCTTCTTTTTAGCTGAAAATTTTTGCCGTACACGCAGTGCACACGTCTTTATTCACGTCCCTCATTACTTCCCTGCGGTGTACAAAAATATCTAAGGTGATGCGACGACTTGTGCCCTTCTCAACTCCCCGGCAGGCCATGTCGCTTGCACAGGATGGCTGACGACGCAAGAGGCAGAGGCAGGCTGGGCGACACGCAGTCCATACACCTCACGCACACACGTGGCGAACGCCCTCGTGCGAGGGACAGGTCTCCGCTCGACACCGCATAGCATCACGTCCGCCCACGCATGGAGTGTGCTCGTATGTCACTGGCCGGCGCACGGGCCTTTGTTTCAGAGAGAAACGCGCTCGAAAAACAATATTTCGCACAGATAAATATTGTTCGGTACAAGATCCCATTTTTGTGGAATTCATTTCTCTTGCGATACGCATTTTTAAATCGTTTGCTGCACTGGGTTTCCACCCCTTAGGTACAACATTTTCAAGCGCATTGTCAACCAGTGATAGTGCTTATTCTGGCTGACAGTACAGCCTTAAACTCTCAGAGCGTCAATAGAGCTGCCGCACAGTCCGACAGAGTGAATGTATTGCTGTAGAGCTAAATTTGGAAAATCAAAAATTGTGTAAATATATTCATACACATGATACTGAAGCGGCAAGGAAACTGGTATAGGCATGGGCACTTAAACACAAAAATATATAAGCAGGCAGAATATGGCTCTGCGGTCGGCAACGCGTATACAAGACAACAAGTGTCTGTCGTAGTTGTTAGATCGTTTGCTGCTGCTACAATGACAATTTATCAAAATTTAAGCGAATTTGAACGAAGTGTTATAGTCACCGCACGAACGATGGGACACAGCATCTCGGAGGTAACGATGAAGTGGGGATCTTCGCGTACAACTGTTTCACTAGCGTACTCTGACTATCAGGAATCCGGTAAAACATCAAATCTCCGACATCGCTGCGGCCGGAAAAACATACTGCAAGAACGGGGCCAAAGAAGATTGAACAGAATCGTTCATCTGAAGCCTTCCGTACATTGCTGCAGATTTCAATGCTGGGCCATCAACAGGTGTCAGCGTGCGAACCAATCAACGAAACGTCATCGATGTGGGCTTTCGAAGCCGAAGACCCACTCGCGCATCCTTGATGACACAAAGCTTTACGCCTCACCTGGGGCCGTCAACACCGACATTGGACTGTTGACGACTGGAAACATGTTGCCTGATGGGACGAGTCTCGTTTCAAATTGTATCGATAGGATGGACGTGTAAGGGTATGGAGACAGCCCCACGAATCCATGAACCCTGCATGTCAGCAGCTGCTGGAGGCCCTGTAAGAGTGTGGGGCATGTGCAGCTGGATTGATACGTGATCTTTGATAAGTCTAGATACAACTCTGACAAGTGAACTTACATAAGCAACCTGTCTCATCACCTGCATCCATTCATGTCCAATGTGCATTCCAGCAGCACAATGCGACACCCCACACGTCCGGAATTGCTAGACAGTGGCTCCAGGAACACTCTTCTCAGATTAAACACTTCCGCTGGCCACCAAACTCACAAAACATGAGCATTATTGAGCATATCTGGGATTAATTGCAACGTGGTGTTCAGAAGAGATCTCCACCCCCTCGTACTCTTACGGATTTGTGCACAGCCCTGCAGGATTCATGGTGTCAGTTCCCTTCAGCACTAGTAAAGACGTTAGTTGAGTCCACGCCACTTCGTGCTGCTGCACTTCTGCGTGCTCGCAGGGGCTCTACATGCTATTAGGTAGGTTTACCAATTTGTTTGGCTCTTCATTGTATGACCTACGTGTAGATATATATAGACATAAACGAGATGCACCCTTTATATCACTAAATAACATTTTTCTTCGTAATGACAGGAAAGATCGTACACCTGAAAATCAACTGCTATGATTACATCAATACGAAAACTATAAGAAGAACGTTGGAATCATAGAAGCAGCCCACGATTTCTTAATCAAATATACAGTTACAAAAATTTCAAAAACTTTCCACAAAACTTTAAAATTTTCAAGAAGTTTCTATGTATTGCCTAAATCGTATTTACCGTAAAAAATATTTACAAAGTGATGAACAGTTTCGGTAGCTTCTCCTTACAGTTACATAGACGTTCCACTGTACAAAAAAATTTTTGCTGTCACAGATAGCGTGGCTGAATATAAGATATTTCACCTGAAGATTTGAAATAAGAATGTTATGGACGATGCAACGGTGTTGTACGCTGCTAGCTGCGTTTGTAATATTAAATGGGGTCTGAAGATGATAGTTAAGCTGCAGAAACTGGTCATCACTCTATAGAAATTCTTGATGTTACACGGGACTGAGATAACACAAAGAAAACTTGCAAAACTATTATGCTGACTGTCTGATTATGATAGATTTCTCCTATTCTCATAATGTCAGATGTATTCAGACAATTTTTAAAAATTCAGAACAGTTGAAAACAAAGATTCGATGAACAGCAAAAGAAGTGGCACAGAATGCTTTTTGTAGATTACGCCGTGTTTTCAAATATATGTCTCCGATGTGTTTTCAAAGAAAACTTTACACTCCGTGAGTATTACCAGACTTTATTTCACCTTCATGCGTCAAGGGCTGCTAACGCACAACCCACTCAAAGCTACAAAGACCGATGAGGAGATTCCGGTTGGTAGTTAATGGAGAAAAAATGAAAAACTTGTGAATGAGTCAAGGAACAGGCCAAAGAGTAAGACGTAATTATGACTGAATGGCAGTGAAATGGAGGTGGGAATACAGCCTAGTCATTGAATGGTCAATGGCACAAGGATTTCTTTCCTGTATAAATTAATCCTTCAACTCTATGTAAAGGTTTTGGCGTATTCGCTGCCGATTTAGACGCTACGATGCAACATCTTCATCACCCTCCTTGATAAACAGTTATGCGAATAACGGGATAATGTTACTAACCAGGTAATGGCCATACTACACACGGTGTGCTAGATGTGCTTGCACTGCCAGTATCACAGCAGGAAGAAAGGACTAAATCGTTGCGGATATTGATTTGACTGTGCTCTCCATCAAGATGTACTCTTAATAAGGTGGTTATACGGTATAAATACAGCTGAAGGAGTCAGTGATACTACAAATAACCTGTAGTTACAGCTGGCGCCCTGAGTCTATCCGAAGATGAATATAGGAAGATGGAAATTCTTTGACGGATTTAAAGTGATAGAAAAACTGAGAGAATGACCTAATGAAAGAGCGTCGATGACGTTAGAAAACTTGCAGGAGGAACATGGATTTTCATAGTTGAAGACCTTAACTCCTGTAGATATTCGGACGTCAGGTTTACCCAGCCATGGATTGCAAACGGTAGTGGTAGTCGTAGTGGGCATTGCTACTGCTTCTGCTGCTACTGCTGATAATGATAATGAAAATTAGCGTCACTTGTATGCTGACGGAAAAAAGTCCCAACACTAAAATATAACCAATGAAGAGTAGTGAAATTTGGGGAATACATTCGTGTAGGTGACACATTTAACGGTTAACACTGGAAGAGCACAGGTTAATGTAAGCAGGAGAAAATGTATTGAAAATGTGAATTTCTGGTATTTAATAACCGGTGTGAAAGCCATAATGTTGACTACAAACGTGCAAACTTGAATGCATTGTGTTGTACAGGTTTAATGCTGGTTATGGATTAGGCGGCGTTGTCCCATGTATGCTCCATTGGAGTCAGATCTGTTGAACGAGCAGGCAAGGCACATGTCGACTCTCTGCAAAGGATACTGGTTTGCAATAGCGCGACGTGGGACAGCATTATCGTATTGGAAGACACCCCCTGTAGTGGTGTCCATAAGTGTCAGCACAACAGGTCGAATCAACTGTAGCACAGATTTACAGTCAGGGTGCGTGGGATAACTAGGAGACGACTGTCGTACGAAATCGCACCCAAGACCGGAACTTCCAGGTGTAGGACTAGTGTGTGCAGCACGCAGACAAGTTGTTTACAGCTCCTCAGCTAGCCTTATTTTAACGAACACACAGCCAGCACTGGCACCGATGCAGAACTAGGTTTCATGAGAAATCAGAATAAACCTCAGTCCTGCCCTTCTGTGAGCTTTCGCTTGACTCCACTGAAGTCGCAATTGGCGGAGGTCTGGGGACACTACATCTACATCTACATTTATACTCCGCAAGCCACCCAACGGTGTGTGGCGGAGGGCACTTTACGTGCCACTGTCATTACCTCCCTTTCCTGTTCCAGTCGCGTATGGTTCGCGGGAAGAACGACTGCCTGAAAGCCTCCGTGCGCGCTCTAATCTCTCTAATTTTACATTCGTGATCTCCTCGGGAGGTATAAATAGGGGGAAGCAATATATTCGATACCTCATCCAGAAACGCACCCTCTCGAAACCTGGACAGCAAGCTACACCGCGATGCAGAGCGCCTCTCTTGCAGAGTCTGCCACTTGAGTTTATTAAACATCTCCGTAACGCTATCACGGTTACCAAATAACCCTGTGACGAAACGCGCCGCTCTTCTTTGGATCTTCTCTATCTCCTCCGTCAGACCGATCTGGTACGGATCCCACACTGATGACCAATACTCAAGTATAAATCGAACGAGTGTTTTTTAAGCCACCTCCTTTGTTGATGGACTACATTTTCTAAGCACTCTCCCAATGAATCTCAACCTGGTTCCCGCCTTACCAACAATTAATTTTATATGATCATTCCACTTCAAATCGTTCCGCACGCATACTCCCAGATATTTTACAGAAGTAACTGCTACCAGTGTTTGTTCCGCTATCATATAATCATACAATAAAGGATCCTTCTTTCTATGTATTCGCAATACATTACATTTGTCTATGTTAAGGGTCACTTGCCACTCCCTGCACCAAGTGCCTATCCGCCGCAGATCTTCCTGCATTTCGCTACAATTTTCTAATGCTGCAACTTCTCTGTATACCACATCATCATCCGCGAAAAGCCGCATGGAACTTCTGACACTCGGTACTGGGCGGTTGGCTCGGTGCTGTCCTTGAAGTAATCGATTTGTAACAGTTCTTACTGTCATTGTGGTGTCAACTGCTGCTCAGATTGCTGCTGCAGGTGTAGTACGATGCGCCAGAGTGGTTCGCCGAACACGATGGTCTTCTCTCTCGACAGTGCCACGTTGCCGTCTGGAGCCGGGTCTTTCTGCGACCACACACTTCAGGTAAGACCACTGCCAGTAGCCGTGTACAGCGCCTCCTTTCTTGAAGTCTTTGTGTAGCACAGCACAAGGAATTTTCAGCTTCTCGGAGCCCTATTATGTGGCCGCGTTTACAGTGAGGAATTGATAATGGCATCTTTGTCACCTTAAAGGAATTCTTGGCTAACATCAACTCACCACGCCTATTCTCAAAAGTAATTAACTCACGACAGTTGCCGCGTCTCTTGACAGTAAATTTGATTGGCATCCTCATGGTGCCGTTAGCAGCATCACTCTTGTGCGACTTACGTAAGAATTTCCATTCAGGTCCAAAATCCCTCACATCCGAGCACGCACTTACCACGAAACAAGGATGTGCTAGTGTATTACCGCAGGAAACTAGAAGGGTACTGAAATGTTGAATGGAACTGACACACCAAAATCACAATAGTGATCTGTTGTAGTTGCTACATATTTCATTACAATCAAAAGTATTATAAAATCACATTCACAATAATACAGGAGACTGCCTTACAAGGTCAGATCAGATGGACAAATAACAAATAAATTTCTTTAACTGAAAGAAGACCCATAAAACTTTAAATTTGAATATGACTAAGTAGATACACTCAGGTAAAGCTTTACTTAAACAGTAAAAATGTCCATACAATTCCAGTCAGAACTCTCACTTCTTCCGGTCAGCTGAGGAACAGATTAAGGGGAAGAACACAGACCTTTTAAGGTTTGGCTAGCCATCTTTCCTAAACAAAACTATATACAAATGACTAAAACAATTAAGGAGGTGCTTTTAATTTGGACCAAACCAATTTTCAAATTTACTTATTCAGTTGATTAATCAATAATATTCTTAGAATGATTACGACGAGAACATGGCCATATGACAATAACCATAGTGCGTTAATTTTCACCAAGCCAATCTTCAAATTTACTTATTCAGTTGATTAGTCAATAACATTCTTAGAATGATTACAACGAGAACATGACCATATGACAATACCTCTAAAATGAGGTTCTTTCAATATTGCGTGTGAATTAGCGATAGACGCGAGCAGACCAAGGATTCAAATCAATACGAGAGATCCACGCGGCAGGAAATGACATAAAAAAGTATTCAACTTTGCACTGCAATTGAACTTCAGATGCTAAAATTCTCCGCCTGAAGGATGGAATCAAGCAACAGTCACAACGTAACCCAAGATGTAAAGGAGAGGACAGGGGCTTAAATATCTCTCAGCCCCAGTGGCGCTCTGCTCCCAGTATGCTCGCGTCGACCGCTGCCAATTATCTGCAACACAACACACATCAATGGCAGAAGATATTCTGAGACCTAAACTACACAATCTTATCTAGAGAACAGGTGATCAATACAACTGATTAAAAACAAGTAAGCCTCCGTGAGTTACTTGGCCAGTGCCAGCCCTTAAACTTCGATTAATAAGTTCGCTAAAAATCATGCCCTAAATTTAAGATGGGGAGAATTATATCGGCGCACATTTACACGCCAAAATACCAAATGAACTACAAGGTAGAATAGAGGACGTCTCTCGACGTGTCTTGAAACGCCTGAGCCGGATTTACTCACTACTCGTTGCACTTCTAGCTACGTCATAACCACGCTTCATGTCGGTTGCTTGGACGTAGCCACACTTCCTCAACTGCCGTCAACATAGTTAGTCATGACACTGAGGTAAGTGATAAGCAACTAAAACAATTCCAGAGGATTTTTGGTACACTGGCATACTCAATTAAGCCGCACGCAAGCCACCGAAGCAAGTCAACGACTCCAATTCAATCGGCCGGCGTAGCTTATAACAGACTCGAAGGAGCTTATCCTTCCGATCTCTAGGAAAACCAAATCGCCGTGGGCGGTGGATCCGCCCTCAAGACTCAACACTCCGTAGCCGCTGGCCCCGCTCCTTCGTTGTCCGACTCGTCCTCTTGCCGTCCTGCCTACGTAGAAAGTCCCACATGACTCTCGCTCACCGCCGATCGCGACACACCCCATGCAGAGCACACGCGCTGCCGTTAAATCCCTGCCGCCAAAGAGGAGCAGAGGACAAAGAAGCATCGAAGTCGACTCAAAGATCAAAATGACGATCGATGGAAACTGGCGCCAGGTACTACTCTTGAAACTCCAACTCTCCATGATTGTGAAGCCCGAAGTTGAACTGGAGTTGTGACCGTAGACAGACTGTCGCAGTACCAGAGGATTGCGTCCGTAATTAGAAACGGAATGGAGGGAGCCAAGTTCTTGACCAGCCAGCGGCCGTCTGGGTTCTCGGAGCCTTGGGAGCAACGGCTAAAGTGTTTAGAGTGCGTCAGCGTGTAGATCTCACGACTAACGTAGGTAGGTAGTACCACAAGTGGATTACAGCGGCCAAATTGTTCAAAACCAGGGCACTGTCGAAAAGAATACCGGTTCCAAGGTTACCGGCTGGTAATTTAATGTGTAATAAAATCGCAAATGCGCCGGTTAAGTAAGCTCCAGGTGACGACGATCTGTAACACGTGAGAGCCTGTTTTAGGCCTGTGACACATACAACCCAATGACACACACACACACACACACACACACACACACACACATATACACACACACACACACACACACACACACACACACACACACACACACATTTCCCCCGTTTCTTTGTGCTGTGAACACTGATTTCTATTATAACCAAGAAGTAAATTGATATTTCGATTTATGTTTGCTATAAACACTACATACGCTTGCTGTAAAACTTATTTCACGAACAATATATACTACTGCAAATGTATTATCAATTCATATTTTTCAGAGATTAGGCAAAATAATAACTTAGCATGAAAAGATAAAAATTATCTGAGATTAAAAGCGGAAGTAAGGGAAACACCTTGGCTACGGGAGCTCGAAAGATGTGGTGAATGACCAAAAGCGCGCTGTACTCCGAGTAGCTGTGTTAGTGACCGGACGTGGGATACCGGGATACCGACAGACTTGTATTTAAGTCAGCTGAAGGACTGGTAGCGGCCACAGTTGCGATGAAATTGGCTCAGTGGATACGGCAGCAATGTTCATCCGCTAGAAATTTAGAGCCAGATACTTTAATGTGTTACTAAAGCATGGACTGGAACGGGAACGACATTATCAGCACCGGTACACGACTGCCTCCATGTGGCCTTCACCGGATACAGTAAAGGGCGTTCCACTTATAAAGGGCCCGGTGAAAAGTGTTACAAAACATATTGAAACTAAATTTGTGCATGACGCACTATATTGGTTGAGAAACATAGGTACATTACGAGCTGTGCCATATCGGACCTCTCTCGTCCACCACCTGTCTACGTATTTCAACACGACTCTGCATGTACGTGAATGACGGAGTACTGAGCGTGTCTGCCTGGATTTCACGGCGGGTAACTTGTCAATTGTGTGCAGGTGGTTCTTGCACACATTATCTTTAAGTTGACCCCACTGAAAATAGACAGGGGGAAGGGGGGGGGGGGGAGAAAGGGATTTATGTCGGCTAACAGTTAGGAGCCATAATCCTTTGGGATCAGTGAAAAATGATTCCACCGCAGCCATACTCGCTTTGCAGGTGTGGGAAGGTGCACCATCTTTCTAACACCAGCCAAGTGTCAGTTCCTCGTCAACCAGCTCGTTCAGAAATTCATGAAACAATACGTTATACATTTTCTGGTGACAGCAGCGCAGAACCAAAAAAAAAAAAAAAAAAATTCGATTTTGCTGTGCTGTGATAACACACGTAATACACCCAGCATAGCAGGTCAGTGACGTGTGCTACGTGAAGATCGAGATTCGTTCTATAGACGGCGAAGGGACTATCGGCGACGCTAGCAATCGTGTGCTTACCTAACCCACACTTTTTCCACTAGCTGCCGGTACCCTTTCCCTACCATCCCGTCCTTCCGCCTCCCTACACCGTACTGTCTAACAATGCTCCCTTTGTTTCCAGCTTCGTAAACAAGCCTTGGATGCAGAGATTCGATGGTTTACGTCGACTAACGAAACATTCTAAAAACACTTGCTGGCATGACTTAAGGAATATCAGCATGTGTTCTGTGCCCGGTGTGATCCTGTTGTAAACACCTTCTGCCCGAAACGTTTCGAGACTGCATTAATAAAAAATAGAGTAGTTAAGATGGTGGTTATAGCGCTTCCAGTGTTTTACGCGTAGTCTACCCTTCCTCCTACTTGAGTACAACGTCCGGAACGATCGCAAAACCACGTGAAACAGCCAGAAAAAATGCTTCTTTGGGATGTTGCGCATCTTGTGCGACACATTTGTTTTAGTGTCGATTATGTCATCAATACGTGGACTATCCACGTTAGTATGTGGTAGATTGGTGCTGACAACATCATGCGTCGCTACTCTTGATAATTTTTTTCCAAACAAGAATTGCCCTCGTTTTGCATTCTTGTCCAGTCATGGCCGACACTCATATTCGTTGCTTTTGTTCAAATGTGTGAGGGACATACATTTCACACACTTATCTCTTCTTCAGAACATTCTAGAGAAAGTTTGGCACGCTTGATATAGATACTCGTATGTTGCTCCATTCGGACTTGTGAAACAGTGTCGATATTCTGCGGCAGCATGTCCACTACTTAACACTTAATGCTCACAAGCGACTGGCGGAATGCACATCAATTGTATACAGTCACTAGTTGAAGCTGCCACTGTAGTTATTGAGCTTACGTCGCTTATACGCCAGGAAAAAATTCAGTCTCCGAATCTTTTAGACGAACGGTGTATATAAGGTGCTGGATCTAGGGTTGTGGACTTATTTGACAGAATAACTTAATGAAATCCATGCCACACATTTTTCTAATCAGAACAAAGTAATCAAATAATGGAGTTAGAAAATTTTTGGCCAAACAGTGATGTGCAAAAATTTGAAATTTGTGGTAAGAGCCTATGGGACCAAACTGCTGGGGTATCGGTCCCTAAGCTTACACACTATTCAATCTAATTTAAACTAACTTACACTAAGGACAACACATATACCCATGCCCGAGGGAGGACTGGAAGGAGGGGAGCCGTGCGGACCGCGCGGCTACCCTTCGCGGCTGTGATGTGTTGAAAATGCTGTGTAGGAATTTACAAAGCGCTTTGAACTTTATTTTTGGTGATTAGCCCTGTGTAGATATTCAGTAACATTACTACGAAGACCATGCCTATATACTCAAATTTTTACGGGTGTGGATTTTAAGATTTTCATAGGTCATCGAGTTCTGTCTCTCAATAATTTTGTTAGAAATACTCACGTGTGACACTCAGAACACCATCGTATGAATTACGTTTCGTCCTATATAATCCGCTGTAAAAACTAACGTATCTCAGAGTGTAACGATCGTTATTATTTTGGATAAGCAAATATGTTACGAAATTTTATTAAGTTTTATTCTTCAACCGACGGGGTGTTTTGGAAAATTGTTTTCGATGATGTTGAACCACAGTCATTTTAAAACAGTAAACCACCATTTGACTGTGTATTACTGTATTTATCTTCCGTATTATCTAGATTTAGGCTTTATGCCGTTCTCAGGTACAATGTTAAAAGTTGTTAGACCATTATTACACCATATCTGTTACGGCAGTCCAAAGCCAAAGTCAAATAGCCGTTTACTCTTTTACACAAGTTGTTAGGATTTTGATAGCTGTGTACTGGGTTGTTCAGAGTAAAGACTAGTCCTTTCGTGTAGCAAAACACCACATACTGATCATAAACTATAGTTCAGATAGCAATCGTCCGTCATTGTCCGCATCCTGATCAACCAAATTCAGAGCAGCCGTAGCCGTCGTGGCTAGGCATAGTGTTCTGTCGTTTCTGCCTATGCCTCTGTCGTAGGTGAGACAGACTACGTGTCATTCTTATGGAGCAGTACTATCCTTAACTGAAAAATACACAATATTAAAACCGCAGAGATACATAAAGATGTAATTTGACAGCACCCTGCACTTACAAGATGTTATGTTATCACTGTGTTTAGTACTACGTGAAGATTTTTTAAAATTTCATTTAATGTGTCACTGTAACGGCGTTGTAACATCGTCTATATCTTTTTTACACCTGAAAACTATCAGTATTGAGGTCCTGTTGGATTAAATTAATGACTACGGTTCATATGGTTCTGAATAACCGTAATTTACGTGTGCAATAAGACACACTTGACGGCGTGTTTACATAATCTGAATCACCGTCCTTCCCTCTATACAAGCTGGCATTAGCGGCCACTCGGAGAAGACGTGCAGTACTTCCGTCTGCAGAAAGTGTGAGCTCGTGTCTGTTTACATGGGGACTAGGCCTGCTCACAGACTCTGCTCACTGAGAGCGTGGCTTCAGGAAATCGACATTACGTTTCAGCTTTGGTCCGGAATATGCACGACTAAAAGCATCAGATGTGGAAAGTTTCCCCCATGAGGAGGCGATGAACTCGCTATTGGAACTTCTGGGTATTCACCTCTCGATTCTCTGTAACACAGTTTACGTTAAAATGATCAGTGACGCTGCGTACTAGCTCGTTTTAAACGCTAACAAAGAGGAACCTCGATGCCGTGCGCTGACGGTAGTGTAAATCGAACATGCGGGATTAGGTATTAGAGTTATTCGCGTGTTTGAATTGCTATTCAAGTTACCTGCAGAGGACGTGATAGCGACTTTCCGACCGTACTGCGCTGTTCATGATATTAGGCCCACTTCCGCACATATCCTGTTCTTAACGTGGTGCGTAAGATCACAATTGATCTGACTATCAGTGGATGTCGGGACGTAATCATGTACGACGGACAGCCGCGTACTTGTTCTCGGTGTGGATAAGAGGGTCTCATGAGGACTGAATGTCTGCAGCGACGGATAACACGGCTACCAGCTGGAGGAGAGGTATTTCCCTCGTCGTCTACAGTACCTGGTGTCACATATGAGATGGGGCTCAAGTCGCCCCCGGCCGCCCGGCGGTTCTCGGAAGAACGTGAACAGCTGATGGATAGTGTTCCGATCCTCCCTAAGCCAGCTGACTGACGATGTGACTTCAGCCATGTCTTGAGTTCCAGTGGTTGCTCTAGCTGCGCCCGTCGCTTACGCTGTTGACAAACGCGACCACTTGGTCGACTCTCAGGTTGTGTCGATGGTGGCCTTTCTTCCTGACCTAAATATTTAACATAAGAATGAGCAATATTTAAAATAAAAATGAGCCGTGTCAAGGTGGAGTACAACTATAGGAGTGGGGGAGGCATAGCGGCCAGGCCTCGGGATTCGATCCCTGCCCCCCTTGTCTCCTCCGGCCTTTATCTGACTGGCACCCTAATAAAAAATAATATAAAATAGTGTAATAAAAGTGAAAACACTAAAAAGGGTAATTACTTAAATAGACAGGTGTTTTACTTGTTTCAAAGCACAGAGCAACTGTAGCTAGTTTGTTACTTGAAAAACCATCTCGGATTGAAACTAAAAAAGACGACGGGAAAAAAAGTTGAATGGTCAGCGTGGGTGACTGCCTTGCGGGAGACCCGCGTTTGATTCCCAGTCTGCCAGCGTTTTACCTTTCCTTGGTTGCGCGAAGGGCTTGTAAGGGCTGCGCTTAGCTTCCTTAGGCCAACTGGGAAACTATTCCATCAATTAGATGCGTTTCCAATGTCAAGAAACCGACAGTGAGTGGGAGAGCTGTGAGCTGACAGCATATCCTTCCATATTGCATCCGATCGTGCCACTGCCAGAGGACGAAATCACAGTCGGTCGCCGGCTGGTGTGGCCGTGCGGTTCTAAGCGCGTCAGTTTGGAACCGCGTGACCGCTGCGGTCGCAGGTTCGAATCCTGCCTCGGGCATGGATGTGTGTGGTGTCCTTACGTTAGTTAGATTTAAGTAGTTCTAAGTTTTAGGGGACTGATGACCTCAGTAGTTAAGTCCCATAGTGCTCAGAGCCATTTGAACCATTTGAACCACGGTCGGTCGGGCCTCCGGAATTTATCTAACACAAGCCATCGTAGTTGCATTTCGCGTGTTTACTTTCCGTTCATGACCTAGCTATTGTGGCACTTGCGTCAGAAATGATTTTGAGATCTAGTTTGTTTTAATTCCTTTAGCGAATAAATATTAAAATCTCAGAACTGTTAGCGCATAGGTTATTGAATTTCTGGCCTCCATCCTCGAATTATAAATGAACAAATTTTAAGCTGGTAATTTCTAAAATTACTTGGGAACTATGTGTCTTTGTGCTATCCGTTGGCTTGCTATAAGAGGTGCAAACTGCGTAATTTCACCACATTTCCTAGCCGGTGAGCCACGTAGTCAACGTTCCCTTAAGAGATCGGCAAACCCTCAAACACTTAAGCATCACAGAGTTGGATATGAGCAAGGCGTTGCCTTCCAGAATGCGTCGATCACAACAAGAACGGCAGCCGGATGGACAAGTGCCACCAGTGGTTCCCCGTGCCAGGGGCCTATTTTCTCCGCCGTGTCACATGTGCGGAACTGGATCGGCACGAATTCCTCCGCGCCCGGGCTATATAGGGTAATCCAAGCCAAAATGTCAACACTTCGCTCGCCCAATGCTCTGGGCCAATACACAGCCCATCACTCAGATCTCGGCCAGAAGCCACGGCAGTGAAATCTACGACTTCCAGCGATATCCCGATACGTACCTATTGGCCAACTCCGCGGAACACTCAGCCTCTCGTCCCACTGCGTTCTACTGTAGTCGTTATAAACCTTCGTTTTTGTTTATCTGTGTCTTATTATTGCTTACCAAGCATCCCCCAGTGGGAGATATGGCAAGGTGCCCTCCTAACTCGGATTTTCGTGCCTAGAACCTATACGCCAAATTTCCTATCCTCAGAAATCGGCCTGTCATGGGCCGCCACGACCCGTCCGCCAGGGCACTGATTCCCTCACAACCCCTGTGAAAGTATTTTAATATTATTTGGATGTTAACATATTTCTCTCTTTTCAGAAAAGTTTCTCTTGCTTCGGTAAGCTTGCCATCATCAGTTATTTATCTCCCAGAATTAGTTTCAATGTCTTACTTCCCTGTATCATTCCCTCAGGATCATCTCATCTAATTCAACTGCATTACATTTATTTTACTTTCATTGACATTCTTTTTTCCATCGTCCGTTCAACTGATCTAAGTCCGTTGCTGGATGTGCTGGAAATACAATATCATCGGAAAACCTTAAAGTTTTATTTCCTCTCCCTGAACTTAAATTCCCATTTGGGTTTCCTTCTTTACTGCTTGGTCGGTGCTGAGATGGATAAACAATTGGGGTAGGCATCTTCTCAACCAATGATTTTTTTCATGTTGTAAGTACACTGTCAATATTTTCTGTTATAGTTCGTTAACATTTACGTAAATGAATGACTAGTAGCAGCCTTGGACCTAATTTGTACAGTTAACAACCGTGTAACCTAATAGATTAAATTGTAGAGTCAGCTCTCAAATTATACATTATCGATGTAGGAAACCTCGTCTTAAGAACAATTTCAGAATTAAGTTTCACTAACCTTGGGATATATTCTGAAAGTAGTTCTTTATGTCCGCCGGTTCTAACTCACAAACACGCAGTTTAGCTATAGAGTTTCATGGTCCCACATCGCATCGAGATTCGGGAAAAATTTTTGCTAGTGACTCAAGATTCAACTCTTAATATTATTTGTAATATGCAGTAATATAATTGACAATGCTGCTCGCTTCAATGGCAACAATTTACTCTTAGGTTCCTGCCTATCACACACACAGAAATCGCAATAAAACAGCCAAATATTTGTGACAAGAAAGACCAGAAACGTCAGTGCTGCTCGTTTCACTTGCAGCAATTTAATCTTTCGTTTTTTAATCGGACTGAACCCACAAAATCGAAGAAATTCACACGCAAACAAAATATAATATTGTAGAATATATTTTTATGAAAGAAAAAGCTAAGTCCAAGAAACTACTCAGAAAACGAAGGGAAAGAAAGAAAATACGGGAATATAGCACAACTCGAACCGAATACCTTTCATTTTACAAAGTCATGACACCAACTACTAGACTGTGCTGAACTTACATATATATATTTATAATTATCTTCTGGCGTGTGTTTAGTATACTGGTGGGCAAGGGGGAACGTCTTTGATTAATAATCAAAAGGACCTCGGTTCCAGATTCGAACCCTTCCGTCTTTTAAAATCTAAACTCAGATCATGAGGCCCAACGGTACCGACTGGCCGCTGTGTAATCCTCAGCCCACAGGAGACACTAGTTGCGGATATGGAGGGGCATATGTTCAGCACACCGCTATCCTGGCCGTATGACAGTTTGCGAGATTGCAGCCGCTACTACAAAGAGAGGTTTTGTGGTGGGAAAAAACCAGCAATAATTAACGGCAAAAGGATGCAGAAGGCACTGGAAATCACAGTATTAAAGACACATACTGTATATCCACAGGACATACAGCCTGTAATTGAAAAATGTGATGATGGTCTCTCCGTTGGCTAAAGATTCTGGAATAATCCCCTGTTCGGATCTCCGAGAGGATAGTGTCAAGGTGGAAGTGAGCTTAGTCAGGAAGAAACTGTGGTGTCACCGCCAGACACCACACTTGCTAGGTGGTAGTTTTAAATCGGCCACGGTCCATTAGTACATGTCGGACCCGCGTGTCGCCACTGTCAGTGACCGCAGACCGAGCGCCACCACAAGGCAGGTCTCGAGATACGGACTAGCACTCGCCCAGTTGTACGGACGACGTAGCTAGCGATGCACACTGACGAAGCCTCGCTCATTTGCAGAGCAGATACTTAGAATAGCCTTCAGCTAAGTCAATGGCTACGACCTAGCAAGGGGCCATTAGTAGTTTATTGCCTGAATCTACAGAGTCTCACTTGTATCGTCAATAGCGATGTACAACAAGGATGGATTGAAGTTAAGTATTCCAGCAGCTACGTACTTTTCTTTATAGCATTCATTACGTATCCTGTTTCAGACCTATCACGTCATCCTTCGTGAGCTTATAGCGTGCATTGCGGTCCCCTCAAACCACACTGTGTCGGCACTTCTGTCGACACATCAGAAACAATAGGCAAAAATGTGTGATACGGAAGTGCAAAAGAGTTAAGAAATACGCTTGAAGTTCTCTAAGACACTACACACTGCATGGCTCAGTAGACAGTTCAGTTGAGGTAGAATGAACATCTCTAAACAGAGCAATCACTGAAGCTCGAAAGAAAAATATAGGAGCAAAGTAGGTAACGACGAAGGAATCATGACTAACAGAAGAAATAGTTCAATTAATAGATGAGACAGGAAAGTACAAACATACTCAGGGAAATTCAGGTTTATAGGAATACAAGTCGGTTAGAAATGAAATAAATACAAGTGCACAGAAGCTAAGACGAAATGGCTCCATGAAACATGTGAAGAAATCGAAAAAGAAATAATTGTGGGAAGGTTTGACTCGGCATACAGGAAAGTCAACCTTCAGTGAATGGAAACTGCAATGTTAAATGCAGAAGAGAGAGCGGATAGGTGGAAAGAGTACACTGAAGGCCTCTATAAAGAGGAGGATTTGCGCAAATTCCCTTTACTTCACTTCTATGTTAATAAATATTTTGTAATCATAGACGTGAAGTAAAGGAAATTTATATTATATTCTGGTCACTGTTCGATTCGCGACCATGTCGTAGCTTGTGAGGATTTGTGTGTATGTCACTGTGAACAGTTCAGTTACAGTGTTGTTCTTACCAGAATCGACAGCGAACCAACACCGACAACGATAGTTCAGCTATACGTGCTGACGTCGCAAGCTGAAGATGAAAAGATAAAATGAATGAGGATATTAAAAGGGTAATAGGGTATGTAAAGCGGGATGGAAATCTAATAGTCATGGGGGACTGGAATGCGGTTGTAGGCGAAGGAGTAGAAGAAACGATTAGAAGCGAATGTGGGCTTGGGACAAGGAATGAGAGAGAAGAAAGACTAATTGAGTTCTGTAACACGTTTCAGTTAGTAATAGCGAATACTCTGTTCAAGAATCACAAGAGAAGGAGGTATTCTTGGAAAAGGCCGGGTGATACGAGAAGATTTCAGTTAGATTACATCATGGTCAGACAGAGATTCGGAATTCAGGTACTGGATTGTAAGGTGTACTCAGGACCTTATACAGACTGAGATCACAATATAGTAGTCATGAAGAGTAGGCTAAAGTTTAAGACATTAGTCAGGAAGAGTGAATACGCAAAGAAGTGGGTTATGGAAGTACTAAGGAAAGACGAGGCACAGTTGAAGTTCTCTAAGGCTATGGATACAGCAATAAGGAATAGCTCAGTCGGCAGTAGAGCTGAAGAGGAAAGGACATCTCTACAAAAGGCTATCACAGAAATCGGGAAGGAAAACATAGGTAAACAGAAGGTAACAGCGAAGAAACCATTGGTAACAGAAAGACTTCTTTAATTGATCGATGAAAGGAGGAAGTAAAAAAAAATGTTCTGGGAAACATAGGAATAGAGAAATACAAATCGCTGAGGAATGAAATAAATAATTGCAGGGAATCTAAGACCAAATGGCTACAGGAAAAATGTGAAGACATCAAAAAAGAAATGATTGTCGAAAGGACAGACATAAAGAGGATCCAGTATTAGAATCAGAATTTAAAAGAGCTTTTAAGGACTTGAGATCAATAATGCAGAAGGGATAGATAACATTCCATCACAATTTCTAAAATCATTGGGGGAAGTGGCAACAAAACGACTATTCACATTGGTGTGTAGAATGTATGAGTCTAGCGACATACCATGTGATTTTATGGAAAGCATCATCCACACAGTACCGAAGACGGCAAGAGGTGACAAGAGCTAGAATTATCGCACAATCAGCTTAACAGCTCATGCATCTAAGTTGCTTACAAGAATAATATACAGAAGAACGGAAAAGAAAATTGAGGATGCGCTAGATGACGATCAGTTTGGCTTCCGGAAATGTAAAGGCACGAACAAGGCACCTCTGATGTTGAGGTTAATAGTGTTCATAGTGTTCATAGTGTTTGTCAGCCAGGAAAAAGCCTTATTCAATGTAAAATGGTGCAAGGTGATCGAATTCTGAAAAAAGTAAGGGTAATCTGTAGCGAGACAGGTCATATACAATATGTACAACAGCCAAGAGGGAATAATAAGAGTGGACGACAAGAACGAAGTGCTTGTAGTAAAAAGGGTGTAAGACAAGGATGCAGCCTTTCGCTCCTTCTGTTCAATCTATACATCGAGGAAGCAATGATGGAAATAAAACACAGGTTCAGGAGTGGAATTAAAATGCAAGATGAAAGGATATCAATGATACGATTCGCTGATGACATTGCTATCTTGAGTGAAAGTGAAGAGGAATTATATGATCTGCTGAACAGAATAAACAGTTTAATGAGTACATAGTATGGACAGAGAGTAAATCGAAGGAAGACGAAGGTAATGAGAAGTAGTAGATTTGGGAACAGCGAGAAACTTAATATCTGGATTGATGTTCACGAAGTAGTAGAAGTTAAGGAATTCTGCTACCTAGGCAGTAAGATAATCAATAATAGACTGAGCGAGGAGTACGTCAAAAGCAGACTAGCAATGAGAAAAAGGGCATTCCTGGCCAAGAGAGGTCTACTTATATCAAATATCGGCCTTAAATTGAGGAAGAAATTTCTGAGTTTACGTCTGGTTCAAATGGTTCAAATGGCACTGAGCACTATCGGACTTAACATCAGAGGTCATAAGTCCCCTAGCAGTTAGAAGTACTTAAACCTCACTAACCTAAGGAAATCACACACATCCATGCCCGAGGCAGGATTCGAACCTGCGATCGTAGCAGTCGCGTGGTTCCGGACTGAAGCGCCTGGATCAGTTGGCCCACCGCGGCCTGATGAACGTCTGGAGTACAGCATTATATGGTAGTGAAACATGGACTGTGGGAAAACCGGAACAGAAGAGAACCGAAGCATTTGAGATGTGTTGCTACATACGAATGCTGAAAATTAGGTGGACTGATAAGGTAAGGAATGAGGAGGTTCTGTGCAGAATCGGAGATGAAAGGAATATGTGGAAAATGCTGATAAGGAGAAGGGACAGGGTGATGAGACATCTGTTAAGACATAAGGGAATGACTTCCATGATGCTAGATGGAGCTGTAGAGGGCACAATACATCCAGCAAATAATTGAGGACGTAGGTTGCAAGTGCTACTTTGAGATGAAGAAGTTAGCAAAGGCGAAGGATTCGCAGCGAGCCGCATAAAACCAGTCAGAAGACTGATCCAAAAAAAAAAAAAAAAAAAAAAAAAGAACTCTGTAATGCTACAGGTTCGCAAACTAAAACGATGCGAAGTAATTACATTGAACCCACTATCCCCACAGAGCTAGCAGCTGGAGATTAGTGTTTCATCTCTTGTGTAGCAATAATCGCAACCAATTCATCGATTCATTGTAGTCTAATCAAGGTTTCGTTCGAAGTAACGATAAAAATCGCTCAAGATTAGACATTGAAATACTATGTTGGAATTGATTTCACCATTCTTTTTAAGCGACGTTAATTCCCAATCAGGGTTTCGTCAGCATAACATTAAACACGGTTCAGGGTAGGAAATTCTAAATACATTCCTGGAAATTGAAATAAGAACACTGTGAATTCATTGTCCCAGGAAGGGGAAACTTTATTGACACATTCCTGGGGTCAGATACATCACACGATCACACTGACAGAACCACAGGCACATAGACACAGGCAACAGAGCATGCACAATGTCGGCACTAGTACAGTGTATATCCAGCTTTCGCAGCAATGCAGGCTGCTATTCTCCCATGGAGACGATCGTAGAGATGCTGGATGTAGTCCTGTGGAACGGCTTGCCATGCCATTTCCACCTGGCGCCTCAGCTGGACCAGCGTTCGTGCTGGACGTGCAGACCGCGTGAGACGACGCTTCATCCAGTCCCAAACATGCTCAATGGGGGACAGATCCGGAGATCTTGCTGGCCAGGGTAGTTGACTTACACCTTCTAGAGCACGTTGGGTGGCACGGGATACATGCGGACGTGCATTGTCCTGTTGGAACAGCAAGTTCCCTTGCCGGTCTAGGAATGGTAGAAAGATGGGTTCGATGACGGTTTGGATGTACCGTGCACTATTCAGTGTCCCCTCGACGATCACCAGTGGTGTACGGCCAGTGTAGATCGCTCCCCACACCATGATGCCGGGTGTTGGCCCTGTGTGCCTCGGTCGTATGCAGTCCTGATTGTAGCGCTCACCTGCACGGCGCCAAACACGCATACGACCATCATTGGCACCAAGGCAGAAGCGACTCTCATCGCTGAAGACGACACGTCTCCATTCGTCCCTCCATTCACGCCTGTCGCGACACCACTGGAGGCGGGCTGCACGATGTTGGGGCGTGAGCGGAAGACGGCCTAACGGTGTGCGGGACCGTAGCCCAGCTTCATGGAGACGGTTGCGAATGGTCCTCGCCGATACCCCAGGAGCAACAGTGTCCCTAATTTGCTGGGAAGTGGCGGTGCGGTCCCCTACGGCACTGCGTAGGATCCTACGGTCTTGGCGTGCATCCGTGCGTCGCTGCGGTCCGGTCCCAGGTCGACGGGCACGTGCACCTTCCGCCGACCACTGGCGACAACATCGATGTACTGTGGAGACCTCACGCCCCACGTGTTGAGCAATTCGGCGGTACGTCCACCCGGCCTCCCGCATGCCCACTATACGCCCTCGCTCAAAGTTCGTCAACTGCACATACGGTTCACGTCCACGCTGTCGCGGCATGCTACCAGTGTTAAAGACTGCGATGGAGCTCCGTATGCCACGGCAAACTGGCTGACACTGACGGCAGCGGTGCACAAATGCTGCGCAGCTAGCGCCATTCGACGGCCAACACCGCGGTTCCTGGCGTGTCCGCTGTGCCGTGCGTGTGATCATTGCTTGTACAGCCCTCTCGCAGTGTCCGGAGCAAGTATGGTGGGTCTGACACACCGGTGTCAATGTGTTCTTTTTTCCATTTCCAGGAGTGTTCTTTGGCGTCGATTTATTATTAATTCTTCACATGGGCACTTGTACATTGCCCTTTCGCTCACTGGTAGTTTAGAAAACCAGTTCGTTATCTTACCACAAAGCACCCAAAATAGGATAAATGTAAATTCTGTAATTATAAAATTGATAATAATAAAACCAAGAAGTAAAACAAAGGAGTCTTTTATACTCATATATAACATGGAACCATTTTGAACGTGTACAATGAGCATGGAGCATGGCGAGACCATTGTGGCTGTCCAGGCCAATCGCTAACAGAAAAAGAGAGCTGAATAATTTTAATTTCATGATATCAGTTACAGACTCTAGTTTCTTTGATAGTAATCTTAGACCGGGCTGTTAATTAATTAAGAAGTCAATTAACTGAAGTCATTACTCCATATAATTAATTTCCCGTGTCATCGGATATCACCAATGCTTTGCCTGCATGGTGGATCATCAGCTAGAGCTGTTTAAGTAACATTAACATTTTCAATTTAGGAAGTGCGTAAGTTTACAAAATGCGGTAGAGTGCCAGGGGCCGTTACGTTTGAATTTAAGTCGAAGGCATGTTGTCTCAGAGACACAGTAATTTGCCTTTCGTTCTGAGGCCTGGAACCCAGGCAGCTGTCCCAAACAGGGGCGAAGTATCCTGGACGTCTTCTGATCGCAGACAGCAGTAGTGCAGTAGTTACGTACCTTTATTTTGACACGTACGAATTTTCGTCGTTGAGAGCTGCCTTGTGCTCAAACGGTCCACTTTTGGTCAACATGGCGAAACGTGCGCGTCGGTGATGATATAGGCATCACAACAGCAAGTCCACGAACGGAGAAAATCTACAACCTAGTCGGGAATTGAACCCTGGCCTACTGCATGGTCGGCAAACACAGTACCACTCAGCTAAGCAGGTGGACGCTTTATAAATAGCAATAATTTTATGAAAGTGGTTCTGGCCAAGATCTCATAAGGTGTACGGTGGGATAATGATAACACGTTGGCACTAAACTTCACCACAATTCTGCCCAAACTCACCGTGGTCGTGTCGCGCAGTGGGAAGGCCATCACGTCCGTACCCACAATTCACCCCTTCTTTTTTGACATCTCGAGGATAGAGGTCAGAACCGCGACGCCGACCGTTTCTTACGGGTGGTGGAGGAAAACATTTTACACACACCGCCGCTCAGCATCGACACGAAAAAGTGTAAGGAGGAGATGTAAGGAGCTCATCTACAATCTACATGATTACTCTGCAATTCACATTTAAGTGCTTGGCAGAGGGTTCATCGAACCTCAATCATACTATCTCTCTACCATTCCACTCCCGAACAGCGCGCGGGAAATACGAGCACCTAAACCTTTCTCTTCGAGCTCTGATTTCTCTTATTTTATTTTGATGATCATTCCTACCTATGTAGGTTGGGCTCAACAAAATATTTTCGCATTCGGAAGAGAACGTTGGTGACTGAAATTTCGTAAATAGATCTCGCCCCGACGAAAAACGTTTTTGCTTTAACGACTTCCATCCCAACTCGCGTATCATATCTGCCACACTATCTTCCCAATTACGTGATAATACAAAACGAGCTGCCCTTTTTTGCACCCTTTCGATGTCCTACGCAATCACACCTGGTAGGGATCCCACACCGCGCAGCAATATTCTAACAGAGGACGAACGAGTGTAGTGTAAGCTGTCTCTTTAGTGGACTTGTTGCATCTTTTAAGTGTCCTGCTAATGAAACGCAACCTTTGGCTGGCCTTCCCCACAATATTGTCTATGTGGTCTTTCCAACTGAAGTTGGTCGTAATTTTAACACCCAGGTACTTAGTTCAATTGAGAGCCTTGAGAATTGTACTATTTATCGAGTAATCGAATTCCAACGGATTTCTTTTGGAACTCATGTAGATCACCTCCCACTTTTCGTTGTTTAGCGTCAACTGCCACCTGCCACACCATACAGCAATCTTTTCTAAATCGCTTTGCAACTGATACTGGTCTTCGGATGACCTTACTAGACGGTAAATTACAGCATCATCTGCGAACAACCTAAGAGAACTGCTCAGATTGTCACCTAGGTCATTTATATAGATCAGGAGCAGCAGAGGTCCCAGGACGCTTCCCTGGGGAACACCTGATATCACTTCTGTTTTACTCGATGATTTGCCGTCTATTACTACGAACTGCGACCTTCCAGACAGGAAATCACGAATCCAGTCACACAACTGAGACGATGCCCCATAGGCCCGCAGCTTGATTAGAAGTCGCTTTTGAGGAACGGAGTCAAAAGCTTTCCGGAAATCTAGAAATACGGAATCAACTTGAGACCCCCTGTCGATAGCGGCCATTACTTCGTGCAAATAAAGAGCTAGCTGCGTTGCACAAGAACGATGTTTTCTGAAACCATGCTGATTACGTATCAATAGATCGTTCCCTTCGAGGTGATTCATAATGTTTGAATACAGTATATGCTCCAAAACCGTATTGCAAACCGACGTCAATGATATAGGTCTGTAGTTCGATGGATTACTCCTACTACCCTTCTTAAACACTGGTGCCACCTGCGCAATTTTCCAATCTGTAGGTACAGATCTATCGGTGAGCGAGCGGTTGTATATGATTGATAAGTAGGGAGCTATTGTAAGAGCGTAATCTGAAAGGAACCTAATCGGTATACAATCTTGACCTGAAGACTTGCCCGTACCAAGCGATTTCAGTTGCTTCGCAACCCCTAAGGTATCTACTTCTAAGAAACTCATGCTAGCAGCTGTTCGTGTTTCAAATTCTGGAATATTCGATTCGTATTCCCTGGTGAAGGAATTTCGGAAAACTGCGTTCAATAACTCCGCTTTAGCGGCACAGTCGTCCGTAACAGTACCACCGGTACTGCGCAGCGAAGGTATTGACTGCGTCTTGCCGCTTGTGTACTTTATATACGACCAGAATTTCTTCGGATTTTCTATCATATTTCGAGACAATGTTTCGTTGCGGAACCTATTAAAGGCATTTCGCATTGAAATCCGTGCCAAATTTCGCGCGTCTGTAAATTTTAGCCAATCTTCGGGATTTCGCGTTCTTCTGAACTTCGCATGCTTTTTCCGTTGCCTCTGCTACAGCGTTCGGACCTGATTTGTGTAACATGGGGGATCAGTTCCATCTCTTACCAGTTTATGAGGTATGAGTCTCCCAGTTGCTGTTGCTACGATATCTCTGAATTTGAGCCACAGCTCGTCTACATTTGCATAGTCAGTCCGGAATGAATGGAGATTGTCTCTTAGGAAGGCTTCTAGTGACGCTTTATCCGCTATTTTAAATAAAATTATTTTGCATTTGTTTCTGGTGGATTTGGAAGAAACGGTATTGAGCTTAGCTACAACGACCTTGTGATCACTAATCCCTATATCAGTCGTGATGCTCTCTATTAGCTCTGGATTGTTTGTGGCTAAGAGGTCAAGTGTGTTTTCGCAGCCATTTACAATTCGCTCCTTCAGTGACGTCCTCTATGCTGAGATCTTTTCGTGTCGATTCTGAAGGACGGTGTGTACATTTTCTTCGGCCACCCGTAAGAAAAAAACGTGATTTCAACATTGGGCCTCGTGGTTATGACCTGTATCGCAGAGGTGTCAAACGAGGGGTAAAACGTGGAAAGAGGGGTTGTGACGGCCTTCCCATCGTGTGACACTACGGTTTTTGGCGGAATTGTGCTGAAACTTCGTGCGAATGAGATCTCATTAACCTATCTTATACCTCACTTGAACTTCTGAGTTATGATTCCTTTTTTTTTTTTTTTTCGCGTGTGTCGACACCTTGCTGATCGTAGCGTCCCCGAGCCCGATGGAAATTTGAAATTTGTCGTAAGGTCTTACGGGACCAAACTGCTGAGGTCATCGGTCCTAAGCAAAACGCACTACTTAATCTAACTGAAACTAAGTTACGCTAAGGACGACACACACACACCCATGCCCGAGGGAGGACTCCAATCTCCGACGGAGGGGCGGGGGTGGGGGGGGGGGGGCAGGAGCCCGATGCTGAAGTCGCAGAGCGCCAAGCTTTTTCACCATTGCAGAGGGAGGTTTTGGCACATTTTAGCGGAGTTTCACACTTCTACGTTGTAACAGCGGTAAAGGACGGGGTATCAAAATTTGACCGTTTAATTCTTTTGCGCATTCTGGATGCGGCACATGCGGACGCGAGCGTAGCCGCGGATAAGACTCAAATTTATTACACGTTTTGGCCGTCTTTCAAATACGACACAGGCCGCCTTGAATGGAGTTTACAGTGAAATGTTTCGGCCATCTCCCTCACGATCGTCGTCAGGACGCGCGCTCACGAGCCGGCACGCGTGACCACGCAGCAGGTGACTTCCGTGCGGCCGGAGGTGTTCCCGCACGGCTCGTAACTCCATTAGCGTAGTGGTGTTCCATTTCCCGCCCCAGTCGCAGGTACCGAGCCTCCGGATCCGAGCTGAGCCGAGCCGTTCTTTGCGCGTAAACTTAGTTACACGCGGAAGAGGAAAATAAATTGCATAACTTTACACCTTAAGTGCCGAGAACGTTAACACGATTAAGCTCTTCAGCTATTTTCTCTCTCGCCCGGCGCGTCGCGCGTTTATTTTGCAGAATCCAAAGAAGTTGCGCGGGGGCAGGATTGGACGGAAGAAAGTACGGTCGCCGGATTTCATTTTACCCGAAATCTGCATTACGCTCAGAAATTGTGCGCTCCCTTTTCGCAGGGCTGCGAGGCGGTAGGACGTATAAAAGTTGCACCAACTTAACGATGCGCGGTTCTCGTCCTCCACTGCTCCTTTCGCTAACAGCTAGCTCGGGCGCAGCAAAAAATGAACCACCTTTACTTTTTTTCCGAAAAGGTCACCGGTCACTTAAAAACATAATGTTTCTTATGTTTGTACGTATCAGTATATCTATACTGTTAAACACACTGAGGTGGCAAAAGTCGTGGGATAGTGACACCCAAATATACACATGGCGGTAGTATCGCATAAACAAGGTATGAAAGGACAGTGAATTGGCCGAGCTGTCATTTGTACTAACAAGGGAACCTCCCCATCGCACCCCCCTCAGATTTAGTTATACGTTGGCACAGTGGATAGGCCTTGAAAATCGGAACACAGATCAATCGTGAAAACAGGAAGAAGTTGTGTGGAACAATGAAAAAATAAGCAAAATATACAAACTGAGTAGTCCATGCGGAAGATAGGCAACATCAAGGTGAGCGTGAGCTAAGGAGCGCCGTGGTCCCATGGTTAGCGTGAGCGGCTACGGAACGAGAGGTTCTTGGTTCAAGTCTTACATCGAGTGAAAAGTTTAATTTTTTATTTTCAGACAATTATTATCTGTCCGTCCGTTATGTTTTCATCACTTTTTTGGGAGTTATTATCACATCCACAAGAAAATCTAAATCGGGCAAGGTAGAAGAATCTTTTTACCCATTCGCCAAGTGTACAAGTTAGTTGGGTCAACAACATATTCCTGTCATGTGACGCACATGCCGTCACCAGTGTCGTATAGACTATATCAGACGTGTATTCCTGTGGAGGAATCGGTTGACCTATGAGAGGCACGTTATTTCGTCTACTAATCGCACGGTTTTGCGGTGCGGTCGCAAAACACGCACTAAAGTTATTACAGTGAACAGAGACGTCAATGAACGAACGGACAGATCATAACTTTGCGAAAATAAAAGAAGTAAGCTTTTCACTCGAGGGAGGACTTGAACCAAGGACTTCTCGTTTCGCAACCGCTCAGGCTAACCACGGGACCACGGCGCTCCTTAGCTCACATTCTCCTTGATGTTGCCTATCTTCCGCATGGACTACTCAGTTTATATATTTTGCTTATTTTTTTCATAGTTCCACACAACTTCTTCCTGTTTTCTCGATTGATCCGTGTTCCGTTTTTCAAGGCCTATCCACTATGCCAACTTATAACTAAATCTGAGGGGGGTGCGATGGGGAGGTTCCCTTGTAAGATGATTCATTTGAAAGGTGTCCGCCGGTATTATGGCCACACGAAGGGAATTAACAGACTCTGAATGGTTGTTGGAGCTGGAGGCATGGGATGTTGCATTTCGAAATTTCAACAGTCACAGTGTCGAGAGTGTGTCGAGAACACAAGAAAGGGAGTGGCCCACGGCCTTCACTTAACGATAGACAGCGGCTGCTTTTGTGTAGAGTTTTCACTGCTAACAGATTACCAACTCTGCGTGAAATAACTGGAGAAATCAATGTGGTACACACTACGAACTTATCCTTTGCGACTGTTTTGCGAAATTTGGCGTTAATCGGCTATAGCAACAGATCACCGACGTGAGCGCCTTTCCTAACAGCACGACACCGCCTGCAGCGCCTCTACTGAGCTCTTGACCACATTGGTTGGACCCTCGACTTCTGGAAAATCTTAGCCCAGTCACATGAGTTGCGAATTTAGTTGGTAAAATTTGATGTTAGAATGTGGCGTGGATCCGCCGGAGCGATGGACCCAGGTTGTCAACAAGGCACTGTGTAAGCTGGTGGTGGCCCCTTACTGGTGTGGGCTGTGTTGACATGGAATAGTCTGTGTCCTCCATTATGTTCGACTACCTGGCCACCATTTTGAAACGTTTATGGACTTGATGTTCCCAAACAAGGATGGAATTTTTGTGGCTGACAATGCGCCATGTTGCCGGGCCACAATATTTCGCCATTGGCTTGAAGAACTTTATGCACAATACGAGCCAATAATTGGGCCACCTAGATCGTGGACATGAATTCCATCGAACATTTATGGGACATAATCCTGAGGTCCTTTTCTGCGCAAAATCCTGTATCGGCGAAACTTCCGCAGTTACGGACGGATACAGAGTCACCACTACTCAAGATTTCTGCAGGGGACTTCCAACTATTTGTTGAGTCCATGCCACATCGAGTTGCTACATTACGCCGGACAAAAGGAGACCCTGCTCCTTGTATTCTGTACTCCTGACACTTTCGGGAAACATCCCATCATACATACCAGCGGGTTAATGTATAGACTAAAGAAAATTCTGATTTTGTAGATGCGGAGATTCAACAAAATTATCGCTCATATATATAGTTTTCTATGCTGTAACTAATACGGGCAAGTGAAATTTAGACACGTGTATGCAAATTACAGTGTAATTAATGTTTGCTTTTACTGTGGGCCGGCCGGAGTGGCCGAGCGGTTCTAGGCGCTACAGTCTGGAACCACGCGACCGCTCCGGTCGCAGGTTCGAATCCTGCCTCAGGCATGGATGTGTGTGATGTCCTTAGGTTAGTTAGGTTTAAGTAGTTCTAAGTTCTAGGGGACTGATGACCTCAGAAGTTAGGTCCCATAGCGCTCAGAGTCATTTTACTGTGGTTTCACTCTATTTCTTCGTTACTTTTACTAAATTAATATATACGTGGTGCATTCAAATTCTAAGGCCTCCGATTTTTTTTCTCCGGACTGGAAAGAGATAGAAACATGCGCATTGTTTTAAAATGAGGCTGCGTTCATTGTCAATACGTCCCAGCGATGGCAGCACCGTACGGCAGATGTAATTTTACCGCCAGCGGTGAGAATGAGAACTGTTTTAAATACTTAAAATGGCGACGTTTTCCTTACAACAACCTCGGGCTCGCACAACCCGGTCTGACGACATGATCGAGAAAGTGGAGAGAATTGTTTTGGGAGATCGCCGAATGACTGTTGAACAGATCGCCTCCAGAGTTGGCATTTCTGTGGGTTCTGTGCACACAATCCTGCATGACGACCTGAAAATGCGAAAAGTGTCATCCAGGTGGGTGCCACGAATGCTGACGGACGACCACATGGCTGCCCGCGTGGCAAGTTACCGAGCAATGTTGACGCGCAACGACAGCACGAATGGGACTTACTTTTCGTCGGTTGTGACAATGGTTGAGACGTGGATGATATTTTTCAATCCAGAAACAGAGCGTCAGTCAGCTCAATGAAAGCACACAGATTCACCGCCACCAAAAAAATGTCGGGTAACCGCCAGTGTGAAAAAGTGATGGTGTCCATGTTCTGGGACAGCGAGGGCGTAATCCTTACCCATTGCGTTCCAAAGGGCACTACGGTAACAGGTGCATCCTACGAAAATGTTTTGAAGACCAAATTCCTTCCTGCACTGCGACAAAAACGTCCGGGAAGGGCTGGCATGTGCTGTTTCACCAAGACAACGCACCCGCACATCGAGCTAACGTTACGCAACAGTTTTTTCGTGATAACAACTTTGAAGTGATTCCTCATGCTCCCTACTCACCTGACCTGGCTCCTAGTGACTTTTGGCTTTTTCCAACATTGAAAGACACTCTCCGTGGCCGCACATTCACCAGCCGTGCTGCTATTGCCTCAGCGATTTTCCAGTGGTCAAAGCAGACTCCTAAAGAAGCCTTCGCCGCTGCCATGGAATCATGGCGTCAGCGTTGTGAAAAATGTGTACGTCTGCAGGGCGATTACGTCGAGAAGTAACGCCAGTTTCATCGATTTAGGGTGAGTAGTTAATTAGAAAAAAAATCGGAGGCCTTAGAACTTGAATGCACCTCGTAGTAGATAGTCTTTTGACATCCATTTCTGGATACAGTTACCCATTAGGCCTTTGCCTGCATTATTTTTCGTTAGCTATTCCTGCAGGCTTTCATACAACTGCTCTTCTTATCTGTTGGAATACTGTTGAGCCTGTTCTTGGTTCATCTTTCTTCTATATCACGAAACCCACTCCCAACACATTTGATTTTCGTTACAGTCATATCAACGTCTCCCACTTCTATTTCCACCTGATACATTTCTTTCTTCCGTGTCTCTCCTAGTAAACCTCAACATGCCCACCACACTGTGAGTTAACGAGCATTTCGCTCCCTTTGAAGTATATGGCCGAAGTAGTCAGCCTTCTGGAATTATGAAACGATCATCTTCGCCACGAGGATAGGGAAGCCGTCTATTGTGCTGAATGAAGCCTAGGCGCTGTAGTGTGCGAGTCAGACAGACGAGAACCTACGTCATAGGGAAACCCCGTAGAAGCCGTTTGTGGCCCAGGAGATGTAGCAGTGTTAAATATGGCGGACCTAAGATCGGCTGCAAAGGGAAACATTCATGGAAACTATTTCATTCTGTAGTAGTAAAACTTGAATATTGATCTTATCTATAAAGGTTTAGGATTTAGTGTTGAAGAGAAATACACAAGTTTTTTAACAAAAACCCGAAAGCTAAAATCTGAACGCTTCAGCCGATCGTAACGATCGACATTTAATATAGAAGCGCATCGTTAAATTGACAAATGTTGTAAATATCACCTCGGTAGCTTCATTTGTTTAAAAGATATAGTAAATTTAAATTACCACTATTTTCAGTTAAGCATCGGGTCATCATTTCCTCCACACAAAACACATTGAACGATGACAGCATGACACCTTATTGCATCGTTAGGTAGTAGAATATTTGTTGTAAAGTTTAGTGCATAATAGTTCTTCTGTTCCGTATTTATTTATCAGAAAGCTCATTGGTGCAAGGCTACTGGCCGTGACATTCAAAGCTAAAAAGGAAATTGTATCGGTTTAAAGTAAAAGATTGTAACATTTATTATGTAATGGATATTATTACTTTATTTAGAACGTTAAGGTGGTCAGACTTTGATTATTTAAATATGTTAAAATGTAAAATAATGTAGAATAAGTTGTAGCCATTCAGATGGACTGCTTCAGGAAAGGGAACTGCACTAGTCACTTGAGCGAGGATATTAGGCGGACGGGAAACGGGCAGGGGGACAGTGCTGCCGCAGCCGTGAAAGCGGACTGCTCGGCTGGAGACACTAAAGTGGACAGTTCGGATGCAGACGCGAAAGCTGACAGTCGGTCTTTAGGAAGCTGGGAGGTGAAACGACTTAGAAAATTTCGCGTTGTGTGGTATCGCGGGACTTAGTCTCTGAGCGGCGAGCAGCCGCGCGCCTGGTGTGAACTCTAACTTTTCGTGTAAATGACGAGGTGGAGTATCGGACTTGTGTTTCACGATGAGATTGTGAATGATCGAACTGCATCAAATGGATATGCGTTCGAGTATAACAGTAACTCTAAATAAGACCATTTTCGCTATTAGTTTGCTTTTTGAATAAACATTATTCTAACCAAATCGCAACTGTGTGGCCTACATCATTTATGGGTCGTTAATTTAGTTCCCACTACTATCATTACTGTTACTATATGTTATGTCAACTTTGTATTTACCAAAGCTGACATCAGCCAGACAATTTAATAAAGGGTCACTAGTCAAATTTATTGCTTGTAATGCGGCAAGTGCGGTTCAACCCCTAGAGGAGTTTAAGCCAAGACATTTCGACGAAGAGGAACCGCATGTGAGCCCGAACTTCTTTTGGATGTTGGCGCGTATTACTCGCCCTCAGTATTTTAATATCCGCATTACATGTCTGTCTGTGATAACCGTAAGTCCCAATTCGTAACCCTCTCAGTGACTCAAATATTTCCCTCTCAGAAAAAAATGGAGCCTTGATTTTCGAAGCTACCCTTACTTCAGCGAAAACAGTACTTCCTACTATTACTACATTGACAAAATACTCTAGGGACTGATGACCTTAGCAGTTAAGTCCAATAAGATTTCACACACACACACACACACACAAAATACTTCAAGTAACTAAAACAAGCTTGTTAACTAGATCTAAGACTTCATTGTTAATGTGAACTACCGTCATTTTTATGTATTAGTTATGTAGAACTTCGGGAATCTCCTTTTTTTTGTGTTACCCCCATACAGGTACCATGTTCTAATCAGAGGTCTTAATCTTTCGCTGTTGTTCCCACATCTTCCAGTATTTCTTCATCACTACATAGCCTTTTTCTTTTGTTCATACCACTTTTTATCTTTTTCTTTTCCTACCACCGTTGGATACTTTTCATATTTAAAACATTCCATCTAAACGTTTTACTTTTTCTATTGTTTCTTATAATTTTGTGTTGAGTCTTTCCAAGTGTTTGTTGACCTAATGGAGTGACTAGTTTCCGTAAAGTTATATGACGATCCTATTGGTTAGTTTGTTGTCGTCAATTCTGTAAATTCCTGTGAGGAACTGTAGCACGCCGCCCCCCCCCCCCCCCCCCTCCCATTCCCTACATCTGTCACGTGTTTTCTACGATCTCATAATCTTAACTGTTACTTTTCAATTTCATATTTCTAAAAATTCTAGAGGATGCATCTTATGATTCTTCTTTCCTATTCTTCTAATTTTTCAAACTTATAATGCTGTGCTATGCATTTTATGGTATATAAGAATTTTGGTTACAATTTTTCTACACCTAATTCTTCTCAACAGTTTCCTACATTGAAATGAAAATGAAAACGTCTGCAACCGCGTCTTTTGCATTTAA
The DNA here is from genome assembly GCF_021461385.2 of Schistocerca piceifrons. NCBI lineage: Eukaryota > Metazoa > Arthropoda > Insecta > Orthoptera > Acrididae > Schistocerca > Schistocerca piceifrons. Next base: position 550,395,864 of record NC_060144.1, read on the forward strand.
TGTATGTGTGCAACCAACTTCGATGTTCCATTACACCATCTTCGGTCCTTTGACCAACGTAAGTTAGGAGAAATCCAATCTTGTGTGCAGTCGTAACAGGGGCTAGTATTAAACAGCAATAGGTATCTGGTTTACACGACATTATCACTTCGTTCATCAATACGCGGCTGTCAAGACGACATTCTACTATTAAGGAACACCTTCGGTTTAACAAGGCTTAGTAGCAAACTGTTTTCCTTTTAGAAGATACGTCAGCAAAACAGGAAGCGATTTACATCTCCTTCTTTCAGCTGAGAGCCGCAGGAAGGGTTTTTATTTTTCTCTTAACGTATATCCGATGTAAGTGGGATTTAATTGAACCATTGTAGGTATCATCCTCGCTGCTTGGTTTTAGCTCTCAGCTCGCCTTAAGTTTTCCAAACCTGGGAGATCTTCTAGTAACTAGTTGAATCAAAGCATACTATTGAACTTCATGGAAAGCTGAAAGGCGCCAATCCAATGTCTCTTCTTCGTCGGCCAGTTTCCAGACCTATAATTTGAAACTGGAGGGTGATAGACTAACTTTCGTTACAGGACCAGAAACACTGTCCTATGTCACCAACTACTCGACCTTGTTTGTGTCAGCCAGTCATATTTGGATTGGGTCCCACGGAGAATTCTTATTCCTTATTTCATTTTGCCATGAATCTAGAGTAATTTCCTGTAGTTGAATATCCATTTTACTGTTCCAATCTGGGTTTTGAACAGATTGGTACGCCACATCCGATAGATAACAGCCAAGAAGTGCTTGCAGCCAGCGTGTAGGCATGTCGTATGTACGGTGTTTCCAGTGTCGTGATCCATATTAGTTCGGTTCAATGCTACTTCATTGAGCGACTTTACACTCTCCCTGTTTCTATGTCGATGCCGTGATCTCGTCTTCCTGCGTATCAGAAATGTTTCACGTCCAGTACATTCGTGATCATGTCTTTCTATTAAGTGTTAGCTTAATGTTCTATTTTATTCCAAGCATGAAATTGTCCACATGAAAATCAGTAAATGGTGAAAATTACTGTCATGTTATTAGGAAAGTAACATAGACTTATAGGCGAAAATGTTCTCATTCAAAAAGTATTATATGGGAATGAACTCAGCACAAGAAAACATAACATCTTTTAAGCCATAATCTACATTTGCGTCGTGCCTTACTTGCCTTTCGTACCTGGCCTGCATTGATTATTCATTGGTTGACTCTTGAGCTCAGAAGGAATTCGGGAATTAGCTTGCCGCTAGCATCAATCCTGAGGGCTGAACAATTTCTGACATATTTTTAAATGTATATCTCGTTTGACGTTACTAGTGAAAGGTTGTCACTGCTGGTACGGCTTTAAGATTATGGACAGAATCGGATGTCCATGTTTTGTTTGTTTATGACAACTTAGCTCATTATGGTTGCTAGATATGTCGTGAATTTGCAGCGTCCCAACATCCCAAACAAAGAAAATGGAACAGTACAGTTACAGTTCAGAAAGATCTTACCCAGATAATTCACAGAGTTAATAATTAATACTTCTTCTACTGAAATAACACATATAGGTGATGATTATTTGAAGTTCATTATTTTCCCCAGTTTTAGTTCAAAGGCCGATATTTTAGTGGAGCTTTGTCTCAAACAGATACTATTCGTTATCTTCGACACAGACCGATGGTTTCCTTGAAGAAATATTTATGTAGACAAACGTATGCTACTGAAATTTTATTGTAAGAATAAAAAGGTAGGGAATGTGACGGACAGAAGTTACTTGAGATAAACCACTTGTTTTCTTACGATTAATGTTTCAAAATATACGGCACTATGTATTTAACTTCGACACATTACCGATTTGTTTACATTGTGAATTGATACTCATTGAATTTTGAAGTTGTAATAATGTTTCCTTATCACCTGTTCGTGTTTGACATTACAGCAGTCACTTAAGATGAGCTTTTGTGCCCTTCCCGTAGTCGGATATTTGAAAAAGGCATTAAACCTGGAACGTCTAAATAATAGTAGCAAATACATTTATAAAAGCCCATTGTTACACAGCCGGCCGTGGTGGCCGAGCGGTTCTAGACGCTTCAGTCTGGAACCGCGCGACCGCTACGGTCGCAGGTTCGAATCCTGCCTCGGGCATGGATGTTTGTGATGTCCTTAGGTTAGTTAGGTTTAAGTAGTTCTAAGTTCTAGGGGCTGATGACCTCAGATGTTAAGTCCCATAGTGCTCAGAGCAATTTGAACCAACCCATTGTTACAAATACTAAGTTTTTCTTGGGGGATTCATATTCGGCTCCCTGGTAAGAATCACCACTTCCGTGCCACCAGCGAATGCATTCTCTCCTATCCAGAATGAGATTTTCGCGCTGCAGTAGAGTGTGAGCTGATATGAAACTTTCCTGGCAGATTAAAGCTGTGTGCCGGCCCGAGACTCTAGCCCGGGACCTTTGCTTTTCGCAGGCAAGTACTCTACCACTGAGCTACCCAAGCACGACTCACGACCGGTCCTCACAGATTCAGTTCGACCAGGTCCCGAGTTCGAATCTCGGTCCGGCATACAGTTTTAATCTGCCATGAAAGTTTCAATTTCTCTTATAATTGTCTCTTCGACCAAATAACAGAATGTAACTCTAACCCTCCCAAATATCTCGCCAACTGGCCACGGGAGGAGAACAGAGAAAATATGGGTCGAACGGAGGATCATCTGCAATCATGCTTCCCAGACACTATGCAGGAATGGAATATGAAAGGGAAGAAATGAAATTGCTACCAGAATTGCATTCTCCCTCATACAGTTAGACGGGTGCTGGGGCTAAATGTAGATAAAGACGGTCTCTTCAATAAAGTGAAGGTCAATTCGTACCTCCATCACTTACAGGACCAAAACGAATGCTATGTCAAGTATAGCCTTGCAGTTGTCGATACGCACTCCCCTGCCGCTCTTTTCCTCGCTGAAACATGGTCCCATGGAAGATATAAAAGAAGTAATGGAAGATACTCTAACGTGAAGGGTATGGATTTCACCTCATCGTTTCTGTTTCATCATAACAGTCGACAATACAGTCACTATACGACATTCATTAATGAAGAAATAAACTGTCTTGTACGATTCTGTGATCATAATGTATACCGAAGAGCACTGCACGCATGCAGTAGAAATTTCTTAATGTCTGTCACTGTAGTGAAAAAACAATAACATTTATTTTGTGATGAATATGATAAGTCCTCTTAATAGTACATTTACTTCATACACTCATCATATAATTGCCAACATTAACAGAGGCACATGTAAGACATCATTCACGTTTCTTGTAAAAGATGCCCAGTGAATCAAACATAATACCACAAATGACTCATTCACATCTGTGAAATTTTTAGAGCATTTAAAACAGGGCAACAAATGTACCTCAGCTATTTTAGTATTTAAGAACCTTCAACATCGCAGCGCGTCAGCAATCGTTGGTTAATATACTAAAAAACTAAAAACCCGCCTCGATTGCGAAAAAAGCACCTAGTGTTAACCCAGGCTTCGGCGTAGATAACTACACCTTCATCAGAACAACATTAAAACCCACAAGTGCCTAAGAAGACTTTTGTCAATGATTAAAAGAACACCATTGCTATACATTTATAAACGAAAAAGAAAAGGAAAACACAAACAGTACATGTGTACAAAGTCAAAACCACTATTTAGCTTAATAGTGTACGCTCCACCTCACAGCGGCCTATGTTCGATGGGCCATGCCCTGCTATAAACTGCAGCTATCGGTAGCTGCAGTTGCACCTAATCTTCAACATTCTTCTGCAGAACCACATTTCGAAAGCTTCTATTCTCTTCTTGTCCAAACTAGTTATTGTCCATGTTTCACTTCTATACATTGCTACACTCCATACAAATACTTTCAGACACTTAAATCTATATTCGATGTTAACAAATTTTTCTTCTTCAGAAACGTTTTCCTTGCCATTGCCAGTCTACATTTGATAGCCTCTCTACTTCGACCATTTTCAGTTATTGTGCTCCCCAAATAGCAAAACTCCTCTACTACTTTAAGTGCCTCATTTCCTAATCTAATTCCCTCAGAATCACCCGACTTAATTCGATTACATTCCATGATCCACGTTTTGCTTTTGTTGATGTTCATCTTATATCCTCCTTTCAAGACACTGTCCATTCCGTTAAACTGCTCTTCCAAGTCCCTTGCTGTCTCTGACAGAATTACAATGTCATCGGGGAACCTCAAAGTTTTTATTTCTTCTCCCTGGATTTTATACCTACTCCAAATTTTTCTTTTGTTTCCTTTACTGCTTGCTCAATATACAGATTTAATAACATCGGAGAGGGGCTACAACCCTGTCTCACTCCCTTCCCAACCACTGCTTCCCTTTCATGCCCCTCGACTCTTATAACTGCCATCTGCTTTCTGTACAAATTGTAAATAGCCTTTCACTCCTTGTATTTTACCTCTGCCACCTTTAGAATTTGAGAGTATTCCAGTCAACATTGTCAAAAGCTTTCTCTAAGTCCACAAATGCTAGAAACGTAGGTTTGCCCTTCCTTAATCTTTTATCTAAGATAAGTCGTAAGGTCAGTATTGCCTCACCTGTTCCAACATTTCTACGGAATCCAAACCCTCCCCGAGGTCGGCTTCTACCAGTTTTTCCATTCGTCTGTAAATAATTCGTGTTAGCATTTTGCAGCTGTGACTTATTAAACTGACAGTTCGGTAATTTTCACATCTGTAAGCACCTGCTTTCTTTGGGATAGGAATTATTATATTCTTTTTGAAGTCTGAGGGTATTTCGCCTGTCCCATACATCTTGCTCACCAGATGGTAGAGTTTTGTTAGGACTGGCTCTCCCAAGACCGTCAGTAGTTCTAATGGAATGTTGTCCACTCCCAGGGCCTTGTTTCGACTCAGGTCTTTCAGTGCTCTGTCAAACTCTTCACGCAGTATCATATCTCCCATTTCATCTTCATCTACATCTTCCATTTCCATAATATTGTCCTCAAGTACATTGCCCTTGTATAGATCCTCTATATACTCCTTCCACCTGTCTGCTTTCCACTCTTTGCTTAGAACTGGGTTTCCATCTGAGCTCTTGATATTCGTACAAGTGGCTCTCTTTTCTCCAAAGGTCTCTTTAATTTTGCTGTAGGCTCTGTCTTACCCCTTGTGAGATAAGCCTCCACATCCTTGCATTTGTCCTCTAGCCATGCCTGCTTAGCCATTTTGCACTTCCTATCGATCTCATTTTTGAGATGTTTGTATTCCTTTTTGCCTGCTTCATTTACTGCATTTTTATATTTTCTCCTTTCATCAATTAAATTCAATATTTCTTCTGTTACCCAAGGATTTCTACTAGCCCTCGTCTATTTACCTACTTGATCCTCTGCTGCCTTCACTACTTCATCCCTCAGAGCTACCCATTCGTCTTCTACTGTATTTCTTTCCCCCATTACTGTCAATTGTTCCCTTATGCTCTCCATGAAACTCTGTACAACCTCTGGTTTAGTCAATTTATCCAGGTCCCATCTCCTTAAATTCCTACCTTTTTGCAGTTTCTTCAGTTTTAATCTACAGTTCATAACCAATAGATTGTGGTCAGAGTCCACAACTGCCCCTGGAAATGTCCTACAATTTAAAACCTGGTTCCTAAATCTCTTTGCCGGCCGAAGTGGCCGTGCGGTTAAAGGCGCTGCAGTCTGGAACCGCAAGACCGCTACGGTCGCAGGTTCGAATCCTGCCTCGGGCATGGTTGTGTGTGATGTCCTTAGGTTAGTTAGGTTTAACTAGTTCTAAGTTCTATGGGACTAATGACCTCAGAAGTTGAGTCCCACAGTGCTCAGAGCCATTTGAACCAACCTAAATCTCCTTGTTACCATTATATAATCTATCTGATACCTTTTAGTATCTCCAGGATTCTTCCATGTATACAACCTTCTTTTATGATTCTTGAACCAAGTGTTAGCTATGATTAAGTTATGCTCTGTGCTAAATTCTAACAGACGGTTTCCTCTTTCATTTCTTAGCCCCAATCCATATACACCTACTATGTTTCCTTCTCTCCCTTTTCCTACTGCCGAATTCCAGTAGTAGTAGTAGTAGAGGGGTTTTGTGGGCGCACGACAACAAGGTCTTCAGCGCCCGTTCAGTATCATAGTGAGACGGGTAAAACGGAACATAAAACACGGGAAACAATCATCGGAAAAGATGTGCTCACCCACACCGAAGCGTGGGATGAAGCAGGGCGTCAGCAGTAAAATATGGACAACACAGGAAGAAAACGAGAGAGGGGGCTAAAACAATGTAGCAGATGGAAGTGGCCGGCTGACCGCAAGGAAAAAAAGGGAGGTGTCAGCCACTCTGCAATACACTAAAACCTCCAGCCTAAAAGTTTAGGCCAGAGTCCAGACACATCACAAAACTTAAAAACCCTAGACACACACGTCTCATCATTAGCTAAAACACAGGGCAGATCACCATCAACTTGTGCTTCTGCCCTTGCATCACGGTATAAAATGCAGTCACCCATGACTATTAAATTTTGGTCTCCCTTAACTACCTGAATAATTTCTTTTATCTCATCATACATCTTTTCAATTTCTTCATCATCTGCAGAAATAGTTGGCATATAAACTTGTACTAATGTAGTAGGCATGGGCTTCGTGTCTATCTTGGCCACTATAATACGTTAACTATGCTGTTTGTAGTAGCGTACCCGCACTCCTATTTTTTTATTTATTATTAAACCTACTCCTGCATTACCCCTATTTGATTTTGTATTTACAACCCTGTATTCACCTGACCAGAAGTCTTATTCCTCCTGCCACCGAACTTCACTAATTCCCACTATATCTAACTTTAACCTATCCATTTCCCTGTTTAAATTTTGTAACCTACCTGCCCAATTAAGGGATCTGACATTCCACGCTCCGATCCGTAAAATGCCAGTTTTCTTTCTCCTGATAACGACGACCTCTTGAGTAGTCCCCGCCCGGAGATCCGAATGGGGAACTATTTTACCTCCGGTATATTTTACCCAAGAGGACGCCATCATCATTTAACCATACAGTAAAGCTGCATGCCCTCGGGAAAAATTACGGCTGTAGTTTCCCCTTGCTTTCAGCCGTTCGCAGTACCACAACAGCAAGGCCGTTTTGGTTAATGTTACAAGGCCAGATTAGTCAATCATCCATATTGTTGCCCCTGCAACCACTGAAAAGGCTGCTGCCCCTCTTCAGGAACCACACGTTCCCATCGTATTCTTAATTCCAGCCAATCATTGTATTCTGCACATCTACAACAGACAAACCTTTTCTTAATATATTTAAGATACCATAATCTTTTTCGCCTTATGCTGATTTCCTTTCAGTGCCAGGAAAGCTACTTCTGTGCGTGCTTGCGAAATATATTTTGTTCGTATTCTTTGAAACACCACATCATTTTCTACGTTTTTTTAGCACTTGCACGTTTAACGTAATTGGCACTTATTGGTCCATCTCATTCGGAAACTCTAGGTAGTAGCAACGGTAGTAATAGTAATAATGTAGTAGAAACTACGTTCAAATGGTTCAAATGGCTCTGAGCACTATGCGACTTAACTTCTGAGGTCATCAGTCGCCTAGAACTTAGAACTAATTAAACCTAACTAACCTAAGCACATCACACAAATCCATGCCCGAGACGGGATTCGAACCAGCGACCATAGAGGTCGCTCGGTTCCAGACTGTAGCGCCTAGAACCGCACGGCCACTCCGGCCGGCAGAAACTACGTAGTTTATTGTTGTAAAAGACTAGCATTACACTTACATTTATTTGTCACTCCCAGTCGTTCCACATACCACACACACAATAAACACATTGTTGCATAATGGAACACTTCACGCACTATCAACGGACGTCACGTAGTGACGTGTCTGTTTCCAATTTGTGTGCCACAACTTCTCATTCGCTTGCCTCAAAAACTTAGCCAGCATCGCTCTATTACGCATGAGATACTGACCTCAGAAACAGGATCAAATGTTAGTATTAAACAGCGCATAGCTTTGGAATTAAATTTCTCCAGAAAAAAAGAGGGAGAAACATTGTGCGAAAATTTTATCTGTAAAAATAGATGTTTTCTTATCATTATTATTCGCGTGTAACTTTTTCACCGTAACCTTACACCTTGAAATCTAAGAACTCTTTCAACATATAAATGTACTACTTGACAGGTACGTCTTAAATAAGATTGTTTCAATAATCCTTTTACTCTGCTTTGACCACTTTATTGTGCAGTCTTATTCCATGGAAGAAAATCCTGTTTCGAGTTTTATGTTTCTTCTTTCTTAGTAAACGTAGGCTTAGTCTACCCCTTGTCTCACGATCGTGGACACTGCGATTCGTGTAGAAATTACCAATGTTATTTTCGATATATACAACAGACTGGTTAATGTACTCACATGCCGTGGTTAAAATCCTCAGTGTTTTGAACATATCTTTATATTGACCTGGACTGCTATTTTTTCGTTATTATTATTACTGTGGGCGTTTTCTGTTGTTTGAAAACGTGTGTTCATATTTTTTGCAAATTTTCCTGAGGAAAGAAATTCTTACCTAAAAACTGACCATACGTACGGATAGTATGTAACTAAAAGGCACCAGCTGGTAGAAACTGGTGACAGGAGTCTAAAAGCGTAACATGCTGCGAACATTCTGTTTGCAAATATATCTTTGTGCGTTCACACCACTTCCACTAAGAGTCACTATTCATTCCCAGAAATTTTGCGTTTGTGAAGCACTTGATGCATGTCCCATCTACATTTAATTTCCTCTTCCAACTGTAATTCATTCTATTTGTTTTCTCTACATTCAACGTCACTTTAGTGGCTACTGGCCACCTGTAAACAACCTTGATTGTACCATTTGCTTTCTCTGTAAGGAGTTCTCCTGTATTCTTAGTGACTGCAATATTGCTGCCGTTAGCAAAGATAATTTTTACCCTATGACTAACACTACGCTGAAAGTCATTGATTTGTATCAGGAACAGTGCTCTCCTATATTAACGTATTTTGGTTCCGATCAGTATTTTATTAACATTTTTGACTAATTTAAGGTGTGTGTGAAATCTCTACTGGTTGCATCCTACCTGATAAATATGATTGGAACCTGTCATTAGGTACACCTCTTATTCTTAATGCTTCTAGGTTATTTGGTACGATATTATGATCAACAGAACTAAAAGTCTTAGAAAGATCTAAAAATATGCCCGATCTTCTTTAAGAGCTTCAATAATTTCTGTTGTGAATTATAGTACGGCTGAACCTGCACTTCTACCGCTTCGGAAACAGAATTGTGGCTGTGATTGTTTTCCACATTTTTAAAGAAAAATTTCAGGAATTGAAAAATAAAGGTTAGATTTTGTCGCAAATGTACCAAATATATAGACCGCATGGGGTGTAGCAAGAAGATAAGCTATTGGTACAATACAAAATCCTGGAACTGTTCGAAGAGTCAACAGAGCGAAAACATTTTGAAATGGACAGAAGGCAATAATTCTTTGGGAAGTGGTTATTTGGAAAGCAGCGAGGTGCCTCTTCCTGACAAAAGAATTCCGGTGTTCCGTTGTGAAACAGCGGAGTAAATCTTATGTGGAAGTGGAACTGTTCTTACGGACGTGATGCTTGACAGTTGTACGAAACAGTTCAGTCAATCGTACACTGTACATGTTGACATCGGAAGCGAAGACGGAAGAGACTACGGTATTTCTATCTTATCTGCTTTGCTGCCAGAAAAGTCAAAAAGCATATGAAAGATTCTTTATGGACTGAAAAATGAGATGCTTGGATTGTCACCGAAAACTGGAGCACTTAGATTCGAAAAGACTACAATTAAAACTACGAATACAGTGTTTCCCGAAACATCTCTTTCCGGCTGCACCCTTCGATTCAACAGATGGTTGTGGAAGAAAATACAGAGCCAGGACTAGTGAAGATATGCAGGGTTCGTGAAGAAATCAGATTGTCTCGCCGTATGCGTGCTGCAGTGGCACATCTTCCACCAAATGTGTTGATGAAGCGTGGATGGTAATAATAAAGGCAATGCCCAGTGGAGAAAAGGTCACTAAAATTGTCTGACTATATGGTCATCCCAAAGATGGAAAATCATAGTATGAAAATCAAAATGAGAAGTGTCTTACACAGTGACTCAGGGCCATGAACGCTATCGGAGGTTGGAAAATCAATCCTCAATAAATCAAAAACATCCGAGCGTCTACTTCCTGATGAACAAGGTGAAGTAGGAAGCTGTAAACGCTGTATCTGATATATATATATAAAAAAAGATTTCTTTTAAAAAAGTTCATAGGTCTCGACTAAAGGTTAAAAGACGTTATAACAATATAAATGTCCCAGAAGGAGTAGTCAGTAACCAGCGATGTGACAGGAACGATCATTAGAAGCAAAAAGGTCTAGTAAAAATGGGCTCTGAAATTCGAACCTTAAGACCTTTGTGATTTGTTGCGCTGCTGGAGCCAGTGCGTCTTTCTTGTAGTGCCATCTTTGCCATCGATTTCGCTTTGGCCGGCCGCGAGTCAGTTGTTCATCGCGGGTTCGACCATTTATGTCTGCAGCTTCGAGGCAGGTGGGCTCACGGTGTGGTCTGTCGGTTGCGATTACAACGGGGTCTGGAGGTTGTCCCTTACTTGGTGCGCATGCTCATTGCGCGTGGTGTTACTGGAGATTTGCGGCCGGAGACGGCGGAAAGGTTGGGGTTCCGGCACGAGGCGTGGTGTTTGGCTTTTCTCGTCACGCAGTGCATGTTGAGAAGAAGAGCTCGCCGGAGCGTCGCCTGGCATTAACCGGTCGCTTGGGCATATGGTGTGTGTTTGATTTAAACAGGTGCAAGTGTGTGCTTACCTATATTTATTAATGGTTAGCTAATGTTGTCTTCAGTGTGAGTTAGGTGACGAGTCTGACATGTCAAAGTTATGTCACGCGTGGCGTGATGACGGGGCTTGGGCTCTCCATCTTAGTTTCCTACCACTTGATGAATGTTCTCCAGTTATATGTAAAGAAGCCCGGTGAGCTGCTGCTCATTATTGAGGGTTGAATATCGAAGGGTGTTGTAACCTTAGTGACTAAGTACCAAAATTTGCATCTTAGTTTACAAGTAATGAAATACTATGCTGTCTCGTAAAACTACATCAGATTCCATGAAAGTGTAGTTCTGGTGGGCTCTTGCCCGTTTAAAATAATACTCAGCTGTTACTATCACGTTTCAGGGAACAATCTTATATACGCGTGTTATTGTAGAGTTTAAATGAATTCTTAAGTGTTGAGTTTGAAAAAAAAAATTGCGAGCTTTCCTGTTTTAATGTTATGTTTCAATCTTTTATGTAATATGAATGTGTAATTGCAAGTGTACTGTAGTAGTTGATTTATATTTCAGTTGCGCGGAGTGCAGTGTATTTCGTCCGGTACGGTGGGGCGTGGCAACGGGCTTCACGAATTGACCGTTTACAGTGGAATTGTGACTCACTAGACGGGGCTCCATGTTGCTGGTCTTCTATCCCGATCTCTTTCTTGAGTATTGCTCTTCTCTTTGTTCTTGGCTCTGTCAGGTTGTTAAGCTTTGTAGCTCGTTCCTCCGCTACTTTGGCGAATGCACCTTTCGTTCGAAATGTAAATTTAAACAGGTAAAACCGGGTTGTACTCTCTAATAATTTAATGCCCGATCAGATTGCTGAAGGCTCCACCTTAATAATTCTGTATTCCCCTATCAGACATTTGTTGATTATATTTGTACGTTGTGTGCTGATTGTGAAGTTTCATTTTTATAAAGCAGGGTTTAGTGTGCGTATGTTCTCAGGGAATGTTTATATGATGACGTGCTGTTTTTTATTAATTACTTTTTATTTTAATTGATGCTTCCCTGTACCGGCATCAACCGAATTATTCCTTAGTCACAAGTTAGTGTGCCTGGTGTCTCCATTGCCGAGCGTTCAAGTTTTAAAAGTTGCTTTTATTATTATTTGTGTGCCTTACATTGTGCCTTAATGTTATACCTTGGTATGAATTTATGTTGCAGAAGAGAAGTCATTGTACAGGATAGTCTTGCCGGTTCAGAGTTTGGCAAGTTTTGATTTTATTAAGTATTTCCACCAACAGGAACACTGTTAATGTTTTATGCATTTGTTATGCAGGATTTAACAGCAGTTTAAGAAAAAATTTTATTCTACTCGTTTGAGGTTGTTAAATTTTTTGTATTAAATAGTGCAAGGTAATAAACATTCTTTAATACTAGCTGCGTATGATTGATAATTATGGCCTTGCTGCGTCCTGTTTTATTACTGGACGCAAATAGCACGTTATACTGTGAGCATTTGTTCGTTGTCGCTACTGCGAAACACATCTCTTCTATTCAAGCTACTACTTCTCAAGGTATTCATTTCAGAGAACACAAGACAATTATTTCCTATTTTTGATCCACAATACCTCCTCCTAAAACATGGAAAGCAAAGAGCATGCAGTAGAAGAGATTTGTTTCGCAGTACCATGTTTAATAGCCGTTTTTCTTTCGAATGATTGTTTCTGTCCTATACCTGATAATTGACAAAAAATTGAGTGAGAAATTAAAATTCATAAAACAGGAGAAAGTATTTAACCATTTGCCACTGATGTTGTAGAAATGAGGAAAGCTAAAAATTTATTTAAAAAAATATTAAACGTAGAAGGTAAAAATAACAAAAAATGTACTTTGTCCTAAGACATTCTTAAACATGAATAAAATGTGAAGGAATGTTTTTATTATGAAACGGTCGACAGTCTCCCTACTGTTGTGACTCCCTTTGCGAGTCCGAAAATTATGTGATCGTGAACACCAGGCTCACATCACAGTTGGCAAAGCCCTTGGTTGGAAAGGCCATGACATCCACAGCACCACCGTTTATGGAGAATCAGGCTGGAGAGTAGACACCGTTCCGCGGAAACCGGAAAGTATTCGCTGCCGCTCACAGTGCTGACCAGCACTGTCCAAAAGTCGCAAGCAGAAACTGAAGCGTTACAAGCTGCAACGAAAATATTCGCGTTACTGTTAAGTCTTGTCTGCATTGCCTACTGTACAGTTGGTATCTGTGGTATCATCAGCAGTCGATAGCAAGCAGGGGCCATCATTCCGCTATAGGAGGTTGGCAATAGCTGTTATGCAGGATGCCGCCAGAGGCAGCCAACATCGACTGCTTCCTACAGTCGCCGGATGTCTGAGGGACACACTCCCTCGGCTCGGCGCCGCCAAAGCCACAAACAACGCCGGTAAGAATCGCCGCAATGAGCCTCCAGTCTCAAGTATTCGGCATCCAGTGTTCGGGTTCCATCGTTCTGGTTTCAGTATTGTAGTCTCCAGAGTATTTTGTGTTCGGTCTACGTCCGAAGTCAGTTTTAGAGGATGTAGAACTGCCACTACAAGTTGTAACAGACTCAGGCCTCTGCTTGTCATCAGACAGTAATAAAAGTTCAGGTAGAACTAGTTGTTAGTAGCAATACATGTTCATATCCTAGGCTTCTATCTCAGTTTACGCCTATACCAAGATATTCATTGGAATAATTGGACAAAGTTACGTACACAATCACACACATAAAAAAAAAAAAAAGTTTTGCATCAACCCGGTTCCCAGAACTCCTGAAGACAGACGTTGACTGTGTATATTGTATCACAGACTCAGTCCCTTTGTTCAGAGATGTCACTAAACCTGCCCAAAGAAGTAAACAACCATGTATGAGCAGCGCCTACTAGACGGAGGGTGTTCGACAGCCTATCAGTTCCAGTCATTCCACCAGGAAGGAGGTACACGGCTCGCGTTGTCTGTGGTCCAGCCATGCCTAGACGGTTAATACCGCGGTTCGATTGCGTCCACATTGTTACTTTGTGCCAGGAAGGGCTCTCAACAAGGGAAGTGTCCAGGCGCCTCGGAGTGAACCAAAGCGATGTTGTTCGGACATGGAGGAGATTCCGGGAGACAGGAACTGTCGATGACATGTCTCGCTCAGGCCGCCCAAGGTACTGCAGTGGATGACCGGTACCCTAAGGATTATGGCTCGGAGGAACCCTGACAGCAACGACACCATGTACAATAATGCTTTTCGTACAGCCACAGGACGTCGTATCACGACTCAAACTGTGCATAATAGGCTAAGTGACGCGTTTCTTGACTCCCGATGTCCATGGCAAGGTCCATCTTTGCACCACAACACCATGCAGCGCGGTACAGATGGGCCCAGCAACGTGACAAATGGACCGCTCAGCATTGGCATCACGTTCTCTTCTCCGATGAGTGTCGCATATGCCTTCAACCAGTCAATCGTCGGAGACGTGTTTGGAGCCAACCCGCTCAGGCTGAACGCCTTAGACACACTGACCAGCGAGTGCAGCAAGGTGGAGATTCCTGTGATTTTGGGGTGGCATTATATGGGACCGACTTACGCCTCTGGTGCTCATGGAAGGCGCCGTAAAGGCTGTACGATACGTGAATGGCATCCTCCGATCGATAGTGCAACCATATCGGCAGCATACTGTCGAAGTATTCGTCTTCATGGACGATAATTTGCGACCCCATCGTGCACATCTTGTGAATGACTTCCTTCAGGATAACGACATCGCCCGAATAGAGTGGCTAGCATGTCCTCCAGACTTGAACCCTATCGAAAATGCCTGGGATGGATTGAAAAGGGCTGTTTATGGACGACGTGACCCACCAACCACTCTGAGGCATCTTCGCCGAATAGCCGTTGAGGAGTGGAACTATCTGGACCAACAGTGCCTTGATGAACTTTTGGATAGTATGCCACGACGATTACCGACATGCATCAATGCAAGAGGACGTGCTATTGGGTATTAGAGGTACAGGTGTGTACAGGAATCAGGACCACCACCTGTGAAGGTCTCGCTGTATGATGGTACAACATGCAATGTGTGGTTTTCCTGAGGAATAAAGAGGGCGGAAATGATGTTTACATCGATCTCTATTCCAATTTTCTATGCAGGTTCCGGAACTCTCGGAACCGAGGTGACACAAAACTTTTTTTGGTGTTTATGTATTAAAGTTTACCAGTGTATGTGTTTTTCAGTCAATATCATTGACCACAGAACTCGATACCGTCCCACCGGTACAGAACAGTATTCGTCAGCGCCAAGGCAAGACTATTATTTTGAACTGTAGTGCCATGATCTACTTGCTTCAGCTGTAACTGAGAACCGCGAGATTCGCATTACTGTTGGCATGGTGCTATGGGCACAAATGACTAACATCACAAATTACACACACATGATATGTAAGTTGTCTCATTAGTTTCTTCGAGATGTAGAGGTTCTCTTATTTTAATGGCTTGTATACACATCTGAAGCATACGTTAATACTGCACGCCTCGGGAATACCTTACGGATTTATGTTTAAGTCATTATTTACCACCTGTCTGCTACACGACTTTAGGAGTTTGTAGGACATTTACAAACAGTCGGATTCACCGAGAGAACAGAGCACGTCACAATAAAGTTGATTCAGATGTCAGTCCGATCAATAATTCTCTCGTTGACATCTTCTCTAGCGGGAAATCTTGCTCTTGTATTAAAATAGTGCTTGTCGTTTGCAGCAGAACTAGCTCATCCTTTTACTCTGTGGTACAGAAATTATTTAGCAGAGTTTATAACGTATACTACCTATTAAGCACAGTTTTTTACGAAAAACACACGCGAAATAACGGAATAAAATGCTGGAAACGGAGAAAGAGACGACTGTGAATATATAAGACGGGACTTACAAGGGGATACAGCCTCAGCTCTTTATGATCCTCTGGAGAAGCTGGAAAACTGCCAGTCGTTTCTGGCCACACTCCATCTCGGCCAGACCAAAAGTACGTACAAGGCTACAAAGCGTCTCCTTCTGATCTTCACAGTCCTATGAATTTTTAATAATAGTTCCTGTACTACAGTATTACTTCAGGAATACACACTGCATTTAACTTCTTAACATTAAAGTAACAGTGACTTTCAGAACATAGCAGTTGTTTAACCGTCTCTAAATTTAAATAATATATGACATGCAACTAACCAGCAGTTACTGGCAACTTCTTTCACAACCGATGTAATACCTCAGATTTTTAGAGATGATGTACCTAAATGTTTCGACAGTATTTTGTATAAACAATAGTGTGAAACCTCCGAAAATAAAAACCAGCGGGTCAAAAAACTTAATGATCACCAACAAAATTGCAATAATTCATGCGCAGCAAATAGGCAGAACCAAATAATATCTTTAAAATACAAGTGGTACTCACAACATAATCAAAGCAAATTCTACTGTCACGAATGAAGCAGCTGAAACATACGCTAACGACAGGGGAATGCAATGACACAATGACAGCTGTTATCTTCCTTGTGTTGGACAACGCCACAACCACATACATTAATGTACCTATTGAAGTAATTTATAATACTCTTTAAACACACAAGAATTTGTTACCTTGTAAAAGTATATTCTCCTCCTTGAAAGTACTTCAATGTCTCCACATGCACAGTGAAACCTTTTGGAGCATAATACATGTCACTAAGAAACATGTATCTCAAGGCAATGAAGGAAATATTCACAACACCGAGGACAACTGATAATTCAGGTAATTTACAGGCATATATTTACAGGCATATATTACAACCAGAGATGGGCCTAGCCTATACGTCGCCATAATGCAAGCACTGCTTTCGTGCTCCCAGATGATGCTGAAATTACGGTGACTAGCTAATCCTGCCCTAGTATTAAGAAATACATTGCGATATAAATTTCATTTTATGAACTAAGCCATCGCCCTTCCTCTGAGTCCTGAATTTCATAGTGTGTAGAGCGTTTATACAATTTCAATGCTAATTCGATTGTCATTTGGTTTCGAACACCAAAATCTTTTAACTAATGAGATAAGCAGGTTATTTAAGCATGAATGCATATGTCTCACGTGCCATTTCGTTACCACCTTTGTACGACAACATGTGATATAGTTTACCTCTATCAATACCCACAGCTCTTGATACGTCCATCCCACGCAATCAAATACTGAATAGGCGCCACGGTATTACATCATCTGTGAGAGTTAGTTGTGAGAGACGATTGGGTGCACAGTGCAACAGGATATACATCGAAACGTAAGATGAGATTGAGGCAAGAATGAATCTTGACAGAGAACTTCTTATGGTGGTAAAACACTGAAATAAAGTTTTAGATCCGTGTTTTACAAATTGCAGAGAGCCACTCGATTTTGTTATCACGCAAAGGTTAGTTATAAACAGTTCTCCAGGCTATAAGCGTGGAGAACGTATTGTGAATGGGATATAGAATAGACTTAATTGTACAGTGATAGTGGAAAACATTTCCACAAAACTCTGGTACTTCGAACTAAGCATCCAGGAAAAGAAGTCCTCGTATTATTACATGCGTGTACCATAAACCTGCTTTTGCCCACAAGTTTTTTTCTTTGTTAATCTATGGTGCTTTCCGAAAGTACAGGAAAAGCTTTTGCCATACCGTTTTGATAATGAAATGAATAGTATTAATGTAATCTTCAAAATTATATTCGCAAGCGATGAAAAAATTTGAAGAAGATAGGCTGACGTGGTATGAACTGTGTAATGAAAGAACTTAATTGTCTGTATCGTTAAATAATGTGTAGAGTCAGATGCAAGTAACATGGTGGACTATCTTTGCAGCAGTGTCTGGTGCTGAATCGTTGATACTCATTGACCTGAAATCAAGTAGTATATACACTTCTAAGTGGGGTTTCTTCGATGGATTTTATATGTAAAGCGGTATAAAACAAATCTGATTAAAAATAGCAAAGCGAAAATACACTACTGGCCACTAAAATTGCTACACCACGAAGATGACGTGCTACAGACGCGAAACTTAACCGACAGGAAGAAGGTGCTGTGATATACTAATGATTAGCTTTTCAGAGCATTCACACAAGATTGGCGCCGGTGACGTCACCTACTACGTGCTGACTTGGAGAAAGTTTCTAACCGATTTCTCATACACAAACAGCAGTTGACCGGAGTTGCCTGGTGAAACGTTGTTGTGAAGCCTCGTGTAAGGAGGAGAAATGCGTACAAACACGTTTCCGACTTGATAAAGGTCGGATTGTAGCCTATCGCGATTGCGGTTTATCGTATCGCAACATTGCTGCTCGCGTTGGTCGAGATGCAATGTCTGTTAGCAGAATATGGAATCGGTGGGTTCAGGAGGGTAATACGGAACGCCGTGCTGGATCCCAATGGCCTCGTATCACTAGCAGTAGAGATGACGGGCATCTAATCCGAATGGCTGTAACGGATCGTGCAGCCACGTCTCGATCCCTGAGTCATCAGATGGGGACGTTTGCAAGACAACAACCATCTGCACGAACAGTTCGACGACGTTTGCAGCAACATGGAGTATCAGCTCGGAGACCATGGCTGCGGTTACGCTTGACGCTGCATCACAGACAGGAGCGCCTGCGATAGTGTACTGAACGACGAACCTGGTTGCACGAATGGCAAAAAGTCATTTTTTCGTATGAATCCAGATTCTATTTACAGCATCATGATGGTCGCATACGTGTTTGGTGACATCGCGGTGAACGCACATTGGAAGCGTGTATTCGTCATCGCCATTCTGGCATATCACCCGGCGTGATGGTATGGGGTGCCATTGGTTACACGTTTCGGTCACCTCTTGTTCGCATTGACGGCATCTCGAACAGTGGTCGTTACATTTCAGACGTGTTACGACCCGTGGCTCTACCCTTCATCCGATCCCTGCGAAACCCTACATTTCAGCAGGATAATGCACGACAGAATGTTGCAGGTCCTGTACGGGCATTTCTGGATACGGAAAATGTTCGACTGCTGCCCTGGCCACCACATTCTCCAGATCTCCCACCAATTTAAAACGTCTGGTCAATGGTGGCCGGGCAACTGGCTCGTCACAATACGTCAGTCACTACTCTTGATGAACTGTGGTATCGTGTTGAAGCTGCATGGGCAGCTGTACCTGTACACGGCATCCAAGCTCTCTTTGTCTCAATGCCCAGACGTACAAAGGCCGTTATTACGGGCAGAGGTGGTTGTTCTGGGTATTGATTTCCCAGGATCTATGCACCCAAATTGCGTGGAAATATAATCACATGTCAGTTCAAGTATAATATATTTGCCAACCAATACCCGTTTATCATCTGCATTTCTTGTTGGTGTAGCAATTTTAATGGCCAGTAGTGTACTATCACCTAAAAGTTGGTCCTGAAGACGTATGCTTAGTGCCTACTAGATACTGCCGAAAATTATATGCAGTCTTACGCTTCTACTTGTTAACCAACGGGCACTGAATTTCATCGTTTTGGTCACACGAAGATAGCACTGACGCTGTGAAATTAACGTCCCTAACACTGTTCCGTATTTGCACCCTGTATCCTTTCTGATTATCTGAAGGTCAATTAGCTCACCTGCTGTCTTCTGTTGATGTCTCGTGGATGTCGTTTGTAGATACAGATGTGCCCGTTTGATTCTTCTTCTCACACGGGAACCTTCCCATCGCACCCCCCTCAGATTTAGTTATAAGTTGGCCCAGTGGATAGCCCTTGTAAAACTGAACACAGACAACGTAAGGATAAGGAAGCAGCGCCTTGGTCCCGTGGTTAGCGTGAGCAACTGCGGAACGAGAGGACTTGGTTCAAGCCTTCCCTCGAGTGAAAAGTTTAATTTTTTATTTTCAATTTATGTGACAAACTCTTATGTTTTCATCACTTTTTTTGGGAGTGATTATCACATCCACAAGAAAACCTAAATCGGGCAAGGTAGAAGAATCTTTTTACCCATTCGCAAACTGTATAAGTTAGGTGGGTCGACAACGTATTCCTGTCATGTGACGCACATGCCGTCACCAGTGTCGTATAGAATATATCAGACGTGTTTTTCTGTGGAGGAATCCGTTGACCTATGACCTTGCGATCAAATGTTTTCGGTTCCCATTGGAGAGGCACGTCCTTTCGTCTACTAATCGCACGGTTTTGTGGTGCGGTCGCAAAACACAGACACTAAACTTATTACAGTGAATAGAGACGTCAATGAACGAACGGACAGATCATAACTTAACTATATATGACGGTAGTATCTGTTCCCGAAAGAACAGTTGCCGTCAATGACCATGCAGCTTTGCTAGAAATGAAATGATAATTAAATGGACACCCTAGCTGCAAGCAGGCGTTGATACACTTCTTGGGGACATGTTGAAAATGTGTGCCCCGACCGGGACTCGAACTCGGGATCTCCTGCTTACATGGCAGACGTTCTATCCATCTGAGCCACCGCGGGCACAGAGGATAGTGCGTCTGCAGGGACTTATCCCTTGCACGCTGCCCGTGAGATCCACATTCCCAACATGTCCACAACACTACATTCGCAGTGCGCCTAATAGATGTTTGCCCATCATTTGTGAAAATGAAGAAAGTAAACTTTTCACTCGAGTTAAGACTTGAACCAAGGACCTCACGTTTCGCAGTTGCTCACGCTAACCACGGGACCACGGCGCTCCTAAGCTCCCACTATCCCTGATTTTGCCTATCGTGCGCATGGACCACTCAGTTTTTATATTTTGCTTACTTTTTTCATAGTTCCACACAACTTCTTCCTGTTTTCTCGATTGATCTGTGTTCAGTTTTTCAAGACCTATCCACTGTGCCAATTTATAACTAAATGGGGAGGTTCCCTTGTTAGCAGGTCGCGAGCTAGTTGCTCGTTGCGAATGGTGCATGACAAACACTGGCGCAAAATACAATTCCAAATTATGACTCAGCCGAAATAAATGAACGCACACTGATTTAGGATGTCACAAATGCCTCTCCAAATTTGTTGGTCACTGTGGCCGAGCGGTTCTAGGCCATTCAGTCTGGAACCGCGCGACCGCTACGGTCGCAGTTTCGAATCCTGCCTCAGGCATGGATGTGTGTGCTGTCCTTATGTTAGTTAGGTTTAAGTAGTTCTACGTAAGGGGACTCATTTGAACCATCTGAACCTCTCCAAATTTATTCAAACTTTGCCCTGGACAGAAACAGCCTGCAGACGCACATAGCCAGTAAAAGTAAATACTAAAACTTTAAATATTTCCTGAACACTGTGAATAACAGTCTGATTGAACGAAAGATGTTTTAACATTTTGTTTATGTATTTTGCGGTAATATCACAATAAGTATTTCAGCATCACTCAGTGTACTATCACAACACGCACTTTTACACCTTTCAATCCCGATCGAGAGCGTTTCGCACCTATCTCTGCTCGCTTCTTATCGATCCATCTCAACATCTAATAAAAGTTCATCTTAATTAAAACAGGTAACTTTTCTCATAAAAATTATTAAAGGCGCTGAAATAATTATATGATAGTTCTCAGTATGAGCAGGACCACCGGCATAGCCGGAAATTTAATTCAATAGTTATGAGCAAAAGCAAATTGTAGTGACATGCGGCTTGGCACCCCGTCCTAACGGTTATTCCCCTTTTCTCCGACATAGGAAGCCTCTTGAACTTTCCGTGTTCCCAGACTGCGTGACTATCTTGCGTCACGTGGTGTGAGGTCACCTACAGACTACGGGCTAGTGACGCAGCTTCGCTCTACACACTGCAGTCTGTAATTAAATGTAGGAATAAAAGCTGGACGCAATGTGGCATAAATGCCACAACGGGAGTAGGGAATGGGGAACAGTGATGCAAAGCAGACACTGAACGTATTGAAGCGACATAGTAAATTCTCATTATTAGCGGATAAATAAATTTTCTCTCTTAATTCACTGCAATCTTGCTTTGAATCAGCGTATACACTGATTCACAATACAAATTAGCATCAAGTGCCGTATATTAAGAGCGTATAAAACTGTCTGACGTTGCCTATAATAATAGCAAATGATGATTTTATATTACATTTTCAGTACTATGTGCTAGTGAAAGTGGATATGTTTTGCTTATTATTTCCCTGCAACGTAAATAGTAGAATGTATAGAGTGAATAGAAAAGCAACTTGAGTAATCGGAATATAAATTTGAGAGAGCTGCTATGTAGGTACGTATGTCAAAGATTATTATTGTTGTTGTACAATGTCAAGAGTAAAGAGATTCAGTGGGTATGTTATAGGTTGTGAATCGAGGTGCTCATTGTACATACGGTACATTCCAGTCTGAACGACGATATGCGCTGATCGCTCGGAAAGTCAGAGTCTTAATTTCAAACAGGAAGCCACTGGATTGCCAACACCTATGGAGTCACTGACAAACCTGCGAGAGAGTTAAATAACGGCATGTCTAGACAAATCTCGTTGTGAATGTCGACAGCGCATTGAACTGCACTGCAGCTAAGTAAAATTCTGTGAAGCTACCTTTCTCTTTCTCTCCTCTCTCTCAATTCTTATTTACTGCAAGAGAAGAAGTGTGCTTAAATTTACTGTTATTTCAGACTGTTAAGTAGACGACTCGCATTTCCGTCTATAATGTTACGGTAAAAGAGTGAGAGTGTAATATTTGCCAAAATTAAGAAAGTTATTATCTCATACGCAATCATAACGAACGATCTCGTTACGGATAAACAGACAAAATTATATTATTAGAAGAACGTTCTTCCAACAACGTTACCTAATTTTGAATGTAGTTAGTTCAACGGACTTTAGATTATTCAACATATATTTTGACGAGAGATTAAAAAATAATTCGAGAAGAGGCTCTTGTTTTCGTTGTCAAATTACAGACATCACTACTATAATTAATTTTAAAACGTCACTCTCCCGGCCTCACGTAACAAATATGATAGCAATTTGAATCCGAAGAAAACCATACTTGCTCCTTAGCCTAAAGCCGAAATCAATATTTTTTTTTCCTTTTTATTTTATAGGGTTCCGACCCGAGGGTCCTTACACCCGACTACATAAAATTTTGTATATCGAGCAGAGCATGTCAGTAATACGCCAAAATGTATCATCATGATCTTGCTTACGAATGCGTAATTACAGAGCAGTATGCGCGCGTGTGCATGTGTGTGTGTGTGTGTGTGTGTGTGTGTGTGTGTGTGTGTGAATGATGTTTCATAGTGGTGCTCTATCGCTTTTATGCAGCATGTAACGTGCAAGCCAGCACCGTTTTTAGATCTCATTCTAGGGCTTGATCACATTTCCTTCAACCTTGTAGAAATTGTTTTCCAAATTCAACGATTTCTTTTTAAATTTACAGATGTTATAGTATAATACTTGCACAACGAGTCTTTGCATTTTCTTACTCGCAATAGATAGGGTGTCAAGTTTGCCTGGGGTCAACGTTCCTTACCAAGAAAGGTGATTCAATAGCAAAACCCGGCGGAGTTTGTGTTACCTCAGTGGTTTTGAATCATGCGTTATATTGTTGCCCCAAATTAGCCTAGGGATTACGAATAATAGTAACTAAATAAATTACCAATTTCTTTGGTTATACAGGATACAAAAGAAACAATTTTTCAAATTTATGTCACAAATGATTTCAGCATACTGCGAAATGCCACGTGTAAGTTTCCTGATTTGCGTCAACTGGACCTACTGAGAGGCAGATCGCTCCTACAAAAGCAGTTGCTTAATGAAGCTACACAACGGAGTTGAATCTAACTTATCTTTTAATAACAAGTGGGCCCTATCACTGGATGTCAAGTAAGGAAATTTCCTAATTATTATAATGATTAATTTAACCAGAGGGATCTACTGATTTCGAAATTACATGTAGGGTCCAGGTGAATCCCAATTTCATTACATGTTATGTGTGCTCAGATTAATAGAAAACATTACAACATTTAGTTACACATATTGCAAGAAAATTCAGCTGATATATGAATTCCAGTGCAAAAAGAAATATGAGTAAAATAAGGGTCGGGGAATGCAATCTGATGAGGATAAATAAACGCAAAATATATCTATTTAAAACAGCAGACAAAAATTCGCTTGCTGCCTTCCTATGAGAGAGGCTCCATTCCTTCCAAACTAATTATGTAAGTGTAGACCAGATATGGCTCAAAGATACAGTATCGACAGCAATAGATAGATTCATACCGCATAAGTCAATAAGAGATGGGAATGACACACCATGGCACACAAAACACGTCAGACCACTGTTGCAGAAGCAACGAAAAAAGCATGCCAAATTCAGAAGAACGCAAAATCCCCAAAACTGGCTAAGTTTTAAGGAAGCTCGAAATTTAGTGCGGACGTCAATGCGAGATGCTTTTAATAGTTCCAAAAATGAAATATTGTCTCAAAATATGGTAGAAAACCGAAAGAGATTCTGGTCGCATGTAAAGTACACCAGTGGCAAAATTAAAGGTCAATACCGTCACTGCGCGATAGCGTTGGAAATGTTATCGATGATGGTGCCACTAAAGCGGAGTTACTAAATACAGTTTTCCGTAATTCCTTCACGAAAGAAGACGAAGTCAATTTTCCAGAATTCGAAACCAGAACAGCTGTTAGCATGAGTGACATAAAAGTAGGTATCTCAGGTGTTGCGAAACAACTCAAATCACTTACGAAAGGCAAGTCTTCCGATCCAGATGGTGTACCAATTAGGATCCTCTCAGAGTATGCAGACACAACAGCGCCTTTCTTAGCAATCATATGCAACCGTTCACTTGACGAAAGGTCTGTTCCTAAAGTCTGGACAGTAGCACAGGTCACACCAACATTCAAGAAAGGAAATATGAGTAACCCATTGAATTACAGACCCATATCACTGACCTCAATTTACAGTAGGATTTTAGAGCATATACTGTACTCGAACATTATGAATCACCTTGACGAAAATGACTTACTGATACATAACCAACACGCATTCAGAAAATATCGTTCTTGTGCAACACAGCTAGCTCTTTATTCCAATGAAGTAATGAGTGCTGTCGACAAGGGACCTCAGATCGATTCCATATTCCTAGAGTTCCAGAAGGCTTTTGATACCGTTCGTCACAAGCGACTATTAATCAAAATGCGTGCATATGGAGTACCGTCTCAGTTGTGTGACTGGATTCGTGGTTTCCTCTCAGAGAGGTCACAGTTCGTAGTGATAGACGGTAAATCATCAAGTAGTACAGAACTGATATCTGGCGTTCCGCAAGGTAGTTTCGTAGGCCCTCTGCTATTCCTGATTTACGTAAATGATCTAGGCTATAATCTGAGCAGTCCCCTTAGATTGTTTGCAGATGACGCTGTAATTTACCGTCTAGTAAAATCATCAGACGATCAATTCCAATTAGCAAGTGATCTAGAGAGGATTTCTGTATGGTGCGAAAAGTGGCAATTAGCACTAAACCGGAAAAGTGCAAGGTCATCCACATGGGTACTAAAAGAAATACGATAAATTTTGGTTGTACGATAAATCACACAATTCAAAGGGCTGTCAATTCGACTAAATACCTAGGAATAACAATTACGAGGAACTTAAATTGGAAAGACCACATAGATAATATTGTGGGGAAAGTAAAACAAAGACAGCGCTTTGTTGGCAGAACACTCAGAAGATGCGACAAACCCACTAAAGAGACAGCCTACATTACACCTGTCCGTCCTCTACTGGAATACTGCTGCGCGGTATGGGATCCTTACCAGGTAGGACTGACGGAGGACATCAAAAAAGTGCAAAGAACTGCAGCTCATTTCGTGTATCGTGCAATAGCGGTGAGAGTGTCACTGATGTAATACGCGAGTTGGGGTGGCAGTTACTGAAACAAAGGCGGTTTTCTTTTCAGCGAGATCTATTTACGAAATTTCAATCACCAACTTTCTCTCCGGAATGCGTAAATATTTTGTTGACACCCACCTACGTAGGGAGAAATGATCTTCTTAGTAAAATAAGAGAAATCAGAGCTCGAACGGAAAGATGTAGGTGTTCCTTTCTCCCACGCGCCATGGGAGAGTGGAATGGTAGAGAAGTAGTATGAAAATGGTTCGATGAACCCTCTGCCAGGCACTTAAGTGTGAATTGCAGAGTAACCATGTAGATGTAGATGTAGATATGTGCGACAGTGATAAACCACTCCCTTACACATTCGTTAAAAGAAACGGAATCGCGTGAATCCAGTGACTGCATGGTATAGAAAAAGAAAGAAATTTACACGTGCCTTATGCCTGATAATTCGGTTGTGGCGAGCCTGCATGAATTTACTTGAACATAGCAACGCCCTAATTCTATCGCAACATAATCTGCTGCAAATGATTGCAGAGAAGTAGATTGAGGCTACCACAATTCCGACAGCTGTCAACTAACTTGTTGATGTTGCCTTCACCTCTCTCCGTCTCAAAATCCACGACCGTTTGCGCTCTCTGCATGGAAGTCTGAGGTTGGATCTGCAGAAGTCTAGTCAAGAAGTCTGCCTAAGTAGTCTGCCCCAGAAGCGAAGAAACTGTGCTCCCAGCGTCCACTTTGTGCGTGATTTCGCATAAATTCTTTTGTCCGCAATGAAAAGATTTGTCGTAGTCTGCGCCAATAGTACCTGTAGTTTTACTCCGACTATGGATTGCATAAAACATAGCCTCCAATCGGCTGTCCGCTGGCCAGCTCTGCACTGAGAATTCAGGGCCTTTATTTAGCCAATGACGTGTTGTTTCGCATTGAAAAAATACTGTAACGGCACACCCACGAGTTCTCAGAATGCTTCTTTCTACCTGCAGATGGCAAATTTCTCCCATACCAATGTCGCCTCTACACCCAATGGTAAAAAGCGACACACAGAAAGTATTTCGGAATGCTTTTTTTTTTTTTTTAATTGTAACTATGGGACTTAACTTCTGTGGTCATCAGTCCCCTAGAACTTAGAACTACTTAAACCTAACTAACCTAAGGACATCACACACATCCATGCCCGAGTCAGGATTCGAACCTGCGACCGTAGCAGTCGCGCGGTTCCGGACTGAGCGCCTGAACCGCTAGACCACGGCGGCCGGCCTTTCGGAATGCTGTGATTGGCTCTGAGCACTATGGGACTCAACTGCTATGGTCATCAGTCCCCTAGAACTTAGAACTACTTAAACCTAACTAACCTAAGGACATCACACACATCCATGCCCGAGGCAGGATTCGAACCTGCGACCGTAGCAGTCGCACGGTTCCGGACTGCGCGCCTAGAACCGCGAGACCACCGCGGCCGGCGGAATGCTGTGATATTTATGACTGTGGCCGCCAGTATTTTATTTTCCTAGAAGTTCGCCCTGATGCAGCTTGATACCCGTGGAGTAGCACATCGGACGAAAGTGGGGTGAGGTACAAGCGACAGTCCTGTGGGAGAGTCGCCAATTGTACTGAACTTGCTTCTGACTGGTCGGCACATTCGTGTGCTAGGCGCCAAAACGTCTAACTACTCTTATTAGTTATTTATATACTCTAATTGTGTTTAACCCATTTTTATTATATCCTCTCATGGTTACCCTACGAGTCTATCATTTGTGTTTATTGAAGTTCACTAATTTTGAGAAACGTAAGAGTAATGATATTGCAACCAAAGTGCTTCAGGTCGCTGTGGCGCGCCTGGGAGACGATGTACTTCGGCTGCGCTAGTTACTCTGTTCTGGAGGGACGGACTTGTCGTACTCTGTATCGGAAGTTGGATGGAAAAGTTGCCGTACGATTAAGAAAGCTATGTCGAGTGTTGTAAAAGACAGTGTAAAATTTGTGACTATTTAAATCATAACCAAACGGGATACATTAATGAAAAGAGTCGCCCACCAGCACCGTCAGTACTACAGATCTTATCCTCTGTAGATACAGGGACTAACCTGGGGAAGTGGTACCCCGTAAAAAGCACAATCATATGTTCGAGATGACAGTATAGCAGCCTCCGCCGAAGAAGATCCCACGACTGACGAAATGTCTTCTCCGCTGGGGACACAACTTGAGAAGATGACAGGTTGCTGGAAAGAATGGCCACAGATTCTCATTCAACCTCTCCAGCTAGCAGACCTGACTTCAAAAGGGACACACAATTTATAATGTTTTACTTGCTAAACGAGTAAAACGACGAGGCTAAAACGTGGGTATGCGGAGAAATGGGTGTCCTCAGTCCCATCTTCCGCAAATTTCACTGGAACTACAACCGAGTTGAAGAAACAGGCTATGATTTCGTAGGAGAGCCTGCCGGTAAAAGTAGGTCGCTGCGATTGAGTTTCACAGGCGAAATCCAATCTCTGTGTGAGGCTGTGTTGTTAATTAGAGACGAAGCTGATGATTACAGTCACTGCTAGTACTCTCATATTAAACAAGAAAAAGATTCGATCTATTTAAACGTGATTTGTCGAAATATTAACTGAGTCGAATTATTAATTGGATTGGCATATCAGAAAGAGAAATAATGAGAAGAGGCATGCCAGGGGAGGCCTGTTGTCTCTCAATGCAATACCGTTCAACTGGTTTGAAGCCTTATTAAATATTATAATCTATAGTCGGGTAAGTTGGATGATTAAGTCGGGTCATGGTGAGGGAATTAGATCAGGAAATGAGACATTTAAAGTAGTAAAGGAGTTTTGCTATTTGGGGAGCAGAATAACTGAATATGGTCGAAGTAGAGAGGATATAAAATGTAGACTGGCAATGGCAAGGAAAGCGTTTCTGAAGAAGAGAAATTTGTTAACATCGAGTATAGATTTAAGTGTCAGGAAGCGGTTTCTGAAAGTATTTGTATGTGTAGCCATGTATGAAAGTGAAACATGGACGATAAATAGTTTGGACAATAAGAGAATACGAGCTTTCGAAATGTGGTGCTACAGAGGAATGCTGAAGATTAGATGGGTAGATCACATAACTAATGAGGAGGTATTGAATAGAATTGGGGAGAAGAGGAGTTTGTGGCACAACTTGACTAGAAAAAGGGATCGGTTGGCAGGATATGTTCTGAGGCATCAAGGGATCACCAATTTGGTACTGGAGGGCAGCGTGGAGGGTAAAAATATTAGAGGGAGACCAAGAGATGAATACACAATGCAGATTCAGAAGGATGTAGGTTGTAGTAGGTACTGGGAGATGAAGAAGCTTGCACAGGATAGAGTAGCATGGAGAGCTGCATCAAACCAGTCTCAGGACTGAAGACCACAACTTCAATGTGTCAGCACTTTGACACCATCAACGTTCGTGGCACCTCGTTTGAGGGCAAGTAATTATCTTCTGAACAGCCACCTGCTTTGACTATCATATATTTAGCATACTGAGGTGTTTATGTGATTTTTTTTTTTTACATTATGGTATTCAAAATGGCCGCTGAAATTCAATTGAAAATGCCCTGTGTTTCGAAAACAATCGTGGAGTAACATGCACGTCATTTCTTACAACATTGTGGAGTTTGGGAAAGTAAGGCATTAACTCGGCAATATAGGCAGTCGAATGTTCAGAGCAGCGATGCCTCACGCAGCCAGTGGTCTGGACGTCGAACGGTCGGCGTCCACCACCGCCCGCCGAGCTGACACTTGATGCTGGCGTCGACAACTCTGCGGATGGACCAGGCGGTCGCAGGACGGGCGCGGCGCACTGGCAGTGGCTGGCGCGCGTGGTGGGGGGAAGCGGCGAGTGGTGGGGGAAGCGGTCTACGGACGGGACTCGGCGGGCCGGCCTGCGTCGGGCTGCCAGTCTGGCGGCGGTAGTCGTCGCGGGCAGAGGGTAGCAGAGAGCGGCGCCCGCGCTGCGTCCCGGCGCCGACGCCACGTGATACGTGATGCGCTCGGTATGACGCGCGCCGCGCTAGCTGTGGCGTGCCTCGCGCTCCTCGCTCACGGTGAGTCGGCCCCTACCCTGCGACCTCCCTCACACTCCAGTAGCACTCATTCTACTCCGTGTGTTCAGACATTGTAGCACACTGGATTAACTGAAAAGGTTCGAG
Source organism: Schistocerca piceifrons (assembly GCF_021461385.2). Taxonomy (NCBI): domain Eukaryota; kingdom Metazoa; phylum Arthropoda; class Insecta; order Orthoptera; family Acrididae; genus Schistocerca; species Schistocerca piceifrons. The sequence goes on from NC_060144.1 coordinate 550,425,780, forward strand.
GGTCAGCAACACGATTCGCCGCTGACTTCTCTAATCATCTCGAGAGCATCACTGGTAGGCCTGGTCGTTGTAGCTGCAAGGGTACGCGAAACTCGAATGTCAGATCCCACTGTTTTAATATCCGTGAGGTCCAACTCCTTGCACCCACAGACGACTTTCGTTTGAACACCAGATGCACTGGGTTTACTCCCTGATCAAATTTCTAGAATTAACCAATCGCTTGAGTCTCTTGAATAATGCATAACATAGTTCCCCAAATCTGACAATGAGCTAATGTTGTTCTCGCATTATTCCTGTATGTATCGAAAATGAAAGAAATTTTAATTTTGTACGTAATTCATGTGACATGAGTACCCATAGTTCTAACATATGAAACCTTTCGACAGCTGCCATTACATTTACATAATTTAAAATAACTTCCCACACAACGAAACATGGGGTGATCAAAATTCAAGCTTCAAGTATCGACAGGCATTTCGATTTCTAGCTGCATCTATTTTTGTAGCAAAAACCCTGTAAATTAAAATGTATACGTTATATCTTTCCCATGCTTACCAAAGGCGTAGCTGCAGTTACAATTTTGGCACGTCACCTCTTAACGCGGATGACGTCACTTTTAACTGCTGGTCAAGAAGATGAACGACAATTACTAGAAGTACGAAAATTCTGAATATTACTTTGAAGAAATTCTTTAATGAATAGCCTAAAACTAGCACTTTTCTCACACAACGATTTATATCATCGTGGTACTTAAGCAGGTTTTATGGAGTACTCGCGTCATTGTTTATTAGATAGTAAGGCACTTTGTCTGTTGTCATATTACTCTCCCAATTTTATTACAGAGTACTTAAAGAGGTAGGGCCATCACTCACAGTACATAACTAGTAATAATTCCATACTATTATGCCCTATTTCGTCATCACGATTTACCAAAAGTGCATACGAGCGATACGGCTCTGTATATTAGTCTGAATTTTACGACTATCAGTGTTATACAAATCACTGCGTGTGCAATAATTTAACATCTGTTAATCACACACACACACACACACACACACACACACAAACATACACACACATACACAAAAGACGAGTCTCTGCGAAATCCCTGAGTGGCAATCGCATCATCATAGTAGCCCCAGTTTGTCGTTGAGAATCAGTTTTTTTTTTTCGCATTTGATTAATATACACTCATTTTGAAGGTTTGAACCGCAGTGATAGAAAAGGACATACACATTGGATGAGCGATACAAGCGATTATCGTGTCGTATAAATGAGTTAACCACGCCTCTGTAGCCAACACCGAGAGATAAGCGATTCGTGGAGAGCTCCACCATTAATTTTGTGATATGAAAATCCGCTGTGGGATGGTACTTTTTATCACTCGAGTTGCACCTTTCCAAAAACAAGGGTTGAATGCCAATAAATGCTAGTATACGAAACCTCTGGTCGTGTAGACTGTCACAAGAGGTTGAGTGATTTGTTGATTGTATTCCGTTCTGTGCATGGCAATATTTTTAGTACTTAGCATCAGAATGACAGTAGATATCAGCGGAAGTTTCGTTCTCTGTTTTACGTCCATTCGGTTGGCGCTCTACATCATATACGTAAGCTGCAAGTAGTGCTTAGCTGACACGAAGGAAATACAGTTCAAAAGCTGAGAAAAAGAAAGACCGGAATAACATAAAATATTAGAAAAATGTTATTTCATGACCATACTCGTGACGATCATGATGATTACATAATCCTTTCTGTATTCTATTTCTGAGCTGATCACTTGTTGAAGAACATACAGGATAAAAACATAGCTGCAGTGAATCATTACTTATGTTACTAAAATGAATATTTTCCCTTCGTTTCCACTTGTTCGTAGGCATAAATTCTTCGACACCCTCCTATTTGAGATCCGTATCACACGCGAGTTTGGTGACACGATTACTCAAAGTGTCTCACACAGAGAGGACATGTGACATTCTTGGCGGTGACGAGTGTGTAGGACTGCGACGTAATCTCGGTACACTTAGTCATTTTACGGAAGGAGTAAGCTGAATACTGGCGCCTTGTTTCGCTTACTTCCTGCACTTTTTAACAACAACACAAACATTAAGTTCTTCTAGCATTGGTTAGTCGCAATAATAATACAGAATTATGCGCTTGACGTAAGCTATAACTTTACACTTGATTTGAGCTGTGTGTCGTTTCTAATATAGCGGACTCTCCGTGAGTTTGTTTGCTGTATTGAATGGTTTGTGGTTGACACTGAAATATTTTTCGTCATCCTAATATACTCCCGACTGTAACGAACATTGCCCATCTATCCTGCTGCCAAGTTTCCTTTGCTGTCAGACACCTGTGTTCGTCAGTCCATCGCACTATTTCGCTGAACATGTCTCAAGTGTCGATAAATGGAAACGACTTCCTAGATGAAAGCAACAAAAAATTATACATTTAAATTTACATCCCTTAAGATACCTTACTGTGTTGTGTAGGACACCATCATTTCATTTTTCTCCCAGATGGTGAATGTCAGTATCTACGTTTCTCAAGCTCCCGTCTGAGTTCATATTTCCCTGATTTTCCCACCATTGTAACTTTGTGAGGTACATGTTTGAGGTAGTAACACATTACTGATTTTATTTGTACACACGTTTTCGGAATTTTAGTAGTAAACCTCTCTATGATGGACGCCGCCTCGTTAATAGCGTCTGCCACTGAACCATACTGAGTCTCTATGTGACGGTCCCGCCCAAATGTTTCTCACCTTCTTCTTAAGATCCCTCCGTTAACTCAATGGAGGGCGTAGTAATGTTGCCCAGTTTTGTTCAAATGGCTCTGAGCACTATGGGACTTAATATCTGAGGTCAACAGTCCTCTAGAACTCGGAACTGCTTAAACCTAACTAACCTGGGGGTAGCACACACTGTTGAACAATCCTTGGGAGCAGTCAGTCACAACGGTAAAATATATTGTGCGACCGTAGCAGCAGCGCGGTTCCGGACAGAAGCGCCTAGAACCGCTCGGCCACAACGCCAGTTTTGTTAGAAAACCGGTTTTGAATATTGCACAGCAGTAAATCGCGAGATCATTGTCGCGAAAATAACTATGAAAATTTCTCGTGCTTATCTGTTGCACTTTCGTTTAGAGTATACAGATCTCTTACAATCGCGTCTCAGAAATTGTTCGATGAGCACTGCCTAACTGAAAAGGGCACGTAATCGCTGGAGCGCTGCTCTTCTTTAGATCGCCTCTATCCCCTCTACTAATCCTACATCGGAAGAGCCCCAGGCTGACGAAAAACTTTCAAGAACCGTTCGAATAAGCAGCTTGATAACCTCCTTCTTTCCCGGTTGTGTCGTGTTTTTTTAGGACTCTTTCCTATGAACCTCAGTGTGTCACCTGCCCATCTTTCAATTAATTTTTTGTACGTAGTTGCTCAGTTTTAAGTCGCTCTAGGCCCATAACACAATATATTTTACCGTTGTGACTGACTGTTCCCAAGGATTGTTCAACAGTCGTGTCCTTTAACAAAAGTGGACCTTGAAATAGTTGTTATTTCCAGATACAATAACATTTATATTGTTAGAAAATATTGAACACATTTTTGTGATTGTATGTGGCAGCAGAACACTTTTCGTCAGCTACACCAAAGACTGTTACGTCCACGCGAAATAAATGAAGTAACTCTTGTAATGTATCTCTCTTTCATTTTATACTCATTACAATACATTTGATTACATATATTTGCTCAGATTATGAACTTAATGATCTTAGTTTGGACGTTTGACATCACTTTCGTTTAGTGACAGGCGTAAACAACAATTTGCAGTTTATGTCATCGAGTTAAAAGAACCCGTCAACGTCGTATCGTTTTCAGTGACGTTACACAGTGCAAGTACTCCAAATAAACACTAGTTAAGACTCTCACAATTGCAAATAAGTTGTCAACAGCATTAAAGTCTCTCCATTCAAGAGAAAGTTTACGTATTGTTGTCTAGCCCCGGTAGACTCTGAGGCACCAAGATCGAATCTCATTGGTGCTTATGATACCACCTGTCTCTAGTAGCAATTTGATAGACCCTCTAACAAATTCTGACCATAAATGGAGTGAAGGAAAATCTATCCTTTATCTTGATCCCATACTATCAGTTATTCAATGGCAGATACGGAACCCTGGTCAAAGTTTTTATCGAACACCTGTTTAATACATTTACGTAATAGTGTTTCAGGGATTCATTGTAACCATTCATTCAAAAAGATAACAATTTAGTTTCCCTCTGCATCTCCTTTATTACACATTCCTTCGGACCATACAGATCTCCTACAAATATAACTTCAGCTCTCTAACATCGTGTGGTAATGTGACCACGTTTGCCTTTATCTGGTGAGCTGACAAGTATTCTGCACACTTCTAGACAATATCACTGTTTTCTGAAAATGAAATTACTGGATCAAAATTACTGAGAGGAAAGGAAATAGGTTTCAGTTACTATACCAATCCAGCGTCGTATCAATAGGACAATATTTGAATACAAAGTAACTTACTTTCCTTGCCCTTCTCACACGATATTTAGCAAACCGGAAAGTAAATCACGTCCACAGGAGAAAGTTCTTGACATGACATTTATAAACACAGGCAAAAAATTTTTCTCTCCAAATGGACTGTGGCTGTGGCTGTAGCTGGTAGTATGGAGGTAGCAATGGATGCAGGGAGATACTACGTTGCGGTCATTGTTGCATGATCCAACAGTGTAAAGCAGCTGGGTGCTGATCAGTTAAGGTAAATGCCGGGATGGTTGCTCTGAAAGCCATTTCTTTCGCCCTATCGTCCCATTTCGAGGGCATGCTCTGTCTCCAGTGAACTCGTACGAGGCGAGATGGTGCAGTGGTTAGCACACTGAACTCGCTTTGAGGGGGACGATATACAAATCCGCGTCCAGCCATCCGGATTTAGGTTTTCCATGATTCTCCTAAGTTCCAGGCAAATGCCGAGGTGGTTCCTTTGGAAGGACACGCCCGATTTCTTTTCCCTTCCTTTAAAAGTTCCGAGCTTGTACTCGGTCTCTAATGACATTGATGTCGACGGGACGATAAACCTTAATCTGCATTTCTTCCTTCCTTCTAATGACGTCGTCATCTATGTGACGATAAACTGTAATGTGCGTTCTTCCTGCTTACTTTTGTGTTGAAGTGGTAAAAACATTCTGCACCATTAATTAAAGATTGGCTTATGACATACTTCAATTACTACACGTATTGCTGCTCAACTCCTATAATATGTTCTAGGCGCGCAGTCCGGAACCGCGCGACTGCTACGGTCGCAAGTTCGAATCCTGCCTCGGGCATGGATGTGTGTGATGTCCTTAGGTTAGTTATGTTTACGTAGTTCTAAGTTCTAGGCGACTGATGACCACAGCTGTTAAGTCCCATAGTGCTCAGAGCCATTTGAACCATTTTTTTGCACCTATAATATGTAGAAAAATTTGAAATGATTTTTCGCACGGAAAATAGCAAAGACCTCGCTAAATTACAGTTTTATTTCTTTGGCGTGTTTCCTACTCAAAATTCTAGAATGATTATATGAGCTGCCAGTACAGAAAGAAAACTGATTTCAAAAAGTGGGTATTGCGCTTCACAAATGCACTTTACACCGTACACTGATGATGAATATAGAAACTGAAAATTTACAGCAGCTGTTTCCATAACCTGACGAGTAAGTGCCGTTAAGTGCCTTCTCCTAAATCTGTTTGGAATGATCATCGTTTAGATCCCCATCCCGCTATCATGATTAGCTTTTCCGTGGTTTTCTGATATCGGCATTAATTTGTGCTAGAGTAACGCCAAATTGTTCCACGAAAGCTATCGATGCCGCAGTCGAAATACGGTCTCTAACATTTTACTTCTGAAAGGTGAGAGGACAACTGACGATATTTAATGTAACTCGTAGTATGTGGTTTCTTTTCTATCAGCGTTTTCGAAGAGAGAGCGTTCAGGTCAAACTTAAACATGTATTAAAGTTGGTTAAATTGAACTCTACTGTTCATAACTTACCTTTTGATATACTCGTACGTATCTAGAAGCACGACTGATAGTCGTACGTTGTTTCTTGTATAGTCTCACATTTAGTACTCTATGCAATATCCTACCGGCCAGTAATCTACACCTGCAAGAATATGACTGCCAACAGTGGCTTCTTGAGGCCAAGTAACGCTGCCTTTCTGTGATGCCATGCAGAACAAGTACCCTTTAAATGCGTACTAACTGCAACGAACATTGCCAGTCTCCGGCTGGAAAACTTTTGTAGAATTTTATTATGTTACGTACCATTAACTGAATACTACATAAGCTTTCCATGAGTCACATTGTGGCTTCTTCGTATATCTTCCTTATATCTGCACAGTAAGGATTTTGCTCAGTTATGTTACACTTCCTTTCCAGTTCCATTTTGCAAGCAATGTTTTATTTTCTGTACTCCTTGCGTAAATAAGGTGTACACAAAACACAATTATTAGCAAAAGGACATAAATTAGGCTTCCTTCGTCACTGTACGAACATGCAGAGAAGAAATGAACGATCAGAAGATTCGATAAAAGGCATGCAGCGTCCAAAATCACTGGCTGGACTACCACGAATACCGTTTCAGCGACTAACATATTTAGAAATTACTCGTTAGTAACTAAATCGTAAGAAAGGGTATCAATATTATCAACTTGGCAATGCTATCAGGTAACGCATTGTGAACTGTAAGGTAGAATTTCCACCATCACACCATCAATTACTTACTACGTCCATGTACCCGTAATTTATTTTATACTGTCTGAAATATCATTGAAAACTGCTATCACATAACTAAGAACATATTCATCTGAGGTGCAGCTTACATTTACTGCGCATTTCCAAGTGAATAATAAAAAAAGAGATATAAACCTTTACTGCACTTTACTAACAAGGGAACCTCCCCATCGCACCCCCCTCAGATTTAGTTTAAGTTGGCACAGTGGATAGGCCTTGAAAAACTGAACACAGATCAATTGAGAAAACAGGAAGAAGTTGTGTGGAACTGTGAAAAAATAAGCAAAATATACAAACTGAGTAGTTCATGGGAACATATGCAACATCAAGGACAACAGGATCGCAGGAGCGCCATGGTCTCGTTATAACGTGAGCAGCTGCGGTACGAAAGGTCCTTGGTTCAATTCTTCCATTGAGTGAAAATTTTTATTTTTGATTTTCGGTTTATGTGACAAACTCTTATGTTTTCATCACTTTTTTGGGAGTGATTATCACATCCACAAGAAAACCTAAATCGGGCAAGGTAGAAGAATCGCCAAGTGTACAAGTTAGGTGGGTCGACAACATATTCCTGTCATTTTGTGCACATGCCGTCACCAGTGTCGTATAGAATATATCAGATGTGTTTTCCTGTGGAGGAATCGGTTGACCTATGACCTTGCGATCAAATGTTTTCGGTTCCCATTGGAGAGGCACGTCCTTTCGTCTACTGATCGCACGGTTTTGCGATGCGGTCGCCAAACACAGACACTAAACTTATTACAGTGAACAGAGACGTCAATGAACGAACGGACAGATAATAACTATGCAAAAATAAATAAAGTAAAATTTTCACTCCAGGGAAGACTTGAACGAAGGACCTCTCGTTCTGCAGCTGCTCACGCTACCACGGGACCACGACGCTCCTGAGCTCACATTGTGCATGATGTTGCCTATGTGGCCCATGGACTACTCAGTTTGTATATTTTCTTATTTTTTCACAGTTCCACACAACTTCTTCCTGTTTTCTCAATTGATGTGTGTTCAGTTTATCAAGGCCTATCCACTGTGCCAACTTATAACTAAATCTGAGGGGGGTGCGATGGGGAGGTTCCCTTGTAAGAAAGAAAATAATATCTCCGCACGAGTTTCTCTGGCTATTCTTCTCTAAACACTGATTCGCCAAACTACTTAGAACAGCGAGCGGAGAGATTGTTCTGGCTTTTTATGCAAAAATCAGTCAGTTCAGGTTCTGCTGAAGATCTTATTCGTTTTGAATACACCTTTTTTTATAGAAAAGTTATTAGGAAGAAGTCGCTTACAATTTATGAAACATATCCCACTTGAAGGAAAAGTATAACATGGCGATGTGGCACCTGACAGTTTCCAAGTGCAAATCTACACTAATATCTTTCACTCTGAACAAAGTGAATGTTTAATGACCGCTGTAACATTGATTATAGGATATAAATGACATCTAATGAAAATGGATACAGTGGTTTACGCTACTTCTTCGCTCCCTGCACCATCACCCGTCGCACCCCTACTTACGAGTACACGACGTGCTGCCATCCTCGGGGGAGGACAGAAGTAGTACGGAGTGCCATCTTGCAGTAGGCACACCGTTATGGCTCTGCACGCGGACAGATTCAGAGACAGCTGGAAGAAACATCTGGTCAGAAAATGACAAACCAATCGATCCCGATGGTATTTTGGGGGCTGGAGGAACAGATGAGACACCGATCACTGTTTCTGTTTGTAGCTCAGGCAATAGTGGACAAAAGAGGAAAAGATGATTTACACCTCACCAGCACATTAAATTTGCAATTATCTAAGACTATACACCTCAGTGGAATATTAGTGGAATGCAACATTGTGCAAGATGTTTATCCTAAGTTCGGAAAAGGTGGCTTTGTACCAAAACAACAAAAGTCGATAACAAACATAGATGTTATGAAGAAACAGAGCTTGCCAGTCATGCCCGAATCAGTCTTTGCCGAACATTATAAGAGAGACTGAAACTTGCATGTTTGTCGTCTGTTTTGGAGAGCAGTGTGTCCTGCACCTGTACAATGATGCGACGTCTATACAAAAATTTTGTGGTTTATTACGCCTGAGTACTGCAAGGTTTTAGCCAGATTATCAATAATCAGCGCAGCAAAGCTGTAACCCAAGGGAAAATCAGCACAGCTCTCCATAGTCAATAAACATGCTCGTTACCTTCACACAATAACAAGGATCTGATACTTCAGTCTAGCTGTTGTGCACGACAGTAACACCATCTCAGCCGGTCGGAGTGGCCTAGAGGTTCTAGGCGTTTCAGTCTGGAACCACGCGACCGCTACGGTCGCAGGTTCGAATCCTGCCTCGGGCATGGATGTGTGTGATGTCGTTAGGTTAGTTAGGTTTAAGTTGTTCTACGTTCTAGGGGACTGATGACCTCAGACGTTAAGTCCCATACTGCTCAGAGCCATTTTTTAACACCATCACAGTGAGAAGAAATGGCTCTGAGCACTATGCGACTTCTGAGGTCATCAGTCGCCTAGAACTTAGAACTAATTAAACCTAACTAACCTAAGGGCATCACACACATCCATGCCCGAGGCAGGATTCGAACCTGAGACCGTAGCGGTCGCCCGGCTCCAGACTGTAGCGCCTAGAACCGCACGGCCACTCCGCCCGGCACAGTGGGAACAAAACAACTTACACGTACCACGCCAAACAGGTTATATTTGTTTTTAGTGTATCGTATAACCAAGCAAAAGGACGCTTAAAAAATCTTGAAATTTAAGGCTACTGTCCCCAAAACAGATATTTACTTCCTCTGATGGTGAACACAATTCACAACAAGTCGACCAAGGTTAAAGTTGAGGTACCAAATAATGTGGCAGGCAGCATAGGGAAAAGGCAGCAAGTTGTCCTTCTCTGGGCAGCTCACGAATTTAATGAGAAAAATTCACATAAAAGAAGTCAAATCAGCAACTTAACCGGTGTGCCAGAACAAGTTAGTAGCAAGCTGCTCAGAATATGGATCTCACTACTGTGGAATGCGCAATTACATTTGCAGAAAATCAGCCGAGGGTACACCTATGAGAACCATATGGCAGCAGGGAGGTACATATGCATGAATCCTTATTCTCGCTCCTCAACACTCTACCTTCCTAAAACTCTGCATGGAGGGGATGACTAACTGCTGTTGGCAATGTGATGGACGAGAGTACCCCTTATACCATGAAAACCTAGGTCACCATACGAGAAACTTTTCACTCTTGGTGTTCAAAATGAACATTAACAAACACGAGGTTGGCATCAGTCAGGAGCAATGTCTCCTCGAATCCAGAATGAGATTTTCACTCTGCAGCGGAGTGTGCGCTGATATGAAACTTCCTGGTAGATTAAAACTGTGTGCCCGACCGAGACTCGAACTCGGGACCTTTGCCTTTCGCGGGCACACAGTTTTAATCTGCCAGGAAGTTTCATATCAGCGCACACTCCGCTGCAGAGTGAAAATCTCATTCTGGAAACATCCCCCCAGGCTGTGGCTAACCCATGTCTCCGCAGTACCCTTTCTTTCAGGAGTGCTAGTTCTGCAAGGTTCACAGGAGAGCTTCTGTAAAGTTTGGAAGGTAGGAGACGAGGTACTGGCAGAAGTAAAGCTGTGAGGACCAGGCGTGAGTCGTGCTTCGGTAGCTAAGATGGTAGAGCACTTGTCCGCGAAAGGCAAAGGTCCCGAGTTCGAGTCTCGGTCGGGCACACAGTTTTAATCTGCCAGGAAGTTTCATATCAGCGCACACTCCGCTGCAGAGTGAAAATCTCATTCTGGAAACATCCCCCAGGCTGTGGCTAAGCCATGTCTCCGCAGTATCCTTTCCTTCAGGAGTGCTAGTTCTGCAAGGTTCGCAGGAGAGCTTCTGTAAAGCTTGGAAGGTAGGAGACGAGATACTGGCAAAAGTAAAGCTGTGAGGACCGGGTGTGAGTCGTGCTTCGGTAGCTCAGATGTTAGAGCACTTGCCCGCGAAAGGCAAAGGTCCCGAGTTCGAGTCTCGGTCGGGCACACAGTTTTAATCTGCCAGGAAGTTTCTCCTCGATTGATCAACTTCTTTGCGCCAAACACGGTGGTGGGGGCGCCACATTTGGTAGGATACATCAAAATATTTGGAGAAAAAGTAACGAACTCTCTCACACTGGCCTAGGGGCACTGCGTCGTCACGTCCTTTGATGTTCATGCAGAAAAGGCAAAAACGTCATGTTACAGTATTCTCCGGGGATCACAGTGATCCTCTGCCGTCAGAGAAGCCAGATGCTGGCTGTGTGCACTAAAGCACGGAGTAGGCCGCAGCCCCGCTTCCACGAAAGGTGTCCATCTCCGTGCGGAGGCTCGTCTCTGCTAATGGGATCGACTGACTGTTCTTACTCGACAAACAGGATCCTGGGACCACACCGGGAGTGCGTCTTCTCAGTGTGAAGAGCACAAACGTTGCTTCCCTAGCAGATATGCCCAGTATAAAATAACCACAAAATAGTGACAGAAAAAAACAATGCTGCTTACCTACATATGACGGCAATGTCACAAGATATACGTCTACTATGTACCACTTTACGCTTGACCCGATAAGATGTAGTTCAGTGCTTGCTAGAAGGTCGCAGTAGACTTTGGTTTTCAGCTGCTTACACCTATCTCGGCATGATCACAGTCTTCAAACAAATTTTTCAGTGCTAGTAAGATATGCCTCGGCTCGCTGCTCGCAGATGTAGTTACTCTGATACAGCACACAGCTGGCATACTTCTTAATACTATAACGACTCTCCCTTAAGAGTCGATTTCGAAATTTTCCTTTTGTCTCAACACCCAGGAAACCGACATAGTGATTCTCATTATATTAGTGGACATATTTTTGTTTCATTTTAGTTACAGTGTACAGGGTGAGTCAACAACTATTGCCACCAAGAAAATCTCCGAAAGCATGATAGTGGCTGAAACGTTTGTGAGACACCGGGGGCCATAATATGACATCGGTTTTGAAAGTGTGAAAGCTGCTTAAAAGTTTGTGGGACAGAAGTTGCATGGGACAACGGAGGCCTTAATATGACGTTGGGTTTTGTTCTTAGGTGGGGTCACTTTAGAGATATGAAGGTCAACTTTGTTTTTTTAAGTGGAATGCTATAGTCTGGTACTTGTCTTCTGACATCAGTTACTGAGACGGATCCAATGATGTGTAAGAGTACGGTCTTTGAAGACCAGCGAAGGTCACAAAGGTGGAACGAACGTCCATTTACGGAAGGTGTTCGAAGTGATGATCCTTGGTATCAAAACTGTGCTGCAATCTTATTATGGACTGAGTGATATTCCTTATCACCAGTGGCACTTGTCGAAGCACATGCTCTGACAATTCTCTCTCACATATATTCAGGTGTAGTTGGAACGTCTTTATAAATAATGTCTTCTACGAATTCCCAAAGAAAAAATCCAGAGGCGTCAAGTTTGGCGAACGAGCCGGCTACGACACATATCCTCCGCGTTGTCTCTGCAACTCATTTCTAGCCATCAGCGAAAAATGTGTCTGGCACCCATCGTGTTCATATCACATTCTGTCCCTTTTTCCTAACGGTATTTCTTCCAATAACAGAACTAATTTTTCTTGCAGGAGTGTGGTACTTTCTACCATTAAGATTTCCTTCGATGAAATAAGGGCTTGTAATTCAGTCCTCCAGAATCCCACACCATACATTTACCGGCCTCGGTTTTTTGTGTGCAATTTGCCGCAGCTAACATGGATTTTGAGTTGTCCAATGGGGCATGTTACGCAAATTAACATTTCCACAGTTCGTGAATATAGCCTCATCAGTAAATCAAATCAAATAAATAAATGTGTCATCCCTCTGATCCTGAAGTTGAGCCCATCGGTAGAATTCAATGCGACGCATGCAATCCATACCAGTTAATTCTTGGCGGAGACTGACATGGTAAGGATGATATTTATGGCGATGCAGAACACGAACGACACTTCTCTGGCTCACGCCAGCTTCCCTGGCGATTTGACATGAACTAACACAAGAATCTCGAACCACAGTAGCAAGAGTGTCTATCATAGTTAATGGCGTAGACGCATACAGTTGAAACTAAACGATACTAGATGCAAAAAGTCTCAGTCAACATAGGGTCGAAAATGCATACCTTAAGAGCTACGAGCAATTTTTCATCTTCGATACCGTGAAACAAATCTCTTCTACTTTCCACATTTTGGGAAGTAGTAGTATGGACCAAAACAAGGAAAAAATGTCCGGTACACATGCGATCTAAAATGCATACCTTAAGAGCTTTGAGCACGTACTCTTCTTCGCAACTTGGAAACACAACTCTTCTAATGAACAATTGGTCATAACTTTTAAGGTATGCATTTTGTTGTTTTGGTCCGTACCACTTCTTAAAATGTGGAAAGCAAAGAGCTTGCAGTAGAAGAGATTTACTTCACAGTATCGAAGATCAAAAATTGCACGTAGCTCTTAAGGTATGCATTTTCGACCCCATGAATACTGAGACTTTTTTCCTGCTGGTGTGTGTGTGTGTGTGTGTGTGTGTGTGTGTGTGTGTGTGTGTGTGTGCGTATTTGCTGCTACTGGAGCTAGATGGTAGATAAATTTGATTCTATAATATGAAAACTTATCCTACCAGTGCCCCAAGAAAGGGAGGCGGTGCCTACATAAAATGCAGATTTTGTCGCCTATGTAACGCCGAGTAAGGACGGTTCCTGTCATTAACCGTGCTGTTTGTGATATGCAGCTCTCTGGTCTTGTGGGTTGGTCTTTGCTGTCTTAATTTCAACATGACAGCTGCGTCCTTCATAACCAGTGATCTGCCTTATACTGTGTACTTGTATCCAGGCTCGTCCCGGTGAATCTTTCGTTCCACCATGCCTTCAGCTGCAGTTCTTTTAATCTGAGATGATAAGCAACGTATTAGTTGTAATGGACAGTAATGCTGTGTGAGGAGGGCTATGCGAGAGGCGTTCGATGAATTCGAAAGTAAAGTTCTATGTACTGACTTGGCAGCAAATCCTGAGAAATTTTGGTCTTATGTCAAAGCGGTAGGTGGATCAAAATAAAATGTCCAGACACTCTGTGATCAAAATGGTACTGAAACAGAGGATGACAAAGGCCGAAATACTAAATATCTTTTTCCAAAGCTGTTTCACAGAGGAAGATTGCACTGTAGTTCATTCTCTATACTGTCGTACAGATGACAAAATGGTAGATATCGAAATAGACGACAGAGGGATAGAGAAACAATTAAAATCGCTCAAAAGAGGAAAGGCCGCGGGACCTGATGGGATACCAGTTCGATTTTACACAGAGTACGCTAAGGAACTTGCCCCCCTTCTTGCAGCGGAGTACCGTAGGTCTCTAGAAGAGCGTAGCGTTCCAAAGGATTGGAAAAGGGCACAGGTCATCCCCGTTTTCAAGAAGGGAAGTCGAACAGATGTGCAGAACAATAGATCTATATCTCTAACGTCGATCTGTTGTAGAATTTTGGAACACGTATTATGTTCGAGTATAATGACTTTTCTGGAGGCTAGAAATCTACTCTGTAGGAATCAGCATGGGTTTCGAAAAAGACGGTCGTGTGAAACCCAGCTCGCGCTATTCGTCCACGAGACTCAGAGGGCCATAGACACGGGTTCAAGGCTAGATGCCGTGTTTCTTGACTTCCGCAAGGCGTTCGATACAGTTCCCCACAGTCGTTTAATGAACAAAGTAAGAGCATGTGGACTATCAGACCAATTGTGTGATTGGATTGAAGAGTTCCTAGATAAGAGAACGCAGCATGTCATTCTCAATGGAGAGAAGTCTTCTGAAGTAAGAGTGATTTCAGGTGTTCCGCAGAGGAGTGTCGTAGGACCGTTGCTATTCACAATATACATAAATGACTTTGTGGATGACATCGGAAGTTCACTGAGGCTTTTTGCGGATGATGCTGTGGTATATCTAGAGGTTGTAACATTGGAAAATTGTACTGAAATGCAGGAGTATCTGCAGCGAATTGACGCATGGTGCAGGGAATGGCAATTGAATCCCAATGTAGACGAGTGTAATGTGCTGCGAATACATAGAAAGAAAGATCCCTTATCATTTAGCTACAATATAGCAGGTCAGCAACTGGAATCAGTTAATTCCATAAATTATCTGGGAGTACACATTAGGAGTGATTTAAAATGGAATGATCATATAAAGTTGATCGTTGGTAGAGCAGATGCCAGACTGAGATTCATTGGAAGAATCCTAAGGAAATGCAATCCGAAAACAAAGGAAGTATGTTACAGTACGCTTGTTCCCCTACTGCTTAAATACTGCTCAGCAGTGTGGGATCCGTACCAGATAGGGTTGATAGAAGAGATAGACAAGACGCAACGGAGAGCAGCGCGCTTCGTTACAGGAGCATTTACTAATCGGTAATGCGTTACGGAGATGATAGATAAACTCCAATGGAAGACTCTGCAGGAGAGGCGCTTAGTAGCTCGGTACGGGCTTTTGTTAAAGTTTCGAGAACATACCTTCACCGAAGAGTCAAGCAGTATATTGCTCCCTCCTACGTATATCTCGCGAAGAGACCATGAGGATAAAATCAGAGAGATTAGAGCCCAAACAGAAGCATAACGACAATCCTTCTTTCCACGAACAATACGAGACTGGAATAGAGGGGAGAACCGATAGAGGCTCTCAAGGTACCCTCCGCCACACACCGTCAGGTGGCTTGCGGAGTATGGATGTAGATGTAGAGCAGCACATCTCATTGGCCGAGAAACCATACATTTATGATTGTTGTCTATTTCTTGGGCGAGATTTTGTTGACATTCGTCATTTGCGCAGATAAACTCAGCTATGTTTCAAATTTTAACTTTCTATCACCATTTTACGTATATTTAGATCGAAACTAATTGTGTTTTACATTTGAATCGCTACCTGATGAACATTATTACAGTTGTGCATACTGAGAGCGAGTCACTTCAAGCAAATATTTTCCACGTTTTTCAAAAATCAACGTGTAATTCGAACTATGTGTGAAGAAGTTGTTAATCATACAAACAGGGAATGCTAATGTCTGCATCCTTGATTCTTTTCATTTTGTGGGCACTAGGCCGTTGTCCACAGCATGTTTGTAGCATGTTAACTGATTCTTCTGTCGGTTCTTGGTAGACAACATTATAACGAATGAAAAACACTATATTACTTTCGTTCTACAGAATTAATGTATTCAGTTAACAGGTTTGCAGCTTAATGACAATCGTTTTTGTGCGCAATAGCTCGTCTGCAAAGGATGGAGTCATCATTAGAAGCTGTAGAGATTCAGATAGTAGTCTGGATCATGGGGTCCCGGATTCGATTCCCGGCCGGGTTGGGGATTTACCCTGCCCGGGGACTGGGTGTTTGTATAGTCCTCATCATTTCATCATCATCATCATTTGTGACCGTGGCTACACTAGACCGTGGAAAAGAGATTGGACTGTGGTAATATTGGGCCTTGGTACGGGCTCTGATGACCACACAGTTCAGCGCCCCACAAACCAAACATCATCATCATCGTCATCATCTTACTGTCTCTGACGATGTCTCCAGTATCATGAAACGAAACTTTCCTCACAGAAACATGCCGCGAACCGCGCTCTATTGACCATAAAATGAAAATCATCAGTGATACAAATAGTTTATTAGCCCTAATAAATGTTAATTTAGGAATTATTGGTGAGCAGCAATGACGGCAGAGTTTTAACAAAACTACAACATGAACATAAACGAAGTAGGTCTTTTTTCTTAAAGGGAACACACTATTCAAAATATTGCGGACAGTACTCGTATTAGACGTGGTTTACACCGCCAATAGAGGTATTTCCTCCGGATGACAGTGGAAAGACTACTGGAGGCTGAAGCGTTCCTCAAAGCGAAAGGTCTGGCGTGTCTACGGCGTCGGCGAAATGTTGTTCCGAGCGCAGAGGAGGGCGCAGCGGTGCAGGGTGGGCACACGGGTGCAGCGCCTGCCAAGGAGCGTGGGCGGCGGCGGGGGCGGCGGGGGCGGCGGGGGCGGCGGCTGCCCAGGAATGCCTGGCAGCACATCAAAGCGGCCCCAGCCCCAGCCCCAGCACCGGCGCGGCCCGGCGCCCGTGGGCGGCACGTCCGTGGGCCAACCGCGTCCTGCGAGTCGCTCGACCCTCCCAGTGGACTCCACTACCAGGCATACACTGCCTCACGAAAAATGTGGAGCACCCAAGAGGAGAGGAGCAAACAAAATGACATCTCCCTGGTTGAGAGGGTACGTGATGTTACTGCAGTGATCACTGTATCAAGTCCAATTTACAGATTACATGACAGTATGAGCCCAGTTATCGGTATGAAGTTGCATCCCATCTGATCTGGGTGCATGCACTGATTCGGATGAGAAGGTGTCGCAAAGCCGTTGTATCTCCTCCTCAGGAAAAGTTGTGCACAACTAATTTACTTGACCCAGGTTTTCCTCGACATTGGTACTGGGACAGAGCTGATGTGTAAACTGATCGCAAACACTTCTGTAAAGCATAGATCCGGCTATCTTGCTGGACATGAGTGCAGCAGCACCACGCAAAGAGTTCATACAGACACGTGCTATGTGTGTTCGAACACTGTCCTGTTACAAAAATGGCAGCACAATATTGTCGCATCAGAGGTAACATGCCAGTGCTGTCTGTCTGTGATGTACTGTTCCCTCCTTCACTACCAGCCATGATCTTAAGTCCCACTCTCTGGCTCCCCTACCCAACTGGCGTCAACCAGAAGTTAACCGCTATACCTCTCCAAACCGTTGGAAGAATGATGTCCCCTGGTCACTGACGGACAAGGATGCGCCATAGTGTATATTCCTCGATTCACCGCTAAATACAATACGATGCGATTTACAGGGTGTTTCAAAAATGACCGGTATACTTGAAACGGCAATAGAAATACACCGTTTGTTGCAATATGCTTGGGACAACAGTACATTTTCAGGCAGACAAACTTTCGAAATTACAGTAGTTACAATTTTCAACAACAGATGGCGCTGCGGTCTTTGAAACTCTATAGTACGATATTTTCCACATATCCACCATGCGTAGCAATAATATGGCGTAGTCTCTGAATGAAATTACCCGAAACCTTTGACAACGTGTCTGGCGGAATGGCTTCACATGCAGATGAGATGTACTGCTTCAGCTGTTCAATTGTTTCTGGATTCTGGCGGTACACCTGGTCTTTCAAGTGTCCCCACAGAAAGAAGTCACAGGGGTTCATGTCTGGCGAATAGGGAGGCCAATCCACGCCGCCTCCTGTATGTTTCGGATAGCCCAAAGCAATCACACGATCATCGAAATATTCATTCAGGAAATTAAAGACGTCGGCCGTGCGATGTGGCCGGGCACCATCTGGCATAAACCACGAGGTGTTCGCAGTGTCGTCTAAGGCAGTTTGTACCGCCACAAATTCACGAAGAATGTCCAGATAGCGTGATGCAGTAATCGTTTCGGATCTGAAAAATGGGCCAATGATTCCTTTGGAAGAAATGGCGGCCCAGACCAGTACTTTTTGAGGATGCAGGGACGATGGGACTGCAACATGGGGCTTTTCGGTTCCCCATATGCGCCAGTTCTGTTTATTGACGAAGCCGTCCAGGTAAAAATAAGCTTCGTCAGTAAACCAAATGCTGCCCACATGCATATCGCCGTCATCAATCCTGTGCACTATATCGTTAGCGAATGTCTCTCATGCAGCAATGGTAGCAGCGCTGAGGGGTTGCCGCGTTTGAATTTTGTATGGATAGAGGTGTAAACTCTGGCGCATGAGACGATACGTGGACGTTGGCGTCATTTGGACCGCAGCTGCAACACGGCGAACGGAAACCCGAGGCCGCTGTTGGATCACCTGCTGCACTAGCTGCGCGTTGCCCTCTGTAGTTGCCGTACGCGGTCGCCCTACCTTTCCAGCACGTTCATCCGTCATGTTCCCAGTCCGTTGAAATTTTTCAAACAGATCCTTTATTGTATCGCTTTTCGGTCCTTTGGTTACATTAAACCTCCGTTGAAAACTTCGTCTTGTTGCAACAACACTGTGTTCTAGGCGGTGGAATTCCAACACCAGAAAAATCCTCTGTTCTAAGGAATAAACCATGTTGTCTACAGCACACTTGCACGTTGTGAACAGCACACGCTTACAGCAGAAAGACGACGTACAGAACGGCGCACCCACAGACTGCGTTGTCTTCTATCTCTTTCACATCACTTGCAGCGCCATCTGTTGTTGAAAATTGTAACTACTGTAATTTCGAAAGTTTGTCCGCCTGAAAATGTACTGTTGTCCCAAGCATATTGCAACAAACGGTGTATTTCTATGGCTGCTCGTTTAGTTTTTATTGCCGTTTCAAATATACCGGTCATTTTTGAAACACCCTGTATCAGAGTCTATGCTTCTAGGTCAGGGCGCCACTCCAAATGTAGCCGTTTGTGTTGTTGTGTTACAGGCAGCCCACGCTTGCCACAGACATTCAACAGCCTGACTGCCGCTGGTGTCCAACCAACGGTGGAGGATAAAACAAAATATTGAGCGTATCCGTCACTTGTTCTGAGGCGATGTGAAGGTGCTACTATGCAGTTAGTGCACAATAAGGCGTCTTCTCTTCTGCTGGTCAGTGTTGCCGACCAAAACGTTGGTGACGAGTAAGTGTGTCCTCATATTCCCACGCAGTTCAGCATCGAGCCTTTGCCTCATCAGATTGCTCCACAAACCTGGATATTGCACGATTCGAACCAGCTGCCCAGAGAGAGACACACATAGATGTTCTTTCAAACAGTGGTGATAACGCTGTGCCACATGAGTATGCAGCATTTCCGTGCACTACTGAACGTCTGACGCAGTTCACGTCAGTTGTACACCCTACAAGGCTTGCTGACGACACTAAATTCTAGCAGGGTTAATGCATTTTGGAGGCCATTCCACTACTCTCACAAATTTGGAACACTGATCATTCAAAAACTGACCAATGCTTGGTAGATGTACCAAGTTACACCGACACTTCATTGCCTGGCAGAATAAGAGAATACCTCCTCATTTTTGCTGTAACTACAGCGCATTGAATTCTGCACACTGACTAAGAGGAACACTATTCTAACTTTTCTTGCCTATCCTTATTTGACATCCGTCATTCAAGGGAAAACAAGAAACTTAGTCAGTGCAAGAGTGTCGTACAGCTGCTAATACACATACAATAGCCACCACAGGAGACTCACCACCATGGAGAGGTCGTAGTGAACCTTTACGCTGCTCGTCATTAAAATTTGCAACACATGGAGTGACTGATAGCTTGACTGTCTCTCTGTAGTGCATGACCAGCTATTGAGATATCTGGAGAACGTGCATGCCAGAGCAACTGTTCTGCATCTCAACATGCTTGCATCGAACTATAATCATCAGTTTTCTGCTATATTAACAGCTCCTTTTCATCTCCGTTTTATGCTATCTGATTGCTGGTGTATGAGCTGCCTTCTGCGGTACCGGCCGCTACCCAGTCGCCCGCATTTTCAAATACGCGCGCTGCCAGATACGCCTCCGCGTTTCCTACAGCCGCCTCCGCGACTCGAGGGCGTTACCACGAACAAAAATGGTTCAAATGGCTCTGAGCACTATGGGACTTAACTTCTAAGGTCATCAGTCCCCTAGAACTTAGAACTACTTAAACCTAACTAACCTAAGGACACCACACACATCCATGCCCGAGGCAGGATTCGAACCTGCGACCGTAGCGATCGCGCAGCTCCAGACTGTAGCGCCAAGAGCCGCTCGGCCATCCCGGCCGGCTTACCACGAACGATGACGCCGTTGTCAATGAGATGAAAGCATCGACTCCCCGGAGCTCCAGCGGCAGATGTACTTACACTCGCATTTTCATGCGCCGACTCAATTTCGTGTGTTTGCCAGGTGAATAACATTTACAATCTTTCACAGGAGCCAGGGTTCGGCGTCTTGTGAAAAAACATTGTGCTGATATCGACATATTTATAAATCTTTTCTATCCGTATATATTAAAAGCTGCTGTTAGCAATTGGCGCTGCAAATACAGCAACAAAGCTATGTATAATTTTTACTACTTGATATTAGATTTAGAACAATTTATATCCGAATTTCCTGTTCATGTGCAGTATCTGTTCCTCGATCCTGTATCCACGAATTACACAGCGTGCAAAGGAGACGTAACACCGTCCATCACATTATCCATGATTAACTTCACAGACACTATAGAATACAGACACTGCCCTACTGTATCTCATGGGAAAGCAAGACAATCTAAGGAACAGAACAACGTCTTTGCCTGTGCAGGAGTCATGCGATTTGTATCCGATTACTGTGAGACGTAGACACTAGGATATATGAAAGTTTCGGTCGTTCCTGGAGGCGTGATCGGATGGCCGAGGCGTTAAAACGGAAAGCGGAAAACCCGGGTTCATGGCCCAGTCTGGCTTAAATTTTCTTATGTTACTAGTAAATCGCATTACCATTGTAGGACAGTATTCGCAATTCACGGGGATCTGGCGACTGATTTATTTTCGACTCTTTCAGTTGTTTCTCTGCTCCAGCGAGTCTCTACGACGGTTAAACGACAATATCTTAGTACGAGTCCCCTACGTGAACGATTTCTTAAACGCGAAATTCAAAAGTTCAGCTTTACTTTTGCTGTCTTATACTGCCACATCAGACTGGCGAACGAGTGAATGGTTAGAAGCCTTAGACCACCTTAGTGATTTGACGTAGAACCAGAATTTTCTCGGATTATCGGCAAAATATTTTGCTGAAGTATGAAGGTGGTACATGTTTCAAGCTTTGAGCATCGATATTTTTACAGGTACAAGAATTTCTGTTAAGTTTCACCTGTCGTCGTTTGTGCGTTCTCTTTTGAACCGAGAGTGCAAAAACCTTTGGTTTCTCAGTATTTTTCGAACTTCGTTGTTAAACTATGGTGGGTCTTTTCCGCCCTCAACCCAGTTAGTGAGCAGTGAAACAAGTCATATTCAAAGACAGTTAAACATTCAACCGGAGTAGGAAATCATTATTGTAGGTTGAACTGATCATCCTTCTAAAACCTAGGACACATACAGGGTTATTACAAATGATTGAAGCGATTTCAGAGCTCTACAATAACTTTATTATTTGAGATATTTTCACAATGCTTTGCACACACATACAAAAACGCAAAAATTTTTTTAGGCATTCACAAATGTTCCATATGTGCCCCATTAGTGATTCGGCAGACATCAAGCCGATAATCAAATTCGTCCCACACTCGGCGCAGCATTTCCCCATCAATGAGTTCGAAAGCATTGTTGATGCGAGCTCGCAGTTCTGGCACGTTTCATGGTAGAGGCGGTTTAAACACTGAATCTTTCACATCACTGTGTGTGAAACTTGCCCGCACGCGTTCAACCGTTTCTTCGCTCACTGCAGGCCGACCCGTTGATTTCCCTTTAGAGGCATCCAGAAGCTTTAAACTGCGCATACCATCGCCGAATGGAGTTGGTGGATCTTTGTTGAACTTCGTGCTGAAGTGCTGTTGCACTGTTATGACTGACTGATATGAGTGCATTTCAAGCACGACATACGCTTTCTCGGCTCCTGTCGCCATTTTGTCTCACTGCGCTCTCGAGCGCTCTGGCGGCAGAAACCTGAAGTGCGGCTTCAGCCGAACAAAACTTTATGAGTTTTTCTACGTATCTGTAGTGTGTCGTGACCATATGTCAATGAATGGAGCTACAGTGAATTTATAAAATCGCTTCAATCATTGTAATAGCCCTGTACATTTGTGAGTAATCACCTTTTGTCCCTAGCGCCAGATACAGTGGTGGATTCAGCTGAACCCTCTTGCAATGCCCTGCTTGGAGGGACTAATGATCTGTCGACAGCTTCCAATCCTTTGGACATCCTCAAGACTGTTCCCAGTACACAATAAATGATATTATTCTGCACACTTCCTTTTGGGTGATTCCGCAGTGGTAATTAAGCAAATCGAGTAAACCATTGGTCTCTCCATGAGACTTCACTCTAATTTCGTGTAACAGCCTCTTTGCTTCGATTATGGTCTCAAACCAGCGAGGAAGTCCACATGGTTTTTTCAGGTGTCCACATCTAGCTGGAACCACTCAATGATGATTAGATTCCACAGAGCCACCCATTTGCAGGAAAGTTCATCACTACGTTTCACCCGCCGTTACGAACGCCTCCAGACATTTTTGTAAGGTTAAGATCTGATGATTTAACCAAGTATTCGCGGTAAGATAAGGTGCCTCAGTTTTGATCAAACCAGAAACGTATTCGTCAGTCTGTGCACACGGTTTTTACCATTCTGCAAGACGTGAGTATACACAACGTACACAAGGTGGTCAAAAATGTGGAAACATTAAAACGCAACACATTACTATGCCTAGTACGGTGTAGGAAAACAGTTGGCTATCAAAATAGCTTCCAGTCGTCTCGGAATGGAAAAATACAGGTCCTTTGTGGTTTTCAGTCGAATTTTAGGCTATTCCTTTTGCAAAATACTGGGGAGTTACGGTAACAATGAGGAGGTGAACAGCGATCACACATCCTTCTTTCGAAAGTAGACAACAGTCAACTACATTCAGATCTGGTATCTGTGATGGCCAGGGATGATGCGACAACCCATTCTCGTGCTCACAGATTGAGTTAATAATTAAATCACTAAAGACCAAGAGCTCTCATGGATATGACGGGGTATCTAGCAGAATACTGAAGTATTGTTCTATGTATGTTAGCCCAGTATTTAGCCATATCTGTAACTTTTCCTTTAGGACTGGTCAGTTTCCTGACCGATTAAAGTACTCGGTAGTGAAGCCACTTTATAAAAAGGGCGACAGGGATAATGTTGACAATTATAGACCTATTTCTATGCCATCGGTGTTTGCTAAAGTTATCGAGAAGGTTAAATATACAAGGTTACTGGAGCATTTAAATTCATATAATTTGCTGTCAAATGTACAGTTTGGTTTTAGAAATGGTTTAACACCTGAAAATGCTATATTCTCTTTCCTCTGTGAGGTTTTGGACGGATTAAATAAAAGGTTGCGAACGATAGGTGTTTTCTTTGATTTAACGAAGTCTTTTGACTGTGTTGACCACAAAATGTTACTGCAGAAGTTGGACCATTATGGAGTAAGGGGAGTTGCTTACAATTGGTTCGCCTCTTACTTTAAGAACAGAAAGCAGAAGGTAATTCTCCGCAATATTGAGACTGGTAGTGATGTTCAGACCCAATGGGGCACTGTTAAGTGGGGCGTTCCCCAACGGTCGGTGCTGGGGCCGCTGCTGTTTCATATTTATATAAATGATATGCCTTCTAGTACTATAGGTGATTCAAAAATATTTCTGTTTGCTGATGACACCACCTTGGTAGTGAAGGATCTTGTGTGTAATATTGAAACATTATCAAATAATGTAGTTCATGAAATAAGTTCGTGGCTTGTGGAAAATGATTTGATGCTCAATCACAGTAAGACTCAGTTTTTACAGTTTCTAACTCACAATTCAACAAGAACTGATATTTTGATCAGACAGAATGGGCATATTATAAGCGAGAGGGAACAGTTCAAGTTCCTAGGCGTTCGGATAGATAGTAAGCTGTTGTGGAAATCCCATGTTCAGGATCTTGTTCAGAAACTAAATGCTGCTTTATTTACCATTAGAACACTATCTGAAATAAGTGACAGTTCAACACGAAAAGTAGTCTACTTCGCATATTTTCATACGCTTATGACATATGGTATTATTTTTTGGGGTAGTTCTTCTGATTCGAAAAGAGTATTTTTGGCTCAAAAATGGGCTGTTCGAGCTATATGTGGTGTAAGTTCGAGAACCTCTTGTCGACCCCTATTCAATAGTCTGTGAATTCTGACATTGCCCTCAGAGTATATATTTTCTTTAATCTCATTTGTTGCTAGCAATATTAGGTTATTCCCAAGAGTTAGCAGCTTTCACTCAGTTAATACTAGGCAGAAATCAAATCTACATGTGGAATGCACTTCCTCAACTCTTGTGCAGAAACGAGTGCAGCATTCTGCTGCATCCATTTCAATAAGCTACCACAAGAACTCAAATATCTTAGCAATAGCCCAAACGCTTTTAAGTCTAAACTGAAGTGTTTCCTCATGGCTCACTCTTCTATTCTATCTAGGAGCTCCTGGAAGAGCTGAAAAATTAAGCAAATTCCGGTGTTACATTGTTGATTTTCTTTATTTAAACTTACGAATTGTCGCCTGAATACGTTTCTTGTATTTCATTTTATCTGTTTCTACTATCGTGTTATAATGTCATGTATTGACTCGTTCCAAGACCGTGGAGACTTCTCCTTAATTTGGTTCCACGCAACAATAAATAAATAAAATAAAACAGAACTAGTCCTGGGCGGTGCGATCTTTGTGAACAGAGGTTCTGTTGTCTTGAAACCCAGAGTCACTATTTGGGAACAGACTCTGTGATGGACATGATCAGCCAAAATGATCACATAATCATTGGCATAACGCGACCTTGCAGAGTACCGTGGGGGCCCACGGAACACCGCGATATGCACGATGTCGCTGCCCAAATCATCACAGGAGGTCCCCTCCCTCCCCTTCCTCAGTGTTTCACTCTAGTGACGTAATGTCGGATAATATTTGGAAACAGTATGAAACAAGACTTATCCGATCGAACGACGTTCTTTCATTGCATCATAGTCCAGATTTTACGGCTTCGGCACCACGCTTTCCTGTCACGGGCGTTGGCATCACTCATGAGTGGTTCTGCAGTGACTTTGACAGGTGTCTTTCTCTTATTTCTTGTCAGAATGTTCTTCAAAGACTAGCTGTCACGGTCAATCAGCACACACATACGTTCGCCTTGTGAATCACCGGATATTTTTCCGCATTCCTTGTACACGGTATAAATCTTCGGTATTGTGACTCTTGAAGCACCAAACACTTCGGCTACTTTGACTACGGGAGCACCCAGCTTAGGAACAACAACAACTTGCCCTCTTTCGAAATCACTTAGCTGCGACCTAATGCTATCACAACCACTCACCACAACTGACACTTACAACGTATTGAGGACGTTGCGGAAATGCAGTTCAGGGTGAAATACAACGACGCAATCAGCAGGCTCGGTTAGTCTCTGCGTTTATGTCGAAGCATGCGTTTTCTCGCGATCTTTTCGTGTTTTTGTCCAAACCTAGTACTCATCATCAAGATTATTATTGTTATTATTATTATTTATCGTATGGAAATGCACATGCACTTTACAGCGCTATTTACACAATACAAAAGAAATATTTACACGCAAAAAAGGAATGTACAAGATATGGTCACTAATTATGTTACAAACTGATATCCAGAGAGTGTATCCAGTCCAGTGCTGCTGGCCAGGCGTTGATTATGTCGTTCCAGCCTCCACTAAAATATCAATTGGAACAGTCCTCTACAATGTGTTCAACAGACTGTTCTGCTGCTCCACAGTCGCGCATCGGGGAGTCTGAGAGTCCCAAATGGTACGTGAAGGACTTAATTGTTCCATGTCCACATCGGATTCTGTTGAACACACACCTGTTTTGTTTTGACTGTAGCAGACGACACATCGCAGCCCCTAGTGGCTTGCACCTCTCCTGCATTTTATTTTAATTCTGTCTGACGCTGTCAGGTGTGACCGCAGCTTTCGTATTTTTTGGTACGTTTTGCTGTAACATTTAGTATTAATTTTGTCCGAAGAAGGTGTCCCTTGTGACACCGGAACCTGGGTCGAAAATTAATTGTGTTCGCGATGAGGGCTGTGTTTTTCAAATTTTGTATTATACAACAGTCGCTGATTGACAGCCATGTTAAAAATCTTAAAAAACACACCAGTTTCTTCTAGGTAGTTAGCCGGCCGAAGTGGCCGTGCGGTTAAAGGCGCTGCAGTCTGGAACCGCAAGACCACTACGGTCGCAGGTTCGAATCCTGCCTCGGGCATGGATGTTTGTGATGTCCTTAGGTTAGTTAGGTTTAACTAGTTCTAAGTTCTAGGGGACTAATGACCTCAGCAGTTGAGTCCCATAGTGCTCAGAGCCATTTGAACCATTTTTCTAGGTAGTTGGAAGCTTGGTACGCATGTAGGGTCTTCGAGGCCACGGCGAACTATGCTGGTGTCGTTTTTCCATGTACCCTTCCACATATCTTCAATGGTTCGGGTTCTCGAGCTGTCCAGAATGGTTTTCTTGATTTGAGACGCGTGCATGGTGGACTGAGTAGTATTTCCTGGGTGGGTAGCCTTTGGGAAAGTTTTGCGTTATTAATCTTTTCCCGTTCGCGGGCCGCTGCCTCTTGTCGTCTCAAGTGTGGTGGGTCGATGCTACTGAGAGCAGACAGCCAAGGTAGTGGGGTTGATCTCAGGGTGCCCGTTACAATTCTCATTGTGTCATTCAGCCGAACGTCGACCTTACTGGCATGCACACTTCTGTACCAGACAGGTACGCAGTAGTCAGCCACAGAATATACCAGAGATCAGGCCGCTGTACGGAGAGTGTCAGCTCGTGCACCCCAGGAAGTTCCAGCTAGTTTCCGGATAATGTTGTTCCTGGTCTTTAACTTTTCTGCTAGTGCTATGAGGTGAGTCCTGTACGTAGGTGATCGGTCCAGTGTGATTCCAAGATACAAAGGATGAGGATTTTTTAACTGATTTGTTACAGAAGGAGACGTTTAACTACTGGTTTCTTGGTGGCAGGACTGACATGGGTTATATCGTGATACCAACTGAGGAGCTACAGGACTGAGGACTGAGAACTGAGAAGTTGGAGCTACAAAGTAAAGAGAGCTAATCGGTTGTTGAGGTACAAAGCTATCACTTCAGTTTTTGTAGGGTTAGGGCACAATCTCCAATTTCTGTAACAGTCATAAAGTGCTCTAAGGTCTTCGGTGAGCACATTTACTCCCTCCTCTAGGTGCTTGCCTTGATACGCAATGGCGGTGTCGTCAGCGTAGCAGACGTTCCTAGGTATAGTTTCTGGCATGTCACTTATGTACAGATTGAACAATAATTGGGCAAGGAATGATCCTTGTGGTAGGTCGTTCTGAAGTTTATACGACTTGCTCCTTTGTCATGAAGACAGACTCGGAAATATCGATTTCTCAGCATGTTGGACAGCAGTGTTGTTAGTCTAGAGCATGGAACACTTCACTTTAGCTGTAACATTAGTCAATCCAGCCACACAGTGTCGCAAACCACAGTTAGATTAACATATGCTGCTGAAGTTCACAGCCCTTTCTGGAAACCAGCTTCGATAAATGAAGTGAGTGCCAATACCTGCTCACAGCAGCTGCAGTTTTGCCTGAAACCTGCGTGGTAGGGGGGCACTTTGCTGTCAACCGTTCGATAGATCCTATTGTAGAATAGCCGTTCCAGTAGTTTGTAGCAGGCACTGAGAAGGGCAACTGGACGGTAGCTTGAGGGATCGTCTTTCGGTTTTCCTGGTTTGAGGATTGCAAGGGTTTTTGCCATCTTAAAATCTGACGATACCTGACTGTTGCACAAGCAGTCTGTAAAAATCTCTGTGGCCAAGTCCTCCCTTTTTTGCCACGGTGGATGAGAAATTCTGGGAACATTTTGTTGTGGACTGACAAGGCAGCCAGTCCACAGTGACGGGCAACCGAAAGGCACGCGTTTAAACTCACGCAGGATGGCGTGAGGTCTGAAACAGGATACGTAATGAATGCTATAAAGAAAAGTACGTAGTTGCTGGAATACTTAACTTTAATCCATCATTTGTATACATCGTTCTTGATGAGACATGCTTCATACGATAACTATCAATTGCTATGGCGCCTTGCTAGGTCGTAGCCATTGACTTAGCTGAAGGCTATTCTAACTATTTTCTCTGCAAATAAACGAGGCTTCGTCAGTGTTGCATCGCTAGCTAAGTCGTCCGTACAACTGGGGCGAGTGCTAGTAAGTCTCTCGAGACCTGCCGTGTGGTGGCGCTCGGTCTGCTATCACTGACAGTGGCGACACGCGGGTCCGACATGTACTAATGGACCGCGGCCGATTTAAAGGCTACCACCTAGCAAGTGTGGTGTCTGGCGGTGACACCACACATTTCATCTAGATCTGCTGCTTTCCTTAGCTTTAGGCACCTTATGGCTTTCATCTACGTCTACATTTATACTCCGCAAGCCACCCAACGGTGTGTGGCGGAGAGCACTTTACATGCCACTGTCATTACCTCCCTGTCCTGTTGCCGTCGCGTATGGTTCGCGGGAAGAACGACTGCCGGAAAGCCTCCGTGCGCGCTCGAATCTCTCTAATTTTATACTCGTGTTCTCCTCGGGAGGTATAATTACCGAGAAGCAATATATTCGATACCTCATCCAGAATCGCACCCTATCGAAACCTGGACAGCAAGCTACACCGCGATGCAGAGCGCCTCTCTTGCAGATTCGGCCACTTGAGTTTGCTAAACATCTCCGTAACGCTATCACGCTTACCAAATAACCCTGTGACGAAACGCGCCGCTCTTCTTTGGATATTCTCTATCTCCTCCGTCAACCCGACCTGGTACCGATCCCATACTGATGAGCAATGCTCAAGTATAGGTCGAACGAGTGTTTTGTAAGCCACCTCCTTTGTTGATGGACTACATTTTCTATGGACTCTCTCAATGAATCTCAACCTGGTACCCGCCTTACCAACAATTAATTTTATATGATCATTCCACTTCAAATCGTTCCGCACGCATACTCCCAGATATTTTACAGAAGTAACTGCTACCAGTGTTTGTTCCGCTATCATATAATCATACAATAAAGGATCCTTCTTTGTATGTACTCGCAATACATTACATTTGTCTACGTTAAGGGTCAGTTGCCACTCCCTGCACCAAGTGCCTATCCGCTTCAGATCTTCCTGCATTTCGCTGCAATTTTCTAATGCTGCAACTTCTCTGTATATTACAGCATCATCAGCGAAAAGCCGCATGGAACTTCCGAAACTGTCTACTAGGTCATTTATATATATTGTGAAAATCAATGGTCCCATAACACTCCCCTGTGGCACGCCAGAGGTTACTTTAAGGTCTGTAGACGTCTCTCTATTGAGAACAACATGCTGTGTTCTGTTTGCTAAAAACTCAACAATCGAGCCACACAGCTGGGCTGATATTCCGTAGGCTCTTACTTTGTTTGTTAGGCGACAGTGCGGAAATGTATCGAACGCCTTCCGGAAGTCAAGGAAAATGGCATCTCTCTGGTAGCCTGTATCTAATATTTTCTGGGTCTCATGAACAATTAAAGCGAGTTGGGTCTCACACGATCGCTGTTTCCGGAATCCATGTTGATTCCTACAGAGTACATTCTGGGTTTCCAAAAACGACATGATACGCAAGCAAAAAACATGTTCTAAAATTCTACAACAGATCGACGTCAGAGATTTAGGTCTATAGTTTTGCGCATCTGCTCGACGACCCTTCTTGAAGACTGGGACTGCCTGTGCTCTTTTCCTATAATTTGCAACCTTCTGTTCCTCTAGAGACTTGCGGTACACGGCTGTTAGAAGGAGGGCAAGTACTTTCGCGTAATCTGTGTAGAATTGAATTGGTATCCCGTCAGGTCCAGTGGACTTTCCTCTGTTGAGTGATTCCAGTTGCTTTTCTATTCCTTGGACACTTTCTCAACTTCGCTGTCAGTAAAACGAGAGCTGAAGGGTTACGTTCCGTCGAGGGCGCCATTTACAGTTTTGAGCTCTTCTTGTAAACGTCTTGTGCTGCTGCTGTCCAGGGGGACATTGCCTGCTCGTGACTTGATGTGCTGTGCAATCCGCGATGGGGTGATCTGTGGTTTCTGGCTGACTCTCGGTGTTTCTGCCTCTAGTCGTCTGAGCAGGGACCATCATCAAGATGTAGGAGACAGAATGGCACTAGGCCATCGATAGTACTGAAATAAGCATCCAGGTTCATAATCATGGCTACTGAAATGGATGCATCGAGTCTTGACACCAAAAGAACTCCGAAACCTAGTCAGAAGAGGATGCAAGGAGTAAGTAGAATAGGCCTTGGGAAGAAAGGAAACAGCTTAGAAATCAGGTGCTCAACTATTACCAATGACGTAACCCTTTTAGCCAGAAACCCGAAAGACGCGGAAAGAATGAGGGATTCTTGCATGAAATCGCTGGAAGACGGTTCTCAAACTCTCATACGAGAAAAACGAAATATATGGAACGCAGAAATCATGGAAGGAAATACCTGGAGCCGCGCGGAGTGGCCACGCGGTTTGTGGCGCCATGTCACGGGCTGCGCGGCCCCTTCCGCCGGAGGTTCGAGTCCTCCCTCGGGCATGGATGTGTGTGTTGTTCTTAGCATAAGTTAGTTTAAGTAGTGTGTAAGTCAAGGGACCGATGGCCTCAGGAGTTTGGTCCCTTAGGAATTCACACACATTTGAACATTTTGTAATACTTGGTTGGAGATGAAATACTGAAAGCCTATAAATTCAAGTACTTACGAGAAAGGATACAAGATAATGGACTGGATAAAGAGGGAGCCAGAGGAAGACTAGAAAATTAGACGTTGCATACAAACTGACACAGAACAGGTGCATCAAACGAGCGATTTCCATCAGACCCAAAATGAGACACTGTAATTCAATTATAAAACCAAAAGATCCTACTCTTCAAAGCGTCTTAATTTAAATAAAAAGGGACAGGGGAAAATAAGATTCTCAGGTAATGTATGGGACTTCAGCAGACTATTGATGAAATTCGGAAGAGTAGGAAAAACGCGGAGCTCTACATGTACACCGAAAAGTTAACGGAAATTATACGCAAAAGATGGTTGAAATTTTGTATTCACTTGGCATGAACGGACGAACACCAACTGAACGCAAAAGACCTTGCATCATTAAACTAGGGCTCAAATTGAGTAGAAGAGGTAAAAACAGATACCCAAGAAACTGATATTGTGCAGGAGATGATCCAAATTAGAGAAGAATTCAGAAGCAAAATCAAGAGCACCAAATCGCCTGAGGGGAAACCACTAACGAGAGGGTCCACACATTTTCGAAGAAGAGAGAAGGAAACGAAGTGAAAGAATGAAGAGGTTCTGGGAAGAGAGAAAAGAAAGACAAGGAAACGCCAAATTCAGATGAAAAAGAAAAGAAATGTGTCTGATACGCTAACAGTATTCTACATGAGACTGTTATTACTTATTAACTTCAGCGCACTAGTAGCCGAGCGTTACGTAACATACAGAGTGCAACACACATTTCTGTGATTTTTGAAAGTAAGTTGCTAACTCAAATGTTCCTAAATATGACTTCAGTATAGACGATTAGGCCTACTTCCCCTTAGAAAAATTAATGAATTACAGTGCTGGTAAACCTCTTACATTATTTGATTTTCAAACAGCTGAGCAAAACTGAACGTACTCAGACATTCCTCTCTTTACTTATTCTGATCATCACTAAACTGACACACAATATTTTTAGCGCAACGCAATCTGACTTTTAATAATTCCTACAAAATAATAACCCTGACTAACATTAACCTATACCTTTCACAAATCACTTACCCCACAAAAATCTTCGTTACTCGAACTACTGCAATACAGCGAGCGCCACTACTGCCACCTTAATAGTGTTCAAAAGTCATTATATATATATATATATATATATATATATATATATATATATATATATATATATCAGTTCATGCCATCCCGTCTTACAAATTTTCTGTCTCTGATGGCCACACGTCCAGATCATCTGCTCTCAAAATTCTGCCATCTCTCTCCCCACATCCACCACTGCTGGCGGCTCACCTCCAACTGCGCAACGCTACGCGCTGTTAACAGCCAACTGTCCAACACTACAATAGCGACTATTTCAACAATGCCCACCAGCCACAGACTGCACACAGCACATCCAGTGGTTTTTTATACAGAGCGCTAGGTGATGTTACCAACATAAAAACCTAAGCAGCCTACTCCCAATATATTAGGGAATAAACTGTAGCTATTCAGAGAATGTATTTGCTAGCATACTCCTGATGATTGCTACGAGTTTCATTTGGTTAAGAACGTTGCCATGGACATCTCTATCTAGGATGATTTAATACCATCTGAAAATCTGAATAGAACACGACGAGTTCACGCATGGGCAACTGTGTCAAAGTTATAGCACTGCTACTATTACAAGGACAGTTATGTTACTAATAATAATGACGTGGTAATAACTATATGTATTTCATTGCAGTGTACTCCCTTCCGGTACTCATCATATCGTGACACAGGTGATGTGCCTCTTCAGTCAACAGTCAACTTGCAATCAATACAGCCAACTTAAATGTCTGTGGCATATATTAGACCGGCGGATGTTCCATTAGTGGCTATCACCAGCCGAATTGCTTCCGGCTCGAGCCAAAGGGCCGATGTTTCAGCCGGAACCGCCTGTGAGTGATGTGGAAATGCATTTCTCCCAACATATTCGTGCCAGTTCCTGTTCAATGCCTCACCCAATATACTGCACTCTGAGCATTGAGCGGCCAGAATTTTGTGCCATTGCGGAACAAATGAATTAGAGCCGTTAATTTCCTGCGGACAATCTGTGCCGGCGGGAGCAGTTAACGGCCATAATAGCGGCCAGTGGCCGGCGGCGATAGCGAAGTGATTCTGGCGGCGGAAGCGGCGAGGCGTGGGGCTCGTTACCGGCTGGCGGGTCAGCTTACAGTACCTGCGGCCCACGCACGCACACACACACAGTGTGGGCTACCCCGGCAATGACACTATCTCCGCACCCCCTACTGTGGACTTTGTTCTGATTACAATAACGACCGTGCAGCGCCAACAGGGTTACCAAATGAACGTACTCCAATCAAAAATCCAGCAATACCAGATAACAATAACAAAAATATTTTATAACATACAGGATGGAGAAAAACCATGACGATCGGTTAGTACAGTGTAAGTGATGTCTAACACTGGTCTCAATCCAACTTTGTAAAATTTTCGAGCACCCAAATATGTTATCCGTATGTATTTCGACCTGCTGGGCACGAATCTAGCATACGTTTTTCTACAGCACCAGCAGATTTTGTTCAAATTATTCTAGTGGCTATCTAATTGTATTCGGTATTTGTGTTGCTAAAACAATATGATTTCGTCCGTATATGCTAATTTATTAACACAAAGAGCATGAATTATTAATGAAACATGTTTTCACACTGGCAATTACAATTGCTACACCAAGAAGAAATGCAGATGATTAACGGGTATTCATTGGACAAATATATTATACTAGAAGTGGCATGTCACGCAGTTTGGGTGCATGGATCCTGAGAAGTCAGTACCCAGAACAACCACTTCTCGCCGTAATAATGGCCTTGATACGCGGCGTATTGAGTAAAACAGACCTTGGATGGCGTGTACAGGTGCAGCTGCCCATGCAGCTTCAACACGATACCACAGTTCATCAAGGGTAGTGACTGGCGTATTGTGACGAGCCAGTTGCTCGGCCACCATTGACCAGACGTTTTCAATTGGTGAGAGATCTGGAGATTGTGCTGGCCAAGGCAGCAGTCGAACATTTTCTGTATCCAGAAAGGCCCGTTCAGGAACTGCAACAAGAGGTCGTGCATTATCCTGCTGAAATGTAGGGTTTCGCAGGGATCGAATGAAGGGTAGAGCCACGAGTCGTAACACATCTGAAATGTAACGTCCACTGTTCGAAATGCCGTCAATGCGAACAAGAGGTGACCGAAACGTGTAACCAATGGCACCCCATACCATCACGCCGGGTGATATGACAGAATGGCGATGACGAATACACACTTCCAATGTGCGTTCACGGCGGTGTCACCAAACACGGATCCGACCATCATGATGCTGTAAACAGAACCTGGATTCATCCGAAAAAATGACGTTTCGCCATTCGTGCACCCAGGTTCGTCGTTGAGTACACCACCGCAGGCTCTCCTGTCTGTGATGCAGCGTCAAGGGTAACCGCAGCCATGATCTCCGAGCTGATACTCCATGCTGCTGCAAACGTCGTCGAACTGTTCGTGCAGATGGTTGTTGTCTTGCAAATGTCCTCACCTGGTCACTCAGGGATCGAGACGTGGCTGCACGATCCGTTACAGCCATGAGGATAAGATGCCTGTCATCTCGGCTGCTAGTGATACGAGGCCGTTGGGATTCAGCTCGGCGTTCCGTATGACCATCCTGAACCCACCGATTCCATATTCTGCTAACAGTCCTAAATAGTCTACAATCCGACCTTTATCAAAGTCGGAAACGTGATCGTACGCATTTCTCCTCCTTACACGAGCCATCAGAACAACGTTTCACCAGGCAACGCCGGTCAACTGCTGTTTCTGTGTGAGAAATCGGTTGGAAACTTTCCTCATGTCAGCACGTTGTAGGTTTCGTCACGGGCGCCAGCCTTGTTTTAATGGCCTGAAAAGCTAATCATTTGCATATCACAGCATCTTCTTCCTGTCGGTTAAATTTCGAGTCTGTAGCATATCATCGTCGTGGTGTAGCAATTTTAATGGCCAGTAGTGTAAATTATGTTTAGGAGGTTTGCTGCGCCTCTTACGCGTGTGGCATTACTACCCTGCAATACTGCTAACACTATTCAGCCATCGTAGTTGTTGGACGTTGCCGCTGATAGCCTTCCTCCAATGTAAATAAGGTCTGATCAAATCTTTCCCAGTGTTCGCCGGCGACTTGTCCAGCAGGAAAAGAATACAAGCTTGAGTAAGGAACGTGCAGCTTCGACGACATGTTACAACCGAGATTACGTTAAGATTATGGTAGTTCATTTGACTAACACACAACTACTGTCTGCTCTCTTGCTTCCAAACTAATCAGAGCGCAGATTTTCAAAGGAAATCCAGTAGTTCAATTCAAGAGGGCTCAGAGCTATGACAAAATGAGGATCGTGAATAACCTGTCTAATTTGACGGCCAACAAAAACATCTGCTTTACTTTGGTTTCACTCAGCACAAAGAATTTATGACGTAAGTACATAAAAGCAGGTGCACCTTTGTTCATTGCAACAGCGAACTACTTTATAAGCCCTAGTTTTATGTGAAATGGTGGTAGCAAAATCTCTTTAAAATTCATCAATTGAACGTTTGCTACGTTATCCCACCCAAGTTCCATTTGTGTACTGGCAGGCCAAATCAGTCTGTCGCAATGTTTAGATTAGATTAATACTTGTTCCATAGATCATGAATACGACACTTCGTAATGATGTGGAACGTGTCAGGTTAATAAAAGATGTCTGTACAAGATAATACATTATACAAAATATTTGCATGACACTCTTGTTTAAGTTGTTGTTGCCGTTTTTTTCTTTTTTTTCCCTTAATTTATATCTAAAAATTCAGCAAATGAGTAGATGGAGTTGTCATCTAGAAATTCTTTTAATTAATTTTTAAATGTTAGTTGGCTATCTGTCATGCTTTTGATGCTGTTTGGCAGGTGACCAAAGATTTTTGTGGCAGCATAATTTACCCCTTTCTGTGCCAAAGTCAGATTTAACCCTGCATAGTGAAGATTATCCTTTCTCCTGGTATTATAGCTATGCACACTGCTGTTACTTTTGAACTGGGTTTGATTATTAACAACAAATTTCATAAGTGTATATATATACTGTGAGGTTACTGTGAGGATCCCTAGATCCTTAAATAGATGTCTGCAGAATGACCGTGGGTGGGCTCCAGCAATTATTCTGTTTACACTCATTTGAGCAATGAATACTTTTCTACTCAACGATGAATTACCCCAGAATATGATGCCATACGAAAGCAGTGAATGAAAGTAGGCATAGTAAGCTAATTTACTGAGGCTCTTATCATCAAAATTTGCAATAACCCTAATAGCACACGAAGCTGAACTCAGACGGTTCAGCAGACCATCAATGTGTTGCTTCCAGTTTATCCTCTCATCAATGGACACAACTAAAAATTTTGAAAATTCTACCTTAGCTACAGACTTCTGTTCAAAGTCTATATTTATTACTGGAGTTGTGCCATTTACTGTACGGAACTGTATATACTGTGTTTTATCAAAATTTAAAGAGAGTCAGTTTGCTGAGAACCACTTAATAATTTTTTTTTAAAAAATATCATTTACAAATACATCACTTAGTTCTTGGTTTTTGGATGTTATTACTATAAAAACCTGGCTTGAATGTAGCTTGCCTGATCAAAGCGCAGAACACTGATACGAATTTCTGCTCTTTGTTGTTTTGTGGTGGGTTCGTATTGACAACCAAGTCTCATCACACGTGATGATGTTTTCCAGAAAAACACTGCCCGCATTTTCCATTTTAATCAAATAGCGGGAGGCGTCCCTATGTCGTTTTCTGGCGTCAAAGTGTGGGGCAAATTTTGCACAAACTTCTCTCTTCTTCATAACATTCTCGATGTCCTTAGAGACGTTCAGTTTATTGCTGCACTTCGATGTGTGCCACAGCAACCTTGACCCACTATGGCCTCACGTCCGCTACTTAAAACTGCCTGCTCACAACTGACTGTTCGAGTGCATATCTGTCGCTTACTGCTGTTAGTTCGAGCTGCTATCGTAGATACTGCGCTGTCGTCGCTTTTACGCCATGAGTAATATCAGTCTCGGACCTGTTTTGACGGTGGATAAAATCTTCGACATTTTATTATGAGTCTGAGCAGTTATTTGTGCTGTCCGAAGTGTTTCTCACGTCTAAAACCAATGTTCCAAAAGCCTTTGATGAGTTAAAAAGACCCATTTTTTGGATAATAGAAGCAAAATGTTTTCTTAGACACCCTATTAATACCACAATGAGTCTATACGTCAATACGAAGATAATCATAAACTTAGACTGGAAAATGAAGGATGAACTTTTAATAAACCAAGGTGCTCGACTAGGCTGCAGTCTATCGTTCACTTGTTTTAATGTATGTACTGACCGCCAAGTTACGAAGAGCAAAGATGTAATACAGTTACGAACTAGCTCGCAATCTTTGTTTACGAATTTTCCAGTAAATTTTATACCCTTTTAAATACATGAATAGCTTTAGCTGCGTTTCATTCTTCAAGTGCAGAATAGTTCTTCCTACACTTATTTAAAACAATAGAGAAAGCAAAATTTTATTAGATTAATAGCTACTCCCGACACGCGTTTCTGTGGCCCAATCAGGTTAAATGGAAGAAAACGTAAAAGAAGATGTAAACGTTTCTAGCACGTGTGGGAATTACCTACACGTCTTAATCTCCTTGTCCCCCTCCCCCCCCCCCCCCCCCTGTCTCCGCTCATGTCCTCTCTTTGTACGTGTCCTTCTGCTTCCCCTTCTGTCCATCATATCCTCTCCCCTTTCTGTG
Organism: Schistocerca piceifrons; assembly: GCF_021461385.2. Taxonomy (NCBI): domain Eukaryota; kingdom Metazoa; phylum Arthropoda; class Insecta; order Orthoptera; family Acrididae; genus Schistocerca; species Schistocerca piceifrons. The sequence continues at coordinate 550,463,956 of NC_060144.1, forward strand.
TCCATCTGCTCCTCCCCCTCTCTCTATCTGATCCTGCCCCATTCTCTGTCCACCTCGTCCTTTTCCATCACCATTTCCTCCCTCCCCTAAACCCATGTCCTCATCCTCCCTTCAGCCTCCTCGTTTATTGTATTGCATATTCAGATTCTGTACTAAATTTTTAATCATAAGAAGATACGCCACAAATACAACTTTCCTGTATGTGCACAGTATTGTATTAAAAAACTAAAAACCCGGTTGGGAATATATTGGCTATTTAGCCTCGGCCCATGTATAAACTTTCTCGTATTCGTATGCGCATGCGCATTCACGTAACTTCCCTATGCGCATGTGCATAGTTAGCGGGTCAGGGTTGTAAGTGAGCGACCGTTTGTAGCTGCAGTTTATGGCGGGTCATGGCCCATCGAACATAGGCCGGTGTGAGGTGGAGCGTACACCATTAAGTTAAGTAGTGGTTTTGACTTTGTACATATGTACTGTTTGTGTTTTCCTTTTCTTTTTTGTTTATAAATGTATAGCTATGGTGTTCTTTTAATCATTGACAAAGGTCTTCTTAGGCACTTGCAGGTTTTATTGTTGTTCTGAAGAAGGTGTAGTTGTCTACGCCGAAACCTGGGTTAACACATAACACTAGGTGCTTATTTCGCAATAGAGGCGGGTTATTAGTTTTTTAATACATTAACCAACGATTCCTGACGCGCTGCGATGTTGAAGGTTCTTGCACAGTATTGGTTAGTACGCGGCTTTCGCGGACAGAATGGACAGACACCGGGACTCGAAGCCCGCAACGTGGCCACGTCCCAACACCGGCCACACGACGTTCCCCCACCACCGACGCGTCACCCACATGCGAAGACGTGTGACTGACCCGCTCTCTGAAGAGGTCAGCGGTCCAGAGACTTTACAGTGGTGAAGAACGCTTTGCCTGAAGATAATTCGTACGAAACTCATCAAAACGTTGCATGAGAGAGACACCAGTTCTCGGCTAATCGTCCGAGATCTTAATCATTACATATGACTTCTTCGCATTTCGGGGCCCGCATCTCGTGGTCGTGCGGTAGCGTTCTCGCCTCCCACGCCCGGGTTCCCGGGTTCGATTCCCGGCGGGGTCAGGGATTTTCTCTGCCTCGTGATGGCTGGGTGTTGTGTGCTGTCCTTAGGTTAGTTAGGTTTAAGTAGTTCTAAGTTCTAGGGGACTGATGACCATAGATGTTAAGTCCCATAGTGCTCAGAGCCATTTGAACCATTTCTTCGCATTTCGTTTAAGGGTCATGTACGCAACTGAACAATTTTAGCTACGTTGCAGCCATATCGGATAATGCAGGTCTGATACATTATAGTCTCGTGACACGTTTGTGAGTGTGTAATACATTACCACAACATGTGCCTGAAGACGAAGCCTTTTCCAAATAATGGTTCAAATGGCTCTGAGCTCTATGGGACTTACCTTCCGAGGTCATCAGTCCCCTAGAACTTAGAACTACTTCAGCCTAACTAACCTAAGGACATCACACACATCCACGCCCGAGGCGGGATTCGAACCTGCGACCGTAGCGGTGACGCGGTTCTAGACTGTAGCACCTAGAACCGCTCGGCCACTCCGGCCGGCATGCCTTTTCCTTTTGAAATGTATTCCAATTGCTGATAGTGATAAATCCAACTCACTTGCCATCAAAGTAATAATATAAAGATAAACCAGTTTTACCCTCCGTACTAGGAAATTTAGATGGTTACATGACAGTCATTACCATCTCTATGTAAGCTACACGAATCCATCTTTAGGGATCAACCAGTTTAAGAATCTAGTTTTGAAATCGAATCGTATACGTATGTCACAAGCACCAGTGCTTTTCTCTGGCCTGTCAACCTTTAGATTGAAATATCCAGAAAAACAAATACACTTGCAGGATAATGTGGCTTTAACCACGTTTTAGACAGGAGGATAGTATGAAAGTTTAGTTTACAGAAAAGCAAGTTGCGCATTTCGCAGTGTGCTGGCAAGTTAAACTGTGTGATCTGACGCGTATTTGCAGGTGGCCTTTGTTCGTCATAGCTGGGGTGCCTAGAGAGACTAGCGACAAGACAATGGCCGGCATTCCTGAACGTCGGCATAGTTCCGGAATGACCAGAATTTCGCGAGCCGGAGGAAACTCATGCAGTCGGTTGCTGAAAGAGGAGGAGGCCGCCGAGTTACGGCCTTCTGAGTCCGATTTCCGGGTTAGGGAACAGAAGTGGAAACGTCAAAACTAGCTGCGGCATCGGCCGCTGTCCCGTCAGCCGCGCCTTCAAACAGGCGCGCCGTCAGCTACGCGTTACCTACAGCCGCCACCGCTGCAGAAGGGCGCTGCCTGCCACGAACGATTACGTTGCTGCCAGTGAATTGAAACAATCCCCTCTCCGGAGCTCTAGCGGCGGGTACTCACGTTCGAACACTGATGCACTGACACCACTTTCTTTGTCTGCCAGGTGAATAACGTTTGCAGACTTTCATAATGGCCAGTGTTCGATGTCTTCTGAACAGACGTTGTATTGAAGAATGACACATTTACATCTTTTGTACCTGTATACATTGCCACATTCAGGTCTACTGTTAGCAACTGACGCTACAACAAAGTTATGTATTGTTTATACTATCTAATATCAGATGTAAAATAAGTTAACATCGGAGTTCTCTGTTCATGAACGGCATCTGTTCTTCGCTCCTGTATCCATAAAAGAACCACACAGCGTGCAAAGAAAGGCATAACACTACCCTCCGGTTTTAAATGACGCTAAAGAATTGGGTACAATTTCATTGTTATTAGATGGTAAAACAGAGAGCAAAAAGGAAAAGAGGAACGGTTCACAAATTAACGGACAGTGACAGGCGGAAAAGAAAAGTAATAGAGATAATAGTAAAATCAAAATTAAGCAATATCTTTTGTTGAAATTAGCATTGCAATCATAAAGGAGTACACAGGAAAAATATATATATTGACAGATTTGCAAAAGCTTTTTCCGGGCATAAAGTGTGGTAGATAAGCAAAGTAGGTTGTGTAAGGTTTTAAGTTTGTCTAACTTCATTTTTGCTTTATTATTCAATTAAATGATTTTTGTAACCGTCTGTTTACGGGAAGCATAAAAGGTGATTATCCAGCAGACCTAAGTCTTGTGATTATGTCGATTTTTCCGACGTAATGAATGTTGATGCTGCTCACTGGTATGCAGCCGGATGTCATCGTCCTGACTAAACGACATTTCGACGGTCAACTGGCCGGCATCTTCAGGCCAGACTGCAGGTGCACCCGCAATCTCTCTTGAAGGTGGCAACCGGCTGGACCATTGAAAAACGTGTCGTCAGGAAATTAAATCCAAGCGCATACCCGTGAATGGCATTAATGCGTGATTTGGTCTCATATTGTTGTTCTAGCCTTTGCTGTTTCCTACGGCTAAATACTTCCGCCCTTTTTCGTTACTAGATAAATTTTTGTAATTATTGTGCGAGTGTCTTCAAATTCTCTTTGACCCAAATCACCTCATCGTTGTTCTTCCACGCTTAAAACAGAATTTATCAAATCGGCAGTTTCTTTGAATGCGAACATGTTAGGTTACGCTTTAGCATTACTGATATTGATGTCGAATGAAACAACAAGTTTATTGTCCCCAGTCACTGTTTACTTATTTCCACAATGAATTTCAAAGGATTGAACCTCCATTTGTGTGTATTGTGTTCAAATGTGTGAATTCTTAAGGGACCAAAGTGCTGAAGTCATCAGTCCCTACACTTACACACTACTTAAACTATCTTATGCTAAAAACAACACTTACATCCATGCCCGAGGGAGAACTCGAACCTCCGGCGGGAGGGGCCGCGCAATCTGTGACATGCCGCCTCAACATCGCGGCCACTAGGTGTGGCTTGTGTGTATTAATATACTCTGTATTTTTTGCATTACGACTTTGGGGTAACCTATGCCACTATCTCCAATGGTCGCAGACTCATTTCTCTGTCTCAATACACCATCTATGCACTTTATGTGTGTATTTGTATATGTGATGCCCACTATATGAGTACGTATATGTATAAATATGCGTATGTGTTGTATTTCGTCAGGCAATGGAGATATTGACCACTAGAGATAGCGCAAGAGGATAGCCCAAAATCGTAGAATAACACACACGCAAATCCGCCTGATGATGTAGGTATAAACCTTTGAATAGCATTGTGAAAATAAATAAACTGTGTCTGACAACAGTAAATTTGTTGTTTCATTCGATTCTCACAAATTTCTGCTATATTATTTGCGACACTTTCATGTAATTTTTGCAAGGCGCCTGCTGTGGTATCTGCTTTATAGGCCGCAGTCAGAGTAACCTTGTCGTGGAGTGCACGACGTACTTCCGGATGTGCCATCTCTATTGTACCCGAAACCGAGGCGTCCGTTTCCATCACGGGAAGAATGCGTCAATGAATGTTGGAGCGGTGGCGTACAGCTGTAGACACACACATAGGCACACGAACGTAGAACAGTGACAGATTTACGAGTACAGACAAACAAAGCCTTCCAACGGAAATATATTTGATACGCAATTACTGGAAGGCTTATGAAGTATGTAGTTCAGAGGGTGTGGTGAAGATTGGGATCAACAACATTTCGTGATGTTTGGTTTGTGGGGCGCTCAACTACGCGATCAGCGCCCGTACAAAGTCCCAATTTCTAAACAGTCCAATTTTTCTTCTTCCTTTTTTTACACAGTCCATTCCAACCACTGTCACAACCGATAGAAATGATGATGAAATGATGAGGACAACACAAACACTCAGTCCCCGGGCAGAGAAAATGTTGTATTTGCTACCGGAACGGTCGCGGGGTTGAAGTGACGGAAAGCGCGGCGGGACCCACGGAGCAGCCCACGAACAACAACACAACGGGAGAGGACGGACACTACCAACGAAGGACAGAACGAACAACAACATGATCGAAACAACGGAGTCACAACGAAACATAACAACCACGTCCACTCGTACAGAGAACAAGGAAGTAAGTAAGCTGTCTAACGCGAGGCGGTGTGTCCACAGACGTACGCAAATTAGACTCGCTGGCTGAGTTTTTTTTTCTTTATTGGGATTTTACACCTTATACAAAAGATGGACTGGCAGCGGCAACATTACGCCGCTCTTCAGCCACAGGCAGGACAAAGAGAAACAATGAAGACACAGAATAACGTAACATAACGGTGGCCAAAGTAATTAAAAAGCACGAAGCCGTTCACAGGCGTAGAAAAACAACACTGTACACGAACACTGATGATTGAGATGACACACGTGAACGCTGGAGCGTGGGCGGCGAAAACACTGAAGCACAAACACGACGGCACACACACAAAACCGATGGCGATGATCTCCGGCGCGTGAATGTTCACGTAACGTGTGCGAGTCCGGGGACCTGCCAATCTGGCTGAGATTTTTTTTTCTTTATTGAGTTTCTATTCCCCCCGAAGGGGATGGGCTGGCAGCAGCTTAGTATGCCGCTCATCAGCCTACAGACTTTGTTTTAAAAAGGTGAAGATAATATATAATAAAAAAACAGGCGATTATTTAAAAAAAACTGGCGATTTTTGGCTGAGTGAGAGGCAGGCGCTTAAATGCTCTATCGGGGGCGCAGCTATTGGCCGCTGGAACCACGTGTTCCACTGCGGCGCCCTTACTATACATGCGGACCAGGAGGCGCGCGCCGCCACAGCTTACGGCGCGATGGTGCAGAGACCTCTACGGGTCTTCGACGTCCATGACGTCTGGCAGGGATTCAAATTCCGCGGTGTGCGGTACCAGAGAAAATCCTCAGCCTGGCTGGATATCAAACCCGGGATCCCGGGATCCAGAGGCAGCAACGCTAGGCACTAGACCACGAGCTGCGGACTAACAATATTTAAGAACAGCATTTCTTCGAGCCTGTATCTGCGTACTACACAGATGATGCAACAGTTTTCATGGATCTTGTGCTTTTTCTGTAGGATACTATGTTTACACCTGGTTATGCTTAGCTTTCTCTTGTGGTCTGGTCGCTCATACACTCTTGCTTTGACTGCTGTGTAGGTGTGTTGGTGGAGTTTCGTTATGTGTGAGTGGTTGTGTATGTGTGTGCCGTAGTGCTGCTGTTTTGAAATGATAATTAAATCAAGACCCTAAGCTGTCGACGCTCGTTGATATACATGAAAGGGGACAGTTGAAGATGTGTGCCCCGACCGGGACTCGAACCCAGGATCTGCTGCTTACATGGCAGACGCTCTATCCATTTAGGCCACCGAGGACACAGAGGATAGCGCAACTGCAGGGATTTATCCCTTGCACGCTCCCCGTGAGACCCACATTCCCAACTTAATGTCCACACACTACATTCGTAGTGCACCTGCCCATCTTCATATATGTTGCTGTTTTGGCCGGCTAACAGTGTTTATATTTTGGGCCTCTTTGTAATGGTAGTGGTGCTGTGGCGATGTCTTCCGTATCCCCTCCGTACTCTAGAATGTGGCATCCATAAGTTGTCATTAGTTTCTGATTTCAATGGGTTCTATCCTGGTTAGTGCATGTATATATCATCACTTCGGGTCACGAGATGTATTTTTGTGATGCTGAGCAACAAACGCCGTTCCTTCACGTAAATTCTTTTAGTGTATGGTTTTGGTATTCCTGCCAGACGCATTAGCATACTCAAAAATCGGGTGTATGAATGTTTTGTACGTGTGTATTTCTGTCCAAGTGGAGCAGCCGTGGAAGCGGCACGGCGGTTGCTTTATTAATTTTTACCGAAGCATGTATTTTTTGAGAATATGTAGTAGGTATGTGCGCCAGTCCATATATATTTATCTGGGCACAACAGAAGGTACTTTCGGACGTTTTGTATCCTGAGTGAGGTATCCCAGAGATTTGGATGTACTTCTGTTTCCTACTATTGATGCCTTTGGGTTTTTAGAAGAAATAGGATTTTTCTAGTTTTAGGGAGGGTTGGACGAATTCGACATTTCAACATCCAATCTCCAAGATTTCGTAGGTATTTCTGCACTTTTATATGTGCGCTTTGCACTATCAGTGCTGTGTAGCAATACGCCGTGTCATCTGTATACGCACACAGTTTACTGTCTATTGAGGCTTGTGAAACTTCGGAGTACAGGAGAAAAGGGAGAGTGGAGGGGGAGATGGCCTAACAGCACCTTCGGTGATGTTTGTCAAAGGGGTGAAGCGTTTCTATGTTTTCTCCCAGTGGCTTGCACCCTGTACATTCGATCTGTTATTAGTTTTTGTGCAGTGTGCCTCAGATTGATGGGTACGCCGAACCTTAGCAACTGGAGTAAGTCATTGTGCCCTCGTTTGTCCAGGAACACGGCAACTGAGCAGCGTCCTGTATTGATGCCTTTTGGGCCATCAATGATTAGCTTCAATAGTGGGTCGCTGCTGTCTGAGTCAGTTAGTGGTTTGCTAGTTTTGGGAATACGATTGTTTTGCTTCTTTCGCGGGCAGGCGGGACAGTCTCGGTCATCAGGCAGTAGTTAAATACAGGTGACTGTAACAGAATGAGTGAGTGGGAGGGTGCCTCGCATAAGCGTATGTGATTTCGCATTCTGTTGTCGGCCTCTTTAGTGAGGTTTCGTCCTCGATTTCGGCTGCTGGGATAGCTATGGATGCAGCTAACTCTGCCTGTACATGATTTCTGAAGACGTTCATAAATATTCAGTCTTCTAGGAATCTACATCTGTATCTACATACACCTCTTGCAGCACTCGTTCGAATACATCGTCTTTTTCTTTGACTTCTGTGGTTCATTCGTCAGGATAACTGCTTCGTTTGTCGCATTTTTTGCCATGGAGAGGTTTTGAGGGAGCGCCAGAACTTTAGTCTTCTTTGTAGAGTTTTTGGCATTTATTCTTCATACCGAGCGAGGTGGCGCAGTGGTTAGCACACTGGACTCGCATTCGGGAGGACGACGGTTCAATCCCGCGTCCGGCCATCCTGATTTAGGTTTTCCGTGATTTCCCTAAATCGCTCCAGGTAAATACCGGGATGGTTCCTTTGAAAGGGCACGGCCGACTTCCTTCCCTGTCCTTCCCTAATCCGATGAGACCGATGACCTCGCTGTTTGGTCTCTTCCCCCAAACAATCCAATCCAATTTATTCTTCCACTGGAGGAGTTACGCATTTTATTCGTAAATTCTGCCCTTTCTCTTTAACTTTCAGGTTTTGGTTGTTACTGTGCTCTACTTCTGTGCATGGTAGCCCCTTACCCCTAATATGGGTTAGCGCGGTGCATGAGATTATCGGCTTCTACTCGTCTACCCTTATTTGGAGGTTAATCTCGTCACCGATCGTCTTATTGTAGTTCCTAGTTTTTCAGTGACTACTTTTAAATCTTCATATTCGGTTACCGCGATGAGACTGCAGGCTCTGTACGTATTGTTTCATCGCATCGATTTAAGTTTACATCCGCGTATTTACGTGTTGTGCATCTCAGGGCATAGGTATAGGGAGAGGATGATGGGATGGTGGAGGGTATACAGGCTGCTGCTGCTCCTATTCTGAATATGGGGTTGCGGCATTTTATCACGTAGGCCGTTGCTTGGCAGCATATAGTCGGGAGTGAATTATTCTTGGTGACAATGAACGTTGGTTGATCCGCTGGGAGACGCACAATCGGATCCGTTGTCAGCAATTCGATCAGTCCTTATCATTTGTTGTTGTCTACAGTGTTACCAAGCGTACTGTGCCTTCATTAAGCTCTGTCACGACGCTCAACCTCCTAAACTAGGAACCTTACACGTATGTTGTTCCCTGGGTGTTGTAGAGGCAGGCGGGTCTGATTGTTTCGCAAGGCCACACCGTAATTTGTATTGTCATTGGTTCGACGGCTGTGAATTCCGTGGGGATTACGATATTTATGATTTATTTAGCATGCTACCTTCATTAAGTGATACTATCCGTATAGATTAAGAGCAGCACCTGTACTGCTACGAAGGATAAGTCTAGGAATTTTATCATGGAAATCTAAGGGGATGGAGACCATGGCAGAATGCAAATTAGGGCGAACTGGCAATGAAGCAGAGCGCTGCGAGAAAAAAAAAATGGTTCAAATAGCTCTGAGCACTATGGGACTTAACTTCTGAGGTCATCAGTCCCCTAGAACTTAGAACTACTTAAACCTAACTAACCTAAGGACATCACACACATCCATGCCCGAGGCAGGATTCGAACCTGCGACCGTAGCGGTCGCGCGGTTCCAGACTGTAGCGCTGCGAGAAGATTAGATGTGAATGGAGATTCCGAACTCGGTGCTAAATGTACATATGTTCATCAGGTCGCCTCTCAGTTCATTGCTGAGGTACGTGAACATATATAATACAGCGTGGTCCATTTAATTTTATTGACATAGGTTTATCTGAAGCGGTACTGTGAGTACGCTCCTGGAACGCAAATGATGCCTCAGTTGAATAAATCCCAGTTGAGTTACCAGCTGATTGCTACAATACAATACGGTGAGACACGAGTCTTTCCTCCCTTGTTATGTCAAAAACCCGAGTGGTGGATGTGTAGAAAGGAACTAAGTGTTTTGTTTCAATAATTTTCGCTATGTGTCACACATGCTCGTCCTGTCTGTGTCTTTCCAGTATGTATGAGGGCATGTTATGAGAATGTGATGGCTTTGGAAAGGTGGACGTCTATTTCTAAGATGGTCAATAGATGCAGTAGGCTTCTCGAAATAGAACAGGTGAAACTAAACACAAGAATTGCTTGATACTTCAGAAACATCGTTTCTGTGGAGTGTAGAGGGCGGAGGTTGGCCTTCAGCCAGTAGCAACTTGGCATTTCGAACAACGGCTATGGTGGCCTGTCGGTAGCGTGACTTGTGGACCGGTAGCCGAGGAGAGGACGCACTGTCGAGGAGCTCCGTCTGGAATATGTAACATGTACTAAAATGCAGTTTTTCAACACAGATACAGTTCACAATCTATTACTTAAGTTTGGGGTGGCTACCGAAGTATGTAGTGATGTCGTAATCGTGATAATTTTGACGGAATAGAGAACTTAGTGAGTGTTAGCTGTAACGGTTTTGTTCTTGCGTGAACCATCAGCTCCTTACGCTATGGTACAACTGTAGTGGCCACAGCTTCTCTCATTTAGTTAAAAAATAGAAATATTAATTCCCCTATATGGCTTTGTGGGGCAAAATTAATTTTTGGGGTAGTTTACTTTCTGACATAGACACTGGCTCATGTTCCCGCCATTTCAATGTGCCACCCTCGGTGCTAGAAACGAAGACTTATGACTATGAAAGAACAGTTGTTCAAATGTGTGTGAGATATTATGGGACTTAACTGCTAAGGTCATCAGTCCCTAAGCTTACACATTACTTAACCTAAATTATCCTAAGGGCAAACACACACACCCATGCCCGAGAGAGGACTCGAACCTCTGCCGCGACCAGCCAACAGTCCATGACTGCAGCGCCCGAGACCGCTCGGCTAATCCCGCGCTGCGAAAGAACAGTAAATGCTTGCTAATAGTATTAGAACTCGGATCGCGTTATTTTTGAAAAATAATATTGCGCATTCTGGTGATTTTCTTTGTGTCTTATATTCGCACCACGTGTGCGTCAGCCCCTAGCAGCCATATTTGTCCTTCATAAAGGGAGGTATGTTCTGGTGCCGTTAATCATACTTTCCCTATGTTTTCATTGTACTAACGTCAAGGTAATAGTACAATGCCTCATAACTCCTGCAGTGACGTTTATTGAAAGTCTACGTAATTCTGAGGTGATCTTGTGAATATTAAGGTACAGTGGCTCTTGCTGTTGTTGTGATCTTCAGTCCAGAGACTGATTTGATACAGCTCTGCATGATACTCTGTCCTATGCAAGCCTCTTCATCTCTGAGTAACTACTGCAATCTACATCCTTCTTTCTGAATCTGCTTAGTGTATTCACCTCTCAGTCTCCGATTTTTATCCTTCACGTTTCCCTCCAATACTAAATTGGTGATCCCTTGATGCCTCAGAATGTGTCCTACCAACCGATCCATTCTTCTAGCCAAGTTGTGCCACAAATTCCTCTTTCCCCAAATTCTATTCAATACCTCCTCATTAGTTACATGGTCTACCTATCTAATCTTCAACATTGTTCCGTAGCACCACATTTCTAAAGCTTCTATTCTCTTCTTGTCTAAACTATTTATCGTCCATGTTTCACTTTCATACATTGCTACACTTCATACAAATACTTACAGTGGCTATGATGTTTGAAAGAGCCATATTCCTGCTTATCATATCCGCACTCCCTTTATTTGTTATGTTTCGTATGTAATCCTGTGTTATTTACCATAATCTCGGTGTGATAACGACCTCCAGCCGCCGTCCCTTGCAGCTGCTTGGCCGATTTTGTTAAAAGTTTCCATCCATAGAATATGGCTTCAACCGTTCCCGTCAGAGCTCATGTGATCAGTTAAGATTAATATTAATATTACTATTAACTGACCGAAATCCTCACTTTGGTTCGACTCACTAGCGCATTCGAATATCGTGTGATAAGGCATCTGTGTGTGGTCTTCCCAGTTCCGTACTATCACTTTTTGATTTAATTTATATATTAGTGGCACTTTGCGTAGTGCCTCGCTGTGTACTTAGCATGTCGATGCATGGAAATGATGTGCCCTAGTGTGTGATAGTTAATTCCCTTCGGCCTCCCTATAGTGTGACATTTAATAAGTTAATGGTACTAGACCAATTCGAAAGTTCAGTACGTATCAGTACCAATAACAGTGTAGTGTAGACCAATGATTCAAGAGTATGTCCAATTATGCAATCTGAATTCATAATAAAATTTCAGTCACGTAAAATCAGTGTCGGAATTTCAGACAATTACCTCTTCTATCCCAAATGATTTTAATCAAGGTCAAATTCATAATTATAAAAGAGTAAAACCCCAGTGTGAATATGAGCGTAGTCCTGCCTGATGCTAGCGGTTACCGCCACCATTACACCGTGCGTTCCTTTTGTGTGTGTCACATTATCTGTTGCATTCACTAGTATTTTGTCAATAATTAAAAATCAGGGTCATTGTTAATAATCGCATGACGAAATACTCACGCACACTCGACGATAAGAATACAGTACCATACTAGAAAATGAGCACCGAAAAAGCAAACAAGCAGCACTGGCACACACAAAAACGACGGTTGCCGCCCATAATTATAAGCCAACTCACTAATGTATCACCACACACAATTGTTGTTTACTAACATTTGAACGTAACATGTCTGCATAACTGGTGAAAAACTGTAACAATGCCTGTAATGCGACGTGTTATGGTAACTGCAGCGCGTCAAAAGTCAATAAGAGGGAATAAATAGTGGAACGATATAACAAGTAAATAATCGTATTTAGAAATATTTTTCCAGTGTGCAGTGCTTCGCTCTTATGCCCCTTTTTCCGTTGTTCAATAACAGGGTATTAACCAGAGAAGACAGGGAAAGATCTGTGGTTTGTACGTGAGTAGCAGCGAGATTTCGTTCCTCAATATGTTTGAAACGAGTTCATTATTCACTAGGTAGTAATACGTAGCATGAAGTCACTCCAGTTCGTATATCTTCATTTCATAACACTAGGAAACATACGTTTGTTTCGGTGGGCTCAAATTTCTAAATAATTATGAAGACTTACATCTAATTTATTATTTGTAATATACTTATGTTTATGAAATTCATCCATTTGCTTGAGGTAATAGCCTTAGTTGAGGCCTGCTCAATAGCTTGTTTAGAGCAGGCATTTGGGTGAGCATCAGAAATACTGACTGGATAACTACGATTTGAAAAAGTTCTGGACATTAATTAATTTGAAAGGTATTTTATTAATTTAAATAAATAGTACTCTCGCTGTGGCAGTGCCACAAAGCCAAATCTGTCTTACAACGTACGGTAGATTGTCCTTATCAAGCCAGAGTTGTTGAACACGTATTGCTATGACAAGCAAACACGTATTGGTAAACGTCTTTTTCTCATAAATTTGAATAATTACTTGCACGTGGCATATATGAGATATACTTGTATTTAATGTTTCGCAGTAACAGTAAAATTGGCGGCACACATTCAGGGTGGTAAAAGATGTACGGCGCCAGTTTACGTTATCACAGTCAAGGAAGTCAGATTAGACCTCACAAGCAGCACAGAACTTGTCTACTAATGTGAAACATTTCAGTGGGAAAATCAAGGCTGATTTGTCTCTTCACGAGGGACGTCGTCATTATGCTGGATGACGTAGATGCTGGAAAGATATTTGAGACTGCTGCGATCAACTTCTCAAAATGTGTTCAAACAAAACCGTATGCGTTCTCTTAGTGTATTCAGCTTTATGTTTCAGTATGTGTAATAAATGAATACAAAATATTTATAATTTCACACTCTAGTACCACGCTCGTTGACGTCCGACAGATTATAAGCTGGATCTATGTGTTGTACGACTCATTTTAAGGGACCTGATAAATCAAACAAATGTTGAAATTCTCTTAAAACTGAAGTACGCGAGTCAGTGTTGGCGCAAGCTGGATACTCTTAGTAAAAATGTTCCAACCCGATGTAACTTGGATCCAAGCAAACTTGGTAACAAAATATTGTATGATAAAGCATTCTGAGGTTTCCTGACAGGATTTTTTATAATACTTTTTCGGAAGTACATACTGTCGATGCTCAAAATGTCTGCAATAACACCTGGAAAATTATGAGGAGAGTGTTGGCCATAGTTTGAGGCAATAATTACATAGCATAAATTCTGTAAATTGTTACGACGTACTTTCAGTTCAAGAATATCACTGCATCTCAAGTAGTGTCATTACATTCGATTTTACCACGTACCCTGGCAGTGAAATACAATACGAAATCAAATGTCCGTAGCATTCCTAGAAGTGGAACATACGCTTTCTTATTCGTTATTCTGGGAACGCGCTGAATTGCGTTTCCATTGACATTCACATTCATTCACTTGGAGGTTTTAAAGTGCAAGCTTATGCCCCCTTCTTCCTGTATTCCTGGAAGCTGCATTACATCCTGGTAAGCTGCTGGAAGAAGAGAAATAATTGGCTTTTAGTAAGAAGTGAATAGCTTCCAATACCTTCGAAGAACGCAACCAGAAATCACGGAAAAGAACACGCCATTAAGTCGCGAAAGAGCACATATAAAGCACTCCATTCCGAAACGAGGACAAATGCAGCTATCGAACGCTATTCTTCGCAGAACTACGTGGACCTCCCCGAGCGGAAAATCAGACACATGGAAGAACTATGATAATTTCATGTGCGTCTGTTGCTTTACCTATTTCTTACAAGTGATCAAAGATACCTTTCGTGCACGTACCTCACATGTTTAACAACAATATTAGTTTCTACATTCGTTACCTCATTCAGAACTGAACCCAAGAAACATTTTTCAGTCCAGGTAGCTTGCATAAATCTTCATGGCGTAGTGTAAGTCGAGCAAGGAAACGCAGAGAAAATGCAGGGACAGAGCCATCAAATGAAAGCTTCATTTACAAGTGCTACATAGCTACATACCTTGTTCGGACTTGTAAGCCAAGACAGATTGGGACAGATACAAGACGCCCAGCCGGCCGCGGTGGTCTCGCGGTTCTAGGCGCGCAGTCCGGAACCGTGCGCCTGCTAGGTCGCAGGTTCGAATCCTGCCTCGGGCATGGATGTGTGTGATGTCCTTAGGTTAGTTAGGTTTAAGTAGTTCTAAGTTCTAGGGGACTGTTGACCTCAGATGTTAAGTCGCATAGTGCTCGGAGCCATTTTTTTTAGACGCCCACATCGTGTACATACCCGACCCTTTTTGCGTTGATGTCTGTATCTACATATATTTAGCTTATCCGTTACGGATATTTTAGAATCCGTGACTGTTAATGAATGTAAATACATAAAAATGTAACCAGTCGCTTTTTTGAATAGTTATTGATTTTTCCGTGAACCGGGTTTCGAACCTTATCAGTTTCATCTTGAGATGGTCTTCTGGAAGTGATATCAGTATTTCTGTGGTCTTAATGTCGACTTTAATACATCTAAACAAGAACAAATTACGTCTCTGAGCAAAGTAGGCCTATGCCGTATCTTCTTCTCATGATCTTTGTCACAGGCAACAGTTGTACAACACATGCTGGATGGTGGCAAAGTTTCGCTGTCACAGTGTAAATGAATACGGATTGTGTAAAAGTGTGTGAAGCGATGTATGAACTGGCCGGCTGGAGTGGCCGATCGGTTTCAGGTGCCTCAGTCTGGAACCGCGCGACCGCTACGGTCGGAGGTTCGAATCCTGCTTCGGGCATGGATGTGTGTGATGTCCTTAGGTTAGTTAGGTTTAAGTAGTTCTGAGTTCTAGGGGACTGATGATCTCAGATGTTAAGTCCCATAGTGCTCAGAGCCATTTAAACCATTTCATGTATCAACGGACCATCAAAATGGAAGCAGACAGATGGACACTAACGGAAAAAAGCCGCTCATACCGTCGCACTAAGTACAAAACTATATTTTGCATGGGTGTGTGTGTTGAGTTTAGCATAAGTTAGTTTAAGTAGGGTGTAAGTCTAGGGTCCGATGACCTTAGCTGTTTGGTCCCTTAGGAAGTCACACACATTTGAACAGGTTTTGGATCCATATCTACAGATAAAAGATAGTAATGACGATACATTACAGCGTGTTCCATCTTCTTGTCACACAGCCAGCACTTAACAGTAAGCTAGAAATAGTGATGTAACTTCCAGAAAACCATCTGAAGATGAACCTCAAGAGGTTCAAAAACCGGTTCGTGGACTAATACGTAACTATTCAAAAAACCGACTGGTTGCAGTTTTATGTATAGTACATCTATACTAGGCAAGTCACCTTACCAGTGACTCTTTCTCCTTTTCGTGTTCCTCTCACGTATGGTTCGCGGGAACAACGGTTGTTGGTAAACCTCAGTGTTGACTCGAATCTCTAATTTTATCTTCATAGTCTTTCTGCAATACATACGTAGCAGGAAGAAATATATTTGTTGACTCTTCTAGAAACTTACGCTCTCAGTATTTTGTAAGTAAACGCATTAGAGTATGATGTTTAATCGTGACGCTTTAGTGCTAACTAAATTAACCTGTAACGAAACATGCTGCTTTTCTTTGGTCCACCTCTGTTCCCTCTGTCAATCCTATTTGGTACAGATCCCAGACTGAAAGAGCATCGACACGAAAATTATCGATATTTCAATACATCGATTAAGAAATTTAAATTTTGTCAAAGTCAGAGAAACGATTAACAGACGTTTAAAAACTGGCAGAAACTATATTATGTCCAACACTGATCAATACAAGACACACGATGTACTGTAGAATCACTTACTTGCAAATAAATTAATTAAGAAAACCAATAATCATCACCAGTAGACTTTACCAGAATTCTTTTTTTAATACATCCCCTGCAGATGTAATTGGTTTGGAAACTCAAATCAACTTGAAATCGAACCAAACACTGTTATTAAAACATTAACTCTTTTGGCACACAATCACAGATACACATCTAACTGTGTCAGGACCGTGTCCCACTATGAACTGACACTGTGTCCAGTTCACCTACGTACATCTACATCTACATCCATACTCCGCAAGCCACCTGACGGTGTGTGGCGGAGGGTACCCTGAGCACCTCTATCGGTTCTCCCTTCTATTCCAGTCTCGTATTGTTAGTGGAAAGAAGGATTGTCGGTATGCTTCTGTTTGGGCTCTAATCTCTCTGATTTTATCCTCATGGTCTCATCGCGAGATGTACGTAGGAGGGAGCAATATACTGCTTGACTCTTCGGTGAAGGTAGGTTCTCGAAACTTTAACAAAAGCCCGTACCGAACTACTGAGCGTCTCTCCTGCAGAGTCTTCCACTGGAGTTTATATATCATCTCCGTAACGCTTTCGCGATTACTAAATGCTCCTGTAACGAAGAGCGCTGCTCTTCGTTGGATCTTCCCTATCTCTTCTATTAACCCTATCTGGTACGGATCCCACACTGCTGAGCAGTATTCAAGCAGTGGGCGAACAAGTGTACTGTAACCTACTTCCTTTGTTTTCGGATTGCATTTCCTTAGGATTCTTCCAATGAATCTCAGTCTGGCATCTGCTTTACCGACGATCAACTTTATATGATCATTCCATTTTAAATCACTCCTAATGCGTACTCCCAGATAATTTATGGAAATAACTGCTTCCAGTTGCTGACCTGCTATTTTGTAGCTAAATAATATGGGATCTATCTTTCTATGTATTCGCAGCACATTACACTTGTCTACATTGAGATTCAATTGCCATTCCCTGCACCATGCGTGAATTCGCTGCAGATCCTCCTGCATTTCAGTACAATTTTTCATTGTTACAACCTCTCGATACACCACAGCATCATCTGCAAAAAGTCTCAGTGAACTTCCGCTGTCATCCACAGGGTCATTTATGTATATTGTGAATAGCAACGGTCCTATGACACTCCCCTGCGGCACACCTGAAATCACTCTTACTTCGGAAGACTTCTCTCCATTGAGAATGACATGCTGCGTTCTGTTATCTAGGAACTCTTAAATCCGATCACACAATTGGTCTGATAGTCCATATGCTCTTACTTTGTTCATTAAACTACTGTGGGGAACTGTATCGAACGCCTTGCAGAAGTCAAGAAACACGGCATCTACTTGTGAACCCGTGTCTATGGCCCTCTGAGTCTCGTGGACGAATAGTGCGAGCTGGGTTTTTCACGACCGTCTTTATCGAAACCCATGCTGATTCCTACAGAGTAGATTTCTAATCTCCGGAAAAGTCATTATACTCGAACATAATACGTGCTCCAAAATTCTACAACTGATCGACGTTAGAGATATAGGTCTATAGTTCTGCACATCTGTTCGACGTCCCTTTTTGAAAACGGGGATGTCCTGTGCCCTTTTCCAATCCTTTGGAACGCTACGCTCTTCTAGAGACCTACGGTACACCGCTGCAAGTAGGGGGGCAAGTTCCTTCGCGTATTCTGTGTAAAATCGAACTGGTATCCCATCAGGTCCCGCGGCCTTTCCTCTTTTGAGCGATTTTAATTGTTTCTCTATCCCTCTGTCGTTTATTCCGATATCTACCATTTTGTCATCTGTACGACAAACTAGAGAAGGAACTACAGTGCAGTCTTCCTCTGTGAAACAGCTTTGGAGAAAGACATTTAGTATTTCGGCCTTTAGTTTGTCATCCTCTGTTTCAGTACCATTTTGGTCACAGAGTGTCTGGACATTTTGTTTTGATCCACATACTGTTTTGACTTAAGACCAAAAGTTCTTAGGATTTTCTGCCAAGTCAGTACATAGAACTTTACTTTCGAATTCATTGAACGCCTCTCGCATAGCCGTCCACCTCACACTACATTTCGCTTCGCGTAATTTTTGTTTGTCTGCAAGGCTTTGGCTATGTTTATGTTTGCTGTGAAGTTCCCTTTGCTTCCGCAGCAGTTTTCTAACTCGGTTGTTGTACCGCGGTAGCTCTTTTCCATCCCTTACTATCTCGCTTGGCACATACTCATCTAACGCATATTGTACGATGCTTTTGAACTTTGTCCACTGATCCTCACACTATCTGTACTTGAGACAAAACTTTTGTGTTGAGTTGTGAGGTACTCTGTAATGTGCTTTTTGTCACTTTTGCTAAACAGAAAAATCTTCCTACCTTTTTTAATATTTCTATTTACGGCTGAAACCATCGATGCAGTAACCGCTTTATGATCGCTGATTCCCTGTTCTGCGTTAACTGTTTCAAATAGTTCGGGTCTGTTTGTCACCTGAAGGTCTAATATGTTATCGCCACGAGTCGGTTCTCTGTTTAACTGCTCAAGGTAGTTTTCAGATAAAGCACTTAAAAAAATTTCATTGGATTCTTTGTCCCTGCCACCCGTTATGAACGTTTGAGTCTCCCAGTCTATATCCGGCAAATTAAAATCTCCACCCAGAACTATAACATGGTGGGGAAATCTACTCGAAATATTTTCCAAATTATCCTTCAGGTGCTCAGCCACGACAGCTGCTGAGCCAGGGGGCCTATAGAGACATCCAATTACCATGCCTGAGCCTGCTTTAACCGTGACCTTCACCCAAATCATTTCACATTTCGGATCTCCGTCAATTTCCTTCGATACTATTGCACTTCTTATCGCTATAAACACGCCTCCACCTTCACTGTCCAGCCTGTTTCTGCGGTATACATTCCAATCTTGAGTTTAGGATTTCATTACTGTTTACGTCTGGTTTCAGCCAACTTTCTGTCCCTAGTACTATATGGGCGTTGTGATCGTTTATTAATGAGAGCATTTCTGGGACCTTTCTATAGACGCTCCTGCAGTTTACTATTAGCACATTAATATTGTTATTCCCTGTTGCATTTTGCCTACTTCTACCTTGCCTCGTCTCAGGAGGCGTCTTGTCGGGCCTAGGGAGGGAATTCTCTAATCTAAAAAAAACCCATGTGCACTCCACACGTACTCCGCTACCCTTGTAGCCGCTTCCGGCGTGTAGTGCACGCCTGACCTATTCAGAGGGACCCTACATTTCTCCACCCGATAGCGGAGGTCGAGAAATTTGCACCCCAGATCGTCGCAGAATCGTCTGAGCCTCTGGTTTAAGCCTTCCACTCGGCTCCAAGCCAGAGGACCGCGATCGATTCTGGGAACGATACTACAAATAGTTAGCTCTGATTCCCCCCGCGAGCGAGGCTTTCCGCCTTCACCAATTCCGCCAACCGCTTGTACGAACTGAGGATGACCTCTGAACCCAGACGGCAGGAGTCATTGGTGCCGACATGAGCAACAATTTGCAGTCGGGTGCACCCAGTGCTCTCTATCGCCGCCGGCAGGGCCTCCTCCATATCTCGGATGAGACCCCTCGGCAAGCAGAGTGAACACTGGCCTTCTTCCCCGACCTTTCCGCTGTTTCCCTTAGGGGCTCCATCATCCGCCTAACGTTGGAACTCCCAGTAACTAATAAACCCCTCCCCCCGTGTGCCTGCTCGGACCTTGCTGAAGGAGCAGCCACATGTCCACTCACAGGCAGAGCGGGCGATGCCACACGGCCAGCCTCCACATTGACCATCCGCCTCGTGCGCCGCGAACGCCGCTGAACCCGCCATTCCCCTTGGGGAGAGGGTGGCCCAACCGCGCCCGGTACCCGTGAAGATGTCTCGACAGCAGGGACTGTACGTCAGGTCGCGACGGCAGCTAACAATACAGAGCACATGAATAACTGAAGACGTAGCTGGTAGGTGGGCGTCAGTTTGCGTCATTCTTCGGTGGATGTTCAAGGTACTGCGTGAATGGCTTCGCCGTACAATCAATAGATGGCCTGCACCTTGTCATATTCTACAATGAGTTGCGCCTTTCTTGGGAGTAATGATCGTGCCAGACGAGCCTGACAAATGAAGAGTCAGCAGTAGAGAGATTGCTATCGAGAGAAGTCACTGCTTCCTGGGACTGAAACACTATTAATACGTGTTCTGAGCGTGAAATATTGTACTTACCATAAACACTTCGAGCAATAGAGGCCACTTTCTACTAAATACCAGTGAAGTAATGTGTGTGATTTTTGTGTCAATTGCACGTTACTTCTACAGGGTGTCTACCTTTACTTGATCATGGCAGTCAGGGAGTAGGAGAAGCACACAGTCTGCCACGTAGAAAGGAGCAGGGAGTGACCATTTCCATCACTCTTATACAGTGCTGCCATGAAATGTGTGCATTTTGCAGCTTGTACCTGTCATTTGCCGCGGTAGAAATGACACACAGAATTAACAAGCTTTCATGAACACACAGTACAGATACATTCATGTCCAAACCAACTGCTCATTTGTAGTACTGAATATGAAATTAAATTAAGCTCATTGTATGACATAGTGTCAGATTGAAAATATTACTAGTAGTTACAATAGGAAAGCAATCTGCTGATGAGAACTACAGTGCTTATGAATCAAGAAAAGACAGACAATAAAAATATCGCTTCCATTATTCAACATTAAATATCGCTTAATCGATATACCCATAATTTAAGTATCGGCAGCATATGTCACTATTGCTCCCCCCATTCAGAAATCCATGATGTCTTCTGTTCTTTAGAAACTCTTGTTTCCGGTCACACAGTTGATTCCAGATTCCGTGCGCCCGTATTTTTCTCACTAGGCAGAACTGTATGGAATGCCTTTCGAACACGGCTTCTGCCTATAGTTATGAACTAAGGAATTCATTTACTGGCAAAGCATATCCACATACCGGACTATTCAAAACAATTGTAACGTTTACAAACTGCTATAACTACACTACTGACCATAACCGACAGGAAGAGTATTCAGGGTTATGCAAATGATCAGCTTTTCAGAGCATTCACACAATGTTGGCGCCGGTGGCGACACCTACAACGTGCTGACATGAGGAAAGTTTCCAACCCATTTCTCATACACAAACAGCAGTTGACCGGTGTTGCCTGGTAAAACGTTGTTGTGATGCCTCGTGTAGGGAGGAGAAATGCACGCCATCACGTTTACGACTTTGATAAAGGTCGTATTGTGGCCTGTCGCGATTGCGGTTAATCGTATCGCGACATTGCTGCTCGCGTTGGTCGAGATCCAATGACTGCTACCAGAATATGGAATCGATAGGTTGAGGAGGGTAATACGGAACGCGGTGCTGGAACCCAACGGCCTCGTATCACTAGCAGTCGAGATGACAGGCATCTTATCCGCATGGCTATAACGGATCGTGCAGCCACGTCTCGAATACTGAGTCAAAAGATGGGGACGTTTGCAAGACAACAACCATCTGCACGAACAGTTCGACGACGTTGGCAGCAGCATGGACTATCAGCTCGAAGACCACGACTGCGGTTACCCTTGACGCTGAATCACAGACAGGAGCGCCTGCGATGGTGTAATCAACGACGAACCTAGGTGCACGAATGGCAAAACGTCATTTTTTCGGATGAATCCAGGTTCTGTTTGCAGCATCGGGATGGTCGCATCCGTGTTTGACGACATCGCGGTGAATGCAGATTGGGAGCGTGTATTCGTCATCGCCATACTGGCGTATCACACGGCGTGAAGGTATGGGGTGCCATTGGTTACACGCCTCGGTCACCTCTTGTTCGCACTGACGGCACTTTGAAGAGTGGACGTTACATTTCAGATGTGTTACGACCCGTCGCTCTATCCTTCATTCGATCCCTGCGAAACCGTACTTTTCAGCTGGATAATGCACGACCGCATGTTGCAAGGCCTGTACGGGCCTTTCTGGATACAGAAAATGTTCGACTGCTGCCCTGGTCAGCACATTCTTCAGATCTCTCACCAATTGAAAACGTGTGGCCAATGGTGGCGGAGCTACTGGCTCGTCACAATACTTCAGTCACTACTCTTGATGAATTGTGGTATCGTGTTGAAGCTGCTTGGGCATCTGTATCGGTACACGCCATCCAAGCTCTGTTTGATTCTACGCCCACGTGTATCAAGGCCGTTATTACGGCCAGAGGTGGTTGTTCTGGGTACTGATTGCTCAGGATCTATGCACCCAAACTGCGTGAAAATGTAATCACTTGTCATTTCTAGCATTATATATTTGTCCAATGAATACCCGTTTATGATCTGCATTCCTTCTTGGTGTAGCCTTTTAATGCTGCTCATAACGCTGCTTTTGTAAGCAAGCAGTGGGTACACGTCCCAAGACAAAATCATATAATGATAGCCTGATGAACAGAGAAGTAACTTTTAAGTAAAACGAATAAAAACTTAAGTCATCAGATTAGAGGCTGGTAGTGTAGACAAAACGGTTCTAATAGGTCGTTAAAAGTGATGTGGACAGTGGCCAAAACACCCACCGCCATTTACAACTGATCGTAAAGAAGTTGACCGGCGAACCAAGATTCAGCTAGAAATCACGCCAAGAGGGGGAAACGGCAAATACTTAACCGTTTCGTGGGACGGAAATCATAGGTGGAAAGGAGACACGAACGGTTGGCTGGTGAACCTCATCTACGTTAAACGCAAGCTCGGCTTCAAAGTGAGAGATCTTGAGAATGTGCTGACCAGGGCAGCAGTCGAAGGTTTTCTGTATCCAGATAGGCCCGTACAGGACCTGCAACATGCGGCCGTGCGTTATCCTGCTGAAATCTAGGGTTTCGCAGAGATCGAATGAAGGGTAGAGCCACGGATCGTAACACATCTGAAATGTACGGCCACTGTTCAAAGTTACATCAATGCGAACAAGAGGTGACCAAGACGTGCAACCAATGGCACCCCATACCATCACGCCGGGTGATACGCCAGTATGGCGATGAAGAATACACGCTTCCAATGTGCGTTTACAGCGATGTTGCCAAACACGAATGCGACCATCATGATGCTGTAAACTGAACCTGGATACATCCGAAAAAATGACGTTTTTCCATTCGTGCACCCAGGTTCGTCATTGAGTACACCATCGCAGGCGCTCCTGTCTGTGATGCAGCGTCAAGGGTAGCCACAGCCATGGTTCCCGAGCTGATAGTCCATGCTGCTGCAAACGTCGCCGAACTGTTCGTGCAGATGGTTGTTGTCTTCCAAACGTCCCCATCTGTTGATTCATGGATAGAGACGTGGCTGCACGATCCGTCGCACCCATGCGGATGCCTGTCACCTCGACTGCTAATGATACGAGGCCGTTGGGATCCAGCACGGCGTTCCTTTACACCCTCCTTAACCCACCGATTCCATATTCCGCTAACAGTCATTGGATCTCGACCAACGCGAGCAGTAATGTCGCGATACGATAAACCGCAATCGCGATAAGCTACTATCCGACCTTTATCAAAGATGGAAACGTGATGGTACGCATTTCTCCTTCTTACACGTGGCATCACAACAACGTTTCACCAGGCAACGTCGCTCAACTGCTGTTTGTGTATGAGAAATTGTATGGAAACTTTCCACATGTCAGCACGTTGTAGGAGTCGCAACCGGCGCCAACCTTGTGTGAATGATCTGAAAAGCTAATCATTTGTATATCACAGCATCTTCTTCCTGTCGGTTAAATGTCGCGTCTGTAGCACGTTTTCTTCATGGTGCAGCAATTGTAATGGCCAGTAGTGTACTTAGAGTGAGAGCGAGGAGCTGACGTGTTCGGTGAGCAGTTGAGTGCAACAACGCTTGTTCATTTTCTTGTGTTACATTAAGCGCAGTTTCACGGGAAACGTGTTTGCGAATGAGCTTAAGACAGGAAATGCTGTTTCAAAACCTCCAGAAAATTCAGTAGCGCAGAGCGTCGTGGCAACGGTGGCTGTCTCCAGCGTTTGCCGTGCGGTTCATTAACAAGGATCGATTCCGCGCCAGTCTTGTTGCAATTGTTTCCCGTGCCAGTTTTATTTTTCCTAGGCTGTATAAGAAAGCGCCGAGGGGATCGAACGGATGGTGGGTGGATGGTACTTGAAAACATGCATGGTCAGGTTGAATTCGTATCGTTGAAAATTGGAAGTCATGAAGAAGTCTAGAACCGTCATTGTGGCGGTTAATCGCTTAGCGACATGTACCAATTGCGGCTATTCCCAGTTAGATACCGGAATAGCCGAGACAGTTTTGCTGATAAAGTGATATTAAATCGTTGATGAAAACACGGTATGCTCTCATTATCTCGAAAATCATCTGACTCGATCACGCTACACACAGATTCTTCCACAAATTCCAGTGGTCTTTTTACAGATTAGTTACATTTTATGAAACTTGGAACGTTTCTGGGACCTAAGCCACTGCTCACTGACTGCAGGATATAGTTTTAACATTGCGGTGCTTAATCAGACTCGCAAGTGATCACTCGAAACCATCAACAAGCTTCGTTTCCTGGTAAGCGAACAAAAAAAAAAAAGTGTATCCTTAGGAGCTAAGTCCTTCGATCTTCTAGAAATCAATATGCGGTTCATTTAAAAGACACAGTTTAGGCTTATGCACATGAGCCAGCAAATCCTGATAGTCTGTTATATCTTTTATATGCATGATGTTGCGACACACTGTTCTGTCCATATGCCTTCCGCATCTACACTTCGATCACATTTTTCATCGTTTCCGGCAGAAATTCTAGTAAATAACGTAGTCAGTGAGTCGTCCCGTACCATTTTATTTAGCTCCTCGCAATACACATGTCCTACATCATACCAGATCTGTAAGTTAAGATGAGACACAAAATGTAGGGTATCTAGTCCAATTAAATCAGCCACTCATAATCTGTCTTCAGTCAAGGTACTCGGCGATAATAAGGGAAAAAACCGAAAAATCACACTTACGTGTGCTTGGACACCATTAACACTTTTTTACAATAGTTCTTTTAATTTTTGAGAACGGTATCCTCTATCTAGAAATTCTTGAGTTATCTGCTTTATTGACAGTTTTTTACGACTTCGATTGGTTCCCAATGTAAATTAAGACAGGTGCTAACGAATTCTACATTCTTCTAGAGATTATGCGTCATCAAACCATTTTAGTATCTTACTTTTGATACAATTTTTTCTTGATGGGACATTCGCAACTGTTATTAATTGTCAATGGTAAAATTCACTACAGTTGTAAAAACATTTTTATTTCTAGAAAGAAAGTTTGATAAATAGCCCCCAGTTTGTGGATTACCTATATACTATGGGGTACATTCTGAAAGCGGTGGATGGATCAATGCGTATATCTACATGTTAAATGTAGACTCTACACTTTACTGTTCATTCACGACCTTCAGTTTCGATTTCAAAGTCTTATTAATCGATTTTCCCACTTCCGATATACTTAAGACACTAGAGGTGTGGGACTCCCTCTAAAAATAAGTACGTGTACTCTGTTATTCTGCTACTTGATAACACCGTATTCTTTCTGATTTCAGGGTCAACACAGAGGGGCTACGAAGGTAAGCACATACAAACTTTATAACTTGCTCAGGATTTTTATGAAGAATATCAATATCTGAGACCGAACATCCGAAGATATCAGTGCATATACTTTAAATCCTAGGAGCTTTGCATTTGTATATCTAACAGATACCCTTGGTTTCAAATTATAAAGTGCGAAAATTTCAACAGCGGTACCATAGAAAGAACTTCGTGATTATTTCAAATGAATATTCACTGATGAGCAAAACATTATGAACACCTGATTAATAGCTTGTTTGTGCGTATGACCACCTGCTTAATAGCTTGTTTGTGCGTCTTTTGTTCGAAATACATCACTGATTCTGCTAATCAGGAATCAGACAGTCTGTTGGTAAGCTGTGGAGGCATGTGCATTAGACGTCTACGCAAGTGTCATGTAATTCGGGCCGATGATTTGCGTACGCGGTGTGGCGTCCGATGGGTTCCACAGGATTTACATCGGGCGAATATTGTCGCCGAGACATCAACATCAGTTCACTTTAATGCTCTTCAAAGCACTGTAGCACTGTTTTAGTTCCGAGGCGCTGACAATTATATACTGAAAGGTGACATCGCCGACGAGGAAGACTTCAAGCATGAAGGTATGCAGGTGTTTCGCAGCTGCGTTCGTTTACTACCGAAGGTTCCACGCAAGCGCAGGAGAATGTCTCCCGCCCGTCTGCGTCGTGGTGAACCGCGCATGTCGCGCCGCTGCTCACCTCAATGACGGCGTTTGTGGAGCCAACCATCGACCCAGTGTAGCAAAAATGCCATTCACCCGAAGAGCAAACGTTTCCATTGATCGAAGGCCGAATTCCGATGGTCCCGTGCCACTGCAGTCGTAACTGACTATGTCGTTCAATCAACATGTGCACACGTAGGGACGGTCCGCTGCGGAGCTCCGTGTTCAACAATTGACGATGAACGATATGCTCCGAAACGCGTGTGCGTCCACCAGCATAGCACTCTTTAGGCAGAGATGATACATATCACCATCTGTCCTACTTTACAGAGCAGCCAAGCCTCCGAGCCCCACGTTCTGTACAGAGTCGTGGACGTCCAGCCATTTAGCGCCTAGTGGTAGTTTCACTGTCCTACCTCTTTCAGTAGATGCTCATGACAGCAATACATGAAATTCGTTTCCGATATATTCTTTCACAGGCCCTTTTTAATAATAATTTAATAATAATAATTATCGTTCATGTTTCGCTTACGTAAAAGGCTACACTCCAAACAATTCCAGAAAATATGTCCCTATACTTAAATTTGTCTTTTTTTCCGATATACCTTCCTTGCTACGGACAGGCTGAACATTACAACCTCTCAAATTCGGTTGTCATCAGTTATTTTTCTAGCCGTATAACCAAATTTATATACTACTTATGGTTCAAATGGCTCTGAGCACTATGCGACTTAACTTCTGAGGTCATCAGTCGCCTAGAACTTAGAACTAATTAAACCTAACTAACCTAAGGACATCACACACATCCATGCCCGAGGCAGGATTCGAACCTGCGACCGTAGCGGCCGCTCGGCTCCAGACTGTAGCGCCTAGAACCGCACGGCCATTCCGGGCGGCATATATACTACTTATTGTACCTCATTCTTGATATAATCCTTTCACTAACAGCTTATTTAATTTGGCTGTATGACATTACCCTCTTTTTACTTTTGTTGATGTTCATCTTGTCTCTTCTCAAAACACTACCCATTCCATTCAACTGCTCATTCCTGATTATTTATTTTTTGCCGTTTCTGACATACTTATGATGTCATCAGCAAACTTCAAAGTTTTTATTTCTTCTCCCTTAACATTAACGCCCTCTCCAAAATTTCTCCATAGTTTCTATTACGGCTTCCTCAAGGTACAGGGTGAATAACTTTGGGGATAGGTCACAAGCCTCTCTTACTCCCTTGTCAACTACAGCTTCCGTATCATGTCCATCAGCTATTTTAACTGTAGTCTCGTTCCTGAACAAGTTATAAATAACAGTTCGCTCCCTTTACTTTATTCTTGATACCTTCAAAATTACGAAGGGAGTGTCCCGTCAACACTGTCAAAAGATTTGTCTAAATCCAAAAATGCTATAAATTTTTGATTAACATTTCTTCGATCTATGGCGTAGGATAAGTCGAGGAGTCAATATAGCCTCATGTGTTTATATATTTGCTCACAGCCCAAAGTGATACACCTCTCTTCTGTAAATAGCTCATGTCGGTATTTTTCAAAAAAATGGTTAAAATGGCTCTGAGCACCATGGGACTTAACTTCTGAGGTCATCAGTCCCCTATAACGTAGAACTACTTAAACCTAACGAACCTAAGGAGATCACATACACCCATGCCCGAGGCAGGATTCGAACCTGCGAACGTAGCGGTCGCTATTTTTCTACCGTGACTTATGGTTCGGTTTTTCGCAACTCTCAACACCTCTCTATTTAGAAATCAAATTATTATATTCTTTTTGAAGTCTAAGGTTTTTCCCTCTCTGATATATCTTCGTACCTAATCTTATTAATTTATGCCCGGCTCTTCTAAGGGTCTAAATACACAGTAATTCTGGAGGAATGTCAGGTGCTCCAAGGGTCTTGTTTCTAAATACTTAGGTCTATGATTGTCAAATTATTTTCACAGTATTGTATCTCTCACCTCATCCTCAGCTACTTCCTCTTCTCTTTCTGTAAAATTGTTTATATGTTAGTTACTCTTGTATACACACTCTACATATTCCTTCAAGCTTTCGGCTTTCGCTTCTTGGCTTTGATCTCTCTTCAGATCTATGCTCTTGATATTCATGCTGATTCTTTTCTCGAAATATCTCCTTAATTTACCTAAAGTGGTCATCAGTCTCTCTCTTAGTTATTCATGCTCTTACATCCCTGAATTTCTCGTGTAGTCATTGGTGCTCAGCCAGTTTCCACTTCCCATCAATCTCATTTTCAGACGCCTTCCTCATTTGCTGCATTTTTATATTTCGTTTCCGTTATTTAGATTTAGTATCTCATGAGTTAGCCGAAGATATGTACCGGGCTCTGTCAGTTTTCCTTTTTGATCCTTTTCTGAATTCACTATGTTATCTCTCAAGGCTATCCATTCGTCCGCTGATTTATTCGTTACTCTCGGTTCAATCATTCGTTGCCTTATGCTGCGTTTGAAATATTCAATAACCTTCAGTTCTTTCATCTTACACAGGTGCTGTCTTTAATCTCCTACTATTCAGCAGTTTCTTCAATTCAGATCTGCAATCCATAGCCAATAAATTACGCTCAGTGCCAACATCGATCCTTGGAAATGTTTTGCATTGTCAGATCTGGTTTCGAAATCTGTCATACCGTTATCTTTTTGTATTTGCGATCTTCCCGTGTCCCTAGGTCTCCTCCACGGATACAGTCTTCTTTCATGACTCTCAAACCAAGTGTTAGGGATGATTACATTATGCCCTCTGCGTAACTGTACCCGACGGCTTCCTCTTTAATTCTTTTCCAACAGCAAAATGTACTCCTACTATCTGTTTCTTCTTTCTGCTGTCAATTCCAGCCTCGCACCACGGTTAATTTTCCTCCTCCTTTGTTGTCTGACTGATTTATTTTATCTGATCATACATTCTTTCATCTCTTCATTGCCTGCGGAGCTAAGTGAGGTATACATTTGTACTGAAGTGATGGGTGTTGGCCTTGTCTCTAATTTGGTTACAATAGCACTTTAACTGTACTGTTCGTAGAAGCTCACCAGCATTGTATTCATTATTAGACCTACTTCTCGATTACCCCTATTAGATTTTGTACTTATAACCAAGTACTCACCTGACCAGATATTCTGTTTTCCCGCCACCGCGCTTCACTTTTAACTAGCAGTTTGACCTTCTAAATTCTTCAGCCAGTCTACCCAAAGAGGGATCTGAGTAGTCCGCACCTTCGGAGTATTTTACCAAAGACGATGCCATTATCATTTAACTCTACAGTAGAGCGGCATGCCATCTGGAAAAATAACGGCTGTAGTTTTCCCTTGCTTTCTGTCACTCGCAGTCCACAATAGCAAGGCCATTAAAGGATTAAATAACAAGACTAGTCCCACCGGAAATCCATCTTGAACACAAGCCTTTCAGAATTCATTTGGTTAGGAGAGAAAATAATAAATACAGTTAATGAAGAAGGTGTATCAGAGGACAGACAAAGCAAAAAAGGTAAAAAAAGAGAAAAGTAGATAACCTGTAGGTTCAAAGCAGCAAACCAGGAATGGCTACAGGAGAAATTCAAGACT
This sequence comes from Schistocerca piceifrons, assembly GCF_021461385.2. Taxonomy (NCBI): domain Eukaryota; kingdom Metazoa; phylum Arthropoda; class Insecta; order Orthoptera; family Acrididae; genus Schistocerca; species Schistocerca piceifrons. Next base: position 550,494,161 of record NC_060144.1, read on the forward strand.
ACAGAGGCATATGGAGGCATGCTTTACCATACGAAAAATTAGAACTTTATGAACATATAGAGCTATTATGATTCGCTAGTTCTAAGTAAAGTCAAGAGGCTAATTCATGGAAGACATACGTAGAAGGGGTCTCCAAAGGAAATGGACTTGTTGGAAAAATAAAGGAAGAAGAAGATTGATTGGATGAAGATGAAATGGGTGAAGCAATACTGTCACAACAATTTGTTTGAACACTGAAAGTCCTAACTCGGAACAATGTGCCTGGAGTAGAAGATATTCCCCAAGCGTTATTCAAACACTCGGACGACCAAACATAGCAAAAGTGTTAAATGGTTCAAATGGCTCTGAGCACGATGGGACTCAACTTCTGAGGTCATTAGTCCCCTAGAACTAGTTAAACCTAACTAACCTAAGGACATCACACACATCCATGCCCTAGGCGGAATCGAACCAGCGACCGTAGCGGTCTCGCGGCTCCGGACTGCAGCGCCTAGAACCGCACGGCCACTTCGGCCGGCCTAGCAAAAGTGTTACATCTGGTATGTAGTTACGTAGAACATCCGAAGTACCTTATACTTCAACAACAACGTAATATTCCCAACAACAAGAACGGAAGTTCCTGATAAGTGATGGTTTTACTGAACTGTCAGTTCATTTAGTATGTAGGGAATAATGGAGTGATTTTAGAAACCCACCCGGCGGAAGATCACTTCGTGTCCCGGCTGCGGGAAAATGGTTACCTACGACTTGTATAGAAACCAGACTGCAGCTATAAGAGTCAAACTACATGAAAGGGAATCTGTAGTTGAGAAGAGAGGGAGAAACGCTTGTAGCCTATCGTCGATGTTATTCAGTCTGTAAATAGAGCAAGCAGTAAGGGAAACGAAGGAGAAATTTAGGAAACGAATTAAAGTGCAGGTAGAAGAAATGAATGCTTTAAGAGGTGCTGATGAGTATTACTTGCAGGCGATGGAGAAAAGCTGAACGGAATAAATAGCCTCTTAAAAAGAGGTTACAAGATGAAAATCGACTGAAGTGAAACATTGCTAATGGAATTCAATTGAATTACTACAGTGTTCTGCTAATTGGATTAGAAAATGAGATGCCAAATGCAGTAATCGAGTTTCGTTATTTGGTCGGCAAAACAACTGACCACGACACACTTAAAGAGGAAAAAGTGCAATGTAGCAAGCAAATCACTTCTGAATAAGGGTATTATAAATAGATATTTTAATGTTAGGAAGTCTTTTTTAAAAACATTTGTCTAGCAGGTAGCATTGTGTGGAACTGAAAAGTGGTTAATAAATAGTACAGACAATAAGAGAATAGACCTATTAGAATGTGGTGATATAGAAATATGCTGAAGATTAGAGATCCGCATATGATAACTGATGAAGAAGTACTGAACTAAATGTAAGAGTAAAGAACGTTATGGGATATTGTGATTAAAAGAAGAATACTTCTTGAAGAATTGACAAATAGATAATATGGTATTAGAGGGACGTTTGAAGTGTACAAATCGTAGAGAGAGAGGAAATCTTGTATATAGCGAACAAACTGAAATGGTTGTAAGCTGCAGGAGTTATGTAGAGGTAAAGAGATTTGCACAGGATAGATTATTGTGGAGTGATGCATCAAATTAGATTGACGATTACGATATTTAATCTATGTCAACAATATCTGAAGCGAGGTGTACCATTAGTCCATTAGTTCCCCCCCCCCCCCCCCCCCCCACAGTGTTGATAACCATGTGTAAGCACGGATTACGGACGCGATGACAGAAATGTATATATTTATCAGTGTGATTTGAATTTCTTTCTTTGTGTACAGTGCACGTAACACCATGATTTCTCAGCCTAAGATATATGCACAACTAATCGGAGGAATTTTGTGAAGTATTTTTTATATTTTCCTTCTCACGGAAAGCTGCTTTTGGTCGTAAAGCTTGGTTCCCTTCTATGAAATTTCGTGTCATCATCTAGTAACGCACAACAGAACTCAAGTACGAATATTTGGAAGGACATATCTAATTTTGGCACCTGCTTTACAACCAAAAGAAGCCTCCGAAAAACTCTAAACTCGGAAAAAAGAGCTACATATACTTTGTTACGAAGACTATATATTCCGAACGAATGGACCTATTGCATATGTATTATTGCTCTTAAATAAATGCCACACACATACACACACACACACACACACACACACACACACACACACACACACACATTAGACACATTAGCAGACGTTAGAATTTTTCTTAAGTTACTCAGAATAGTAACATATAGTAACATGAACTCTGGTTAGCGGTTCAGACTTCATTTATTCTTCTTATAGAAAAATCTTCTAGTGATTTACGTTAATATTTATGAGAAGTCTTCACGAAGGATTTGAATTATTAATGGCAGCTCAGTTTGGTATATCCACGCCTCTTTAGTTCATCGTTACATGACAACCAGCAGTCGTGCAATCTCTGATGAACAACTTTCTCGTTGTACAGCTCTCTGTTTATTATTCTCTATGTCCACGGGTTTCCCAATAATATCATATTACATTGTAATTTCAGTAGGTTAGAAACACCAGTTGTTATTCAGTTCATAATATGCGAGTATAATGGAGTGCACTACGCTTCTACAGACAAAATATTTTGCGGCGCTGAAGGCTGTAGAACATTCAGATAAATTCACAATTCGGAATCCGGGAGGGAATTTTCCACTATAGAAAAGGATTCGTGTACCGACGGTTCTGGTGTGTGCGTGAACAATGAAGTTTAATACGTGATCATAGTTCATAAAACATTGTTCTCAATGCTCTTCAGTGATCTTCATAAAATAGTGTTCTCAATGTAGAAAACCAAGCCCTTCTAGTAATTTTTCAGTGAATGATGTACCGCTTCTGCCTCATAGTCAAAAAATTAATATACCTCTGGCTATGCGTCATTCATTTTGTATGCAGTTGCTCAACTTTCTTACGTTTAGTTCGATGCACAGGTCCATTACAGGAGGTATACTGTCTCGGACATAGATTGTACATAACTTGATTAAACCAGCACTTCTTTCAATCCCAACTGTTCTGCTACGGCACGTACCGCCTAAAAATGGAAGACGCCTATAACGGAGCTTTTTCTTGTCTTTTTAACAACGCTCGCTTTAAGCCTCTCGCTAACCTCCGACTTCTGTTCTCTCTTTCTCTCTCCCACATGTCAAGATTTATTTTTAATAATCAACACAAACAAATTCTTTCCTTTGGTGCAGCTATATGCATCTTAAGAACACCTATTAATTGTATAACAAATTTACAACTACACATGAATAACATACAGAAGAAAACTAAATTAAATGCATTCTACTTGCAACCGACAGCTTCTGGCTTATAATTTCGAGTAGGTCTACTTCAAGGATTGTTACTCATTGGCGAAGAAATCTACGAATATGATCCATTCCATTGAGGCATGGATGGTTTTACATATTGTTCGATATGAGCACGCTTACATTAACATTTTTGCAATAAGTGAAATGACTGATACAGTATAGATTTATTACTTTACAGTATATATTTCTTATGCTAAATTCACTTTCCAACACATACAACCACGGTACGGAACAAAGAAAACCCTTTATAGAAAAACAGGACGACTCACAGACGATGAAACATCACTTTACATCGTGAACGGTTGAAGGTATCGAAATGAGATTTTCAGCAAATCGTGCTATGTGGATAGTGCTCCATGTCTTCAGTCAACTCAGATAATGAAGAAAGTATATATTTCCCAGTTGTTCAGTACACCTCCTAACATTATTTCAAAGAGCCTGAAAAAAACGACTAAACGATAACATGCTTCGCAGTATTAACGTTTTAAATTTCCTTAAAAGATTGTAAGACATATGCTTAAATTGAGAGGAAATACGGCCGGAATTATCTTTTGCGATGTAAAAGCAGTCAGTAAGTTTCTGATAGCAGAATGTGTCGTTAACTGCTACGCGATGATTAGATTTCTCAGATACTGCCACAAAAAGTTTCGACCTCTGTATTAAGAAGTGTTCAAAGAACTCTTCTTTTCAGGAGGTTTAGAATCAGTTAAAACAATTAAGTGCCCGCACATTAAAGACATATTTTAATATCTCGGCAGAGAAAAGAATTGCAAATATTATCAAGTAACATAATTACATGCCACTCTGCGTACTACACTGCCGGAAAAAAATTAGTACGCCAGGAAATGCGACACCCATTTTGATCCGATGATGGCATAAGCCACCTGGGAGGTAAAAGGTGTGGTGATAATGGTTTCAACGTTGTCCGCCAACAAATAGCGTACTGGCATAGCTAACAGAGCGCCATCTGTAACTACCCTTTAATAGGGAACGCTCACACGCAGAAGGTTGAGTGTGGTGCAAACGTATGAAGCAAACAAACTACCATGCCTCGGAGACGCACAAGTGCTGCGTACGTCAGCTAGGCGAGTTAGAAAGCGGGCGAATTGTCGCCTTTCGAGTGACGGAATAGTGATTTCGGGCAACTGCCACACAAGTTGGATGTGCTGCGTCATTACGAGGTGTATTCAAGTTCTAAGGGCTCCGATTTTTTTCCTCTGGACTGGAAAGAGATAGAAACATGCGCATTGTTTTAAAATGAGGCCGCGTTCATTGTCAATATGTCCCAGAGATGGCAGCACCATACGGCAGATGGAATTTACCGCCACCGGCGAGAATGAGAACTGTTTTAAATACTTAAAATGGCGATGTTTTCCTTACTTGAACAGCGTGCAACCATTCGTTTTCTGAATTTGGGTGGTGTGAAACCAATTAAAATTCATCGACAGTTGAAGGAGACATGTGGTGATGGAGTTATGGATATGTCGAAAGTGCGTTCGTGGGTGTGGCAGTTTAATGAAGGCAGCACATCATGTGACTACAAACTGAAACAACCTCGGGCTCGCACAAGCCGGTCTGACGACATGAATGAGAAAGTGGAGAGAGTTGTTTTGGGGGATCGCCGAATGACTGTTGAACAGATCGCCTCCAGAGTTGGCATTTCTGTGGGTTCTGTGCACACAATGCTGCATGACGACCTGAAAATGCGAAAAGTGTCATCCAGGTGGGTGCCACGAATGCTGACGGACGACCACATGGCTGCACGTGTGGCATGTTGCCAAGCAATGTTGACGCGCAACGACAGCATGAATGGAACTTTCTTTTCGTCGGTTGTGACAATGGATGAGACGTGACTGCCATTTTTCAATCCAGAAACAAAGCGTCAGTCAGCTCAATGGAAGCACACAGATTCACCGCCAGCAAAAAAATTTCGGGTAACCACCAGTGCTGAAAAAAATAATGGTGTCCATGTTCTGGGACAGCGAGGGCGCAATCCTTACCCATTGCTTTCCAAAGGGCACTAAAGTAACAGGTGCATCCTACGAAAATGTTTTGAAGAACAAATTCCTTCCTGCACTGCAACAAAACCGCCCGGGAAGGGCTGCGCATGTGCTGTTTCACCAAGACAACGCACCCACACATCGAGCTAACGTTACGCAACAGTTTCTTAGTTTCTTCGTGATAACAACTTTGAAGTGATTCCTCATGCTCCCTACTCACCTGACCTGGCTCCTAGTGACTTTTGGCTTTTTCCAACAATGAAAGACACTCTCCGTGGCCGCACATTCACCAGCCGTGCTGCTATTGCCTTAGCAATTTTCCAGTGGTCCAAACAGACTCCTAAAGAAGCCTTCGCCGCTGCCATGGAATCATGGCGTCAGCGTTGTGAAAAATGTGTACGTCTGCAGGGCGATTACGTCGAGAAGTAACGCCAGTTTAATCGATTTCGGGCGAGTAGTTAATTTGAAAAAAAATCGGTGGCTTTAGAACTTGAATGCACCTCGTAGTCCAGCGATGCTGGTATAAGTGGTGGCTCTGACCACTATGGGACTTAACATCTATGGTCATCAGTCCCCTAGAACTTAGAACTACTTAAACCTAACTAACCTAAGGACATCACACAACACCCAGCCATCACGAGGCAGAGAAAATCCCTGACCCCACTGGGAATCGAACCCACGAACCCGGGCGTGGGAAGCGAGAACGCTACCGCACGACCACGAGATGCGGGCGTATAAGTGGTGTCGTGAACACTATCACAGCCCTAGGTGAGGTACTGGACGCCCACGCACCACAGACGCCCGCCAGGATCGTCGTATTGTAAGGGCAGCAGTGTCAGATCTCACAGCTACCACATCACAGATAAGAGGGCTTGTGAGTCCAGCCGTGTCAACACGAACTGTTGCTAACAGATTATTAGCAGACCTCTAGTCCGTCTTCCACTCACGCCACAGCATCGACGTGCACGGGTCGACTGGTGCCATCAGGGGATCACTTGGAAGATGGAAAGGCGCGCTATGGTCTTCAGCGATGGAAGGATATACTGCCTGCCTTCAAGTAATGGTCGTAAGCACATGCGTGCGTCGTGTCTCGTTGGGTGCATTCGTCCGAGACACACTGACTTCCCAGACCTTATGCTCCGGAGTGCGATATTCTACAAATCTCGTTCACCTTTGATGTTTCTGGAGGGGGCATTAACCAGTGTTCGGTAGGTTCGGAATGTTGGGAATGTTGTCAGACCCATTCTTGCCACAGGGCAAGTGATATGTTGTTCCAACACGATAATGCTCGTCCACAACACTGCCGGTGAAGATCAACTTCCTCTGCAAGACGTGCAGCAATTTCCATGACCAACACGATGTCCGGACTTGTTTCCAATTGAGCACATGAGGGATATGTTGGGACCAGAAGTGACTTGTGAGCCGGTCGGGCAGGCGTGTCATAACTTACCCTAGGACAGTATTTTCCATCTGTACGATCGACTGGATGCCAGAATCAGGACCTGGATTGCTGCCTGTGGAGGCTATACCACGAGAGACACACAGCTGCTCAATGCCCCGAGGAAACGCATGACCAATGCGGGAGCTGAATGAGTCGTGTAGGACGGCACACCAGTTAAGACGATGTTGCCCTTATGACATATCTACTACACATTTTTAAATGGTGTGAATGAAAGGTAGTCAAGTTTAATTTTCAGAAGCTTGCGTTTACTGCGAGAAGAACTGCCATCTCTGTAACGGAGTCATGAGAAAGGGGAACACTAGACTCTCAGTTATGAGACGCAGGTCTTACTGTCTAACATACAAGTGTATTGAGCTCGCGACTGTATCGCTGAGCAAAGGAAGACGGAAAAACGTTTCTCTTTTGCCCGGCGCCTACTACTTATCTTGTTTTCTTTGACAAACTTTGTGTACTGTTGGCTATGCTGTATACACCTATGTTACATTCGTGACTTTATTTTACAATACGTGAGATAATTTACATCACAATATCGTGCTATGAAATGCAGTGGACGCTCTACATTCTAAATGGTTTTATAATGACAAGTTGTGTGCTATGTTCTTATTGCTACACTCAAAGAACATGTAAATAATAAAGCAGAGAATCTTACGTCGGAATTCAAGTTTTATTGTCCACTTACATGTCTCGAAATTTGCTCTTAACTGTATAGATCGCTTTATGTATGTGGGCTTGCTGAAAAGTAATGTTCTCCAATTTCGTACGTGGAAACTCTTAAACGTTTTTAAATAAAACTAAAGTTAGTAACATTCTACATCTCTATTCGTCACGTCTATGTACTTATGTCTCAACTTAGTTACCTTCGCGACGAACACATTTCTCCGGGCGATGGATCAGTTTGTTGTCACCTGCACTGTAGAATGATTGACCTTGCTGACTGAGCCACCTCTCCTCCGTCTGCACCGGTTCATCACTGTCAAAGCGATGTCCTCGAAGGTGTTCTAAAGATTCTGGAAACATGAGAAAATCGGATGGGACCAATTCGAGTCTGCTTGATGACAGTGAACCCCAGGCATCGGATTGTTGCAAATGTAGCAGCGCTCGTGTTTGGCCTGGCATTGACATAGAGAAAAGGGGCGGGGGGGGGGGGGGGGGTGCTCCGTGAGAGGATGAACTCATAGGTTTCAGGACTCGGTTACAGCACGCTGTTTCGCACGCAACGACATAGTTACGTTACGCACCGACATGTTACGCGATACAGTTCGAGCCCTCTACGAGCAGAGGGCTGCAAATGTGTATAAATACGATAATAAAGGTGTGTGAGGTTACCATCTGATGAGCAAGATGCAAGAGACAGGCGAAATTCGCTCAGACTTCAAGAAGAATATAATAATTCCAATCCCAAAAAAAGCAGGTGTGACAGATGTGAAAATTAACGAACTATCAGTTTAATAAGGCACAGCTGCAAAATACTAACGCGATTTCTTTACAAACGAATGAAAAAACTGATAGAAGCCGACCTCGGGGAAGATCAGTTTGGATTCCGTAGAAATATTGTAAAACGTGAGGCAATACTGACCCTACCACGTATCTTAGAAGAAATATTAAGGAAAGGCAAACCTACGTTTCTAGCATTTGCAGACTTAGAGAAAGCTTTTGACACTGTTCATTGGAATACTCTGTTTCAAATATTAAAGGTGGCAGGGGTGAAATACAGGGAGCGAAAGGCTATTTACAATTTGTACAGAAACCAGATAGCAGTTATAAGAGTTGAGGGACATGAAATGGAAGCAGTGGTTGGGAAGGGAGTGAGACAGGGTTGTAGCCTATCCCCGATGTTATTCAATCTGTATAGTGAGCAAGGAGTAAAGGAAACAAAAGAGAAGTTCGGTGTAGGTATTAAAATCCATGGAAAAGAAATAAAAACTTTGAGGTTCGCCGATGACATTGTAATTCTGTCAGAGACAGCAAAGGACTTGCAAGAGCCGTTGAACGGAATGGACAGTGTCTTGAAAGGAGGGTATGAGATGAACATCAACAAAAGCAAAACCAGAATACTGGAATGTAGTCGAATTAAGTCGGGTGATGCCGAGGGAATTAGATTAGGAAATGAGATACTTAAAGTAGTAAAGGAGTTTTGCTATTTGGGGAGCAAAATAACTGATGATGGTTGAAGTAGAGAGGATATAAAATGTAGGCTGGCAATGGCAAGGAAAGCGTTTCTGAAGAAGAAAAATTTGTTAACGTAGAGTATAGATTTAAATGTCAGGAAGTCGTTTCTGAAAGTGTTTGTATGGAGTGTAGCCATGTATGGAAGTGAAACGTGGACGATAAATAGCTTAGACAAAAAGAGAATAGAAGCTTTCGAAATGTGGTGCTACATAACAATGCTGAAGATGAGATGGGTAGATCACGTAACTAATGAGGAGGTATTGAATAGAATTGGGGAGAAGAGGAGATTGTGGCACAACTTGACAAGAAGAAGGGACCGTTTGGTAGGACATGTTCTGAGACATTGAGGGATCACCAATTTAGTATTGGATGGCAGCGTGGAGGGTAAAAATCATAGAGAGAGACCCAGAGATGAATACACTAAGCAGATGCAGAAGGATGTAGGCTGCAGTAGGGAGATGAAGAAGCTTGCACAGGGGAGAGTAGCATGGAGAGCTGCATCAAACCAGTCTCAGGACTGAAGACCACAACAACAACAACAACATAAGGTTAATAAACTCCGTTATATTTAATTATCCATAAGAGTTTTGGCTACAAACTTCAGAACCATTACTTTCCAGTCACAGGCCAAATCAGACTCACCCGAGAGCTCGTCATGTTTCTGCACGGAACTGAGCATCATTTGCCGAAAATCTCATTTCGATAAATTGAAACGTTCACGAAAACCATAATAAGTTTGTTGTCTTATTTGACTTATCCGGTACATGAATATTATCTAGCGCTTTACAAACAATACTCAGGACACTCACGCACCAGTTAAAAAGTGTTCATCGAATCGATCACCGCTTTCTTACTTATCTTGTGCTACAACTTTGGTTCTCCGCTTAGGAAAACTAGTGTCACATTTCTTTCATTCTTAACATCCAATCGGTTCCTTATATCCTCTTTGTTTGTATAAAATTCAGTTACTCTTATTAACATGCGGGCCGCATGTGGAGCGAACTCACAAATTTTAATTGATGGCAGGAATCAGCTTCACCATATTCACGCCAGATGTGGTTACGGAACAAATACTACGTTCATTCCGACGGCGCCGTTTCGTTTCTGGGCACCACCCGTTATGACAGTTCTCAGTTTCTTTCAAGACGATGTACTAACTACTAACATACTGACAGTCATACACGTCATGCGACTCATATTACATACTAAACACCTCGGATCCGTGCGGCCTGCTGCGAAGCGCGAAAGATCTCCCGACGAACTACAACACAACGCCTGCTCCCCATTTTAGTGTACCAAACCAGGATCATTCTGGATCCCAGAATGCACTCTTAACGTCACATGACAGTGAACAATTTTGAAAACTAATTGGAGACCCACATAGGTATGTTTTGCAATAAACCGACATAAAATTGGCACAATCGATATACACATCTTTCACATCCACAGAACTAGAATAAATTCCTTTTTGTATGTAACTGAATGAAAAGGAGACCACTAACCTACACAGGAACCAGAAGAAAAAGAACATCCTACAGTGAAACGAAGGAAATTCAGAAGAGAGGTCAAAATAAGCGAATACGTACCTCCGCTTATCTGTAGATTCTCGCCCTTTTATGAGAAAACGACGGTCAAAGTTTAGAGCGTAATGATTTTAACGGAAGCGGTGGCAAACTTCTGTGTCCAGTGTTCCAAACCCGACTATTGTGTTAATTTTTGTTTTTCATTAATCTACCCATATCCGTAGATTTTTTCCTGTGTATTTTGAAATAACTTTGTCCTTATTCGTCTCTAACTTTTCGTCTGGTGAATGAACAAATAAAAGAAACAATAAATGAATGAGAAAATTATTTAGGCAGTTTTCAATGAATGTCCTGTGACCTATCTTGATTCGCAATCAGTTGGAATCTCCTTTTTTCGGAAAAATGACGCGTTATGCGTGGTTGACAGAGAAAATATAGCGAACGCGTGAAATCTTCAGAAATGTTAAGAACGTTCCTTTATCGAGTGAGTTTCGTACGAAGAACTGTCACTGTGGCAAACTTCTCTCAGTGCAATGCTTATGGTGTTCGGAGTTTCTGTGTTTCGAATATACTGTATCTCCGATGGGTATCATACATGGGAATGCATCAGCTCTTGTTGATGGATAAACATAAGAATGAAATGTAAGAATTGATGTAAGAATAAAATACATGTATTTAACAAGGCTATAACCCCTGAAAACACTGTACACACAAAATATTATATTATAATTGCTAGAGACTGTAAAAACCAGTTGTAATTTTAGAATTGGTATAACATCTTAACGTCCTTACATCCCCTAAAGTAATAAACAAAGCTTTCTTGTAATAATCTTCTACGGACATGGGTAGATAAACGAAATAAATGAAATAAAGGAAAGATAATCGGGTTTCAAAAGCGGGGGGCAGAATTGTGATGCCGCGACGCTAGCCGCTGTGCCACCGCTTCGGCTGAACTAACCACGTACAAAATTATTGCGGAAACTTTGACCGTCATTTTCTCTGCAACGGTCGAGCATCCACAATAAGCACTTATTCGCTTGATTTGGCCCCTCCTCCACACAGCAAGGATTGTAGACAGTTTGTTGATGGCATTTGCCGTGTATTCCTCGCCACTGTGGCATACCGGCCTGCGCGGTTTCTCCCGTCGCAATAAGAATAGACTGTTTCCGTCACGTATCACATTTTGTTGAAACGAGACGAGTTTTAGGCATTGATTGAACAACTATCATGAGAAGTCCTATCACATCTAGTTTAACGTAACGGCACTCATTTTTTAATTTTGATTTTTAAAGGAGTTGTAGTCCGGGGTGATATGTTGGAATGCAGCATCAACAGTCTATTGCGGTCTAACTGTGTTGGTGAGGAAGTAAAGCTCCACAGGGCAGTGACTAGTACTATATGATTTTCAGAGCGCTGAATGCAACTTAATAGCTTCATCTTCTAATTTGACTGCGAGAAAGAACTTGAAACAACAAATATATAAGATTGCATTACTTCTAAACCAGGAAAATGCAATCAAAAATATCAAAATACACTTTTTTAATATTTTCAACCGTGCTTTCTAAAATGACAGACACAGAATCTTCAAAGTTTCTTTTATAAATATTTTAAACATGGTCGAACTGAGGAAAGCTACGTGCATGAATTGCACAGTGGCCTTAGACAAATCGAGCAAATACGCAGCTTGTACATAGTGCACAATTGGACAGTGTAATGATCAGTCGTCATCAGAAACTTTTCACCATTGTCTGAGAACTCGTTTCGTCAATTTGTTATCTGGAGATAATTATGCGCAGGTGGTGAACTTTCACCAGTTCCGTCTTCATTGCTGCATAATTCATAGTTCAACAAAAGTTGTAGCATGTCGTAACCATTCCAGAACACAATTTAGATTTGCCTTTACGAATACATGAGAAAAACAGTAGAATTGAAGTAATAACTAAAACAAATAAATCGCATACATACAGTCGTCAGTCTAGCGGACCGGAGCAGCGACCAAAACATGTCCTTCACGCAACGCATTCTTGGGCTTATTGCCGGAAGGTACGTAAAGGTGGGGGAAGCTACGGCTCCCACAACGTCTTTTACACTCATTCAAACAGAGAACAAGGGTGTACTGGAACCACGACTACAATTAAGGGTCAAAACCATAACTGAAGGGGTCTGTAGACGACAGTGCCAACCCTTAATAAGTGTGATCGAATTGTCTGTTGTGTTTTCCTATGCACCACTTGCTTATAACAAGTAGGTCCTTACGTAGCACTAGAATGGCATGACTACTAAGTAATCTCGTCTTTATGAATTTAAATTGTGGTTTTTTAATTTAACTATACAAATAAAATGCAGTTCCTCAAAACAGGCTCTTGTGGGGAAGCAGTTCCTTCTTCTGACGCTCCACTTCCGTGCGTTATGCGACTGTCACACGTGATAGCCAGAGTGGAAATAAACACAAGTTTGTGTGTCAGTTTCAGTTGATAGGTAGATATGGCAGAGGAGGAAATGCCATGAAGAGATCCTTATGTATATTCATGTGACTTTTACAGCTCAGAAAAGGAGAGACACTGACACACACACACACACACACACACACACACACACGTTGCAACATGTAGCGTTTGCCAGTGGAACAGACGTTGTCTAGTATCAAGTTGCCAGAGTTGGTCAACCGCCGCAATGAGAGGCGCTATTGAGGAGATCAACGTCTGCTCTGATTCCTGTCCTGCCAGCGGTACGTTTGTTACATTTCCTCCCACCTCAGTGCACCGTATCTCGCGTTCCAACATGTGTGTTTACTAAGATGCCACTGCCGTAGGCGTTACGAATACGATGATTTCAGATGGCTGCTCTAATCTGGGTTAAATGTCCTCTGCATTGTGAAAGCGCTCCACACAAGTAAACTGAGAGCGTCCCATTTGGTTTATTTGCGAATACCATAGATTACTCCTTTGTTTTGCTCAGCTGACACTTCGTTTCTTTTTTTTTTTATCTCGTACATCACATGTCTTCAAAACTGTGCACAATTTCTCTGCAGTGGTATTGAAATACGGTACTCCTGTAGTTTTAGCATACATTTGTGTGATCCAGAATGAGTGAAACTCTTATGAACAAGATTTTTATTAGCATTTCGCGTTATACAGAACCTCCTTTGACCAGAACAAATGCTGCAGCTTTGAAACAAAATTCCCTGTTATTTGAGATACTAACTTCTAATATCCATCTACTTCAGATCATTATATTTATCCTTCGTTAGCAAGTCATCTGTATCTTACACTGGTGTCAAGAATTAAAGCAACAAACCGCTATTTCCTCGACTTGGTATAATCATACAAAACGTCAACAGACGTCCGTACAATCGCTTTCTGCATGGAAGATGGCTTTCCGGTTAATGGACAGCAACGTCAATGATGACGTCAGGGCACCTATCAAACCGGGTGGTGTTGGCCGGGTAGTCCCACAACCGCAATCGCTGTGTATACAGTCACAGACGGCGCAGTATGGCACGAAGAAGACGCCGGCCGCGGTGGCCGTGCGGTTCTAGGCGCTCCAGTCCGGAGCCGCGCTGCTGCTACGGTCGCAGGTTCGAATCCTGCCTCGGGCATGGGTGTGTGTGCTGTCCTTAGGTTAGTTAGGTTTAAGTAGTTCTAAGTTCTAGGGGACTGATGACCACAGCAGTTGAGTCCCATAGTGCTCAGAGCCATTTTGAACGAAGAAGTCGCCTGCCAGACTCCCTGCGGTGGAGGACCATAAGAAGAATGGAAGCAGGACAGTCGCAAAGTGATGTGGACCGAAGGCTCAATGTGAATTGTTCTGTTGTTTTCCGGACGACCAAAACAGTATCCCGAAGACCAGCACAGGGCCGACCACCTGTGATATCAAAAAGGAATGACCGTCATTCGGCGGTAAGGGCACAACATTACCGCCTTTGTACTGCACTGCAACTTGCATCTGACCTCGCAGCATCCAGTCAACGTGTTGTATCGAGATAAACGTTGTACAGAAGGCATCCGCAGAGTAGCCTTTACTGTCGGATACGTTCTGTATACCTCCGATGCGTATTCGCAGAAGGGAACATGTAGAGAAAGTCGTCAAATTGCCACCTGGACCGTCGAACAGTAGTTCAATATTCATTTCGCAAATGAGTCCCGATTTGGTCTTTAGAGTAATTCACATCTGGAGGGAACGTGGAATACAATTTTGGAATCCAAACATTGTGGAAATAGACCTGTATCAAGGATGATCCGTAATGATGTGGGCAGGGATTATGTTGACCACTCGAACACGTCTTCGTGAAATTGTAAGGGTGAGTCGGCGAGGTTTAACAGCTGTCAGGTATTGCGACGAGATCTTGGGACGCCACGTGCGGTTGTTGCGAGGTGGTGTGGACCCACATATCGTATTGATAGATGATAATGTTCGACCTCATAGAACACGGGTGACTGGTGTTTCCTTGGAAGATATTGCAGGCATGTCGATTTAAATCCCATAGAGCCTGTATAGGATGCACTAGGGAGACGGGCTGCATCACATAAGCATCCACCAACCACTCTTCAAGACTTGTGAACAGCTCTGCAGAAATAATGGACGTAATTTCCCTAACGTGAGGCTGATGACATCACACACAGCATGCCGCGTAGATGTCAGGCGGTTATCGCTGCCAGAGGTGGTCACTCCCAATACTGTGCACATTTCCGGAATGAGTGTGTAATCCGTTAGGTTCGAAAAAACGAAGAACACTTTTGTCAGCTGTTCTGCATATTGCAGTTGTTTACGTTCTGTGTTCTTTACCTTGTTTCTACTTTACCATCACCTTGCAAAATTCCCGCTTTTAGCTTTCGTTTTGGACACCAGTGTATTTGGGTACTGTATTCTGTGTCATTTGCAGGTGATACCTGTCGTCTTCAGCACCTCTTAATTTTTTATCACATAAGATGGGTTGCAATTCTTTTATTGTTAGTGCATAGGGCAGAGACGTTTTAGCATCAAAAATGGTTCAAATGGTTCTGAGGACTATGGGACTTAACATCTAAGGTCATCAGTCCCCTAGAACGTAGGACTACGTAAACCTAACTAACCTAAGAACATCACACACATCCATGCCCGAGGCAGGATTCGAATCTGCGACCGTAGCGGTCGCGCAGTTCCAGACTGTAGCACCTAGAACCGCACGGCCACCACTGCCGGCGTTTTAGCATCCCTCTCTGTTACTATACACAGTATCTCGCATACTTTCAGTTATTAATTCTCTGTTGCCCTCCTCTGTTACACACTTCCGCTGATATCACACTTCTGATACAATTCTTCTAAACTGCATAATCTCTGCTTTCTGATCCTGTACAAAAATCCTGCAACGCAAGTAGTTGATATAGTTATTTTGTTTCACAGCATTAAAAATCAAAAGCTTCTTGCTATTCCTGAATCATTGTCCACAATGCACCCCTGTTTTACCAGTATCACAGGTGCTGGGAGTCGGCCGGAGTGGCCGAGCGGTTCTAGGCGCTACAGTCTGGAACCGCGCGACCGCTACGGTCGCAGGTTCGAATCCTGCCTCGGGCATGGATGTGTGTGATGTCCTTAGGTTAGTTAGGTTTAAGTAGTTCTAAGTTCTAGGGGACTGATGACCATAGATGTTAAGTCCCATAGTGCTCAGAGCCATTTGAACAGGTGCTGGTACACACTTCATGCCTCTAACTGTCTACAGTACTCTGGTACAGCGAATTTTCTGGTGACATCCGACTTATTTTCGATCAATTCTTCGTGGGGAAATGAAGCGTCCTAAAAACTTGATCAGAATCTTGGCAAACATCGTCTTCTCCAAATTAATCGCTACTCCAGATTTTATGAAGGTTTGGAATAAATCGTTAACTGTTTCCAAATGTTCCTCCCATGACTTGCAATTCGTTGTTATACAACCTACGTAGATAACAATCATCGTTAATATCTTTTCTACTCAAATTGCATCTAGAGTGCATACAAAAGCAGCCGCGAACAAGTTGAATCCATCTGGCGTTACTTTAATTCAGGAGCGGCTAAGAACACTGCATGCATGCAGTATTCTTGCACAAGTGCAGAGCCATGCCGCCATTTCGCCCACTCCCAAACCATGCTGTGTGAGTGTGCCATGGGCAAGAGGGGTAATTTGCTAACGTGCCACATTTACATTGAAATGGGGTCGTGCAAGGAACAATGAAGTGCTTGTATGTTATATGGCTTATATATTTCTCAACAATACAGATTTCAAACGAAACAAATTTACAGTTTTTTTAATTATTTTTGGCACAGTGAAGGCATACCAAAATTTTTATCTGGTATAAACTCTCAGCATATGGACAGATGCAGGAAATTTCGCAGATTTTCGTGAATCAGATCGCAACATTTCATGACTTATTGTCTCAATCTGAAAAAGCCATTCTTGCATACATGTTGATCGAAATATTGTATCATCTTTGAATGATTATTATGTGACATGGAAACTCAATCCAAGGAAAGCTAAATCCTGGACTGTATTAACGTAAAAGAACTTTTCCTTTGAACGGGAATTACATTGCAGTTCGTCTGCGCATATGCTGGGATGCTTTCGACTTAGTTCTACAAGAAACTGCCGGCCGCAGTGGCCGAGCGGTTCTAGGCGCTAAAGTCTGGAACCGCGCGACCGCTGCGGTCGCAAGTTCGAATCCTGCCTCGGGCATGGGTGTGTGTGATGTCCTTAGGTCAGTTAGGTTTAAGTAGTTCTAAGGCCTAGGGGACTGATGACCTCAGAAGCCATTTGAATCGCAATAAATTGTACGCTATGATTTAGAACGTAACGTCCTCAGCGACATCTCTGTTAGTGGTCTCCAGTCTGTAATCAGTGCGCTTTTGCACAGTGTATAGATAAACAGTATGAGAGTTGAATATTTTCTTTCGTCGGTTGCAGTTTAAAATGAGCGCAAAATATTTGAAGCGTCACGAGGTAGTATTCTTTATAAATCATCCAAGGGGACCAAAGCTTTCATATGGAGCTGCTGCTAAAATTCTTAGAAAGTCAAAGACGTTCATTGCGATGTGAGTCAAACGATATTTAGAGGTTGGAAATGTGTATGATTCATCGGAGAGAGGGCTAAGGTGTCAAGCTATAATCGATAATGACGGCGATTGGATTAAATATGAAGTAAGTGTGCAATTGGAAATAACATGTAGTCTATTTTCATGTAAACATATATTTGTAATAGTGTCTTTTATTCCATACAGATAACGGCATACACTTTCTTGTGCAACTGAGTGTAATCGCGAAAAACAGGTCAAACGTATATATAAGACAGGCAGCGTTCTCAAAACTTTTGTAAAACTGTTATTGTGTGTACTTGACCACTAACATCAAATGCGATGCCGTTTGACTGCATTTGTCGGTATACTGGATTTCAAACAAAAGCATACACATTGTGCGCAAGAATTCCAATTCTACTTCGAAATCCGCGTTTTCCTTACCGCCTGTGAGCTTAGCAAAATCAACAGTGGTTTTTTGACATAATTTGTCCCTTCCACAATGCGATTTTCCTTCTAAGTGCGTCGCCATCACATCGGAAATAAGTTCTTTCGCACCTCGCTTCATCTACTGCAGTGAGCAATGGAATTTGCTTACGGTGCGAGCTATGCTTTTCATAGTGGATACTGTAATTATGATTCCTGCTTTCCTTTTTTCTTCATAAATTCTACTATACAGGGTTTTAAATCGGAAAATCGTTCCATGCAAGCATCTTGACTTTAAAAAAATGTTTTGCAGTGATCTAGTCTCCATACTCGTCGTTCAGCTCCATGAAGAACTGTTGAAACTGACAGTATACTAATGCATACGACTTCAGAAAATTTACAATTCGTACCACGAGTTTCATTACCAGCTCCATGACTGTAAATTTAGCACGAAATGCTTTTTTGGTGAACATAATAATGAATCCCATAAAATCGTGTGTCACTCGTAATTTTTTGTTGTTTCATTGTCAAGCAAATCTTTAAATTCTTTCTGCATGGTACTTGCAAGATTCCCTCACTCGTACTAAACCTCCAGAAATGTTTGAGTTTAGTCGGTGAGACCGTAGAGGATGGTATTAGGGTAACTGGCCACGCTTTTCCACCCATTTTGTTATAATTAAGCCAGTCCGTCCATGAACCGACTTAGTGAGCTGCCGGGTAGGAATTCGTGCTGCCACGTATGTGGAAATACTCTCGTGGTTTCATATCCCTTTGCAGAGCCGTAGCAGCGCCATCGAAATCTCAGAGTGCAATACTACTGTCTATGTTTTACGGGAAGTAGGTTTTTGCGCAAATAATTTTTACACGGGATGCTATTATGGCGCGTTTATTTAAAATACACCCTAAAATGAACTTGTTCACACTTATTATAACCTAACTATTAATGGAACGAGAGCATGGTCTACCTACGGCTAGATCGAAAGGCATTCTATCGACGACTGCCGACTTTGGCGCGTAGTCTTTAACCTGAGTGTACAATCAGTATAGTTCGTATAAGATCGTACATCTTCAGTTGTACCAAAATCATTCATTTGTTTGTTGATACCAACGTTTCCTGGCATTTAAAATTACTGATAATATTTATGACCTGTGGACTCTTCCTAATGACTGGGTTGCTAAATACAACTTTCTTAGCAAACATTTATTAATAGCAACTACTTCAAGCCAAAATAAATGCAGTTTCCCTACGTATCTCCTTTCTGACGTCACGAGTGATTTCGGCAAGGGCATGTCATACCACTGGCTCTGAAGAAGCCGGATGGGCAACTGCCTCTGCTTGCAAGCGTAGGGAACTTACTCCGTACATACTGCAGCACAGATACATTCACTTCGCATATGTGGAATAGCAAAACTGCAAATAAAGTAAAATGCGCTCTTATTTGCCAGTAGGAGGTACCTTACTTACTGTATTGTCTTTCCACAGCAAATTTGTGGTACTTTTTGATTATGAGACTTTTCTGTGACACCTGATCAGTTTTATAGGTCTGTAACGATAGACAATGATAGATAACCTTGTGCGAACAGTTACCGGACATGTAACGAGGACACCAATACCCGTTGGCAAGGTGAGGGGCGGCCCAACCCCCCAGCCTCTCAGGAAAAGGGATACATAATGTAGCAAGGTGTTTGTCTTTCAATGAAATGCAGATTTTTAACAGAGCCAGAACTACAACTTTTTTATGGCTACTTGCAAGTAGCCATTTGTCTTACGAAATGTTAAACGTACAGCCCTCCAGCCCCGAAAATATCCTTTTGGCGCTCTTGCCTTTCAACTTCCTTTATATTGAAGGATAAATAACGCTGACACCGTGAAGGATCGAGCAAACCCGAGAAATACGTATTTCTTTTAATAATAGTGCAGATACAGGCCGAATCTCAGACAGCGTAAGTGCAGCACATCGCGTACACGTGCAGGTTTGTTCGGTGTGACCGATCCTTCCTGTAACGAATAACATCCTCCATTATCCAAAAAAGCGTTATATTTCCGGCTTTATCTCAATCCAATAGCCAAAAACTGCGTATGGAATAGAAACGTGTAAGATATTTGACGCCTTTAAAATGTTGCAGTGATTCCCACGAACTTCACGTTTGCCGGGACATCTGAGGTACATGAATAATATATATCTGACAATTGTTCTGGTTTGAAGGTACTCAGCTGACAGCAGTATATACTATATTGGGTTACTTCTCGAGTATTCATTCCCATAGCAACAGTTACATTCTCGCATTCTAATTCAGAGACAGCGTTGTTCGAGCTGAAAGGTGCTTTTTTCGCAACCACTTAACGGGGTTCTCTTGTTCGTTTTCCGAGGGCAGGCGTCAAATTTAATACATAGCTTTCCGTTCTCTATATTTCATCTTATTTACCGTATTTCTACTCTGGCATCAGGCATAACATGTCTTTTCACGCTCACCTGCTTCGTCTTAATCGTGCGTCAAATTGTCTTCCAATTCGTTATGATGTCGAATAAATGTTACATTCTCTATGTGATTTTCCATCTCTTTCTCTTAATAGCTCGGTTCTTTCACTTGGTACATTGCCTGTCGAAGTACCAATGGTTATCATAAGCATTTTTTGTATTCTTCTGACAAGATAGTTTGACAATTCTCGATTCGTCTCTCTCTCTCTCTCTGTCTGTGTGTGTGTGTGTGTGTGTGTGTGTGTGTGTGTGTGTATGTGTGTGAGTGTGTGTGCTTTCGATACGTCTTCTACCTCCCACTGTTGCCGCCCCGATTCTCCATCACGTCAGCCTTCTCTTCATTTTTTCGTATGTCCAATTAATTTTATTAGAACTGTCTTCAATATCTTCTTCGTCTCTCTTACTAACCTCTTCATCTTCTTCGTAGCTTATTTACATTTCAGAGTGTTCTTAATTTTTAACTCTAGTATGCCTAATCAGCCGCAACACACTTCCATTTTGCTACGCGCCACGATACGGTCTCTCTCATTGTTGGCAGATTTCTCACACAGCGTTTCTGTTCACCTTGCCATGGACGCCATTAATTCTAATTGAACTGCTTCAATCTCGGCTGTGCTTGAAATCAAATTGTCTTTGTGGAAATCGTTTTCCTTCGTTATAACTTTCTCTAGTACCTATGCGTATGCATGTTTCATACAGTAATGGAAATTATGATATGAATATTTGCAGGAAAATTACCATTGGTTTTCCGAATTGTTTAGCACAATGTGTATGTATTAGCAGTAAATCCAGTATACCGACAAATGCAGTCGGATGGTATCGCATTTGATGTTAGTAGTACCGTATATCAGAAAGCCTCAACGATTGAGGTGGCAGAGGGTGGAACTCAGTATAAAGACAGTGTGTGCCTATATGCTTGTAACGCAGGTAGGAAACAGACAACATTAGTGACAATGAATGTTGTGTACATAAATTACGGTTGGGAAAATACCACGTGGAAATCAGGTGATGAAAAAGCAGAAATCTGCTCATACAAGGATTTGGGAAACCCTAATCGACAAATCACCGAAAATGCTAACTGTTCATGTACCGTAAAACATAATTTCGTTAGACTGGACGCACGATGTAGATAGAACGGGAAGCATCGGCACAGCAGAAGATATGAGGCATAGAAAGGGTTACTTTTGGGCAAATCAAGGGCCGCAAAGCATTATTCTTCAGAACTTGTTGATGATTTACAGTTTTCCAGTAACCGCCAGACGTGTACGACAAATTTCGTCACATGACAAACATCAAGAAACGACTGCAGGACCCGAATTAATAGGCAAACATAAACAAGATAGACTGGAATTTGCTGAAAAAATATTTTATGGAATTCAGAATGGGATAAACTGGATTTCAGTGATTAAAAGAATTTTAATTTAAATGGGCAGGATGGATTTCATTAATATTGGCATGATGTGAGAAAAGGGCAGCAGGTAAGAGCGAGGAGAAAGTTTGGTAGCGAAAGAGTTTTGATTTGGGCAACTCTCTGCGGATTGCTTGGCTGAACACTAGAATGAAGTCTCTGCATACAGAGATGCTAGAAACAGAATTGATTAGAATGTGTGAAGACCTAGGGGATGAAAGTCTAATATTCCAACAAGATAATGCATTTTTGCACGGTTCTGCTAGAACAAAAAAATGGTTTAAAGATAAAGATAACTATGTCTTGCCCTGGCCGGATTTGAAACCCGTGCGAAATATTTACCGATCACTTGCGAGGTGTGTTTATCGCAATGGAAAGCAGTTTGGTGTTGTGTGAGAGCTGAAAAGACCGACACGAGATGAGTGGATGACAATTTCATTGCGAGAATTACCAGTCCTAACTAAATCGTTGGCGAATAGAAGTAATTAGGAAAAACTGAGATTGTAAAAACTATTAACAATGCAATAACACAACAAGACAGTGAGTGGCTTTATACCAATTTGTGTCAAGAAAATGCATACGCCTTATTTTGTGACTTGTGTTGTGATAGGAACTTAATAATTCCATCATTATTGTTTATATCTCATATGTATCCACTAGTTTCGTTGTAATTTCGATGCATGTATGCTTCAGGCCTAGTACTATTACTTTAGTGGATACCTCCCTTTGTACTCATTGTCACTAATGTATCTGCATCTAGTTTTAAACCCCAGCATTTAGATTATCGTGGTTTCAAACATAGCAGACAACAGTCCCAGTATCGTCGCTTTCATTTTGAGGTCTTTTATACTAAACCGTAAATAATGCAGTCCCGTCCATCTACCTTTCTTTGAGTGGAGAATTCTTTAGTGTGTACAATTTCGTATTCATTATAAAGAGTACGTAATCATTTCTTGACCAGCAACTCTTTCTCCAGTTATAGTTTCTCACTTCATCATATCATAGGTCCTCTTCTTCTTTGTATTTGTGGTCAATGATTACATCCCATTTTCGGGTGGACCCTCACCGCAACAGCATAACGTTTTCCTATTCTTCACGTTGCAGTTCCTAACTCCATTCTGAGCTTATTCTCTTCTTCTAATATAGTTTCATCTATGTGCTTTGGTAATTTAGTTTCTTGAGTTTCTGCATGTTAATTTAATATTTAATAGGCACGGTTCTCGTGTTTTCGTTTGCTTCGGAAGGTAAACAAATTTTGTGACACATGGCAAGTTCTTAATCAGGAGCGAATTAGTTAGCCTCTCCTCACTGCTTTAGCAGTTTAGTTCTTGAACTCTGCATATTAATATAATTTATTGGACATTCTTCCGTTTTACACCTCCACAGTAGAGTTCCGTATCGTGTGTTGATAGTCCTTGTTTCTCTGTGTAGTGTAGTGTGGTTTTCCACAGTCATTTGTATGGATAGGGATTGTGATTGCTGTGTGCGGATATGAGACGCTGACACTTCGCTCGCAGCTCCAGGCTGTGATGTCTTCGGTTACATGGCTTGAAGGTGCAATGGATGAGCATCACTGTAGTGGACCGGCCTTGGAGATCCAATGGATGTCCAGCACTTCTGAATCCGCCGATTGGTCCGCACCGGTGGCCAGCCCAGTTACTGCTCA
The DNA here is from genome assembly GCF_021461385.2 of Schistocerca piceifrons. NCBI lineage: Eukaryota > Metazoa > Arthropoda > Insecta > Orthoptera > Acrididae > Schistocerca > Schistocerca piceifrons. The sequence goes on from NC_060144.1 coordinate 550,517,686, forward strand.
CACTGTGGTTGACCCCTCACCTGCGATTGAGTTGGAGATCGCTTCCGGGCGTGACAGGCAGTGAAAGACTTCTTAGAAGGGCCGCACGTATGGCCTCCCCAGTTAGTCTGACAAACTGGTTCCAGGTGCTCTCTGTAGCAGTCCCTCAGCCAGATGCAGTCGCTTGTACTGTTTCAGAGGAAACTTCTCAGCCTGCAAGAGCCAGGCAATCACAGACGATGGGATTACTTGTAGTCGTGAGCTCCAATGTGAAGCGCATTACGGGGCCCCTAGGAGCATGGGTGCCAAGGAGGGGAATAAATCCAATGTGCACTCCGTGTGCATACCGGATTCAGTCATTCCAGACGTGGAACGGGTATTTCCGGATGCCATGAAGAGCACAGTCAACAGCAGATGGCGTCTCATGTCGGAACCAATGGTGTGTGTCACTTTAGATCGAAAGAGATTAACTCTGGTTGCGAGAGGCCAACAGAAGTGGTAAAGGCTGCCAGTTTTCCTTGCGATGTGAAAGCAGAGCTCACCATTTGCAGCATAGTCGACAGGACCGATTGCGGACCTGTTGTACAGAGTCGAGTGGAGGGTCTGAATCACAGTCTAAGACTGTTCTGCGACCACGTCGGTTGCAGAATACTCGACTTGTGCCACAGTGTAGTTGGATTTCGTGTCCCACTGATTAGGTCAGACGTCCACCATACGCAGGAGGCGATTACAGGGTAGCAGGAGCTGTTTTTTATGTTAGAGGGAGAATAAAGAAAAGTGCTTCCGTCTCAAAGGGTGCAGATCGAACACAGGAAGAATGCAAGTCCAGGAACCATTGGTATAACAGCTGAAAATTGTACCTGTGATGGGAACGTACCAGAGCTCCAAGCGCTAATAGAAAGCACTTACGGTCGAATCGGTATAGGCACTGAAAGACGGCTAAAGCCGGAGATAAGTTCAGACGAAATTTTAACGTGGAATCTAACGGTGTTCAGAAAGGGTAGCCTAAACATACCTGGCGGTAGGGTGTTTGTTGCTGTTAGAAGTAATTTGTTTTGTACCGAAATTGAAGTAGATGGATCGTGTGAGTTAGCATAGGCAGATGTCATTTTTGGCAACCGTAATAAAACAATAATAATAATAATTGGATCCTTTTACGGACTTCCAAATTCAGATGATACAACTGCTGAAAGGTTCAAAGAAAACTTGAGTTTAATTTCAGACACATACCCGACTTATAGAATTATAGTTGGTGGTGACCTTAATTTACGCTCGATGTGTTGGGGAAAATATATGTTTAAATCCGGAGGGACGCACAAAACTTCAATCGAAATTGTGCTAAACTCATTCTCTCAACAACAAACAATCTTGAGCTAATAACTTGCGTCAAAACGGGTACGGGGATTAGTGAACACAGGGTTGTCGTAGCGAGATTGAGTATTTTACAAAAATAAACAAAAAAATACCTATTCAAAAAAGCAGATAAAAATTTACTTGACGCCTTCCTGATAGACAATCACCACTACTTCCTAATTAACAATGTAAATATACACCGTATATGCCTTGAATTCAAAGAAGTGGAATCGACAGTAATTGAGAGATTTATACCAAATAAATTTACAAACGACTGAGGTCACCGCTATTGGTGCAAAAAATTGTTGCAGGAACAACGAAAAAAGCATACCACATTTAAACGAACGCAGAATCTCCAAGTTTGGCGATCTTTAACTCAAATTCGAAATTTAGAGCGGACTTCAGTGCGAGATGCTTATAAAATATTCCACATCTAAACTTTGTCTCGAAACATGACAGAAAATCGAGAATGATACTGGTATGTAAATGTATGCTAGCTGCAAGACGCAATCAATGCCTTCTCTGGGGCATAGCAAAGGAAATACTATCGACGACAGTGCTGCCAAATCAGATTGCCAAACACAGCCTTCTGAAATTTCTTCACCAAAGAAGACAGCTGCCAACATGAGTAACTTAGAAGTAGATATCCTCGGAGTAGTGAAGCAATTTAAATCATTTAATTAAAGCAAGTCCAGACTCTATACCAAGTACGTCCCTTCCAGATCATGCTGATGCAATAGCTCCATACTTCATAATTGTACACAACCGCTCGCTCGACGAAATATGCTTACCCAAAGACTGCAAAATTGCACAGATGACACGAATATTCAAGAAAGGTGCTAGGACTAATTACTAAATTTCAGGCCCATGTCACTTATATCGCTATGCAGAAGGACTTTCGAACATATGCTGCGTTCGAACATCATGAATTACTTAAAACTTTAAACATGGCTGCGTTGTCAGCGACGGTTACAAAGTAAAATTAAAACAATTGCAGCGCTCGGTAGCGAAAATGAAGTCTTTTTGACCTAGGTTTCGGACAATTCTGAGAGTGCCTTCCTCAGAAATAAAACATTTAAAAATGGCATGTGACGTGTAAAATAACTATGAAGCGATAAGGCTTCAGTCACACAATATTAAAATAGAACACATAGAGGCAGGCCAGTAAGGGCTACACCACACGTCGAGCTGCGACAGCATCAGACTGATGCTTCATAGTTATTTTATACGTGACATGCCATTTTAATTGTTTTATTTCTGATGAAGGAACTCTTAGAAGTGGCCGAAACCTGGGTCAAAAAGACTTCATTTCCGTGACCGAGGGGTGCAATTATTTTAATTTTATTATGAATTACCTCGAAAGGAACAGTCTATTGACGCACAATCAACACGGGTTTAGAAAACAATGTTCTTGTGAAGCACAACTAGCTCTTTACTCACATGAAGTGTTGAGTTCTATTGACCGGGATTGCAAACTGATTCCGTGTTTCCAGATTTCGAGAAGGCATTTAACGCTGTACCACGCAAACGGCTTGTGGTGAAATTGCATGCTTATGGAATATCGTCTCAATTATGACTGTATTTGTGATTTCGTGGCAGGAAGGTCACAGTTCGTAGTACTGACGGAAAGTCATCGAATAAAACAGAAGTGATTTCTGGCGTACCCCAAGGTAGTGTTTTTGGTCCTCTGGTGTTCCTTGTCTATATAAATGACTTACGAGACAATATATAAGGCTGTCGTAGGTTGTTTGCAGGTGATGCTGTCGTTTATCGTCTAGTGGACTCATCAGAGGATCAAAAGAAATTGCAAAACGATTTAGGAAAGATATGTGTATGGTGCGAAAATTGGCCACTGACCCTAAATAATGAAAAGTGTGAGGTCACCCATATGAGTGCTGAAAGGAATCCGTTACACGATAAATCGGTCAAATCTAAAGACCGTAAATTTAACTAAATATCTTGGAATTACAATTACTAACAATTTAAATAGGAAAGAACACATACAACATGTTGCGGAGAAGGCAGACCAAAGACAGCGTTTCATTGGTAGGACCCTCAGAAAATGTAACAGATCTACTGAAGAGACTGCCTACGCAACGCTTGTCCGTCCTCTTTTGGAGTCCTTAACAGATAGGATTAATGGAGTACATCGCGAAAATTCAAAGAAGTGAAGCACGTTTTGTATTATCGCGAAATAGGGGAGACAGTGTCACTGACATGATACAGGATTTGCCGTTTTTAGTTGGGGCGGAAACTTCTTACGAAATTTCAATCACCAACTTTATCCTGCGAACGCAAAAATCGTTTTTTCACTGCGACCTACAGAGAAAGAAACGAACAGCATAATAAAACAAGTGAAATCAGAGCTCAAACGGAAAATATAAGTGTTGGTATTTTCCACACGCTCTTTGAAGTTGGTATAAGAGAGGATTACTGTGGTTCGATGAACCCTCTTACAGGGTCTTAAGTGTAATTTGCAGACTACCCATGTAGATGTAGATGTAGCGGTTAGGATTACCTATCCTATTTGCCCGAAATGTGTTCTTATTGGCCGGCTGGAGTGGTCGAGTGGTTCAAGGCGCTACAGTCTGGAACCGCGCACCGCTACGGTCACAGGTTCGAATCCTGCCTCGGGCATGGATGTGTGTGATGTCCTTAGGTTAGTTAGGTTGAAGTAGTTCTAAGTTCTAGGGGACTCATGACCTCAGAAGTGAAGTCCCATAGTGCTCAGAGCCATTTGAAGCATTTTTTTGTTGTTGTCTTTATTGTTTTCCCTTTGTCTGGGCTGCTCGTGGTCATTAAAATTCCATTCTGTCGATTCATATTTTTCATAAGCCTCACAACAGAACCAAACGGCTCTGCTCCTACCAAATAAGGTATTTGTTTTGGAAATACTCTCCACGGGTCGTCTAGCTTGAACGCAGTGTTCAGCGAAAATCTGTGTGTATCAGAGTTTGTTTAGCATTTCATGCAACAGCCTTATATGCTCGCAATTGGTACTGCAGTGTGAACTCTCTAATTCTCTAATTACAGTCACCTCAACATCACGTAACCGACACCTAACGACAAGTCATCGACTAAAATACTAAAAGGCTAGACTCTGATTTCCTGTCCTTTGCTCCCATGTACTCTTTGTTTAGCTACGTGGAGCATTAGCTTTTTCTTTTTTGTCATGCTACTTTCTTTAAAACTGAAACCAGTCTCAACAACCCTCAACAGTCGGAAGAAGTACAGACAAAAATAATGCCGAGCTTAACATCTACACTAAATGAGGTAAAATGGATCAAATTTAAGGTGATGTACGTTAGCAAACAGTATCACTTTATGTATATCGTTGAAAGGTGATAGTAAATATGTAGACAATTTGTAGAAATGATTTGTTTGTAGGTTCTAATACAACCAGGGAATTTGAATTTATCTTTGTTCCAAGAACAGATTCCGAGAATATTACGATTTAAAAAAGTTTTGCAGAATTAGTAGAGTTAATAATAATTTCACCAATTTTTCATTAGTTATACATGTCAAGTTAATATCCACACAAAAACCATCAAGTAGTATAAATGAGGTAAAGAGGGGTAAGTATATGAAAAACAGTGGACAAAATTTGTTCTATGACAAATTAGCCAAGGTACAAACGGTATCAGTATCAGTATCATTTTTGTAAATGCATTTGAAAACTGCTTCCATAAGAAAATAGTTAAATACACTCGTAAGAAACCTTGTAACAAAACCATGGCTTACTAAGGGTATAAAAATATCTTGTAACCGGAAAAGGGAAATGTATCTGACAGCAAGAAAGAGTAGTGACCCAGAAACTATCAAAAATTATAAAAACTACTGTGTTATATTAAGAAAAGTTATTAAAAAATCCAGGAGTATGTGTATCATATCTGAAATCAGCAACTCTGATAATAAAATTAAAACAATTTGGAATATTATTAAAAGAGAAACAGGTCAACCAAGAGCAGAGGAAGACAGTATTACCATCAAATTGAATGAAAACTCTACGAACAAAAAGTCAGAAGTTGAAAATATTTTTAATAATCATTTTCTAAATGTTGTGGATATAGTAGGATCCAGGTGTTCATTAGAAGATGCTAGGCTGTTAATGGAAGAGGCCATACCTATGCAATTTGATACAATTGAAATCTCACCCACTTCTCCCTCTGAAAGTAGGAAAATAATAAACTTGCTTAAAAGCAAAAACTCACATGGAATTGATGGCATTTCCAGCAAAATACTAAAAGCTTGTTCTCAACAGATAAGTAAAATTCTCAGCCACCTGTGCAATAGCTCTCTGGAACAGGGCATTTTCCCTGATAGACTGAAATATGCTATTGTTATACCTTTGCATAAAAAGGGGGATAGATCTGATGTCAACAATTACCGTTCAATCTCCCTTCTAACAGCTTTATCCAAAATTTTTGAGAAAGTAATGTATTCAAGAGTAGCTTCACATATCTGTAAAAATGAAGTACTAACAAAATGTCAGTTTGGTTTCCAGAAGTGTTTTTCAACAGAAAATGCCATATATGCTTTCACCAGTCAAATTTTGAATGATCTGAATAACCGAACACCTCCCATTGGGATTTTTTGTGATCTCTCAAAGGCTTTTGATTGTGTAAATCATGAAATTCTGCTAGACAAGCTCAAGTATTGTGGCATGAGTGGGACAGTGCACAAATGGTTTAATTTGTACCTAACTGGAAGAGTGCAGAAAGTTGAAATAAGTAGTTTTCGTAACATGCAAAGATCAGCACATTCCTGAAACTGGGGAACTATCAAGAATGGGGTTCCACAAGGGTCAGTCTTGGGTCCTTTGTTGTTCTTATTATATATTAATGACTTGCCATTCTATATTCATGAAGAGGCAAAGTTAGTTCTCTTTGCTGATGATACAAGTATAGTAATCACACCTGAGGAACAAGAATTAACTGATGAAATTGTCAATACTGTCTTTCAGAAAATTACTAAGTGGTTCCTTGTAAACGGACTCTCACTGAATTTTGATAAGACACAGTACATACAGTTCTGTACAGTGAATGGTATGATGCCATTAATAAATATAGACCTTAATCAGAAGCATATAGCTAAGGTAGAATATTCGAAATTTTTAGGTATGTCCATTGATGAGAGATTAAATTAGAAGAAATACATTGATGATCTGCTGAAACGTTTGAGTTCAGCTACTTATGCAATAAGGGTCATTGCAAATTTTGGTGATAAACATCTTAGTAAATTAGCTTACTACGCCTATTTTCACTCATTGCTTTCATATGGCATCATATTTTGGGGTAATTCATCACTGAGGAATAAAGTATTTATTGCACAGAAGCGTGTAATCAGAATAATAGCTGGAGTCCACCCAAGATCATCCTGCAGACATTTATTTAAGGATCTAGGGATATTCACAGTAGGTTCTCAGTATATATACTCTCTTATGAAATTTGTTATTAACAACCAAACCCAATTCAAAAGTAATAGCAGTGTGCATAATTACAATACTAGGAGAAAGGACGATCTTCACTATTCAAGATTAAATCTAACTTTGGCACAGAAAGGAGTGAATTATACTGGCAGTAAAGTCTTTGGTCACTTACCAAATAGTATCAAAAGTCTGACAGATAACCAACAAGTATTTAAGAAGAAATTAAAAGAATTTCTGAATGACAACTCCTTCTACTCCATAGAGGAATTTTTAGATATAAATTAAGAAAAAAAATAAAAAAATAAAAAAATAAATAAAAAAAACACAAAAAATAAAGTTGTTATATTAACTTAAGTATGTTGTTAAATTAACCTAATTATGTCATGTATTGGAAAATTCGACTCGTTCCACATCATTACGAAATATCGTATTCATGATCCATGGAACTAGTATTAATCTAATCTAATCTAATCTAATCTAGTCTCGTAAACAAGAAGGGCTCACGCACCGAGTGTTGGAGGCAGACTAAATTCTATATATAGACAGTTCATCCAACCTGGAACTCGAGAATTTCGACGATATTCCCAGGGAAAATCGATATCGATATTGGTAATGTACGAAAATATGTGACAAATGCCCGTATCTCAGTGTTGATGATAACTTTGATCCAGCACGGGATGCCTCTCCTGTTAGGCCAGCGGTCGATTTTCCTGTTCAGTCCGGACACGTACAGAAGGTAGGTATGCTAGTCATTGGGAGCTCCAATGTTACGAGGGTGATGGAGCCCCTCAGGGAGACAGCAGGCAAGGCAAGAGAGAATTCCAGTGAGCATTCGGTATGTTCGCCGGGAGGTCTCATCCGTGATGTGGAGGAAGCCCTGCCGGCGGCTGTCTTGCTCACTGGCTGCATGTAGCGGCAAATTTCGGCACGAATGACGCCTGCCGCTTGGGTTCTGAGGCCATCCTCGGCTTCTTTCGGCGGCTGGCTGATTTGGTGAAGGCAAATGGCAACGCACACGGGGTGCAGGCTAAGCTGTCTATTTGTAGCATCGTATCCAGGGGCTGATCGCTGTCCTCTGGTTTGGAGCAGAGTCGAAGGTCTAAATCAGAGGCTCAGACGGCTCTCCGACGGTATCGGATGCGAATATTTCGACCTCCGTTAACGGGGGCACAATTGTAGGGTTCTCCTTCATAGATCAGGCGTGCACTACACGCAGGAAGATAGACACAAGCTATCCTGCGATAGCTTGCGTTTCAAGAACGAATTCTGAGAAATCTAGGAATATACAACCTAAATGTCTTTCTTATTTCGACCACGAAGGCCAAATTAGACTAAATTACAGGACACAGAAAGGCATTCCATCAGATTTCCTTCTCGCTCATGAAGCTAATGGAATGGGAAGGTCATAATACGGTATAAAGGGAAGTATGCTCTACCATGGCCTTCACAGTGGTCTGCAGTGTATACATGTAAGTGTCAATGTAGATGTAGCACCAGTTTCGGTCTGTGGAGTGTCGGGTACTGTGCGGCCTAGGCTCACCTCCCTCCATAAACTGCGGGAGTTGTGACTGACATTGTGAAGCCTGCTGTTTCACACAGACATTGTTAATGAACGAATAAAGAGTTTGAGCAATGTATCGAGTAGTTCATTCTTTCCGTGTAATGTGATGGCTGAAAATTGGTCGCTACTGGGTTGTTTGGACTGTGAGTCCCATAGCCACGTCTCCGGTAAATTACCTTAGCATAACGGCCCCACACCTCGGTAAACTTGTTGCGTGCCTTAAAGCAGACGGCAAGCTGTTGCTGGCCACGAGCCATGAAACTTGGCCTGGAGGCGGCGACTTCACCCACGTCGACATGCATCCTCCACAGAAACTCCCGGAACTCTTCGAAATCACCACCACCGTCACTTAAAGACAAGTAGGTAGCTCTAGGTGAGTCACATTGTCATAACGGTACGGTTCGACAGTTGTGCGGTACCAAATTAGTGAGAAACTGAATGAAAAGAGTCGAATTCCAGAAAAAGTATGGAACATACCAGTCTACTGCTTCTTGCGGTTGGCTTCTTGAAGACTACGGCACGTGGAAAGTGGGGATAAACGTATAGTTTTCAGGCTACTTACTGCTAACACCTGTGCCCTTGTGTTCAAAATGAAGTAGGCCCCACCGCTCCTAATCAAAGCTTCACAGATTCATGCGTGATGTTGCGTATTCATGTGAAACGGTGATTCAGTCCAAACAGAGTGCATAATCTCTCCGAAGATTGTTTAGAAGAAACACTGCCACAAAATCTCGCTCTCAGTGCGTTGGTTCGTCTTTTACTGCTTTCGGGATATACTCACAACTATTCTGTCCAGCAGGGTTAATGTGACCACCTATCAAAAAGCTGAATAACCACCTTTCGCAGTGTGGACCGCTGCTAGGCGTGCAGGAAAAGAGAGAGTCAGGTTTCGGAAGGTACCGACAAGGATGTGGAGCCACGCCGACTCCACTACCACGGCCTGCTGCGCTATGTTTCTCCACGGCACGAACAGCCCGATCGAGATGGTCCCACATGTTCTCGATTGGGTTTTAATACGTGGAGTTGGTGGCCAGAGCAGTACAGTAAACTCATTGTCGTGCCGAGGCAAAAGAACTGCATGCAGCAGTGGCCATCGTTTCCAGTTGGCAGATGAATATTTGTGTTCCTTCCAGATTGACAGTGTCTCCGAGGAAACGCCGTTTGGTCTGGACAAATTCGACTATTTGTTGAGGGTGATAGCTTTCATACGTTTCATGGTGTACACGCCAATGGCCATATGTCTGTTGGAGACAAGCCGTGATTCATATCAAAAGTTCACCTGTGGACGTCCATCGGCAGTACTAGTGAACAAACACCAGCCTTCCTCGCCGCTGTAGAGCAGTCAGCATGGTTACATAAAACAGGTGCCTGCTGCGGAGGCCCATACACAGCAATGTTCGCTGACAGACGTTACGCAGACATTGATTTTTGCCCCTTGCTTCATCGGGGTGGTCAGCTGCTCAACAGCTGCAGATCTGTTTGCCCGCAAGCATCTCGTTTTTCACTTCTGTCATGTACGGCCACATCACAGTTGCCTCGGTGCCGGTTTTGGATAGTTTTATTATACTATGCATGGCAGGATTTAAGCACGGCGACACGCGAACATTTTACGGGCATAGTCTTTTCGGAAATGGTTCCACCCTTGGCCCGAAAGATGATGATGCCCGTTTTGACGTCAGGTAAATCGCTCCATTTCCACAATACGACGACGACGGCACTGTTTTTCGCGTTCCCCGACACGCTTTCTATACCCTGCACTGCTAGTGCTGCCACCTGCCATATGCTGACACCGAAAGCAGGCTGCAGTCACATTAATGTCATTGAACCGTGTGTATAAGACGTACGTACTTTTGCTGCTGTGTCCTTGTACCAAAATTTATTCTAATATTTTCCACTCCTTCACTCACATCCCTATTGCTCGTGTCATCGCAGTGAGCGTAGTGGAGGCTACATACCACGCAAGCAATTTTCACCGCAATATTTTCCCACCGAGGATCACAGAGCAGGTTTACGTTGCTGGGGTTTGCTATTCACCGCGTTTGGTACTCGACGATATTGTCTCAGTACGCACCACAAGCATCTGAGAGTGGACTTGGACGCCCTCAATTAAGCAGTGAGTTCATACAGCAGCGAAATTTTTGGGTACAGTTTAAGTGTTAAACGAAGAGATAGGTTAATGCTAAATGGAGGTGGTGTATTCGTCACAGTAGATAAGACACACAAACCCGCCTGAATAGAAACTGAAGCTGAACACGTAGAAGCCTGGGGAAGAATCACTATGAAATGTGGACACAGATTTAAAGTTGCATCCTTCTATGGGCCATTAGACCCATTTACAGACGTAACCAGAAATTTTTAGAGAAATCTACATCTCGCTCACGTCAAGCATAGTGTTATCATCGGAAATATTGCAGTTTTACACGTGATTGCGTGACAAGACGTCCTGCGATATATAACTAAATGCCTCCACTGAAAACTACCCGGAAAAGTGGATTCGAATGTCCATTAAGTTGGATACATGTGGTATCTAATGGCAACAAATAGAACTCACGTCTTAGAGGATATCAACACTGATGTAAGTAGCAGTGACCAAAAGGCTGTTGCAGCGACAATTTTTACCAAAGGAAAGAGGCCATATGAAACAAGTCGATTAATTCAAATGTTCCGCAGATTACACAGTCGGTTAAAAAAATCAAAATACCTTGGGAGATGACGTCCATTTTGGTCCATTGACAGAATATGCCCCTCTGGGGACTGTAGATATTCTGACAATGCTTTGATCGTCACCTGCCAGCATGTGCCGCAGTAACATAGCTACCAGGGCTCCATCTTTTTCTACCCTTTAAAAGGGAATAGCCGAGGCCAAAACATTCAGTGACGTGTAGAGCGAGTAGACACCATACCACAGAAATTCCTAATGAGTGTTTAGTTTTTTTAGCTTTGTAAATAAAGAAGTAATAGTATCATATCATCTCGTTTAGGAGTTGGAAACATTTAGGTCAGGAGAGGAGGAAGGAGAAGAATAGTGACTTAAATTTAAAAGAGTTATTAACGGACATTTCGCAGATATGCACATAGCTGAACAATTGACGACTGGAGGGACCCGCCATACTGTACTGTAACTGTAAAGGAAGTTCTGAGGGAAAGAGTGCATAATAGATATAAAACAAAAATAGGGCTGTACTTATAGTGATGCTGAATGAAACGCTTTTGACAATTAAAAGAGAAATGCTTGAAATCCTCAACGAACAGAGTCGCAAAATATACATTATCGAAAGATATCTCACAAAGCCCAAAGAAACTCTACCCATAGACGAGACAAGACCTGAGTTTGAGGGTATCGAAGCAGAATCAAATACCGAACTTACTTTGCAAAAGCACATTCAGAAGTACTGCCCCAACTCAATTCTAGTACAACTGCAATTATGAGTGATATAGATGTCAGTGTCAATAGAGCTGAGAAAGACCTGAAATCGGCAAAACTGAAGAAACCTCCAAGACCCAATAGCATCCATGTCACACTCTATACGGAACTTGCGGCTTGATTATTCCGTCATATATCCGTAGTACATCGTAGCCCCTAGACAAAAAAAAAAAAAAAAACGCGAGACAACAAGTGCAAACACCATGCAAAAACAGGAGCTAGTCAGCTAATGCTCTTCTTTTGGCATGATGTGTGCACTTGTTGTTTCGCGTCTTTATACTGATTTTGTACACACACTATGGACCACATGACCATGACATTTTGCTATACGCATCTTATTACTGACACACGCTAATAACGCGATAGGTATAACCTTCTGTAGAAGAGCACTAAGTGCCCAAAAACGGTAAAGAAATTACGTTTCTTTTATGTAACTGGTTGCTTATTATTTCGTTACTCTTGTACATTGTACGTAGAAGTGATTTGCAGACCACAACGTGGATTATACGAATTCGTAATTTGTGCCAGCTGTCATCGGTTACGAGTCCTTAATTTAAAATTCGTCAGTGCGAAAGAATCAATTGTCTGAAAGAAGCTGTTCTAGGCTAGAAATAATATTTCCCTCGCTGTTAGTTAAAAATTTCATGTTGTTTCTCAAATTATCAATTAACTTCCCTTCTGAGGCACTGATGGCCTTAGTAATGAGTAATAATGATTACTTTTTCGACGTTTTGTTGCTGAGTCATCAGAGATTAGTATGGATTAGAGAATATTAGCAGTAAAAGTGTGTAATTCCTGGAAGATGCATCTGGATCATTATTGTAAGTTAACAGCAAAAGTTACTGTCACGACTCGCTTTTGTGTAATCAGTACCTTCTACTCAGGCCAAGGGGAGGCGCAGATAATTTTTTCACGAGCATGTATTAAGGCTTGTAAACATGTAACATATGTTGACCCGTTCATTTCCTTGTTTCAGTGTTTAGCAAATCATATTGCAGATTGTAGACTTTCCCAGGGGGATTAAAGCTCACTTTGGTGAGAAGTACGTAAGTGTTGCATCCATCTCATAGAAATAAAGGGCATCTTAAACACAGACAATTAAATTTGCATCACAGATTTCCACAGCTGATGAAATTACAAATCGAATGACTGCTACCACGCGTCGATAATACGTAAATTAAGCAAGTAAATGATATTAATATGTAAATCGCTCCCAGGAAATCGGGTATACGCGTTCTAAAACTACCAATGTCGTGAAAGCGTAGGACTATTAGACAATGATGTCAGAACAATTACGTGATTCCCATAAAGAACTTTTAATAAAACTTCCAATCCGACGTTGACGGTTAGAAGAAGTCACTTACGTTCACATTTTGTTAATGTCTCATGCGAGTGCAGAGGGATGCATTTATCCATGTGTCTTCGCGTTTTCACCACATGGAGAGGGCATATCTAGAGCTGAAACCGTTCTCCCTCTCGCTATAAGGGCGTAACAGCAGTAAGTCAGTGGAAGCACGATATAGGACTGGCAACACTGGCAAGGTTGTAAAACTGCCGGAGACACCGAGCTGCGTCGCACCAGTTGGCTCACTCGCTCAATTCTTCCACTCGTTTGATCACATGCATTGTGTTTACTTATCATCAACATGTGCATTGACGCAGTAGTCTAAATGGTTCAAATGGCTCTGAGCACTATGGGACTTAACATCTGTGGTCATCAGTCCCCTAGAACCTTGAACTACTTAAACCTAACTAAGGACATCACACACATCCATGCCCGAGGCAGGATTCGAACCTGCGACCGTAGCAGTCGCGCGGTTCCGGACTGCGCGCCTAGAACCGCTAGACCACCGCGGCCGGCGACGCAGTAGTCTGTCGTCAGGGCCAGATAAGAGCATGCTACGGCTTCCATTACGCTGGAGTCAGACAAGTGGTGTCCGGTTTCACTGTCAGGCTTACTACTAATTGTCCGCAGCTCGGGTTCGTGCGGTAGCGTTCTCGCTTCCCGCGCCCGGGTTCCCGGGTTCGATTCCCGGCGGGGTCAGGGATTTTCTCTGCCTCGTGATGACTGGGTGATGTGTGATGTCCTTAGGTTAGTTACGTTTAAGTAGTTCTAAGTTCTAGGGGACTGATGACCATAGACGGTAAGTCCCATAGTGCTCAGAGCCATTTTAACCATTTTTTTACTGAATGAGATTTTCACTCTGCAGCAGAGTGTGCGCTGATATGAAACTTCCTGGCAGATTAAAACTGTGTGCCCGACCGAGACTCGAACTCGGGACCTTTGCCTTTCGCGGGCAAGTGCTCTACCATCTGAGCTACCGAAGCACGACTCACGCCCGGTACTGGCAGAAGTAAAGCTGTGAGTACCGGGCGTGAGTCATGCTTCGGTAGCTCTGATGGTAGAGCACTTGCCCGCGAAAGGCAAAGGTCCCGAGTTCGAGTCTCCGTCGGGCACACAGTTTCATTTTTTTACTACTAATTCCGCGGGTATGGCACCGACAGTGACCCGTATAGAGACATAACACGCCTAGGAGCAACACCATGACTCGTTGCCCATGCAGAGTGCAACTATGTACGGATGTCCATTGTCGGCTGTAATTACTGTACGGCAGCGAAACTTGATAGATATTCTAATGCGTTAATGCGGCCGGCTTCTGTGACCGAGAGGTTCTAGGGGCTTCAGTCTGGAACCGCGCGACCGCTACGGTTCGAATCCTGCCTCGGGCATGGATGTGTGTGATGTCCTTAGGTTAGTTAGGTTTAAGTAGTTCTAGGTTCTAGGGGACTGATGACCTCAGAAGTTAAGTCCCATAGTGCTCAGAGCCATTTGAGCCATTCTATGTATCTTCCTTGCAAATACAACCCCAGATTGGCACCTGGTGGCCAAGACTGGAACTAAATTTTTTCCGCTGTAAATCGGTTCTGCATCGACACATTAGACTACCTATCAAGTTTCGCTGCTATACAATAATTACATAAAATAATAAACAGGTAGCCAAGATCCCAGGGATTCTTATTATTCCATAAATAAATGTGCCTCAGCGATACAGATAGCCGTACCGTAGGTGCAACCACAGCCGAGGGGTATCTGTTGAGAGGCCAGACAAAAATGTGGTTCCTGAAGAGGGGTAGCAGCCTTTTCAGTAGTTGCAAGGGCAACAGTCTGGATGATTGACTGATTTGGCCTTGTAACAATAACCAAAACGGCCTTGCTGTGCTGGTACTGCGAACGGCTGAAAGCAAGGGGAAAATACGGCCGTCATTTTTCCCGACGGCATGCAGCTTTACTGTATGATTAAATGATGATGGCGCCCTCTTGGGTAAAATATTCCGGAGGTAAAATAGTCCCCTATTCGGATCTCCGGGCGGGGACTACTCAAGAGGATGTCGTTATCAGGAGAAAGAAAACTGGCGTTCTACGGATCGGAGCGTGGAATGTCAGATCCCTTAATCGGGCAGGTAGGTTAGAAAATTTAAAAAGGGAAATGGATAGGTTAAAGTTAGATATAGTGTGAATTAGTGAAGTTCAGTGGCAGGAGGAACAAGACTTCTGGTCAGGTGACTACAGGGCTATAAACACAAAGTCAAATAGGGGTAATGCAGGAGTAGGTTTAATAATGAATAGGAAAATAGGAATGCGGGTAAGCTACTACAAACAGCGTAGTGAACGCATTATTGTGGCCAAGATAGATACGAAGCCCACACGTACTACAGTAGTACCAGTTTATATGCCAACTAGCTCTGCAGATGACGAAGAAATTGAAGAAATGTATGATGAAATAAAAGAAATTATTCAGATAGTGAAGGGAGACGAAAATTTAATAGTCATGGGTGACTGGAATTCGTCAGTAGGAAAAGGGAGAGAAGGAAACATAGTAGGTGAATATGGATTGGGGGCTAAGAAATGAAAGAGGAAGCCGCCTGGTAGAATTTTGCACAGAGCACATATTAATCATAGCTAACACTTGGTTTAAGAATCATGATAGAAGGTTGTATACATGGAAGAACCCTGGAGATACTAAAAGGTATCAGATAGATTATATAATGGTAAGACAGAGATTTAGGAACCAGGTTTTAAATTGTAAGATATTTCCAGGGGCAGATGTGGATTCTGACCACAATCTATTGGTTATGACCTGTAGATTAAAACTGAAGAAACTGCAAAAAGGTGGGAATTTAAGGAGATGGGACCTGGATAAACTGAAAGAACCAGAGGTTGTACAGAGTTTCAGAGAGAGCATAAGGGAACAATTGACAGGAATGGGGGAAAGAAATACAGTAGAAGAAGAAAGGGTAGGTCTGAGGGATGAAGTAGTGAAGGCAGCAGAGGATCAAGTAGGTAAAAAGACGAGGGCTTGTAGAAATCCTTGGGTAACAGAAGTAATATTGAATTTAATTGATGAAAGGAGAAAATATAAAAATGCAGTAAATGAAGCAGGCAAAAAGGAATACAAACGTCTCAAAAACGAGATCGACAGGAAGTGCAAAATATCTAAGCAGGGATGACTAGAGGACAAATGTAAAGATGTACAGGCTTATCTCACTAGGGGTAAGATAGATACTGCCTACAGGAAAATTAAAGAGACCTTTGGAGATCAGAGAACCACTTGTATGAACATCAAGAGTTCAGATGGAAACCCAGTTCTTAGCAAAGAAGGGAAAGCAGAAAGGTGGAAGGAGTATATAGAGCGTCTATACAAGGGCGTTGTACTTGAGGACAATATTATGGAAATGAAAGAGGATGTAGATGAAATGGGAGATACGATACTGAGTGAAGAGTTTGACAGAGCACTGAAAGACCTGAGACGAAACAAGGCCCCGGGAGTAGACAACATTCCATTAGAACTACTGACAGTCTTGGGAGAGCCAGTCCTGATAAAACTCTACTATCTGGTCAGCAAGATGTATGAAACAGGCGAAATACCCTCAGACTTCAAGAAGAATATAATAAATAATACCAATCCCAAAGAAAGCAGGTGTTGACAGATGTGAAAATTACCGAACAATCAGTTTATTAAGCCACAGCTGCAAAATACTAACACGAATTCTTTACAGACGAATGGAAAAACTAGTAGAAGCCGACCTCGGGGAAGATCAGTTTGGATTCCGTAGAAATACTGGAACATGTGAGGCAATACTGACCTTACGACTTATTTTAGAAGAAAGATTAAGGAAAGGCAAACCTACGTTTCTAGCATTTGTAGACTTAGAGAAAGCTTTTGACAATGTTGATTGGAATACTCTCTTTCAAATTCTAAAGGTGGCAGGGGTAAAATACAGGGAGCGAAAGGCTATTTACAACTTGTACAGAAACCAGATGGCAGTTATAAGAGTCGAGGGACATGAAAGGGAAGCAGTGGTTGGGAAGGGAGTGAGACAGGGTTGTAGCCTCTCCCCGGTGTTATTCAATCTGTATATTGAGCAAGCAGTAAAGCAAACAAAAGAAAAATTCGGAGTAGGTATTAAAATCCATGGAGAAGAAATAAAAACTTTGAGGTTCGCCGATGACATTGTAATTCTGTCAGAGGCAGCAAAGGACTTGGAAGAGCAGTTGAACGGAATGGACAGTGTCTTGAAAGGAGGATAAAAGATGAACATCAACAAAAGCAAAACGAGGATAATGGAATGTAGTCCAATTAAGTCGGGTGATGTTGAGGGTATTAGATTAGGAAATGAGACACTTAAAATCGTAAAGGAGTTTTGCTATTTGGGGAGCAAAATAACTGATGATGGTCGAAGTAGAGAGGATATAAAATGTAGACTGGCAATGGCAAGGAAAGCGTTTCTGAAGAAGAGAAATTTGTTAACTTCGAGTATAGATTTAAGCGTCAGGAAGTCGTTTCTGAAAGTATTTGTATGGAGTGTAGCCATGTATGGATGTGAAACATGGACGGTAAATAGTTTGGACAAGAAGAGAATAGAAGCTTTCGAAATGTGGTGCTACAGAAGAATGCTGAAGATTAGATGGGTAGATCACATAACTAATGAGGAAGTATTGAATAGGATTGGGGAGAAGAGAAGCTTGTGGCACAACTTGACCAGTAGAAGGGATCGGTTGGTAGGACATGTTCTGAGGCATCAAGGGATCACCAATTTAGTATTGGAGGGCAGTGTGGAGGGTAAAAATCGTAGGGGGAGACCAAGAGATGAATACACTAAGCAGATTCAGAAGGATGTAGGTTGCAGTAGGTACTGGGAGATGAAGAAGCTTGCACAGGATAGAGTAGCATGGAGAGCTGCATCAAACCAGTCTCAGGACTGAAGACCACAACAACAACAACAACAAATAAATGTCGTGTGACTGGGGCCTCCCGTCGTGTACACCGTTCGCCGGGTGCTAGTGTTTCGATTTGACGCCACTTCGGCGACTTGCGCGTATATGGGGATGAAATAATGACGATTAGGACAACACAACAACCAGTCCCTGAGCGGAGAAAATCTTCGACCCAGCCGGGAATCGTATCCGGGCTCTTATGATTGACATTCTGTCGCGCTGACCACTCAGCTACCGGGGCGGACTTTTTATTCCATGATTACTGGTTTAGCCGAAACTAAAGCGCCCATCATCGGATCTTAGGACACATACAGGTTACAACATCAAGGCAAACAATGGTGATATTAATAGTTGCCTACAACACGCAGACCTTACAAAATTGTCGTAAGTAGCACATAGGCGTCCAAGAGAGATGACATTCTCCATCACATACAAGCGCAAGTTAGGTACTACCGCAACTCCGGCTCTGTTCTTACACTACAGGCCGCTTCGCGAGATGAAGCTAGCAGAAGAGGCGCCAATGAATGTCACAGCTCGCGTCATTTGTAAGGCCTGCGTATTATGGGCAACTATTCATATCACCATTGTTTGCCTTGATGTTATAACCTGTATGTGTTCTAAGATCCGATGATGGCGGCTTCAGATTCGCCGAAACCGGTAATCATGGAACAAAAAGAATTCTTGCGATCTTGGCTACCAGTTTATCGTTTCACAAGCATCTAGATCGCTCCCACATGAACACAATGTGCTCCCTACACAATAGTTATAGCCTACACTGGGCCTCTGTTAGTAGCTACACTTTAATTATAACCACCCGCTATGTGCTGTCAATTGCTGTTAAAGCACTACAGTGGATGCTGCCGCATGCAACGAATCTCTAGAATTCTCATGGCCAATGGACAGCCTCCTTTCTGTCTCTGCATGGATTTTCTCTGTGTGCATTTGAAACTGTAAGGACCTCCTTCGACTCTTCCGCAAGCATTATAGTTCACTGGTCTGTAGCCATTTTGTCGTTCTCTTTCTAACATTATATGGGCTGGAGTAAGCGAACTTCTTTATCTTAAGAATGTTATTTCAATTCTAATAATTTCCCTTAAGTGACTGGGCCCTTTCCACTAATAATCTGGTACTAAGTATTAATGCCTCCCAAAATGCAAAGGCTGCCTCAGAATATATTGACATTCAGTTAAAACTCTACTAGCTTTTTCTTCCCTGTAACCTTCCTAGTATATTTACACAAGGACTTTCGTCAGATGGTTCAAATGACTCTAAGCACTATGGAACTTAACATCTGAGGTCCCCTAGACTTAGAACTACTTAAACCTAACTAACCTAAGGACATCACACACATCCATGCCCGAGGGAGGATTCGAACCTGCGACCGTAGCAGGAGCGTGGTTCCGGACTGAAGCGCCTAGAACCACTGGCCACAGCGGCCGGCCTTTCGTCAGAAACATCTGCTGTCACGGTAATGGTGTAGTAGTTTTTTTAGTCAGTCATTTTATTGCGTCTCACTCAGGATGCGCGAAGAATGTTTAGCGTTGATTTTCGCCTTAGCTTAAGTACCGTGAAAATGCTTTGTCACTGTTGTGTTCAATATGGGTGGCATAAAAGAAGTGTATCAAGTATTTGATTAAGAAGCTGTTGTGATTGTTAGCGGAGCATGTAAATATTTGCAGTTAGAGTCAGAAATAGAAAGAATGACCTAAGGTGGTGCTTGACCCAGCGTTGCCGGTTACCACGGTAGACAACGGCTGGAGCGTGGGACAGAATCTATCACCCTGCCACCTTTTTGTTACACACCTCTATATGAATCGGAATCTGCAAAAGTTTGATGTGCGAAGCATACAAGTACCACCGGCATAACTTAGCAAAAGATCTCATTGACAAACGAGAAAATATAGGTCCTATGTAAATCGCTAAGCAGGTCTAAGGTTTCTATCCAGTCACTCATTGATCACTCTGGTCGGGCAATGGAAAATAGCAAAAGGAAAGCCATATCTTTGATTTAACGTTTCAGAAATCGTTCATGCCAGAAAGTCGTATAAAACATATCTTTTTTTGACCATCGCACAGACTCCCGTTTGGAGGATATAATACTATGGATCCTGCCGTAGAGAAACGACCGAGAGAGCTGAAAAAAAAAAAAAAAACAAGTCGCCAGGTCCACATGGAATCCCATTTCTATTTTACGGCACTGACAGGTCGCTTAGCTTGCATTTATCGCGAATCTCTCGTCCAGCGCAAAGTCCAAAGTGACTGTAAAAAAGCGCAGGTGGCTCCTGTATATAAGCAGGATGAAAGAACGGAACTCGCAAAATCACAGGCCGATATCCTTAACTTTGGTTTGCTGCAGATTTCTTCAACTTATTCTCATTGAGAATGCAAAAAGCTTCCTTGTGACGGAAAAACTTCTGTCCACAGAAGCATCACTCGTGCGAAGATTCTGTCCGCCAAACCATCGCTCGTGCGAAACTCAGCTTGATCTTGATGACTGCCATCTTGCCCACTGCACTACAGAACTGTTTGTGATCGTGTTTCCAAGTTACTACTATGTTAGTGATAATTTGTGAACAGTCACCAAGAGAACCACGGAAAGGGAAACACCTCAACTCATCACAACGAGACTGCCACGCCAGAAGAACAAATATGACCACAGAATTCACGAAAAGACTATGTAATATCAGTATGATCTTATTGTAAAGTTGTACGCCTGAAGATGAGGTATAACCCTCGAAACATGTCGCTAAATAAATAAGTAATACAATAGTTGACCAAGTTTGTGACTGGTAGTAGTAATTTATATTAATATTTTCTGATCCTGGCCACTACCGATGAGGGATGGCATGCTAATAGCCTATATCTAGATTTTCGGAAGTCATTTAACGCTGTGCCTACCGCAGACCATCGACGAATATACGACCATACGGAAGGTATGGTGCGACGAATTGATATTGTGGTGAATGGCATACAACGACTGCAAATAGTAATAGTCAATGTGCAAATAGTTTTTTGCATTAATTAAAATCCAATAACTAACATCAAGCATTCAAGGTGTGTATGTTTCCAACCGAAATTAGTTAATTATCACGGTACTGATATTACGAGACGTAGATCGCTCTGAGGTGAAGTTTGGAACGATATTGTGAACCTGCATTTTCCACGGTCAGAATTCGTCGAGAGATTATCTCCGAATTAATAAACTTTAACTTGCTAAATTGTTGGACCTATCATCCTGACTCATCAAACAACATAGCACACAGTTGTGCCGAACGATCTGCGATGCGAGTAAAGGTTTTAGATATTTCAGGTGGAGCAGATAACGACGAGGAATTTCCGCTAGATTGCCGCTGCGGAATACGTCTCTTGCTCTCCTGTGGTATTTAAAACGAAATATTTATATTTTACAGGTTTTCAGGAAAGTGAAGATAAAAGGAAACAAGGAATTAAGGTAAACCAACTGAAACAAATAACCAAACCAATAATTAAAATAAAAGCACGTGTTAAGAATATTTATTCATAATAATAAATAAATAAAAATATTTTTATTAGCTAACCAATAAAATTTCAGAGCTAGATCAGAAATGTAAGGACTATGGTAAGAAGATTAGCATCTCCAAAACAAAAGTAATGTCAGTGGGAAAGAGATATAAACGGATTGAGTGCCAAATAGGAGGAACAAAGTTAGAACAGGTGGACAGTTTCAAGTACTTAGGATGCATACTATCACAGGGTGGCAACATAGTGGAAGAACTGGAAGCGAGGTGCAGCAAAGCTAATGCAGTGAGCGCTCAGCTACGATCTACTCTCTTCTGCAAGAAGGAAGTCAGCACCAAGACTAAGTTATCTGTGCACCGTTCAATCTTTCGACCAACTTTGTTGTATGCGAGCGAAAGCTTGGTGGATTCAGGTTACCTTATCAATATGGTTGAGGTTACGGATATGAAAGTAGCTAGGATGATTGCAGGTACTAGTAGATGGGAACAATGGCAGGGGGTGTCCACAATGAGGAAATCAAAGAAAAACTGGGAATGAACTCTATAGATGTAGCAGTCAGGGCGAGCAGGCTTAGATGGTGGAGTCATGTTACACGCATGGGAGAAGCAAGGTTACCCAAGAGACTCATGGGTTCAGCAGTAGAGGGTAGGAGGAGTCGGGGTAGACCAAGGGAAGGTACCTGGATTCGGATAAGAATGATTTTGAAGTAATAGGCTTGACATCAGAAGAGGCACCAATGTTAGCACTGAATAGGGGATCATGGAGGAATTATATAAGGTGGACTATGCTCCAGACTGAACGCTGAAAGGCCTAATCAGTCTTAAATGATGATGATGAACCAATAAAAATACAAAAGCTCGAAGACTACTGTACGTTGTCCCCGACAGTCACTGTTCATCAGAGACAAGAGTACCGTCAGGAGTGCCCCAGGGAAGTGTGATTCGATCACTATTCTCCTCCTGTCTCTAATGACATACTTGTCGACGCCTACAGCTGTTGGCTGATGATGCAGTGGTATACGAGAATGCGTCTTTGTTGAGTAACAGTAGGAGGATACAAGATGACTTAGACAAAATAACTAGTTAGTGTGATGAGTGGCAGAAAGCACTAAACGTGGAAAGATGTGGGTTAATGAGGCTGAATCCTAAAACCATCCAGCAAAGCTCGAATAGAGGATTAATAGTGTGCCTCTTGTCACAGTCACGTCGATTTAATATCTAGGCACAACTTTCCACAGCGATATGAAGTGCAACGAGCACGTAGGAATTGTGGTAGCGAAGGCGAATGGTCGAATTCAGTTTACTGGGAGAATTTTAGGAAAAGGTGGTTCATTCTTAAAAAGAGACCGTACAGAGGGCACTAGTGCAACTCATTTCTGAGCACTACTAGAGTTTTTAGGCTCCCACCAGGTCAGATTAAAGCAAGAGTTCAAAGCAATTCAGGTGCGGACTGCTAGATTTGCTACCAGAAGTTTCAAACAACACGCAAGTATTTCGGTGGTGCTTCGGTAACTCAAATGGAAAACCCTGGAAGGAAGGCGACTTTCTCTTCGAGGAACACTACCGAGAAAATTTAGAGAACCGACATTTGAAGCTGACCGCAGTACTGTTTTACTACCGCAATCTGCATGTCGCGTCAAGACCGCGGAGTTGGGATATAAGAAACTAGGGCTTGAAGAGAGGCAAATAAACAGTCATTTTTGGCTCACTCCTTTTTGTGATTGGAACAATAAAGGAAATGACTAGTTGTGGTGAAAGGTATCCTACACTACGCACTATATGGTGGCTTGCCAAGTATGATTATAGGTGTAGATTTAGATTTAGGACAAGTATGTGGAACTGATGTTGCCTATTCAGTCGCATCCACGCTAATTAAGCATAGGGAAGTATGATGAGCTCAAACCACACAATGAAACCTTCTGACTGATTAATAGTGTGTAGCAGGCCGGTACTCGAACCCGCAATCTTTACCTTTTAGGGGCAAATTCTTTACCAACTGAGCTATCCAGGCACGAACAGCAGAATGTTACATGTGCATATATTATGCAAGTTCGAGTTAATTGGAGTTCCCTGTGCTTGCGCCATGCTGAACTACGCTGCGTGACAAAAAACGTGAAGCACCCAGAAGGGTAGGAGGAAATGAAATTAAATCTCATAGGTGGAAGGTTATCTGATGTTATTTCAATTATAACAAAAGCGAGACTAATTTGCAAAGTGATTTGCAGTATGAGCTCGTTGAATCTACTCTAGTCTGAATACATGCACTGGTTCGTTTGGGAAGGGTGTCATAAAATCGTTGTACACTCTCCTGAGGCGAATTGTCCCACCGCTGTACCAACTGATCCTTCAAATCCTTTACTGATACATCCACTGAAATCCATTATTTATATACCCCTACAGGGGAGACATTTTACATTGAAAGCCAAAGAAACTGGTACACCTGCCTAATATTGGGAAGGGCTTCCGCGAGCACGCATAAGTGGCCAACTAATGTCTGAAGTAGTGCTGGAGGGAAGTGACACCATGTATCCTGCAGGCTGTCCATAAATCCGTAAGAGTACGAGTGGTTGGAGATCTCTTCTGAACAGCACAATGCAAGGCATTCCGGATATACTCAATAATGCTCATCTCTGGGCGTCTGGTGGCCAGCGGAAGTGTTTAAGCTCAGACGATTGTTCTTGGAGCCACTCTGTAGCAATTCTGGATGTGTGGTGTGCCCATTGTCCTGCTGCAATTGCCTTCGTCCGTCGGAATGCACAATGGACATGAATGGATACATATGATCAGATAGGATACTTACGTCTGTGTTACCAGTCGGAGTCGTATCTAGCTGTATCAGGGGTCCCATATCACTCCAACTGCACACGTCTCACGCCATTACACAGCATTCAACAGCGTGAACAGTCCCCTGCTGACAAGCAGGGTTCCATGGGTTCATGAGGTTCTCTCTACACCCGCGCACGTTCATCTGCTCGATACAATCTAAAATAAGACTCGTCCGACCAGGTAGCAAGTTTCCAGTCATCAACAGTCCAATGTCGGTGTTCACGTGCCCAAGCAAGGCGTAAAGCTTTGTGACGTGCAGTCATCAAGGGTACACTTGTGGGCCTACGGCTCCGGAAACCCATATCGACGATGTTTCGCTGAATGGCTCGCACGCTGGGCGAAAGGGTTGCAGTTGTGTCACGTTGAACTATACTCTTCAGTCATCGTTGGTACCGTCCTTGCAGGATCTTTTTCCGGCCGCAGCGATGTCGGAGATTTGTTGTCTTATGTGATTCCTGACATTCACGGTACACTCGTGAAATGGTTATATGGGAAAAACCCCGCTTCTTCGCTACCTCGGAGATGCTATTTATAGCACCATGTTCAACTCACTTAAGCCTTGATAACTTGTCATTGTAGCAAGAGTAACCGATCCAACAACTGTACCAGACAATTGTTGCCTCATATAGGCGTTGCAGACCGCATGGCCGCATTCTGCCTGGTTACATATCTCGGTATTTGAGTATGCATGTCTATACCAGTTTCTTTGGCGCTTCAGTGTACTTGAAAGCCACTTGCCCGGTGATGGAGCATAAATACGATACTGCAGTGCGTGTGT
This sequence comes from Schistocerca piceifrons, assembly GCF_021461385.2. Taxonomy (NCBI): domain Eukaryota; kingdom Metazoa; phylum Arthropoda; class Insecta; order Orthoptera; family Acrididae; genus Schistocerca; species Schistocerca piceifrons. The sequence continues at coordinate 550,542,809 of NC_060144.1, forward strand.
TATTCCGAATTACGAGGCAAGATTCATTAGTAACGGATGTAGGAGTACAGATATGCATGCATATCCGGAGGAATCTTGCGTTGTAACTCGGAGTACAAGTGGATCTGCATTAACGTATTCATCATGTGGTACAGTTCCGCGGCCAGCTATGGAGCGAAAACTCTCTTGCCTCTTTCCGAACCCTAGGGGCGTGTTTATCGTAAAGTGTGCTAAGTGCACGACTGAAGTCCGGATACAACCGTCTAATGTCAGATAGTTGGTTGTTTACTGCCTTGGAATACCTGTTATATTAGATTCAGTAAACTAATCGCACTGAAAATCGTCTGTATCTAGAACTACAGCATGCACCAGAAACAACTTACTGTTCTAAAATTAAAAAAAAAAAAAATGTTCAGAGGAAGTTTTGTTAAGGATACGTTCACTTTTTTTTGGAGATTTAGTGTGTATCGCTATTTCTTCAGAACTACATTTGGGAATTTTTTTTTAGCTTGTCGTTACTGGTTAGGCGTCGCTCGTAAGCTTTCTGTTTAAGATAGCCCTGCAAAAGATAACCAGTTGCTCTCATGCATGTTGATATTTCCAAAGTGAGAAAGGACTTTGCCTGGAAACATTTCATTCAGGGCTCCCATAGAAAGAAGCGCAGTATTGGTTGTTGCTCCATTTTGTTGGAACTCGTTCCAAGAATTCGAGTCCCTCCGTCCTGCCCCCATCAGTGAGGTTCTGGACAAATTGGATCTCGCACGAATGGTAGTAGATCTTTGTGCACCGTAAGCCGCTGGTGTCCGCCAAGCCAAGTGCAATTGCTTGCCACCGACCTGACACGTGAGAACTAAGCAAGATCACATTCCGTACACGTTTCGCGTTATCCGCTGTACATACGGGACGAGGACGTCTTGCAGGTTTCGTGCCCTTCACAGATCCATTTTGACGCCATTTCAACATTCACGGCCACTGAGTATTGAGACTGGAGGCATCACGGCGACCAAACCTTCGTCAACAGCTGTATCGTACAGCTGTGATTGACTCTCTCTTCATGAATTCCAACACTGTGATTCACAGACCAGCGGCCCATCTCAATTAAACTCCATTGTCCAACATGGTGCGTAGTATGACAGCGCCGCGAATGAAAGTTTAAAAACCGTCATGTGTTTCTGGCACACCCTGTAAAATTTATGTAACGTAATCTGTAATGGGAAAAGACGGTGTAATTGACAAGTACGTTGTCAGGGGGAGTTCATTTCAGAGTACTTCATTAACTGTAATCACCAATTGTAACCATAATTTTCCTTATTTTGTAATAAGAGATACTAGTAAATATCTGCTTTCGTCTTCCTTAAAAAGCGTAACTGACTGAAAAACGCACAGATACGACAAGTTAGAGGAAGCATTTTGGAAGAACGTGTCTGAATATATCAGTGTTAATACTCAGTTTATTTGTGTCAATATTAGTTAACTTAATGTTTGGAATGCTTTAATCTTTGCGCATCAACATAAAGCTCAAATGAAACTAGTTCATGTCAACGGATGAAACGAATTTCCGGCCAAAACTGACCTTTTTTTTCATATCTTCAGCACAGGGTGGCGCACGAAATGTGTTACCATTTTGTTTTTGAATATAAACTTTATTGTCAATACAATCTGAAAGGAACATATACTACAATGAAGATCCGTCCATGTAGATTTGTTCTGACTCAGCACATGCTCAACATGTCCGCCATTTCGTCTCCTAACTTCCTTCAAACGAACACTGAAGTTAGTGATTACCCTACGGCACATGTCTTCCGTAATTTCACTGTAAGCTTGAAGAATGAGTCTTCAAAGCTCCATTAAATCACGTGGGCGTTTCGGGAAAATTTTTACCTTTTGGTACCCCCAAAGAAAAAAGCCACATGGATTGAGGTCTGGACTATTGGGGGGCCAATTTTGTCCGTCATTGAAGCGACCTGGAAACCTGAGTGAAATGATCCGCATGTGGAAATGCTCGTGTTCATGAAGCACTTGTGGGTTTTCAGTGGCCCAAAAGCGTACATTTTGTTTGTTAACCACACCGTCTAAATGAAAATGCGCCTCATCTGAAAACCAAACGTTGTTGAGAGTTTCTTCCCTATCGTCCGCCCGCTGAGCAAACAGTAGCCTCTGCTGCTTGTGCTCTTCAGTGAGCTTCTGTGCACAGGTCATCTTGTATGGTTACATATGGAGGTCACTTTTAAGAATGCGTTGAACGGAGCGTCTGCATATTCCAAGTTGCACTGCTGCCTTTCTACACGATTTCCCAGGACTTCTCTGTACAGCAATTCGTACCGCTTCAATATTCTCCGGCGAACAAACCGGCTTAGGCCGAGGTCGCTTCGCTTAAAATACTGTTCCTTCCTGTACAAATTTATCGTACAACCTGTGAATGGTCTTCTTGCAAGGGACCCATCGTGTGTTAAACTGTTGTCGAAAACGCCTCTGACTCACAACAAGGCTTTTCGTTTCATGATAAAGTAATACACTTGCCGATCGTTGCTGTGTCGTCAGTCTTCCATTGTCAGCCATTGCTGCTTACTAGTCTCCCAGCGGCAGTTTCGTGAATTACACGTCATTTCGTAACTCATTTGTTTTTCCAAGCTCTGCTGGTACTGCTGTAGAGATCCCAGTGGGATATCTAATGTTCGTCGTAAATTGTGAAAGAAACAATTGGTAATACATTTCGTGCGCCACGCTTTATTACGTCCTTGTTTATTGATCGCAGTAAATCTATGCTTCGCAAAAGTGATTATCATTTCATTTGTTTCAAATAGACTGAAAGCGTGTAAAATGATATGTTTCGATGTTGTCCATGAGCTTACTCCCATAGCCAGTGTTAATATAACCAAAAGTGTACACCCTCTCTCCATTCCATTGCTCCTCTTGTCACCACCTTGTCTGAACCGTAATCCCCCTCCCGTCACCATTTACTGACCTTACCAAGTAGCCAACAAGTATAAGAATTTTTCCGGCATGCTGTTGGTGAGACCTGAATGCGCAGTTTCTCTATAGAAAGAATGGTGTGCAAGTAACCTTACTCTCTTCTTGGCTTACGGGCATCGGCATTGTTTACACCTGTGTAATGTGACTCGAGATGACCTAGTGATGTGATCACAATTATTTTTTGTCATAAATCATGTCGTTCAATTTTCGTATAAAAATTCGTTTTATTTGAAACGGAAAGGTGTTACTGGAAGGAAGAAAGATATGGATCTGGAAAGAGTCAAGAAACCATTGTGATCTAAGGGAAAACCTAATGAGCAAGTACTAAACGACACAAGGGGAACGAACATAGTAGAATTAAGAGTACAGACATTACTTTCTGACCTATCTGGCATAAGTAAGCATAAGTAATACATTAATAGTCTTTAGAGAATTTACTGTAGCAGTTGTAACACAATGGTACTAATGTGGGTTCCGAGAAATGGTCGCGTTTTTCAACAAGGCGTGGCGTAGTTATTAATGGAAGAGGATGAATCTGATTTGCAGGGATTTTGGATTAAAATTTCAGTCACTATTGCACTTTTCCCCTGATCACAAACTGATCATTTTAGGCGGATTTCTAGTTTGGAATCAAGTGCTCATCCACTCTGCTGTTTCCTAAACCTCCACTGGACATTTATTTCTGAAATACCCAAAATGCATTACTTTGTTTTCATTGTACGTACATCTGACGAGAGTGGTGAATTACGGGAATCTCCAGCTGTCTCTTATTTGGACCGCTCGAGTTGGCGATTTGTAAGGCGTCCAGAATAAGCGATGATGGCACGGATTGACAGTCAGTAATAGGGATGCGACATAGGCTGTTTCTTACTTTTTTCCAGTACTGTGATTCATCGTCCCTGTTGCTAAAATATATGACTGTTCTTCTGTGGTAAAGTACTTTAAATTTTAATGTCGTTCAGTACCAACACATACATCGACATCACTAAAACAGATGATATCTACGTGGGGATGACGGTTTCCAAAGCGAGTATTGTGACGCTGATTAGCCGGAAATTGAAAAGTCTCTTTCGTTGAAGCACGTCACCGCCGCCCACCGCCCCCCTTCCCTCGAGTGATGCAGCACCGTCGATGTGTGTGTGTGGAACTTGGTGGGTCGATCCCGCCCTCACAGATGCCACTAAACATAGGAGCTGTGATCAGGTCTGTTGCATTCTCGCCGGGGCGCCTATGAGCAGCAGTAATATGTAGGTAAGTGTAATCAACTGGTGTTGTTGATTACGGAAGATATCTAAGTGTCAGGTCGTCTATGTTTCGTATTTCAGAATACAGGTAGAGTGTTTCAGAATCCATACCGATTACCCTTGTTGCCGTAAATTGATTTTGCACGCACGGTCTTAACTTCAGATGACCCTTCGAGACAAAACGATGGACTGCATAGCCTATAGACGCAACATTCTCTCGATCATGACTGGTGACAAAGCGCGTTGTACAGAACTACATTCGAAATGCAGCCTTACTTTTACATCAATTATATGTATAGCTGTGTATACAGAACCTTGTGATTAAAAGAGTATAGCGTTAGCAAAGCTCTGATGCTGTAGCTAAGAGTCTCTATGTCTTACCAACATCTGGTTTTACTTCCCATTGTTCATTCCACAAATAACATTTTTAATACAAATATTCTTGCCTTTTGATTTTTTAACCACGATTTTTCTATCTGAGATTTTTAATAAAGTTTTATATCAAAGTAGGTGACCAGTTAACTTAATTTCTCTATTCTGAATTGCATTAACATGGTGACCTTTTCTCTTTAATTTCCTATAACATTTGTTTATTGGACTTTATTTTATTCACCGATGTTCTTTTGGCTCTTATCCACATTTGCTTCTCTGTTGTCCCTAATCTATTCGTTTGCTGATTACCCACCGTCTACCATTCACAATCGCGGCTCAAAATGCTCCAAACAAGTGGTATGGCAAATTTAGATCGTGTTCCTGTATTATGAATTACCCTTGCTCCAGAAGGCTTGTTTGGCCACTGCAATTCATCCTGTAATATCCATTGTGCTTCCGTTGTCATCGTTTTTGTAGTTCCCAAGTAACAAAATTCATTTGCTCTCTGTAACACTTTATTTCCCATTTTAATATTGCCTTTACTTGTCTGCACACTTTATTTACTACCCTTATTTTAGCCTTGTTTGTGCTTTGTCTCAGTCTGTATTTGTCCAAAAGCACCAGACAAAATCTTAAACATTTAAGTTATACAGTTCATGTCCTTTTATACATGCTATAAATACTCTGTCGTCAGAAAACGAATGGAAGGCAGTGTCTGTCGCAGTTGTTACATCGGTTACAGCTGCTACAGTGGCGGGTTATCAAGATCTGAGTGAGTTTGAACGTGGTATTATAGTAGGCACACGAGCAACGGGACACATCACCTCCCAGGTAGCGATGAAGTGGTGATTTCCTCTTACGACCATTTCACCATTTCACGAATGTACCGTGAATATCACGTGTCTGGTAACATATCAAATCTCCGACATTACCGACGGCGGAAAAAGATCCTGCAAGAACGGAACCAGCGATGACTGAAGTAATCGTTCAGCGTGACAGAACTGCAAACATTTCGCTAATTGCTGCAGATTTCAATAATGGGCCATCAACAAGTATCAGCGAGCGAGCCATAAAACTATACATTAACGATATGGGCCTTCGGAGCCGTAGCCCCACTCGTGTAGCCTTGGTGACTGCACGACACAAAGCCTTACACCGACATTGGACTGTTGATGAATGGATACATGTTACCTGGATGAACGAGTCTCGTTTCAAATTGTATAGATCTGATGGACGTGTACAGGTATGGAGACAGCCTCATGAACACAAGGACCCTGCGTGTCAGCGGCGGACTGTTCAAGCTAGTGGAGGTTCTGTAATGACATAGAGCGTGTGCACTTGTAGTGATATGGGACCCCTGATACGTCTGGATACGACTCTGGCAGGTGACCGTAAGTAAGCATTCTGTTGGTCCCCTGCATCCATCCATGCCCATTGTGCATTCCGACGGACGTGGACAATTCCTGCAGGACAATGCGCCACACGCACGTCCAGAATTGCTACAGAGTGGCTCCAGCTATACCCTTCTGAGTATAAACACTTCTGCTGGCCACCAAACTCCCCAGACATGAACGTTATTGAGGATATCTGGAAATGCCTTGCAAATGCTGTTCAGAAGAGACGTCCATCCCCTAGTACTCTTACGCATTTATGGACAGCCCTGCAGGATTCATGGTGTCAGCTCCCTCTAGCATTACGACAGACATTAGTCGAGTCCACGCGTGCTGATATGAACTTCCTGGCAGATTAAAACTGTGTGCCGGACCGAGACTAGAACTCGGGACTTTTGCCTTTCGAGGGCAAGTGCTCTACCAACTGAGCTTCACAAGCACGACCCGGACTCATAGCCTTACTTCCACCAATAGCTCGTCTCCCACCTTCTACCGTTGGTGGAGCAATTGCCCGCGAAAGGGACAGGTCCCAAGTTTGAGTCTCCGTCCGGCACACAGTTTTAATCTGCCAGGAAGTTTCATATCAGCGCACACTCCGCTGCAGATTGAAAATCTCATTCTGGAAACATCCCCCAGGCTGTGGCTTGTCTCCGCTATATCCTTTCTTTCAGGAGTGCTAGTTCTGCAAGGTTCGCAGGAGAACTTCTGCAAAGTTTAGAAGGTAGGAGACGAGGTACTGGCAGGAGTTGAGCTGTGAGGACGGGGCGTGAGTCGTGCTTGGGTAGGTCAGTTGGTAGAGCACTTGCCCGCAAAAGGCAAAGGTCCCGAGCTCGAGTCTCGGTCCGGCACACAGTTTTAATCTGCCAGGAAGTTTCAATATTTTGGTTCTTTATTCTTTCAAAATTCGATTGGTGATTTTATATAGCTTTTTAATTCTTTTATCTTTTTACAGAAATTGCAACTCAAGTATTGTGACACTGCAGATTGTAGCACTTCACTATACTGCACATAATTTCACAGCACAGCTTATTTAATATTGAGTTATCCAATAGCACTGGCCAAGTTAGTTAAAACTACTGTTATACATTTAGTTTTGGCGACTCATTTTTTATCAGATAGCGTACTCTTAACTACATTACTTGTATTGTTCAGGACGACAACACAGATACACGACAATAAAGTATACTGGTTGAGTTTACTGCAGTTCACACTTCACAAGCATAAAACAAATAGACAAGATACACTGGCTAGAAAGGATTTAAGTGAACAACAAAGAAAAGTGACTACACTATTGTTAGTCACAGAAAGGATAAGGTGTACTTCCTAATACTGCTGCGAGTGGTTGATGCCCACTTCTATATGCGCTTCCAATATGCACTTCAAAACATCTCTCCTCTCATACCGAAAAAAATGCTTGTAAACAAAGGTCTCACAAAATTCCCCTGCAGCGCAACACGCCTCTGTACGTAGATTCCGCGTCTCAGCAGTGCTCTAAAAAAGACGAGGCGTAGTACGACTTAACGGGTCCAGAATTCGTAGATGTAAAATCCTATTCGCTACCCGTCGGCCTCGGTAAATACTCCGACCGCAGACAAAGGTTAAGCAGCGTTGTATCTCTGACCAGAGATGGAGCGTAGACCCATTTTTCGCGGTCGCTGGCGGCAAATGAGGGTCACGTGATCTCATTCGAGCCGCCGTTAAATGGAATACCGGGAATTCTTGGAGCTCGGAATATCGGCTTATCGGAAACCGATGAGCCTCTTATGGAGAGCTCGACAGTTGCATCGGTTTTCATAGAGGGGCTAAAGCTGGCGCGGTAAGCAGATTGGTCGAAAGCGTCCTGCAAAGTAGTTTCCAGCGTGGCGGGCCTACCGGATCGGAGCTCGTGTCTGTCCCCTGCTAATGAATCCAGTCCTGACAGCCACATATTAAAATTATCGGCCCACGGGCGGGCGGAAATACCGATACTCAGCAGCGAGCAGCGGAGTGTATCTCGTGGGCACGTGTATGGCCCTAGGGCAGTACCCTACGTACTTGCTGTTCAACTCAGTCTCCTCTCATTGGTCAAGAATTACGGTTTGCTCTTACACGAGAAAGGTTTGAGCTGTAATAAAAATTAAATTAAAAAAAAGAAATACAAGTTGGAGTAACAACAGTAGGAGATCAGAAATACAAATTCGTATTGAAGGAGATGCTTTGGTTTGCAGATTGTCTTCACGTCTTTACTATAAGACGTAACATGCTAAGTGGAGAAGATTTTCAGATTAGCTTAGCAGTTCAAGGGATACAGACGTTGGTGCTAATATTCACAAACTGATTACTGACGAATGCGAGGTACAGTTTAAGGATAGCGTGCGTGAGTGTTGGTCCTTAACAATTTCTAGTTCTCAAATGACCTCGGTTCTTCATCTGGTCTTACATGCTAATCAATGAGTTAGTTACTGTTGTTTATGTGTTCTTAGGATCCTTAATTACTTGAGTGGTGAGTGAACAGTTTTCTTGATGTTTCATTTGAATTAGAGAGTTTTACAAGGGATTATGAGTAACTCTCCAGATAGCGCACTTTCTGCGCTGATAGATGACAGTTATTATTATAAGAATTACACTTAGCTTTAAGGAGCTACTTTACTTTTAATAACACGAATCAACACATTCCGATATGTCTAATTATTAAACTAATGCCGGCTGGAGTGGCCGTGCGGTTCTAGGCGCTACAGTCTGGAACCGCGCTGCTGCTACGGTCGCAGGTTCGAATCCTGCCTCGGGCATGGATGTGTGTGATGTCCTTAGGTTAGTTAGGTTTAAGTAGTTCTAAGTTCTAGGGGACTGATGACCACAGCAGTTAAGTCCCATAGTGCTCAGAGCCATTTGAACCATTAAACTAATGCTTTTTATCAGCTTATCAGCTGTTCCAGGTCATTAAAGAGATACATCCCACTCCTTTATGTCTATGTTTGCTGCTAGCCTAGTTTGCAATTATCGTGAACTACCTGTTTCTCGCGGCTGCGCTAGCTTATCAGTAAAACGAAAAAAATAAATAATTTGTATTTCGATGGAGTGCAAATTTTATAAAATTTGTACGTGCAGTAACGTCAGCTGTCCTCATGTGTCTGCTTGTTATCCATAGCTGCACTGGCTTGTCATGAATGCAGCCTCACTGAAAACCTCCCACAATGTACACGTAAAGCCACGACGTCTTTCTTTTTGCCATACAGTATTTAAATGACGCCGTCGTTGTATCTTCTGACGTCTCCGAAGCTACAAGGGGTGCTTTACACCCAGCGATTTGAATGCGACGGGTTTGTGACTGAGATGTTAGTATGGAAGTATGAATTAAACACTTTGAGGACTGTATAAGTATTGTATTCATTACGTTGAATCCTGTTATGTGGAACATTTCCACAAATATGGTAAATTTCAAAAGTAGAGAGAGAGATTTTACAGTGAGTATTTATCTCTCCACACTTCGTGTTACATTGTTCAGACCTCTAAATATTTCGGTTGGTAGAGCACTTGCGCGCGAAAGGCAAAGGTCCTGAGTTCGAGTCTCGGTCCGGCACACAGTTTTAAACTGTCAGCATGTTTCATACCAGCGCACACTTCACTGCAAAGTGAAAATCTCATTCTGGAAACATACACTGGGCTGTGGCTAAGCCACGTCTCCGCAATATCCTTTCTTCCGGGAGTGCTAGTTCTGCAAGGTTCGCAGAAGAGCTTCTGTGAAGGTTGGAAGGTAGGAAACGATGTACTGGCAGAATGCAAACTATGAGGACGGCTCGTGAGTCGTGCTTGGGTAGCTCAGATGGTTGAGCACTTGCCCGCGAAAGGTAAAGATCCTGAGTTCGAGTCTCGGTCCGTCACATAGTTTTAATCTGTCAGGAAGTTTCTCTAAATATCTTGTACTGCACACTTCATAAAGTAACCTAAGTTATTCCTCAGCGTTCAAGCTATCTCCATACCAAATTTCATTGAAGTCGGTGAGAGAGCACATCGTGAAATTGTAACAGACTGAGCTACTTTCCCAATTCTAATAGGTCCGTGAGCTAGAGTGACGGTACAATAAGTAGCAAAAAGCCGCGTGCGAAAATGCGAATTCAGTGAGTCATATTTCGGGTTCTATTGATCACAGGTGTGAGTCAACTGTTTTGGATAGCTCTTGGTGTAGCAACAATTTTTATGCCAATCGGATCATAGGTATAAAAATTGGCTATCGTAGAGTACAGCGCCAAAATTTGAACAGTATACACTTCATCCCGCCCCAGAAAATTGAGCAGACCGATTGATTTTCCTTTAAAAAAAATTATATGGGCTATGTTGGGCCTAAGTTTATAAATGCACCATTTTTTCATGGGCGGTTCCTGAGAAACTCTCGTAAAAGCATGATTTTTCGGTTCCAAAAGTTCTTATTTTGGGGGTGGCCACTTCTGCAATTTCTATTCTTGGCAAATAATCAAAATGTTTTCCGTATCTTCTTACGATGATGATTTCGGGATTTTTCGATATTTCTTTCGATATCGTTATCCGTTACCGGGATCTAGAGGTTCATAGTTAAGATACTTACACAGAAAACAGCAAAGAGTTATGTATAGCGGTTTTTGCACTGTGGGTCGCAGTTGTCTAAATAACTAACAACTGTAAATGGCTCAAGGTTAACTTTACATTTATCTGAAAACGTCGTTTTTCGATTTTACAAAGTTTTTGTCTGCTATCAAGATACACTCGAAAAACCATGTTTTTCGGTATCAGAAGTACCAGTTGTGGGGATGGCCACTTTATGATTTCTGTTCATGGTAAATTGTCGAAATTGCGACCATGTGTTAAGGGTAACCCTGAAGCTTGTTCATCATCACTGGCCGTTACCGGGCCCAAAATACTTACGCAGGAAACATATGCACGTATCATCCAGCCTGAGGCATAAATGTGGATTTAACTGACATATTGAACGCATGGGAAGGTTTCTTAAGTCATCGCAAGCGTCCTGAGAGCTCTGAACTATGTTATTAATTGTCATATTTTTTTTACCAGTAAAGTAATATTATGATGCGCACCTGAAGTCTGTTCACGCTGTTGACCTGCTGGTGCCACTTGGAAGATTCTTTGTACTTGCAAATCAAACAGCGCATTTTTCGTATACTGTAGATGTAGCCTAATACTATTGTGTGTCTTTACGTAAGGCAGTGTACAGTGAAAATGCGTTGAACGAGAGACGATTTTATGTTAATTTTGTATTATGGATACTTATTTGTTTTCTAAATGTGCCGATGGATGTAAAAGTGTCAAAATATGTAAATAAACCGTCAAAACATTAATGACCTACAGAATTCGTCTTACGTAAGCAAGTCAGCATGCTGCAAAGGAGTAACGAACGGAACAAGCTGAAAAATATTTCTATCGGAGCACAAAAAAGGCGAATATGTTACTCTTTAAAAGACACACGTTGGGGAACTGACTGCTTCCACTCTCATTCCGCCTATTCACAAAAACATGTGTACATAGTCTCGTTTTTTATGCTGAAAGACAGTAGAAGAGAGACCATGACAGTGGGAGAGAGGCAGTGCCAGTGGGAGAGAAACAAGGAGGAGACAATGATTATGGGGGAGAGAAAGTAGAAAGTCGCAGTGATAAAGAAAGATGGATGAAGCTAACTGCAGTGAGAGCGACAGAGAGGGTGAGAAAGTGACGGTCGTCGAAATAGAGGCAGTGAAAGAGAACAAGAGGTGGGTGGAGATGGCAGCAATGGGAACAAAAGAGAAACGAGACAGTAGAAATGGAGAAGAGAGATGAGTGGAGACCATACATAGGTCTGGAGAGGTCTGCAGCCCCTGACCAGCGGACTTTAACATGAAATTTTCCCACTTTCCCCCCTTCCCCTACACCCACATATGACATATTGAGGTTTCCCGGTCTACGGGACAGAATGCCGAGCAAAAAATCTCTACGAACAAGTGGGGAGAGAAGGCAATGATGACTGAAGAGAAAGACAACAGACGGTATGCGAGAAAGAAAGAGAGATTGTCAATGATGAAGAGTAAAAGAATGGGACAAATAAAATGCCTCTGGGACAGAGGGAAAGTGAAAGTGGCAGACAAAGAGATAGTGGTAATGAAGAGTGAAAAAAATGGTTGCAGATAGTAACAGTGGGGGAGACAGACAGGTGAAAGTGGTAACGAAAGAAAGAATTGCACGTTTGTAATCTAAATATGCATGTGAAAAGTGTTTATTTTATAAAGTTTCATTAAAGAGAATTAGCGAAAATAGTAAGCTAGTGTTATCCGTATTACACTGCGTTCCTTGATATAAAGTTTTCAACCCTCCTGCGCCAGCGTTTTGAGTGAATGGCTGTGGTAGCTTTAAAAATGAGCGAGTGTTGTTAGTAGTAATAAGCTTCCTTGGCAAAGAACTGTTTCCTGTCACTCTGACTAGTCCTTTCGACCGAGAGAATGAGATCCCGATGATAAAAATGTTCTCGATGCAATCATACTATGACGAGTCTTAATGCAACGACATCTCTGCAAATTATTTCCCTGGAGGTATGAGTGATGATGCGTGACTGTCCCTTGCTGGACTGACACATATCATGTGCTGCTGATAACTCATTGAAAATCGTTACTGTCTGAACTCTACTCCCATCAGTTAATAAAATTGGTAACACATGTAGTTTATAATGGCAGTAACTACCGGGAGTAAGTTTTCTACTTCAACTTTAATTTCTTCATTTTCGTGGTGGTTCTTTTGCGTAATTTTATCTACAGATGAGCTGGGTGTGAGCCAGGACGGACTCGGTGGTTGGACGGTTGACTGGCCGCCTACACCGTATCCCAAAGGAAGTGCTGCTCCTTTTTTCAAAGGACAGAACGAGCTGAGACAACAAAAGGTGCTGGGTGGCTACCGACCATTGTTAGGGCTGGAGACTGCCAGTAGCCTTCCTGTTGGTTTTACATAATGCATTGCGCTCTTCGAAATTTGGAGTCCATGTCCTACAATTGTAGATATAGCTAACACAGCGTGACGAACACCTGCACATGCGGTCAGTTTCAGTTTTTATAAGCGGGGCCATCCAGCCACAAGAGACGAAAAGGGCCAAAAAGTCACCTTCCAGGAACGCAATGCGATTGACATCGATGGTATGTAAAGATCCTTTGTAGTCCAAGAGAAGCAGCCTATCTGCTGTGTAAACTGGCTTTCTTATCTCTTAGTAAAGTGCTCAACCGAGATCCTGATGCTGCTTTATAGAAGGTGGATAAGCTCTGGCTGAAAAACTTGTGAAAGGGATCTTCGCTGGCTAACCTAAACAAATAGCAGATTAGGAGAAGGCGACAGTTTTCGAGAGGTGAGGATGATGCAGGCTACTGTAATGTCTAAAACATCAAACTTGGCAGAGGAGTGGAGAGTAACTGAGAGTTGTTCAGGTACTTCCTGTCTGGGTGTTTAGTGACTCGTTAATGTAGCACAACTTTTGCAGACAGGAAGAATACCGTTTTGTTCAAACCGTGAAAAGGACGAAGGGTTGACGATCTCTATGTTGATGGTTACCAATGGGTGTCTGGATACCTTCGATCAGGTAGTGTATGTGGCAGTGCCAGCGCTTCCAGCTTCGAGAAGGTAAACAGGGGAGTCATCGATGTGACCTGAACAGCAAGTAGAGCGGTGGACATTACAATCCAAGTGAGATGCTTTGACTGAACGTGACAGATCGATTATTAAAAAGAGGCTTCAATAGTCTTAAAAACTTCGTGTTCGCAATAAAATTGCAGAAAATGTTGAACTACGGTAAAACAAATTCGGTCCACTCGATGTCAGCAATCGATACGAAGGAAACATGTTAATTGGTCGAATAACTTTCCTGGAATATTTTATAAGTGAATTAATCGCACGGAGGGATACAGTCAGAGCTCTTTCTCCTTGGAACACGTTCTGTTGGACTAAACAAAAGATAGTGGCTGATATTGGTATGAAATAGCCTTAGCCACGACCTTCAGAGTGGTTTGCTTGTTATACTGTACGAGTAGTAATAAAACGTATTAGTAGTAGGAATGAATCATTCACATGAAAAGGAGGTGTAAGTTAATTTTAGTAGTCACAGAGCCGGCCGCTGGTGGCCGAGCGGTTCTAGGCGCTTTAGTCTACGGTCGCAAGTTCGAATCCTGCCTGGGGCATGGATGTGTGTGATGTCCTTAGGTTAGTTAGGTTTAAGTAGTTCTAAGATCTAGGGGACTGATGATCTGAGATGTTAAGTCCCACAGTACTCAGAGCCATCTGAACCATTTAAAGTAGTCACAGAAATTGCGAAGGAAACAAGACAACAAATAATGGGGGACAACATTAATTTAATGCCTTATTTTTTATGTGGAAGTATACTAATTACCTTCTCTCGACAATGAGAGCAACAAGTGATTCGGTTGCTAAACGGCTGCTCACTCAGTAATGCTTGCGAGAGGAGCCAGGGTGTTTACAGCTTTCACGAGAAAGCGGAGCTGAACATTCGTTTAGTTCCATGTTGTGCGGAAGGCAGACAGGCCGCGAATAATGGTGAGCATCAAATAGCGACGCGATAGGAAATTACATAATGTCGTGTATCTGCCAAGGCGGTTTGTGCTGTGGGGCACGTAAACAAAAGCTGGTAAAATAGAAGTTTGGGCTTGCCTGGCAATGACAAAGTAAGATTCATTAAATAGGAATATACAACTAAACAACGAAATTGGTACAGGCATGTGTATTCAAATACAGAGATATGTAAACAGGCAGAATACGGTGCTGCGGTCGGCAACGCCTGTGTAAGACAACAAGTTCAAAAATGGTTCAAATGGCTCTGAGCACTATGGGACTTAACAGCTGAGGTCATCAGTTCCCAAGAACTTAGAACTACTTAAACTTAACTAACCTAAGGACATCACACACATCCATGCCCAAGGCAGGATTCGAACCTGCGACCGTAGCAGCAGCGCGGTTCCGAACTGAAGCGCCTAGAGCCGCTCGGCCACTCCGGGCGGCAAGACAACAAGTGTCTGTCGCGGTTCTTAGATCGGTTACTGCCTCTACAAAGGCAGGTTATCAAGATTTGAGTGAGTTTGAACGTGGTGTTATAGTCGACACACGAGCGATGGAACACAGCATCTCCCAGGTAGCAATGGAGATTTTCTCGTACCTACATTTCACAAGAGTACCGAGAATATCAGGAATCGGATAAAACATCAGATCTCCGATTTCGCTGCGGCCGGAAAAATATCCTGCAAGAACGGGAGCAACGATGGCTGAAGAGAATCGTTCAGCCTGACAGAAGTGCAACCCTTCTGCAAATTGCTGCAGATTTCAGTGGTGGGCCATCAACAAATGTCAGCGTTCGAAACATCCAACGAAATATCATTGATATGGGCTTTCGGAGCCGGAGCCCACTCGTGTACCCTTGATGACTGCACGTCACAACGCCTTACCCCTCGCCTGGCCCCGTCAGCATCGGCTTTGGACTGTTGATGATTGGAAACATGTTGCCTGGTCGGACGAGTCTCGTTTCAAATTGTATCGAGCGGATGGATGTGTACGGGTATGCAGACAACCTCATGAATCTATGGAACCTGCTTGTCAGCAGTTCACTGTTCAAGCTTGTGGAGGGTCCGTAATGGTGTAGGGCATGTGCAGTTCGAGTGTTATGGGCACCTGATACGACTAGATATGATACTGACAGCTGACACGTTTGTAAGCATCCTGTCTCATCACCTGCATCCATTGATCTTCATTGTGCATTCCGACGGACTTCGGCAATTCCTGCACGGCAGTGCGACACTCCCCAAGTCCAGAATGCTACAGAGTGGCTCCAGGGACACTCTAAACAATTCTGCTGGCCACCAAACTCCCCAGAAAAGAACATTATTGAGCACATTTTGGATACCTTGCAACGTGCTGTTCAGAAGAGACGTCCACCCACTTGTACTCTTACGGAATTAAGGACAGCGCTGCAGGTTTATGGTTTCAGTTCTAACCTTCACTACTTCAGTCATTAGTCAAGTCCATGACACGTCGTGTTGCGGCACCCTACACGAGATTAGGCAAGTGAACAAGTTTCTTTTGCTCCTTCCTATGAGACAAAAACAAGACAATATGAAAATTAAGGGCAACGCGTTGGAACGAGTTCATTTTTCCGTGTCTGTGAGATGAATATCTGCTTCTAAGTATCGTAAAGTACAGCGTTATTCCATCCCGTACACTGTAAATAGCTGAGATCTACCTTGGCATGCTGTCCCAAAAGCTATGAGGCATCAATGATTCATTGTGCCACATTCGTCGACGTGTATTGTGTACAGTCGTCTGAAATGTTTCGAACAACTGTCAGATGCCGCGTCCTAAACGTAGGATTGCCAGTGGGTCTTTGCCTGATGACCAGTGCGTTGTGTTCCAATAGCACTCTCACATCGGCGGCATCGTTTACACCAACGAGTGTTGAGGTCGTGTGTTTTTCTCGGATTCGCGTACAGTTGGAGTAGTTATGCTGGACGTAACATCATTAGGCAGGAGGTGGGCACATGTAATGCTCCTAGGAACATTGTCTAACGTATTGCAATGGCCTAATGAAACAATGATCAACTTCATTGTGATACTGTACTCCTTTGCCATGTGCATCTCTTCAGGGGTGTATTCGGCCTTTACTTTTGCGAATAGCAATACGTGACCGACTGGAACAGCGTTGCTGAAGGAGCTGTTTGAAAGAAAGTATTTTCTTCTATTACACACATCAAAAAATGTTTTTCATCACCATGGGTCCCCGAACTCTTGAAGATAGCCGTTCACTGTGGATATTGTGCCACAGACACAGTCCCTTTGACTCTTCAGAGATGTCACCAAACCCGCCCGAAGATGTAACCAACCATGTATGAGCAGCGCCTATAAGACGGAGTGTGTTCGACAGCCGGTCAGTTCCAGTCATTCCACCAGGAAGGAGATACCCGGCTCGTATTGCCTGTAGTTCAACCACGGCTACACGGTCAATACCACTATTCGATCGCGTCCGCAATGTTACTTCGTGCCAGGAAGGGTCTCAACACGGGAAGTATGCCGGCTTCTCAGAGTGTACCAAAGCGATGTTATTCGGACAAGGAGGAGATACAGAGAGACAGGAACTGTCGATGACATGCCGCACTCGGGCCACCCAAGGGCTACTACCGCAGTGGATGACTGCTACCTACGGATTATGGAGGAACCCTGATAGAAACGACACCATGTTGAATAATGCTTTTCGCGCAGCCACAAGATGTAGTTTTACGACTAAAACTGTGTCCAATAAGCGGCATGATGCGCAATTTCACTCCCGACGTCCGTGGCGAGGCCCGCCTTTGCAATCAAGACACCATGTACCGCGGTACAGATAAGCCCAACAATATGCCGAATGGACCGCTCAGGATTGGCAGCACGTTCTCTTACCCGTTGAGTGCCGCATGTGCCTTTAACCAGACAATCGTCGGAGACGTATTTGGAGGCAACCCGGCCATGCTGAACGCCTTAGACACAACGTGCAGCGAATGCAGCGAGGTGGAGGTTCCCTGCTGTTTTGGGGTGGCATTATGTGGGGCCAACGTACGCCGCTGGTGGTCATGGAACGGCTGTACAATACGCGAATGCCAGTCTCCGACCGATAGTGCAACCAATCGGCAGCTAATTGGAGGTATTCGTTTTCATGGACGGAAATTTGCGCACATCTTGTGAATGACTTCCTTCAGGATAACGACATTGCTCGACTGGAATAGCCAGGATGTTCTCCAGACATGAACCCTATCGACAATGCCTGGGATAGATTGAAAAGAGCTGTTTAATGACTGCGTGACTCACCAACCACTCTGAGGGATCCACGCTGAATCACCCTTGAGGTGTGGGACAGTCTGAAACAACAGTGCCTTGATGAACTTGTGGGTAGTATGCCACGACGAATGCCGGCATGCATCAATGCGAGAAGACATAATACTGGGTATTAGAGGTACAGGAGTATACAGCAATCTGGACCACCACCTCTGAAGGTCTCGCTGTATGGTGGTACAACGTGCAATGTGTGGTTTTCATGAGCAATAACATGGGCGGAAATGATGTTTATGTTGATATCTATTCAATTTTCCGTACAGATTCTGGAACTCACAGAACCGAGGTGCTGCAAAACTATTTTTGATATCTGCATATTGGGTGCCCGTTCTCGTATTCAATTCCATAGAGCACGTTTGGTTTGGGAAGACGTACTGCGACACGTCCACACACAGCCACCACTATCCAGCAGTTGATAACCGCACTGGTGGAGTAATGGAACACCTTCCAGCAGAACTTCTTGCCAACCTTGTGACCGGTTTGCGTGCTCCATGCAGTGCATGCATTGCCGTCCTTGAGATCGCACACCCTTTAATGCCACGAACAAACACAAATTGAGATGACTCGAGCGTAATTATTATTTTTCAGTAATAATGTCATTTGTATTCGATTCATTGCGAATGTCTATCAGTTGCCTTCTGTACCACACTATAGCAGTTCTCCCTATGTATGTTTCATCAAGCCATGTTACCTGGCAGTGACGTTAGCCAAAACTTACTTTCATCCTTACAATTTGCACAGCAGTGTACAATAGTGCCTCTAAATAGTTCAGTTGCCTCTGAGCACTATGGGACTTAACAGCTGCGGTCATCAGTCGCCTAGAACTTAGAACTACTTAAACCTAACTAACCTAAGGACATCACACACATCCATGCCCGAGGCAGGATTCGAACCTGCGACCTTAGCGGTCGCGCGGTTCCAGACTGAAGCGCCTACAGCCACTCGGCCACTCCGGCCGGCTAGTGCGTCTATATGGAAGATTTGATGTGTGTTTTTACTGCAACCGTTACACGTAACATTTACTGTTCGGAGACCCATACCAGTGGCCAGATAACAACAGTGACGCGGCGTGACATGGAAGCAATGAAGCTTCGGTTGGTCACTGGAAGGAGTTTATACCACACAGTTTGCGTCATTCTCATGAATTCCTGGGAGGGCGATGAGCTCTGACGCGACGTTCATCCGGCCGCTGTGAAGAGCGACCGGCCGGTGTGGCCGAGCGGTTCTAGGCGCTTCAGTCTGGACCCGCGCGACCACTACGGTCGCAGGTTCGAATCCTGCCTCGGGCATGGATGTGTGTGATGTCGTTAGGTTAGTTAGGTTTAAGTAGTTCTAAGTTCTAGGGGACTGATGACCACAGATGTTAAGTCCCATAGTGCTTAGAGCCATTTGATCCATTTTCAACGCCACGTTCAGTCACGTCTCGGGTGTGTTCGATCACGTTCAGAGCTGGTGAGTTGGGGGCCCAGCACGTTAATTGGAACTCGCCACTGTGTTCCTCGAACCACTGCCTCACACTACCGACCTTTCGACATAGCGCCTTGTCTTGGTGAAAAATGCTGCTGCCATCCGGAAGCATGATCGTCATGAAGGGGTGTACGTGGTCTGCACCCAGCATACGATACACCTTCGCCATTATGGTGTCTTGCACGAGCTCCACTGGACCTGTGGATACCCAGGTGAATGTTCCCCAGAGCATAATGGAGCCGCCGCCACTTTGTCTCCTTCCCGCAGTATCGGCGTCAATGAGCTGCTCCCCTGGGAGACTACCCATCGGCATGATGATGAAGGTATTTGGGTTGATCACACCATGATATGCTCTGCCAATGCGCTAAAGGGCAATGCCGATGATCACGTACCAGTCTGTCATGGTTGCCGATGTCGTGGAGTTAACGTGGTGACATGCGTGTTAAGTTGTCTGCGGAGGCTCATCGTTAGGATTGTTCGGTGTCCTGTGTTTGCGGACACACTTGTACTCTGTGCGTACTGGTTCTGACACAATTCGCCGCCTGTCCTGTTTCACCACTCTGCCCAGCCTACGACATCCAACATCTGTAATGAGTGGTAGTCGCCCAGCCCCACGGCGTTTGGATGTAGTTTCAACTTGGTTTCGCCGCGTGTTAAGACACTCACTACAGCACTCCTCGAACATCCGACAAGTCGAGTAGTTTCCGATATTCTCGTGCCGACCTTACGGGCTATCACAGCCTGCCCTCGGTCCAACTCAGGTAGATTGCGCGTCTTCCTCATTCTACACGTGGTCAGCACGCTTACTGATACTACATGTACTGTGCGTCTGTCTAACTAGCACTCACTCCTCGCCAGGCGACACTGCTGTCGCCTGGGCGGGTTTATATCTACATCTACATTTATACTCCGCAAGCCAACCAACGGTGTGTGGCGGAGGGCACTTTACGTGCCACTGTCATTACCTCCCTTTCCTGTTCCAGTCGCGTATGGTTCGCGGGAAGAACGACTGCCGGAAAGCCTCCGTGCGCGCTCGAATCTCTCTAATTTTAAATTCATGATCTCTTCGGGAGGTATAAGTAGGGGGAAGCAATATATTCGATATTTCATCCAGAAACGCACCCTCTCGAAACCTGGACAGCAAGCTACACCGCGATGCAGAGCGCCTTTCTTGCAGTCTGCCACTTGAGTTTGCTAAACATCTCCGTAACGCTATCACGCTTTCCAAATAACCCTGTGACGAAACGTGCCGCTCTTCTTTGGATCTTCTCTATCTCCTCCGTCAATCCGACCTTGTACAGATCCCACACTGATGAGCAATACTCATGTATAGGTTGAACAAGTGTTTTGTAAGCCACCTCCTTTGTTGATGGTCTACATTTTCTAAGGACCCTCCCAATGAATCTCAACCTGGTACCCGCCTTACCAACAATTAATTTTATATGATCATTCCACTTCAAATCGTTCCGCACGCATACTCCCAGATATTTTACAGAAGTAACTGTTACCAGTGTTTGTTCCGCTACCATATAATCATACAATAAAGGATAGTAGGTCGGTGTTCATACAGTTCTAGCTGATCTTTCTGTGTAGTACACAAAAGGAGTCATACAAGCACATAGCGGCAGACTCCGAAGTAGAATCTACATCAGTATTACAGCGGCCAACAGTTAAGTATTCCTTGGATTTTTCCTCTTTCTGTCCTATACTATATGTACGGGCTCATCATCACCCCTCTACTGGATCGGCCTAAACTTATGTGTGACTTAAACTGTATGTGACAATGTCTGTTTCCGCACCACATATCTGTGCGTGCATGCTGCACTGTGCCTTTGAACTTAAAATCTCTGCCAAGAGCAAATTGTTCGACATATCAGGAATTGCTGTGTGTTGGAAAATTTGGCTCGTTGTTCTCTATTCTTTGAACTTTATGCATAGTGAATTCGTACATCGCATTTGGTCATTTCAGGGTTCCTATAGACTCTGAGAGAAATACAGAGACATTCAGAATGGAGGAACAGATTCCAAACACTTATTGCTTCCCAACTACAAAAGATGAAACACAATTCCAACGTTCGTGGAAAGAGAAACGTCCAAATTTTTATGCATTCAGTGTGACCACCATGTGTTACATTTCCTGCCACACACAAAGCAACTGGTCTTTCGTTATCCAATTCACAGCTTCGACAATGCGATGTAGAAGGCTTTCAAGAGTGTCAAGTAAATGGTAGATAAAAACGCGATCTTTTACGTAACCCTACATACAAAAGTCACAAGACGTGGGGTCTGGAGACATGGGAGGCCACTAGTGATGAAGATAATCTTCTGATACTCCAATGTCAAATCCAACGTCCTGGAATGGTTTCAATCAGGTAACGTCAGGCGTGCTTAGAGAATGTCTCTAGCACATGGTGCTCACACTAAATGCATAAAAATTTAAACGTTTCTCTTTCCAGGAACGTTGGAATTGGGTTTCTGTCTTTTGTAGTTTGAAACTAATAAATGTTTGAAATCTGTTCCTTCTTGTTGATAGCCCCAATCCGCACAGCAAGTAGAACTGTTTTCTTTAAAAGTCACGACCGACTTAGTGCTACTAGAAGACGCATCTTCAAGTGATATGTGCAAATAATAAGGAAAAATTCTCATACAAATAATGGTGTACAGAAAAGGACCGGTGAAAAGCAGTATTATAGAGCTGTGAATGAAGAGTGCGCACAAAAATTCTTCTTAACAGGTCGTCGCCGAAAGGTTACTGCCTTAAAGCCATTCCACATTATTCACTTCATGTCGTAAGCAAATAGCACGCTAAAAGCGGGAGCCCTTATTTAAAAAATATTCAAATGTGCGTGAATTCCTGAGGGACCAAACTGGTTAGGTCATCGTTCCCTAGACTTACACATTACTTATACTAACTTATGCTAGGAGCAACACACAGACATCCATGACCGAGCGAAGTTCAAATGGTTCAGATGGCTCAAATGGCTCTGAGCACTATGGGACTTAACATCTGTGGTCATCAGTCCCCTAGAACTTAGAACTACTTAAACCTAACTAACCTAAGGACATCACACACATCCATGCCCGAGGCAGGATTCGAACCTGCGACCGTAGCGATCACGCGGTTCCAGACTGTAGCGCCTAGAACCGCTCGGCCACCCCGGCCGGCACCGAGCGAGGACTCGAACCTTTGGCTGGATGGGCCGCTCAGTCCGTGACATGGTGCCTCAAATCGCGCAGCCACTCCGTGCAGCCCTTATTTCAGATGAAGCGGATAGAAGGACCTATTAAAATAAAATGAGAATAAAAACTAAATGGGCCATTCCAAGTAGATCTTCGCGCTTCAGTCTGGAACCGCGCTGTTGCTACGCTCGCAGGTTCGAATTCGGCCTTGAGTATGGATGTGTGTTCTGTCCTTAGGTTAGTTTGGTTTGAGTAGTTCTAACTCTATGGGACTGATGACCTCAGATGTTAAGTCCCATAGTGCTTGGAGCCATTTGATTTGAAATTCCCTCTTTCACAAGTAAATTTATAAAATACTGAAAGTGGATAGTTAAAATGTAAAATAATTATAAAGCTCGAGTGGTAGTACATATTTCCTATTTCACAGCTGTAGAACCATATTAGTGGATAAACACAAAGGGCTAATCAGGGCCAGCCGCGGTGGCCTCGCGGTTCTAGGCGCTCAGTCCGGAGCCGCGCAACTGCTACGGTCGCAGGTTTGAATCCTACCTCGGGCATGGATGTGTGTGATGTCCTTAGTTAGGTTTAAGTAGTTGTAAGTTCTAGGGGACTGATGAGCACAGATGTTAAGTCCCATAGTGCTCAGAGCCATTTGAACCAATTTTTGGCTAATCAGGGAAAGTGATGACTTGTGATAATAAAATATTGTGCTATGGGAGTAATGTCTATCTTTTTAGACAGTCCTATAGATTTGATATCAATACAGTCGTGTTGTACGTTGATGAAATTACTTGCATAAAATATCTAGAATTGTGCGCATGGAGTGGAGCTACCGCATAAAATTAATTACGGCTAAGATATATGCCACACTGAGATTCATTGGAAGAATTCTCAGGATATATTATCAACCAACAATGGAAATAGCTTATTAAACAGTCGTTCGACCCATAGTGGAATACTGCTCGCCAGTCTGGGATTCGCACCATATAGGGTTGATAGAGGAAATAGAGAAGATCCAAAGACGAGTAGCATGTTACAGGTTAATTTAGTGAGCAGAAATGTATCGCAGAGATGCTCAACCAACTCCAGAAGCAGACTCTACAAAAGAGGCGTTCTGCATCACAGTATGGATTACTTTTAAGAGTCTGATAGTGTACGTCCTCAGTCAACCTATATATTGCTTCCTCCTATATATATCTCTCTCGAAAAGGCCACGAAGATTAAAATTATAGAGATTCAAGCCGACAAGGAGGCTTACCGCCAATCGTTCTGTATGCGAACCTTATGCTACTGGAACAGAAAACGGAGTAAGTGACAATAGTACGCGAAGTACCCTAAGTACCCTCCGCCACACTCCGTAAGGTAAATTGCGCAGTAAGATGTAGCTGTTGATGTGTGATGAAAAGAACTGTTTCATTTCCAAGTTTGCGTCTCGCTGTGTTAATTACTGAATACAGTGTCTCCCCTAGGCACATTTTGTTAAGTAGGCGGTAGGAGGCGGGGGGGGGGGGCGGGTCGGGGGGGGGGGTTGGCTGTCAGGGTGCACGCGACACCTTCCACGCCGCTAACCACTGTGAACTGCGTGGTATAAAGTCTTTACTATGGTAATACATGTTAAGACTTCTTCCAGTTGCTGTCGCCCAGGGAGCGTGGGAATAATGACTGCTTAAATACATCTGTGCATGCTGTAATTAGTCCAGTCTAGTTTAAGGTGTCCCTACGGGAGAGACGGTCAAGGGTCTGAGGAATATCTCTAGATTCTTCGCTTGGTACTGGCTTCTGAAACTTCTTAAGTAGTCCTTCGTGGGATAACTAGTGTCTGTCTTCATGAGTCAATCTATAAGGGTTTCCGTGAGGCAAACAGGCCTGTTGTGGCACCTCTCTTTGTACACGTCCAATATTACCTTTACTTGTAATTATTAATGATGTCGCGAGAATGATCCAAGGAGACAATTTAAGAGTGGTTTTTCACATCTCTTGGTGAAACGAAACTTGCAGTGTGTTCCGAAAGTGGCACAAGCCATAAGGACATCATTTCAACAGCTGAAAATAATTACTCTAGCTAATATGTCCCACTTCCTCGTAACTTTATTCAGCTTGTCTGTTGTATGTACTGTAGTGTGGCTTTACTGCGAAGAACTTCAGGAAATCAGAGTCTTACAAAATAATGAAGGGTAGCGCAATAAAAGTGAAGGATGTTCTCTAGGGATGATGTATGTCTTTTGTTTCTTGTACTCTACTACATTTGCACTGTTTTCCCTTTCATTACTGTTACAATCTTTGCGTCATCTTTTCAGATAAGTTTGTGTAAAAAAAAAAATCGCAACTTTATTCCTCACCATATGTATTTTTCTATCATAACTGCAGTATTACCTTTAACAAAGCGAATTTATAGACGTCAGTGAATTTCAAGGTAACTACTGTTCTAACAAACACTGCGAAACTCCGTTCACTGTCTGCGGTGAAATTAACTTCTCATCCGTTTCCGCATGGGCTGATATATTAGTACCAGAAATTAGATTGCAGTTGTCGGAAACTAATTTACTCTCCGGTGAAGCGCATCCGCTTACCTACTGTACTTCGTAGAAAGAGTACCGCTCTCATTTCCTCCGACCAGTCACTGATTTTCTAGTCATCTTCGACAAAACTGTACAAGGTAAATGCTGGGAACGCATTAGTCACAAACTCCGGCACATTTGTCACTAACATCTGTAGATACTACTGAATAGCAGGTAGTTGTGACTAGTTGCAGAACCTTTTCGCCGATGACGAAGTTAAGCAATATCGTGTTTATTCGTTTACTTTGCGCATAATTTAATTTTTATCTGAAATCAATTTATTCCTTGCATTGGGCACTGTTCATGGTAAAGTATATGATCGAATATGTGTAGTATTTACAGCTCTGTCGTTAACAGCTATTTTCTTTTGCCTGCTGTTATATTACTTTTATGTACAAAATTTTTACCTTCTATTTCGTTAAGAGTTCGAACCTGAAATGCATACTATTGTAGAACGGTAGTCTGTATGTTCTGTTTCCAGCATCTACTTCATATACAACTTCTTTGCATTTTTATGATTTTTGTTTATATAATACGCATAAACCGAAATCAACTGTGAAATCTTTGCGTTTCATTAGTATAAAGTAGTGATAAGATGATAACGTAAAATAACACTTCAGTAGTAAGATTATGAAGACTGTCCTTTTTCTTTTACGTTTCGCAGTTTCACATTACAAACGCGACGAAGACATACAGATTCTTGTTCAATAAACTATTCTTTAATTTTTCAGCAAACAGAAATACTGTTTTTTTATAGTTACGTCATCAACTGATGTTGCAATATCTGATTGCAATAATAAACATTATCTTTAACGTAAATCTTATTTCTATTTCGTGTTGTTTAAAATTACTCTGGATTGTAGAACGCTCAACTTCTAATTATTTCCCTGTCTTTAAATTCTGGAAGCGCGGTTTCTTAAACTAGCAATACATATGATTATTAGTCAGAACTCATGCATATAACAATAAACTTGAGGAAGAAAACTGGCTTTCTACGGATCGGAGCGTGGAATGTCAGAGCCCTTAATCGGACAGGTAGGTTAGAAAATTTTAAAAGGGAAGTGGATAGGTCAAGGCTAGATATAGTGGGAATTAGTGAAGTTCGGTGGCAGGAGGAACAAGACTTCTCGTCAGGTGAATACAGGGCTATAATTACAAAATCAAATAGGGGTAATGCAGGAGTAAGTTTAATAATGAATAAAAAAAATAGGAGCACGGATAAGCTACTACGAACAGCATAGTGAACGCATTATTGTGGCCAAGATATACACGAAGCCCAATCCTACCACAGTAGCACACGTTTGCATGCCAGCTAGCTCTGCGGGTGATGAAGAGATTGAAGAAATGTATGATGCGATTTAAGAAATTATTCAGATAGTTAAGGGAGATGGAAATTTAATAGTCATGGGGGACTGGAATTCAATAGTAGGGAAAGTAAGAGAAGGAAAAATAGTAGGTTAATATGGATTGGGGGTAAGGAATAAAAGAGGAAGCCGCCTGGTAGAATTTTGCGCAGAGAATAACTGAATCATAGCTAACACTTGGTTTAAGAATCAAAGAATCATGAAAGAAGGTTTTATAAATGGAAGAGGTCTGGAAACACTGGAAGATTTCAGATAGATTGTATTATCGTAATACAGAGATTTCGGAACAAAAAAAAAAAAAAAAACATTGTTATTCTTCAGAGACAGCAAAGGACCTGGAAGAGCAGTTTAGCGGAATGGACAGTGTCTTGAAAGGAGGATATAAGATGAACATCAACAAAAGCAAAACGAGGATAATGGAATATAGTCGAATGAAGTCATGTGATGTTGAGGGAATTAGATAAGGAAATGATACACTTAAAGTAGAAGATGAGTTTAGCTATTTGGGGAGCAAAATAACTGATGATGATCGAAGTAGAGAGGATATAAAATGTAGACTGGCAATGGCAAGGAAAGTGTTTCTGAAGAAGAGAAAGATCTTGCATCGTGCGATTTCCACCTTTTCGGAAAACCGGAAGAACATCCGGCGGGTAAGAGATTTCCCAAAGATGAAGACGTTCACAGAGCGGTTCTCGGATGGCTTCCTGACCAAGCTGTCGAGGAATTAAAAAATTTGTAGACCCTCCAGACCGTTACTTACATGGACTTGGTGACTATCTTCAAAAATAGTGTCATGTACCTGTGTCA
This sequence comes from Schistocerca piceifrons, assembly GCF_021461385.2. Classification (NCBI taxonomy): domain Eukaryota; kingdom Metazoa; phylum Arthropoda; class Insecta; order Orthoptera; family Acrididae; genus Schistocerca; species Schistocerca piceifrons. The sequence goes on from NC_060144.1 coordinate 550,569,985, forward strand.
CTTTGAAGTGGAGTGCAGCATTCAAGCCTGCCGGGGTGGCCGAGCGGTTCTAGGCGCTACAGTCTGGAACCGCGCTTCCGCTACGGTCGCAGGTTCGAATCCTGCTTCGGGCATAGGTGTGTATGATGACCTTAGGTTAGTTAGGTTTAAGTAGTTCTAAGTTATAGGGGACTAATGACCTTAGAAGTTAAGTCCCACAGTGCTCAGAGCCATTTGAACCATTTTTTTTTTTTTGCAGCATTCAAGAAAAGTTACTTAACCAGCGATAACGACATGTAATTCATTGCTTTAGGGCTCCTCGTAGTTTTACATAGCTTTTCGAAGAACAGAAACCCAGAACCAACTGTTTAAATAGAATCCAGTAGCGTTAAAAATATCTATAAGATGTCTTGTAAATATTTCAGGAGTACCTGTGTCAGAAACAGATGCATTCATATCGATCACGTGTCAGTACACGATTTCAGTCTATATCAGTTACATATAAAAGCCGCACCACTGTTTACTGCCTATGTAAAAATCTGCAGTTAATTCTTTGGTGGGTCCAACTTCCGCCATGTAACAGCTTCGTTTCCTAGCCACTAGCGTCCTATCGAGCTGTTATACTAGTCAACTTTGTCGCCCTATCTGTGAGTGTCAAATAGTCTGAAGTTTCACAAATAATATGTGAGTTCTAGGCCTACTTTCTATTCCAAGGAAAAAAACTCGCAACAGAAGTCTAATTGCTGAACATGAGATCGGCCGTACAAGATTTCCAATATACTGAATATTTCCTAGTAACAGTTTCTTACGGGGTACGTTAGACTAGAGATCACAGGAGGAGAGAAGGAGTGTCATTAGTTACATTGCGGCGAGGTTCATCGAACTAAATAGCTGCATGAAAAACATTAATTCAAGAGCAACACGGAAAACGAAAGCTGACCGGAAAAAACTGTCAACTCTAGACAAATCGTTACAAGCATAATTTAATACCGTGTACTTCCGCCCCTTGATAACCGCCGAGACTCTGTTAGGAAGTGAGTGCACGAGGTGCTGCAGATATGTCGCATCCAGGTTAAACCACTCGCCCAGGATTTGATCGCGCAATTCCTCCAGATTTCCGGGATTCGAAGTCGAAGTTCTACCCACTGTTCCGACATATCCCATAGGTTTCTATGGCGTTCAACTCAGGTGATTTTGGAGGCCAATCGAAATGTAATATGGTTGGGGAATGTTCAGGAAACCAGTCACATTTTGTTCCAGCACGAAAAACTTTAGTTTTGTTGTCTTGAAACAGAGAGGTATCAATATGAGTATACTCATCAAGAAGATATTGGCAATAGAATTCCCATCAGTAAGATGTTGACCGAAAGGCAGTACCTGATCATTCTGAATATGCTGGTTAACCTTAGTGGTCATCTCAGTGAGTGGGTCTAATTCATGATAAGGAAAACACCCCACAAAACATCACAGAACCAACTCCGGCTGCACCTGTCCTAGTACACATTGAGGAAAAATGCTTTACTTGTCATATGGTGCACTCGACGACGTGTGTCATTTGAATACAGGCAAAAACGTGACTCGTCGGACCGAATTACGTTCCGCTAGTCAGCTGCCGCCCATGCTCGATGATAATCAAGCCCATCCAAGACGTACAACGTTATGTGACTCTTTGGGCAATGGGTTCTGGCAAGGCGACTGACAGTGCTCATTGAAAGCAGTTCCCGTCATGAAGATCTCTAGTCAACAGGTTGGGGTGGACCTTCAGCCACTGCCTGCAGCAATTTCTGTTAAGTTTAGAATCGATTTTGATTTACAAGCCATGAAACGCGTCTCCGGTCACTCTCGGTCAGAGACTTTTCCCGAGCACATTTCTGACGTCGCGTTTCGTGGTCACGTGTTTTGCACCAATGTGTAGACACGTTGAGCAGTCCACCGGGAAACGCTAGTGACAGCTGGAATTTCCTCCATTTAGAAGACAGGAGGCACAATGCCTTGTTCCTTCGCCTCAAAATTTTCCACTCGGTGTAACGTGCTAAATTCCTACATGACATCAAAGACGCGCAGGTCTGGAGGAACCAGTGACGTCACTGCACATTTAAAAAGCTTGGGAAGACTACTGTTCCGCTTTATGGCGTTGTACTTCGAAGATTACATTCAACCGTCTTTCCACGCTACTACTGTACAGTTAGACAAATAATTCACTCAGTCGTACGTGTTTTTTATTACGTCAACACTCATTCAGTGCAGCAGTCATCCACATTTAGGAAAAGTCGTTACAACTACATAGTGTGCTGAATATCAGTGTCGTAAACTTCAGAATAACGGACAGATTATTTCGGTTCCCAGCGTGATCTACCTGCCTGCCATTTAAAATAGGAGAAAATGAAGGCGGAGAAAAGGTACTCTGCCGACCTGGTCAAACCACGAAATTGTAAAACCATAAAATTAAGTGAAGGGTCGACTGATGAAGCTTATCTCATCAGCTTCTATTATAGAAAGAGATCAATTTTTGCGAATATTTCCTTCAGAAAATGTGATGTACTATGTGTTTTCGGCCTTAAGCCTTTTATTGTGCCTGAGCCTTGTACTGTTCGATGCTGACGTCTGTCAATTCTTGGCTGTTTTCATCATTCTCCTTGGAATTCACAACTGCTAAAGGAAGAAGGAGTAAAGGAAAAGAAGAAAATAAATTAGGGTGCAACGTCCCATGGACGACGATACCAAGTGGAACGGAGTACAAGTTCGGATGGTGGAAAGATATCGCACGCGAGCTAATAAAAGAGACTGCCATAAATTAGGAATAGTATAGGACGTCGGCAAAGATATGTGAAAATCTTATCTTTGACCTCATGGTTCTGATTATATTGTAGCTTCACAGCGCGTGTTTTTCAACTGTTTCGTTACCAACAAACTGGTTTTGAATATCATTGTATACGCTGCCATTTATGTTCGTTTTTGTTTAGAGATTTTTCCTTCTTAATTTTGCAGAGCGGAGGATGATCTCTCACGAATGAAACTGATGATCCGGAAACAGTGATTTACGGTGATAGAGTGGAAATGCGGAAAAAATTCATGTACTGCAGAACTGTTGTGTGTATTAAATCGTAAATTGAAGGGGAAGAAACATGAACGCTGTGCCATCATAGTTGCACAAGGTGTGCATACTGACTGAAGATATTGAAATACCCCGGAAACTACACTTCGGATCAACAAAAGTTTAATTCCAATTTGTTTGTTCGGAGGGGGACATCCAATGATACCAAACTCGGCCTACCACCCCACTCCGTGCGTGGGTGGCGCGGAGCAACAATGAAATCTTCGACGGGAATCCTAATTTTTTTGTTACAGATTAATATTTTACTGCAAAATCTACGTACGTTTCTTATGAATCATTTTTTTTTCCGTGTCGCCACAGATGGCGCTATAATCGGAGAAACAGAAATGGGTACACAATCGTAATTTACGACGTGCTACTCATTGGCCCTTCAGTAGCCAATGCGACGTGGAACGCCAGCTCTATGTTGCGAGTGTAGGACAGACCAGTATTTCACAACTTCTAATTGTAAATCCCATTTGCACCGTTATATTCCTTCCACATATCGAACAAGGGACTACTCAGCACGCCATTCTAGCCGTGGCTCGAGGCGAACGTTACTGTACTTTTTGAATTAGTGTAAGTGTTCAAACACAGTACCGTCAACTTCAGTACACTTAGTGATCCGCTTTTCAATTTATGTACACAGGATAGAAGCATATCTATGGAATTGTCAGTACAGACGTTTCTGATGCGGTCGACCATGTATTCAAGGCTTTTTGGCACTTGCTGGTACATCTTATCATTTACACATCCCCACAGAAACAAATTCGGTGCCGGCCTAGCGGTTCTAGTCGCTTCAGTCCGAAAGCACGCAGCTGCTACGGTTGCAGGTTCGAATCCTGCCTCGGGCATGTATTTGTACGATGTCCTTAGGTTATTTAGGTTTAAGTAGCTCTAAGCCTAGGGTACCCGTGGTCTAGGGGTAGCGTCTTTGATTCACAATCAAAACGTCTTCGGTCCCGGGTTCGATCCCCGCAACTGCCTAAATATTGGTAAATAATCAGCATTGGCGGCCGAAGACTTCCGGCATAAGAAGTCAGCCTCATTCTGCCAACGGCCTTGTCAAAGAGGGCGGAGGAGCGGATAGAGGTTCAGGGCACTCTCTTGTCCTAGGGGTGGGAAATTGCCCCTAAAGGCGGAATTATCAGCAATGATCAACGACATGAGGATGCAGAAGGCAATCGAAACCACTGCATTGAAGATACGTAACGTGTATCCACAGGACATGTGGCCTGTATTTGAAGAAGTGTCATGATGACCTCTCCATTGGCAAAAGATTCCGGAATAGTCCCCCATTCGGATCTCCGGGAGGGGACTGCCAAGGGGGAGGTTACCATGAGAAAAAGATTGAATAATCAACGAACGGATAACGTTCTACGAGTCGGGGCGTGGAATGTCTGAAGCTTGAACGTGGTAGGGAAACCAGAAAATCTGAAAAGGGAAATGCAAAGGCTCAATCTAGATATAGTAGGGGCCAGTGGTTCAAATGGCTCTGAGCACTATGGGACTCAACATCTTAGGTCATAAGTCCCCTAGAACTTAGAACTACTTAAACCTAACTAACCTAAGGACATCACACACACCCATGCCCGAGGCAGGATTCGAACCTGCGACCGTAGCAGTCCCGCGGTTCCGGACTGCAGCGCCAGAACCGCACGGCCACCGCGGCCGGCGTAGGGGCCAGAGAAGTGAAGTGAAGTGGAAGGAAGATAAGGATTTCTGGTCAGATGAGTATCGGGTAATATCAACAGCAGCAGAAAATCGTATAACAGGTGTAAGATTCGTTATGAATAGGAAGGTAGGGCAGAGGGCGTGTTACTGTGAACAGTTCAGTGACCGGATTGTTCTAATTAGAATCGACAGCAGACCATCACCGACAACGTTAGTTCAGGTATACCTGCCGACGTCGCAAGCTGAAGATAAACAGAGAGAAAGTGTATGAGGATATTGAAAGGGTAATGCAGTATGTAAAGGGGGACGAAAATGTAATAGTCATGGGCGACTGGAATGCAGTTGTAGGGGAAGGAGTAGAAGAAAAGGTTACAGGAGAATATGGGCTTGGGACAAGGAATGAAAGAGGAGAAAGACTAATTGAGTTCTGTAACAAGTTTCAGCTAGTAATAGCGAATACCCTGTTCAAGAATCACAAGAGGAGGAGGTATACTTGGAAAAGGCCGGGAGGTACGGGAAGATTTCAATTAGATTACATCATGGTCAGACAGAAATTCCGAAATCAGATACTGGATTGTAAGGCGTACCCAGGAGCAGATATAGACGCAGATCACAATATAGTAGTGATGAAGAGTAGGCTGAAATTTAAGACGTTAGTCAGGAAGAATCAATACGCAAAGAAGTGGGATACGGAAGTACTAAGGACTGACGAGATATGTTTGAAGTTCTCCAACGCTATAGATACAGCAATAACGAATAGCTCAGTAGACAGTGCAGTTGAAGAAGAATGGACATCTCTAAAAAGGGCCATCACAGAAGTTGGGAATGAGAACATATGTACAAAGAAGGTAGCTGCGAAGAAACCATGGGTAACAGAAGAAATACTTCAGTTGATTGATGAAAGGAGGAAGTACAAACATGTTCCGGGAAAATCAGGAATACAGAAATACAAGTCGCTGAGGAATGAAATAAATAGGAAGTGCAGGCAAGCTAAGACGAAATGGCTGCAGGAAAAATGTGAAGACATCGAAAAAGATATGATTGTCGGAAGGACAGACTCAGCATACAGGAAAGTCAAAACAACCTTTTGTGACATTAAAAGCAACGGTGATAACGTTAAGAGTGCAACCGAAATTCCACTGTTAAATGCAGAGGAGAGAGCAGATAGGTGAAATGAATACATTGAAAGCCTCTATGAGGGTGAAGATTTGTCTGATGTGATAGAAGAAGAAACAGGAGTCGATTTACAAGAGATAGGGTATCCAGTATTAGAATCGGAATTTAAAAGAGCTTCGGAGGACTTACGGTCAAATACGGCAGAAGGGATAGATAACATTCCATCAGAATTTCTAAAATCATTGGGGGAAGTGGCAACAAAACGACTATTCACGTTGGTGTGTAGAATATATGAGTCTGGCGATATACCATCTGACTTTCGGAAAAGCATCATCCACACAATTCCGAAGACGGCAAGAGCTGACAAGTGCGAGAATTATCGCACAATCAGCTTAACAGCTCATGCATCGGAGCTGCTTACAAGAATAATATACAGAAGAATGGAAAAGAAAATTGAGAGTGCGCTAGGTGACGATCAGTTTGGCTTTAGGAAAATTAAAGGGACGAGAGAGGCAATTCTGACGTTACGGCTAATAATGGAAGCAAGGCTAAAGAAAAATCAAGACACTTTCATAGGATTTGTAGACCTGGAAAAAGCGTTCGACAATATAAAATGGTGCAAGCTGTTCGAGATTCTGAAAAAAGTAGGGGTAAGCTATAGGGAGAGACGGGTCATATAGAATATGTACAACAACCAAGAGGGAATAATAAGAGCGGACGATCAAGAACGAAGTATTCGTATTAAGAAGGGTGTAAGACAAGGCTGTAGCCTTTCGCCCCTACTCCTCAATCTGTACATCGAGGAAGCAATTATGGAAATAAAAGAAAGGTTCAGGAGTGGAATTAAAATACAAGGTGAAAGGATATCAATGATACGATTCGCTGATGACATTGCTATCCTGAGTGAAAGTGAAGAAGAATTAAATGATCTGCTGAACGGAATGAACAGTCTAATAAGTACACAGTATGGTTTGAGAGTAAATCGGAGAAAGACGAAGGTAATGAGAAGTAGTAGAAATGAGAACAGCGAGAAACTTAACATCAGGATTGATGGTCACGAAGTCAATGAAGTTAAGGAATTCTACTACCTAGTCAGTAAAATAACCAATGACGGACGGAGCAAGGAGGACATCAAAAGCAGACTCGCTATGGCAGAAAAGGCATTTCTGGCCAAGAGAAGTCTACTAACATCAAATATCGGCCTTAATTTGAGGAAGAAATTTCTGAGGATGTACGTCTGGAGTTCAGCATTGTATGGTAGTGAAACATGGACTGTGGGAAAACCGGAACAGAAGAGAATCGAAGCATTTGAGATGTGGTGCTATAGACGAATGTTGAAAAGTAGGTGGACTGATAAGGTAAGGAATGAGAAGGTTCTACGCAGAATCGGAGAGGAAAGGAGTGTGTGGAAAACACTGATAGGGAGAAGGGACAGGATGATAGGACATCTGCTAAGACATGAGGGAATGACTGTCATGGTACTAGAGGGAGCTGTAGAGAGCAAAAACTGTAGAGGAAGACAGAGATTGGAATACGTCAAGCAAATAATTGAGGACGTAGGTTGCAAGTGCTACTCTGAGATGAAGAGGTTAGCACAGGAAAGGAATTCGTTGGGGGTCGCATCAAACCAGTCAGTAGACTGATGACAAAAAAAAAAAATAAATAAATAAATAAAGTCTTAGGGACTGATGGCCTCAGATGTTAAGTCCCATACTGTTCAGAGCCATTTGAACCATTTTTGAAGAAATCTGATGGCGTCAAATCTGGCGACGTAGCGGGCTAGTTAACAGGGCCACCTCTGCCGATCCACCGACCAGTGTAAACTCGCTCAAATACCTCCCGTGTTTCAATACGATGGGCAACCGTCATGCTGAAACCCCACACGTTGTCGGAGATTCAGGGTAAGATCCTGCAGTAATAACGGTAAGTCCTATTCCAAAAACGTTCGACGTGTGCGTTCATTTAACGTGCCGTCTATAAAATATGGACCACTGGCTTTCTTTCCCATAATGCTACACCATACGTTAACCGACCAAACACGTTGTTGGTCAGCTTGCCGTAATTAGTGGGAATGGTGTACATTCCAGTAATACATGTTATGCCGGTGAACGCTACCATAGTTTTTGAAAACTCAGTAGATAACAACGTGGAGGCCGTTTGCCTTTGTTGACGTTCCCATTTACAAAACACTACCAGGTTATGGAAATCGGCGCCATGATGTCCTTGATGCAGTGGTACGCGGTATGGGTGATACTTAAGACGGTGCATTATTGTGACATTACTGCCTAGGGACGTACTGGAATCGCGGTGTATTTGCCGAGGGCTAATCCATGGGTTAGCATGCACTGCTGTTTCATTAGCTTCTCCTGTAACACGTTTGCTTCGTTCACTTTTGCCGGTCTGTTCGCTACTGTCAGACATAAAGGCATTGACATCCTTGTAAAAGAACGAACGAGAGCGAGTTTTCTGTGGAAAACGCTCGGAATACAAGGCAGCAGCAGCCACAACATTTCTCCTACATTCTCCGTAAATCAGGACCATTACATTTTTTTTGTTTTATGGTTGCAACATTCATCGTCCACTTGCTCCTCTTTTCTCCAAATGATAGGTGGATATGCAGACAATAAACACTGTGTAGTATTGTAATTTTTAGAGCCGCTATCTGTTGTACGTCTGCCTAGGGCTGTTGATATTTTTCAATGTATCCAGTGTGGTGTCACCGCCAGACACCACACTTGCTAGGTGGTATCTCTAAATCGGCCGCGGTCCATTAGTACATGTCGGACCCACGTGTCGCCACTGTCAGGGATCGCAGACCGAGCGCCACCACAAGGCAGGTATCGAGATACGGACTAGCACTCGCCCCAGTTGTACGGAAGACTTTGCTAGCGACTACACGGACGAAGCATCGCTCATTAGCCGAGCAGATAGTTAGAATAGCCTTCAGCTAAGTCAATGGCTACGACCTAGCAAGGCGCCATTAGTAACATTGCCTGTATATAAAGAGTCTCACTTGTATCGCCACAATCTCCAGACGTACCAAAAGGATGGATTAAAGTTAAGTATTCCAGAAGCTACGTACTTTTCTTTATAGCATTCATTACGTATCCTGTTTCAGACCTCCCGCCTTCCTGCTTTAGCTTAGCGCGTGCCTTTCGGCTTCCTCTCATTGTGTCTAGGCTGTCTTGTCTAGACACAACATCCAGAATTCGATATATCGATATTTTATAAAGTATTATTATCGGTCCTCGATATATAAAGAAAAGTGTCGATATATCGACGGAAAATGTATCGAAGTACCGGCCTATAAAAATATCGGCTACAGAATGAGATTTTCACCGAAATGTGCGCGGATATGAAACTTCCTGGCAGATTAAAAGTTTGTGTCGAGCCCAGACTCGAACTCGGAACACTTGCGTTTCGCGGAAGAATGCTCTACCAACTGAGCTACCCAAGCACAACTGACGGCCCGTCCTCACTGCTTCTATTCTGCCAGTACCTCGTCTCCTACCTTTCGAAAGGTCTCCTATCTTTAGAAACCGCTACGGTCGCAGGTTAGAATCCTGCCTCGGGCATGGATGTGTGTGATGTCCTTAAGTTAGTTAGGCTTAAGTAGTTCTGTTCTAGGGACTGATGACCTCAGATGTTAAGTCCCATAGTGCTCACAGCCATTTGAATCACTTTGTTTCTGACAAGATGTGTCCATGTTGTGAACAGTGGGAGTTGACCTCCAAAAAATTGAAGTGTCTTATTCTTCACAGGAGTACCACAAATACAAATAACAAAAATTTTAAGGGTATAAATTCAACTAAATACTTCGGATCTACAATTGCGAATTACTTAGAAACGAAAATGTTACGAGGAAGACGAATGAAGGACTGCGTGTTATTGACAGAACTCTTACAAAGTCTAAGAGATTTTATAAAGAGACTGCCTACAGTACGCTTATCCGTCCACTTCTGGGGTAGAGCGTCTCGGTATGAGACCTTTACCATACAGAAATGGCAGGGAACATTGGATAAGTTAAAAGAAGGGAAGCCCGTTTCTTATTTTCACGAAATAGGTGAGACAGTGTGTGGAACATGATAAGTGACTTGGGGCGGCAGTCATTTGAATAACACAGTTTAACGTTGCGGAGATATATTTTCACGAAATTACCATCACCAACTTCTTCCCAAATACCAAAATATTTTACCGACTCCCACCTACATACGGAGAAATGTTCATCGTGAGAAAATAAGGGAAATCAGAGCTCACACGGAAAGATTTAGACGGTCACACCTCACACGCGTAGTTCGAGAGTACTATGGTCGACAAATAGTCTGATTCTCCGAATCTTCTGCCTACCACCTAAGTGTGAATTTGAGAGTAATCACGTAAATATAGAACTCAGAAAGGTGATGTGACACACCTCCAGAATCTCCTACACATGTATGTACCGTTAACATGCAATAAATGTGCTAAGTTCCTTGTATAAAGCGTTTTACGTAAGTGACATCATCTTCTGTCTTGCGCAACGAACGGCAGGGCCGAACGTGCAACAGTTTTTCATAGCACACTGGTCAGAGTTCATTGCCTCCGCTGTGTACGTACCGCGAAGCGGGAGATTTGAAAATGATCCAGTTTTCAAACTGTCTTACAGCAGCATCTGAAACCTTCCACAGGGCCAAAATCTTGCATGCGCGGAAGAGTTGGTTACCGATAGTTGCGAACCACCGCGGAAACAAATAATGTCTGGTTTTCCAAGAGGGCAGCACCTGACAAACTGCAGCTTCTGCCACCCTACAACTTTCACGGTCTTAACCCTATACGCTTCCACTGTTCGTTTCAGTCCCTATCACGATGGTGAAATAGATCACTTTGGATGTATTCCAATCTCTTTCTTCTACACCTGTTAGCCTCTATGGCTCCCTGTAGTACCACAGACGTAATTCCGTGATGTCAAGCGATAATCTGCTTTTTTATGTCCTCCTTGCTCCGTCCGTCATTGGTTATTTTGCTGCCTAGGTAGCAGAATTCCGTAACTTCATCTACTTCGCGCCCATCAACTCTGATGTTAAATTCCTCCCTGTTCTCATTTCTGCTACTTCTCAATTCTTCCGTCTTTATTCGATTTACTCTCATTTCATTTTTTTATTCATTAGACTGTTGGTTCCATTCAAAAAATTCTGTAATTGTGGTGCACTTTTACTGAGAATAGCATGTCATCACCGAATCTTACTGAATTTTAATTGCACTCTTGAATCTTTCTTTTATTTCCGTCATTGTTCCTTCGATGTATAAGTTAAACACAGCATGGGTGAAGGGTTTACACTCCTGCCTTAACCGGTTTTAATCCTAGTACTTCGCTGTTCATCTTCTAGTCTTATTTTTCCCTCTACATTCTTGAACATATTGTATATTACCCAACTTTCCCTCGTTATTACCCCTATTTTTCTCAGAATTTCGAACACCTTGTACCATTTTACATTGTCAAATGCTTTTTCCAGGTCAACAAATTCTATGGACATGTCTTGATCTGTTTCCAGTTTTGCTTGCATTATCAATCACTGGTGCCTTTACCGTTCCTACAGTCAAACTGATCGTCATCTAACATATCCCCAATTTCCTTTTTTCTGTATATTATCCATATCGTTAACTTGGCTGCATAAGCTGCTAAGCTGATTGTCGGCTTTTGAAATATTCAATATAAATTCGAAATGGCGCGTCTAAATAAAATCTCGGTTTTCAGGCAGCGTAATTTCGAATAAAATCCACAACTTTTCGACAGCTATCTTCACCATCATGATAGGGACTGAAACGAGCAATGGACATGTATTGGGCAGGACATGGCGCTGCCCTGTTGAATAAACAGACGTCATTCTCTTCAGCAGCGTTCCGCACGTATCTTAAGTTGTTCAACTCTCCCCGCGCATGACCGTTTGTGCTGCGTGTAAAGTTATAGAAGCTGCTATAAGATACTTTCAAAATCAGACCACTTTCAGATCTCCTGCTTCGCGGTACACGCACGCAGCAGAGACAGTGAACTCTGACCCGTGTACTCTGCAGAAGCTGTTGCACGTCCGGGCCTGCCTTCAAATGTTCAAATGGCTCTGAGCACTATGGGACTAAACATCTGTGGTTATCAGTCCCCTAGAACTTAGAACTACTTAAACCTAACTAACCTAAGGACATCACACACATCCATGCCCGAGGCAGGATTCGAACCTGCGACAGTAGCAGTCGCGCGGTTCCGGATTGAGCGCCTAGAACCACTAGACCACCGCGGCCGGCGGGGACTGCCTTCGTTGCACAAGACAGGCAGCGATCCATTTGAGATGTGATCCATTTGAGATGCCTTCTTTACCGGGTTTCGAACAGTTCATGCCAGAAACTATGCAAATTTATTGCTGGTTAACGGTACATACATGTGCGGCAGAGTATGGAGTTTGGGTCTGAAGTGTATGTTACTGCACATTAGCATTCAACATATCCCCATTTCGAATGCGGAACATATCGTACTCGCGTTCATACTGCGCCATGTGGTGTGCAGCATTTCTGGAGTGGTTTGGTGAAATATCGCTCTAATCCGCCCCCGTATGTCGGCCAGATTCTATGGTATTCGTGCATACGCTGTTGACGTATACCCACACAAAAAAATCTGTAGGCGTTTGGTCGGGGCTATTAGGCGGCCTCGGGATAGGTCCACCATGGCCGCAACAACGATGACAGAATATCTGGTTGAAAAGTTACCGAACTACGAGAGGCCGATGCGATGGAGCGCCGTCTTGTAGATATATAATGGTGTCTTGCTGAACTGAGGGACCACATACTGATCGATCATTTCAGTGTTTCTGACGGCTCGAACAGTCTCCTCTACAAGAAAGAATGGGCTGAAGGGGACTGGTCACTCCGATCCAGAGCAACGCCCCATTCGAGCTCGTATGGACCATGAGAATTCTCGGTAACATTAATGATACGATTACGCGGTAGACTCGGGCATTGACCTGGAATGTTGTATCTCCAAGAACATCAATCGATTTAACCACTGTTCGTTCGCTTCCTGTCGCTCATACCTAATCATAAGAAATTGTTGCATCACCTCAAAGAGGCAGTTTTAAATACAGGGTGTTCATTTTAAGTGAATTTATTGAAATGTCACGTAAACCACATACCGGATTAAATAAAATTATACGAGGTGCATTCAAGTTCTAAGGCCTCCGATTTTTTTTCTAATTAACTACTCACCTGAAATCGATGAAACTGGCATTACTTCTCGACGTAATAGCCCTGCAGACGTACACATTTTTCACAACGCTGACGCCATGATTCCATGGCAGCGGCGAAGGCTTCTTTAGGAGTCTGTTTTGACCAGTGGAAAATCGCTGAGGCAATAGCAGCATGGCTGGTGAATGTGCGGCCACGGAGAGCGTCTTTTATTTTAGGAAAAAGCCAAAAGTCACTAGGAGCCAGGTCAGGTGAGTAGGGAGCATGAGGAAACACTTCAAAGTTGTTATCACGAAGAAACCGTTGCGTAACGTTAGCTCGATGTGTGGGTGCGTTGTCTCGGTGAAACCGCACACGCGCAGCCCTCCCCGGACGTTTTTGTTTCAGTGCAGGAAGGAATTTGTTCTTCAAAACTTTTCGTAGGACGCACCTGTTACCGTAGTGCCCTTTGGAACGCAATGGGTAAGGATTACGCCCTCGCTGTCCCAGAACATGGACACCATCATTTTTTCAGCACTGGCGGTTACCCGAAATTTTTTTGGTGGCGGTGAATCTGTGTGCTTCCATTGAGCTGATGGCGCTTTATTTCTGGATTGAAAAATGGCATCCACGTCTCATCCATTGTCACAACCGACGAAAAGAAAGTCCCATTCATGCTGTCGTTGCGCGTCAACATTGCTTGGCAACATGCCACACAGGCAGCCATGTGGTCATCCTTCACCATTCGTGGCACCCACCTGGATGACACTTTTCGCATTTTCAGGTCGTCATGCAGGATTGTGTGCACAGAACCCACAGAAATGCCAACTCTGGAGGCGATCTGTTCATCAGTCATTCGGCGATCCCCGAAAACAATTCTCTCCACTTTCTCGATCATGTCGTCAGACCGGCTTGTGCGAGCCCAAGGTTGTTTCGGTTTGTTGTCACACGACGTTCTGCCTTCATTAAACTGTCGCACCCACGAACGCACTTTCTACACATCCATAACTCCATCACCACATGTCTCCTTCAACTGTCAATGAATTTCAATTGGTTTCACACCACGCAAATTCAGAAAACAAATGATTGCACGCTGTTCAAAAAAGGAAAACGTCGCCATTTTAAGTATTTAAAACAGTTGTCATTCTCGCCGCTGGCGGTAAAATTCCATCTGCTATACGGTGCTGCCATCTCTGGGACGTATTTACAATGAACGCGGCCTCATTTTAAAACAATGCGCATGTTTCTATCTCTTTCCAGTCCGGAGAAAAAAATCAGAGGCCTTAGAACTTGAATGTACCTCGTAATTCCAATTTGTTTGTCTCAGAGGAGAACATTCAACAATACCACACTCGATCCGCCACCCCTCTCCGTGCGCGGGTGGCGAGGGCTAATTTTAAATCTTCAATGGGAACCCCATTTTCTTTTTATTGCAGATTATGGCTGTATGGGAAAATCTACATAGATTTGTCTGCAGCATTTCCTTCGTTTCACCACAGATGGCGCTGTAATGGCAGGAATAGAAATGGGTACGCAATCGTAATTTACGACATGCTACTCAATGGACCTTGAATATCCAATGCCTCCTGCGACCCTACCTCCTTGCAGTGAGGGTAAGACAGGCCAGTATTTCGTAACTTCTGATTGGAAACTCCGTTCGCAACGCTGTATTCCTCCCACATATCAAACAGGGGACTACTCGACGGCCGGCCTGGATGACCGAGCGGTTCTAGGCGCTACAGTCTGGAACCGCACAGCCGCTACGGTCGCAGATTCGAATCCTGCCTCGGGCATGGGTGTGTGTGATGCCCTTAGGTTAGTTAGGTTTAAGTAGTTCTAGGGGACTGATGGCCTCAGACGTTAAGTCCCATAGTGCTCAGAGCCATTTGAACCATTTGACTACTCGACGCGCCACCGTGGTCGTGTGGCGAACTACGACGAATCGTAACAGGCACTTCACATATCGTGCAGACTAGGTGTGTTGATAAAACATCTATACATCTATATATCGATAATCGTTCAGCTAATATCAATTTTTATAGGGTATAATTTCATTTCCGATCTGTCGATACCAAAATGGCAGCATCGACTGCCGATATCTTTATTTTATATATTTTGTTTGGAAGTTTTCGGTCAATATTTGAAATAGTTCTTTTTAAATTACTGTAGAACATAATTTTTCTGTAACTGTGTGAATGAGTCTCACTACATTTTGAGGTTTCATCAAGTCCAGAGGTCCCCTTTGACTGTGTGAAGCAAGTATAGGAGGTGTAAGGGGTCCGTAGGTCCTTACTATAAATTTGCACTCGGCACAGGTCGATAGGGCGATCAATCGATTGTGTCGTGTTGCGAGAGCGAGTGTGGAGTTGAGCGTGTGCCATGTTGCGGGTAGAGGTGTGTGGAGGTCGTTGTTGAAATGTAAGGCTTTAACGGAGAAGGGAGTCGCCATCGCCGTGGCTAGACCCCTTTGTACTAGAATAATACCAGGAAGGTGAAGAAGTATTATTACGAAAGTGGTCACTGACATTTCTAGGGCGATATTTGGTTTCGCGTCTACCGCTCCGGCATCACCTTGGATTGCAATGTTGGATTGCAGTGTTGGATGCAGTGATGGATTAGCGTGTGACGATAATGGAAAATGAAGAAGCCTGTGCTGAGATTAGCCGTAATTAGATATGTTTGACGAAGGCAGGCTGTCTCCTTTTTTGTGTTTTTTGAGAAGAATATAGGTTCGCAATTAGTGAATCTGTGTTGGTGTTTTTCTTGTTACCAGACATTTCATTATTACAGTACTGAACAGGACGAACTGGAAAGTAACAACTTCCGTAGCAGTCAATTCCGATTACCAGCCCCATTAGGTACACGGTCATATTAATAATAAATATTGGGCTGCTATTCGATCAGATCAGGTCGGGATAAATAAACAGAGGTGTTACAGAGGCACAAAGAAGTAGTCGGAATTGCACTGGCGGGTGTCGGTATGGATGGAATAATAAGATTTCCGATGTGAATAAATAGCACATCAACGGCGTTAGAAACAATTTTAACGTAACTAGTGTGCCACTTCTTCACATCGGCAGTCCCCAAGAGCAGTTCTGAAAATGATGAACAAAAATCTAAACGTGAACACTGATCTTTGCAGTGGGTGGAGACGTGTGAGGGGAAATGGAGACGTAATCGGCGCTCGGCGCTACAAACAGAAACTGCCACGTTTAACGTAACCATGCAGTTTTGACACTGCCGCTGCTACGTAGCTGGCGTTTGCGGAAATGAAAAAAACAGGAAGTCGTCATTACGTGTTCACGACAAATACGATACGTGACGAAATGAACGACGTACGCATCGGACACCTTTAGTTGTGCCACTTACATGCAGTACCATTGTAAGCAAAGTGGTTACCGCCAGGCGTGAACGTTTCCCTTTCAATTCTTGCTCTGAGGGGGTATAAGAAGGCTTCTAGCTTACTGATATATAGAATATTTAATCATAAAGCAATACTTAAATATACAGCTCTAAGACCGGCAGTATACGAGGCCTGTTCAGAAAGTAAGCTCCGATTGATTGCCAAATTGAAACCACAGTGAACATCAGAAATGTTTTACTTCTAACAATTAGATACACCTTTCAGCTACTTCTCTACGTAGTCGCCGTTCTTAGACTTTTGTCATAGCGTTGTACCAACTTTTCAATAGCCTCATCATAGAAGGCAGCCGCCAGTGCTTTCCACCAATTCTCCACGCTGGCCTACACCTCGTTGTCTGTGTCAAAATGTTGTCTTCAAAGACAGCGGTTCATGTGACCAGAGATGAAACTCAGGGGGAGACAATTGCGGACTGTATTGTGGGTAATCTAGCATTTCCATTTGAAAACGATGCAGGAGCATCTTCATTGCCCCTGCAGAATGCGGCTGAGAATTGTCTTGAAGAAGAAACAGCACGACAGTTATGTAATGTTAGCTGCATAGCTTCAGGCGAAATTTCTCACCAGGCCCTCGTACTTGGCGGCAGACACTATTTTCTAGACATCTTTACGCACTCACTGCGAGCTCAGAAATGAGAAGAGCGACGTGATGCTAACTGGGGTTATACTAGAGACACTACCCAACACATCTGTGCAAAGCTTTATCGGATTTTCATAGTCGTTTCCATTTCGCGACCGATCGGAGCTTACTTTCTGAACGCCCCTCGTGTTTACAATGTGCAGTCGACATAAAACTTCCTGGCAGATTAAAACTGCGTGCCGGACCGAGACTCAAATTCGGAACCTTTGCCTGTCGCGGGCAATTGCTGCCCCAACTGAGGTAGCGCGACTCACTCCCCGTCCTCACAGCTTTAATTCCGCCAGTATTTCGTCTCCTGCCGACTGAAGCGCCTAGAACCGCTCGTCCACTGCAGCCGGCTGTCAGGATCATTTTTTCATTCCTTTATAACTTCTTATGATTTTACTAAACCGTAAACTACAGCATGACCTGCAAACAATTGAAGAGAGTTGTTCAGATCAAGTCCTACATCTTTTATACAGATTAAGAGCAGCAGGCCGCTATAACACTTTCTTGTGTAACCGTAGATATAACTTTGGTTTTACTCGATGACTTCTCGTCAGTTATTACGAATTGTGACGTTTGAGACATGAAATCCCGAAAGAAGTCGCACAGATGACACAGCGATCCATAGGCACGCAAATCGTTTGGAAGCCACTTGTGAGGAACGGTGTCAAAAGCCTGCTGGAAACTTAGAAATATGAAATCAAGCTAATATTCTGTGTTGATAGCACTCACTACCTCGTGTAAATAAAAAGCCAGTTGTGTTTCAGTAGACCCATATTTTGTGAATCCGTGCTGGTTGTGTGTCAATGGATGGTTTCCTCGAGCGATCTGGTAGTGTTGGAACAGTGTAGATTCCAAAATCCTTCTACGAATCCGCGTTATTGGTATGGGTCCATAATTCAACGAATAACTTATTTCCTTGTGTATCTTCGTGGTCTGCTCAAATTTGTACTCTTTTGTCTTCCGAGCAGTCGCACATGATGGATTAAACTGTAGACATTTCATCGACATACTATGAAAGGAAACTGCTTAGTGTTCTGTCTACACCAGAAGATTTGTCTGTATTAAGAGACTTACGTTACTTCACTACACAGAGATTGTATCTACATCCAGATTACTCACGTTGGCAGCTGTTCTTGTTTTAAATTTTGGAATATTCACTGCGCCTTCTTTGCCGAAAATTTTTTGTGAAACCGCGTTAACCAATTCCTCTTCTTAGTGACTGTTCCTTGCTCAATACTTTCAGGCAAGTTGGAATTGTTTGAAGGACATTAACACCAACCCGAATCTTTGACTGGAAGAAAGAGCTTAGCTGTCAGGTCTTCAAGTTGGCTTCCTCCGTTTTGCAGTAGAAGGCAACAGTGGCAAGAGGTGGTACAGGTGGTAGGTTGTATACGTCAAGCAATTAAGCTTAGGCGTTTTAAGCATATGCGTACCCATCAAAGTATTACTCGATTTCTGATTCCATCATAAAGTTATTCTCAATTGAATATGTCAACTATCGAGCCCAGAACTCATAATTTGCGGCAAGTCTTAATTTTCTGCTTTAACATGAAGATATTTGCAGGTAAGACTCATAAATGCCGGATACGACCCACGGCGAGGTACCTATTAGCGAAAGAACGTGCCCAGAATGGCTTCAGTGCTTCAAGAACGGTGACTTTGACGTCGCAGACCGACATGACGGCGGAAGACAGAAAGTTTTAGAAGCTGCAAACACGGGCGGAAACAATCACAGGAGATCACTATCAAAAGCAGCGGTAAACGTGAAAAGGTGGTTTTCCAGCGTAACAGTGCTCGCCCCATGGTGCAAAACCGGTCAAAACATACTTCGAAACACTCAAATGGGAAATCGTACTCCACCCTCCGTATTCTCCAGACAAAAGCATCTTTTGACTGCAACCCGTTTCGATCGATAGTGCACAGCCTGGTTGACTAGTATTTCCGGTCATAAGAACAAGTCCAAAAATATGTCGATTCATGGATGTCGTAGACGCCCAGATCTTCCGCCGCAGAAGTAGTATGCTGCCCGAGTGACTTCTGAAAGTAGTGAACAGCGATGAATAATAGTTTGATCTTAAATTTTTTCGAAGTTTTTCATAAGAAAGCTTGAAACCTCGAGAAAAAACGGCGGTCGCAAAGTGGTAGACCTAATAGAACCACAGCGTTGTCTCGAAAATAAATCTTTCACAGTGCATCCTGTTTCATCACCTTCGAAGAAGTTTCAACATAGCGCGTACTCCGCCGTAGAGTGAAAAATCGATTCTGTTCCTCCATTTATGGACATTACTGCAGAATATGACTTTCATGACAAATATGCGATAGACGCATAAATTTCTCAAAGTACGCTAATACTGAGCAAATGAGTTTCTCAGACACAACTGGCGCGACCGCGTCCCAGATATGGAGATGAGAGAAGAGCTGGTGGAACTTTGTGGCAGCAGTTCATCACGAGGAAAACGAGCTTAGTAGCGGAATAATATGCCGGTAGAATCCCCCACGTCGTGTTTTAGGTCAGAAACTTCTGTTTCACGTAACATTTTTACTTGCTCTAACTGGAACATCGTAGTGGCCGACATGTTAATATGATTAATGTGGGCTCTATAACAAAAATGGAAACGTATTCTTTTAGGAAGCTTTCATATGAGTATTCGCCAATTTCATTTTAATCCTTTTTTAAACTGCATCTAATAGCTATATGATTGTACTGCAGGGTTTTTCAAAGAGTCAGCTGATTACCTAGCTAGAAGCACGCTTTTCTTCTTTAAAATCAAAGTAGGTAACCAGTATTTTCAGAAGTATAGAAAACGCACAAAAGCATTTCATCTCTGTATTTTGGTCTTCAGATGACGCATAGTTTTTCTCTATTGTCTACCAGAAGCAGCATTGCGTTAATGAGTAAAAGTGGCATTGTTGTCAACAGAACTGTTACAATGAGCTGAAATTTAAATATTTGAAAAAGAAACTCGGCAGTTCAAGAGATTGTATCTGTGCACACGAAATTTAAACATTTTCCTGTAGATGCTACATGTGTAACAACCTGTCCCAGGTGAATATCCTGTGTCTCTACTACTTTTCTCAAAAGTGAGTGCCTTTGGGTTTGACAGGAAAAAATGAGCTAAGTAACATTTAATCGTCGTACCAATTTCAGTTCATAGAGCAGATAAATACGTTTTTAGCAGAGCTGTTGAAGATAAATGAGTGGTGAATGAATTAGTTTATAACTCCATGAATGGGTTACAACCGTTTCGCTAGCCACAAAGCAGCTCACCCTACACGGGAAGTGCTCCACTGTTTTTGTAACTAAATTTTACTTCAATTGATTAGCAGTATAATGAGACTTAAAGTGTGTTCTTTTTTGTTCCAGCCTTCCGGGAGAGCTGGGAAGAGTGGTGGACATACGATGGTATTTCAGGTAAGGCAGACACCGTCTTTGTTCAGACTCAGTAGATTCAGTTCCAGTACACGGTCAGGAGCAATTGCTGCGAACCCTTTCAGTCGCTGCCACTTGTTTCTGTACAAAAACGTCTCTAAATGTGCTCAAGAGCTACTAATATATCTCTCTGTGGTTAGAAGTGTTGGTATAAAATTACTGGAACTTAATGCAGTCCCAATTGACAGGAATCTACTTTTCCCATTGTCGCCTAGTATACACAGCTTATCTGACGAGCAGCAGTGCTTCATACTCTTTTTATGTTGAAGTCGATATCTGTATAGTTGGTAGGTCGGTAGAAACCAAACAGGGGGGAAATATTCGTCACTGGCACTACCAGTCCCAGAAGGATAGGAAAGGTGCAGAAGTAGACCTAGCGTTGGTGAGTATCAGTATGAAGAAAAGTAGTGATTGTTATTTGGACGTTTCTTTTTTACCGTTCTCCAGTTAAGAGATTGTACTGAAGATTGTATTACACACAACTGTCTTTACAGAATGAGTTAGAGATAATTTGATCCCATGACTCTGTAGGTTTCTTTAAACCTGCCGGTGCTCTGAAAACGTAAACCAAACACTACCTTCAAAGCAGTTAAACATGTACATTGTAACACTACGCTCGGGCGCACGATACTCTTTAAAGCCTGTACTATGGTAAGTTGACGGGCTTCACCTTATAAGAGAGGATTTTGGTATATATGTTGACCGCGTGTACCTGGATGGAGGCAAAATCAGACTTACACCCACTCAGTAACAACAATGATACGTCAAGCAAGTCTGAAGTGCAACTACACGTTAGGACGGACAAGAAACAACACAGCAGATGCGACCAAGTTGTTAATAATACGGTCGCCAGCCTAATTAGGCATTAACTGAGTTTCTTCCCTGTACAAGTGGATGGACGTTCAAGCATAACAACACGTAGTAACACTGCATTATATGGTAAATTTTAGAACCAGAAAATCTACTGAACTAATAATTTCACTTTCTGTACTAACATGGACAAGCCATAAATACACAACAAAACACTAAAATGTTTACTACGAACTTCGTACTGTCTATTGATCTGATTAAAATCGGGCATAGGTTACCCTAGAAATAGCACTTTCGAAACACACATACAATGTCAATTTTGAAAAAGGTAAAACACTGATAAATTTTGGTTTTATATTAACTTTAACTTTGCTGGTCAAATCAGTTCAGTACACTTCAGAATACAAATGAATAGAAAAGAAAAGGGGGGGGGGGCTGAAACTATTATGATCACTGTATTGAAAATTTTGATAATTTCAATCACTAAGTACTCAAGATTACCAGTATATGAGTTACTACTATTTTTGTCTCATTTCCTGCTCAATTAACTACCATTATTTCTGCCTCAAAATAATTAAACTTCATTACTAATTCAAATTCAAAATAATCTTCTAACTTTGTCAGACCTATTTTATTTACGTATATATTCATTAACAACAAAGTTCTTTAAACATCATTCTAACATAAATAGGTTGGCAGGTAATTATTATTAACATAAATTTTAAATCTTCATTTCGGGACACTCGGATTGCACAACATGTGGAAAGGACCCTGCCTAGGTTAGTTGTGAGGATAATTAAATGATAGTACAGTTCTGGTAAAATTTAAGTTGTTATTGAACAGTATGGAACAAAAATAACACTGGTCCACACGAATACAGTACTAAAAGTTTCAACCTGTTCGTATCGATGCGGCGATCGGCAGGCGGCGAGATGGCGAGGCACAGAGCACACATATAATCACAGCAATGGCTCTTGATGTATCGGCAGTTTGCTTCTTCTTAGCGTCGCCATACTTTTACGTTTAGTGCCTATGGAATATTGCCATGCTGTATAGGCGTCGGAAACGGCACATCCGAGGCTCAACGAAATCCCGTTTTCCAGGAGAGCCTCCTCGATCCAGAACGTGTTTCTCAGACCGATGCCCAACTCCGACTACTACTGCTGAGCCCGTTATGCCGTGCCGCGCCCGTGTGCATTTTCCCGCGCTCGCCTGCCATCCACCTTTTACCGCACCCGTACAGACAGGGTATTCACCAGAGGTTTTGCATTCTACATATCCTAATACATTGCCTACGTATAGACCAGACGCACAATTACAACTTCGACATCTTACAATAGTTTCAACGTTTCTTACATTTCAGTTCTGTTATAACATTGCTTGAAATTTGACATAAATATTAATATTCACATCGGAATTTGTTTACAGTTTTCTTAACACAATGACATGAAAAAAAAAAGAAATGAAATCAGAACATCGATTACACTAATTTATCGAAAATCAGAAGAAAAAATTATTATATGTACAATAGTACAGCGTTGTTGTTGTTACATCACCTGAAGAAAAAACGACCAGTTCTTTTTGATAAAATCATGTAGTCTACTGAAGAAGACCCTTATAATATCACCTTCATATGTTCGGAAACGATTAATTTCACTTTATCAGCTGCTATTGGATCATGTGAGCCAAAGCTGCTCTATCGTAGAGCGAAAAATACGTAATTCTAAGAAAACTGATTAAAAAACTGAGATAACATAAGGAGGCTTTGAAAATTATAAAAAATTGCAATAGTGCAGGGTCGAAACTACTGTAGAGAATATACGGAACGTTCCACAGTGAAGCATTTTAGCTTAGACAATCTGTTATTGGACACTCTTTTTTTTTTCAGTTGTACTGGAAAGCTATTGAAAAATAAACTTGCAGAATAGTGTCAGATTCCTGTTCAGTGGTTACAGGAATATTATCCAAGTGTAGTTCGGTTTTGTGTTTAATATTTACGGAGTAAATAAGGTTTTTTCATTCGAATGAATCCACTTTCTTAAACACAAATCCCACGAGAATATACATGTACAGTGATGGATTCCGAGATACTTGAAGAACGACTTGCACTAAGTTCAACAAAATATACCACAGATCGTTCTGATTGTCCTTCTGAGCTAGCAATACTGTTCGTGAATGTGAAAAGTTAGCCTAGACTTAGATATCATAGCATATAGAACAGAGTAAAACTAAAATACGATTGTTGTTGTTGTTGTGGTCTTCAGTCCTGAGACTGGTGTGATGCAGCTCTCCATGCTACTCTATCCTGTGCAAGCTTCTTCATCTCCCAGTACCTACTGCAACCTACATCCTTCTGAATCTGCTTAGTGTATTCATCTCTTGGTCTCCCTCTACGATTTTTACCCTCCACGCTGCCCTCCAATGCTAAATTTGTGATCCCTTGATTCCTCAAAACATGTCCTACCAACCGATCCCTTCTTCTAGTCAAGTTGTGCCACAAACTTCTCTTCTCCCCAATCCTATTCAATACCTCCTCATTAGTTACGTGATCTAGCCACCTTATCTTCAGCGTTCTTCTGTAGCACCACATTTCAAAAGCTTCTATTCTCTTCTTGTCCATACTAGTTATCGTCCATGTTTCACTTCCATACATGGCTACGCTCCATACAAATACTTTCAGAAACGACTTCCTGACACTTAAATCTATACTCGATGTTAACAAATTTCTCTTCTTCAGAAACGATTTCCTTGCCATTGCCAGTCTACATTTTATATTCTCTCCACTACGACCATCATCAGTTATTTTACTCCCTAAATAGCAAAACTCCTTTGCTACTTTAAGTGTCTCATTTCCTAATCTAATTCCCTCAGCATCACCCGATTTAATTTGACTACATTCCATTATCCTCGTTTTGCTTTTGTTGATGTTCATCTTATATCCTCCTTTCAAGACACTGTCCATTCCGTTCAACTGCTCTTGCAAGTCCTTTGCTGTCTCTGACAGAATCACAATGTCATCGGCGAACCTCAAAGTTTTTACTTCTTCTCCATGAATTTTAATACCTACTCCGAATTTTTCTTTTTTTTTCCTTTACTGCTTGCTCAATATACAGATTGAATAACATCGGGGAGAGGCTACAACCCTGTCTCACTCCCTTCCCAGCCACTGCTTCCCTTTCATGTCCCTCGACTCTTATAACTGCCATCTGGTTTCTGTACAAATTGTAAATAGCCTTTCGCTCTCTGTAGCGATAGCACAGGATATAATAGAGTAAAAGTGTACAGGATAAACAAGTCTTCCATTTTCACTGCAAGATATATTGGAAATTTTATAGTAAGAGTAGCAGCATTTAGTTTCTGCAGTAGATTCTGGCTTTGACGTTTACGTGAATTGTTCACTACCCATGGCTGAAATCTCTGATCTCATAGCGAAAAGTGTATTTATCAGTCTTCTCAATAACGATAGCTCAAATAAATAGCATTAGTTGGAAGTTCGACTGCACCAGCTGTTACACAGCCCCCACCTTCGGTACAGTCGATATCGCCTTCCTCTGCCACCTTCGGCGTCGTGAGACCATAGGCTCTGTCACACCTAGGCTAGCCGTCTTCCAGTGACACGAATCACACCTCAATTTAGAATGTTCAGTAACACGTTTACCTTGCAGGTATTGAACCAGTAACAATTAATAGGAAATAATGTAATGAGATAACTACTGAGAGTGACGATAACACAACAAAGAAGGTATTCGATTCAGTTCTGCACTGTGGTCTAATAAACTAAATATTAGCCTACAGAATTTCGGACCGACTGTTTTATTGCATTGAAGAGTTCTTAGCAAACAAACCGTAGCATGTCATTCACAAGATAGAAATTATTAGAAGTTAAAATTGCTTGCCGCGTAACCAAACGGGGTGCTTTCGGACGGTCAGTGACCCATACGAATGGTTTACTAGCTAGCGTCGGATGTTTGGTGTGGCAATTCCAGGCTGAGACTGTCGTACGTGGAGAAGTTGCAGTGCTGGAAAATGGTAGTGAAATGCGAGAACATATGTAGGAATCGACGTGTGGTACAGGGGATTAACAAATGTCACTTATCGTGTACAAACTGGCGCCAAGACCCGACTGCTGAATGACGACTAGTAGAGACATACAGGGCTATTACAAATGATTGAAGCGATTTCATAAATTCACTGTAGCTCCATTCATTGACATATGGTCACGACACACTACAGATATGTAGAAAAACTCATAAAGTTTTGTTCGGCTGAAGCCGCACTTCAGGTTTCTGCCGCCAGAGCGCTCGAGAGCGCAGTGAGACAAAATGGCGACAGGAGCCGAGAAAGCGTATGTCGTGCTTGAAATGCACTCACATCAGTCAGTCATAACAGTTCAACGACACTTCAGGACGAAGTTCACCAAAGATCCACCAACTGCTAACTCCATTCGGCGATGGTATGCGCAGTTTAAAGCTTCTGGATGCCTCTGTAAGGGGAAATCAACGGGTCGGCCTGCAGTGAGCGAAGAAACGGTTGAACGCGTGCGGGCAAGTTTCACGCGTAGCCCGCGGAAGTCGACGAATAAAGCAAGCAGGGAGCTAAACGTACCACAGCCGACGGTTTGGAAAATCTTACGGAAAAGGCTAAAGCAGAAGCATTTCTTAAACTGGAGATTGGAAAACCGATGGATCGGTCGTGGTGGAGATCATGATCAACAATTCATATCATGGCCTCCACGCTCTCCCGACTTAACCCCGTGCGATTTCTTTCTGTGGGGTTATGTGAAAGATTCAGTGTTTAAACCTCCTCTACCAAGAAACGTGCCAGAACTGCGAGCTCGCATCAACGATGCTTTCGAACTCATTGATGGGGACATGCTGCGTCGAGTGTGGGAGGAACTTGATTATCGGCTTTGCCGAATCACTAAAGGGGCACATATCGAACATTTGTGAATTCCTAAAAAACTTTTTGAGTTTTTGTATGTGTGTGCAAAGCATTGTGAAAATATCTCAAATAATAAAGTTATTGTAGAGGTGTGAAATCGCTTCAGTCATTTGTAATAACCCTGTACATTGAACATCTGGTAGTATGCATTTATGAGCGATTTAAAGTGTACTAACTACACAAAACTAATCGTAGGAGGAGCAAATGCCAGGCTAGAGTTCTTTGGATTTCTTAGGATGTGTAGTCCTCCTAAGAAGGAGCTAGCCTCGTCAGATATTTGAATATTGCTCCTCAATCTAGCATTCTTCTCAGTTAGGATTTACAGGGGAAATAGAAAGTATCCGAAGAAGAGCAGCTTGTTTCGTCACATGTTGGTTTACTAAGCGCAGAAACGTCACTGACAGGATCACCAGCTCCATTGGCAGATGCTACATCTGAAGTGTTATGGAACAAGGCGCGGTTAACTGTTTAAATTGACAGAGCCTTTGTTCCTAGAAAAGTCAACCACTATATTGCTTATGAAGCTGATAACTGTACAGATTGGTGATCTTGCATCTTTCGGAGAACGAAGTTATAGTGAAATCTGGAACTTTCGCTGCTTACAGGCGTTGATAAACCTCAAGGGGGACAGTTGAAAAATGTGTGCCCCGACCGGAACTCGAGCCCGGGACCTTCTGCTTACATGGCAGACGCTCTATCCGACTGAGCCACCGAGGACGCAGACGGTAGTGCGACAGCAGGGACTTATCTCTGGCACGCTCCCCGTGAGACCCACACTTTCCAACTTTCTGTCCATACACTACATTTGTAGTGACCCTGCCTACCATACTCATTACTCGCGGCATTCAATGTACTGATTCCCGTAAGAGTTCAGGCAGTCTGAGTGCATCCACACTGAAGACGATCAGTGGCCGGTAAGCCTTATCTGTATGAAGCTGATATCTGTACAGATATCACTGGTGATTTGCAGCTCTAGAAGATCAATGAAATTTAGACCTTTCGCTGCTTACGGGTCTAGATTTCATTATAACGTCATTGTATTGTTTCGTCCTACGGATATCTCACGAAGGGCTACGAATGTAAAATTAGAGAGATTCGGGCTCACATGAAAGCTTATCACCAGTCGCTTCTCCTGCACACTATTAGCGATTCTAAGGGGAAAAGGTTGGACCTACAGCTGTAGTCAGAGCATTCTCCGCTACACGCCATAAGAAGGCTTTTACAGTGCAGATGCAGATGTAGAAATGAACTAACTCAATGCAGTATTTAAAATACACATAATTTGCGGTTGTCAAATTTCTATCGGAACTTTCAGTTAAAACTGAAATAAATGATGATTGTATTAAGACTGATACCTATTAAGTCACTTCTACATGAATATCTACAATTACATTTATACCTGCACCGACAAGCAGTCATTTCCTTTCCAGTAAAAACGACGAACGTAGGAGCGTCATTCTGCAGTCAGGCTCAAATTTCGGTTTTCAAAATTTTATGAATAGAGCCCCTCGGAAAGAAAGTTACTGTCCCTCCATCAGTATCCATTTGAGTTCCGTAATACTTGCGCCTTGTTCGATCCCACCGGCAACAAATCTATCATCCCCCCTCCGAATTACCTCAATGTCCTCCTTTAATCCGTTCTGGTGTGAATCCCGAATACTCCAGCCGTACTCAAAATTGGGTCGCACTACCGTCTTTTAAGCGGTCTCCTTTACAGATGAATCACTCTTTTTTAAAATTCTCCTGATAAAAACCGCAGTCGACCATTCGCCTTCCCTACTAAAATCATTACATGCTCATTCTATTTCATATTGCTTTGCAACTTTACGCCCAGGTATTTTAACAACGTGACTGTGTCAAGCAGCACACTAGTAATGCTGTATTCCATCATTATGGTTTTGTTTTTCCTACTCATCTGATTTAACGTACATTTTTCCACATTAAGTAGTGGATGCCATTTATCACACCAAGAAGAAACTTCATCTAAGTCGAAACTTCCTGGCAGATTAAAACTGTGTGCCCGACCGAGACTCGAACTCGGGACCTTTGCCTTTCGCGGGCAGGTGCTCTACCATCTGAGCTGGAAGGTAGGAGACGAGATACTGGCAGAAGTAAAGCTGTGAGGACCGGGCGTGAGTCGTGCTTCGGTAGCTCAGATGGTAGAGCACATGCCCGCGAAAGGCAAAGGTCCCGAGTTCGAGTCTCGGTCGGGCACACAGTTTTAATCTGCCAGGAAGTTTCATATCAGCGCACACTCCGTTGCAGAGTGAAAATCTCATTTTTATCTAAGTCGTATTCTCCTGCGGTCTTCTGCCACGCGGCAACTCCTTGTCGTTTGAGGCGCCATGTCACGGATTGCGCAGCGTCTCCCGCCGGAGGTTCAAGTCCTCCATCGGGAATGGGTGTGTTGTTCTTAGCATAACTTAGTTCAAGTACTGTGTAAGTCTAGGGACCGATGACCTCAGCAGTTTGGTCCCTTAGGAATTCACACACATTTGAACATCTGATTAACTTCTACACCTTCCCCTACACCATAGCATGGTCAGCATACAACCGCTGATCGCTGCTCGGCCTGTCGGACGGCTCATTTATGTACATACACTGTAGAATCAAATAAATTGCCTAATATCTTGTAACGCTCCTGCAATCACGCAGAAGTGCCGCAGTATCATGTGGCGTGGACTCGACTAAAGTCTGATGTAGTGTTGGAAGGAACTGACACCATGAATCCTGCAACGCTGTCCATAAATCAGTAAGAGTACGAGGGAGTGGAGATCTCTTCTGAACACCGCATTCCAGATATGCTCAATATTGTTCATGTAAGGGGAGTTTGGTGGCCAGCTTAAGTGTATAACAATTCTGGACAGGTGGGATGTCGCATTGTCCTGCTCGAATTTCCCAAGTCCGTCTGAACTCACAATGGACATGAATGAATGCAGGTGATCAGACAGGAGGCTTACGTACGAGTCAGTTGTCAGAGTCATTTCTATACGTATGAGGGGTCCTACGTCACTTCAACTACACACGCTCCACACCGTTATAGAGCCTCTACCAGCTTGAACAGTCCCCTGTGACATGCAGGGTCCAGGGATTCATGAAGCTGTCTCCATACCCGAACGTCCATCCGCTCGATACAATTTGAAACGAGATTGGTTCAAATGGTTCAAATGGTTCTGGGCACTATGGGACTTAACATATGTGGTCATCAGTCTCCTAGAACTTAGAACTACTTAAACCTAACTAACCTAAGGAAATCACACACATCCACGCCGGAGGCAGGATTCGAACCTGCGACCGTAGCGGTCACGCGGTTCCAGACTGAAGCGTCTAGAACCGCTCGGCCACACCGGCCGGCTAAACGAGATTCCTGTATGTAATAAAGGTGAAAGAACGGACCTGATATTTTACAGACAAATATCCTTAAGATCGGTGTGCTGCAGAGCAGTCAATTCTAATGCAATAAATTTCCTTAAGAAGGAAAAGCTTCTGTAAACAAATCAGATGGGCTGAGAGAACATGGCTCGTGTGAATCTCAGCTTCCCCCGTTTACGTTTGAGATCCTGTGAGATTCTGACATTGCCGTAAAGCATTTGACAGTATGCCACACTGTCGACTGTTAACGAAGGCTCAAGCATGCGGAATAGGTTCCCAGATGTGCGTGTGGCACGTAGACTTCTTAAGTAACAGAACCCAGTATGTTATCACCCAAGGCGAGAGTTGATCAGAGACATGGTTACCTTCAAGAGTGCCTCGAGGAAGTGTGATAGGACTACTGTTACTTTCTAAACTGAAGCTCCAAATAAACTGGTACAGACATGCGTATTCAAATATAGATATATGTAAACAGCAGAATGCGGCCCTGTGGTCGGCGACGCCTGTATAAGACAAAAAGTGTCTGGCGCAGTTCCTAGATCGGTTAATGCTGCTACAATGGCATGTTATCAAGATTTAATTGAGTTTGTACGTGATGTTATAGTTGACGCAAGGGCGATGAGACACAGCATCTCCGAGGTAGCGATGAAGTTGGGATTTTCCCGTAAGACCATTTCACCAGTGTACCGTTAATATCAGGAATCAGGTAAAACATCAGATCTCCGACATAGCTTCGGCCGAAAAAAGATTGTGCAAGAACGGTACCAACGACGACTAAAGAGAGTCGTTCAACGTGACATAAGTGCATCGCTTCTGCAAATTGCTGCAGATTTCAATGCTGGGCCATCAACAAGTGCTAGCGTACAAACCATTCAACGAAGCATCATCGACTTGGGCTTTCGGGACAACTCGTGTACCCTTGATGACTGCACGACACGAAGTTGTACGCCTCGCCTGGGTCCGTCAACACCGAAGTTGGGCTGTTGATGACTGGAAACATGTTCCTGTCGCTTTAGACTTCGCGTAAAACGAGATATAAGCTAAGTAAGATAACAATGTTTCAGTGTACTCTTCGTAAAATCGAATTCTGATTCCATCACGACCTGGCGACGTAATCAGTTTCAACTCTTTCAGTTGTTTCTCTACGCTGTGTGTGCTTATTACTGTCTTCTCCATAATGGAGCTGTGCGATGGTCAAACGACGGTATATTTGTGCGACTCTCTCGCGTTAACGATTTGTTAGATACGTAGTTTAAAACTTCGGCTTTCGACTTACATTTATTTAAGGTATAACTTCCCTAATTAACGATTTCAGGACACGCCGTAACGTGTACTCCAAATTATTTTCAAATGTGAAAGTTCGGTAACCATCATTATGTGTCATTTGCCACTCACTCACTCACGGCTGATGGTTTCTTCCAGTCGTTTCCATATGTAACACTTTCCATTGTTACATATCTATGCCACTCCACGTTTCCTGATGCCATCTACCCAACTTCGAGTGTCGTCTCATTCATTTTCCGTGTCAAGAAAGCCAGCAGCATCTGACGGGGAGTACTTATGGTACTACAATAATTTCATCCTGAATGTTAATCGTTTCCAGTCCGTAATCACCTTTTCTGCAAGCAGCGTGGTTCATGGTGAGAGGTCCTGCGGAACAGGGATGATAAGCAAGCCACTTAGCCATTCAGTTAACTACAAGGAAGTGACAAGAGAGCTCACTTTCCAAGGTCCAGGTTCAAGTTAGGTACAAGCAGCTAACGGCACATGTCAACCTTCTGATCACTCCGTTCCTAATCAGAATCGCTCAACTTTGTTTTATCTGGAGGATGTGGTAGGGACTGGTTGCCGAGTAGTAATCTGAAGAAGATAACAACATTTGTTGCCGTTGTCTTCTGTCGGAAGACTGGTTTGATCCAGCTTTCCATCATACTCTACGCTGTGCGAGCTTCTTCACATCCGAATAACTACTGCATCGTAGATCCTTTTGAATCGACTTACTGCACTCATCCCTCAGCCTCCCTCTACTATTTATAACCCCCACTCTTCCCTCCAGTACCAAACAGGTGATCCCTTGATGTTTCACAACGCCGTCCTACCAACCGCTTCCTTCCTCTAGTCCAGGGCGGGCAAACGTTGCACGCGGCTCATGAGCGCACAGCGCTGCACGTGTGCTGCTCGCGAGCAATCGTCGAATGGGGCAGTGGCGACAGCCGGCAGGTTGCGGCAGTGTAGCACAAGGCTAAGCCGCGGACGTTGATGCGAAGCGACCACTACGTAGTGAACGTTGTATTTCAAGAACCGGAAAATCCAGAGTGAATCAAGGAAACGGAGACGTGGAGATTTGCTATCTTTTAAAAAGTAAAGGGAGAATCATTTTTTCTTTGTGCAAAGACGTGAAAATTCGAAATGTTTAATATGTGGCAGTATTCTCGCTGGTCAGCGGAAGTTTAATATTAAAGGCCATTTAATTTCACAAGGACGAGTACAATTTATTGTCGGATTTTGAGCGGATAGGGAAATTGACTGAGCTTAAGAAGAGCGACCTGACGATATTAGATGCATCCGTCCTAGTTGCTGTTGTCACGAGAGATCTGCGACTTTCTCTCGTCATGTCTCTCATCTAACTGATTTAACATTTTATGGAGCACTGTTTTCAATTTTTCAGGACGACAACAGTAATAGCCCAGCGGTACGTGCAAGCTATAAAATTGCGCTTAATATAGTGAGAGCTGGAAAACCATTTGCTGAATTAATAAGTCTCGGTTAAGAGCAAACGTAAGTGATGAAAATTTACGTAATTGTTTGCGTTTGTCTGTATGCAGAAATTTTGTTCCAGATATTAAACGTATTGTAAACTCCTCCCGTGATAATTAAATAAAACGTATCGCAGTTAATAGGTACTCTTTCAAACCATGATTTATTTCAAGCACTCCTGCTAACCTTATTCCATCATTCAATAAAGCAAGCTAGAAAAACAAATTACAGAGGAAGGAGTGGACAGAAGGAATGGTGGAGAGGGGAGGTAAGCGGGTGGCCAGCTTGCCCCTGTGTGCACGCAGAACACCTGTTAACTGCACGCGTGCAAGTGCCCCGCACACGTGCAGGATTCCTGCCCGCCCCTGCTCTAGTCAAACTCTGCCACTAATTTCTTTTCTCCTCGGTTCTAATCAGTACCTTCTCATTAGTTACATGTTCTACCCATCTAATGGTCAGCGTTCTTCTGTACCACATTTCGAAAGTTTCTTTTCTCTTGTTCTCTATACTGTTTATCTTTCGCCGGCCGCGGTGGCCGAGCGGTTCTAGGCACTTCATCCCGGAACCGCGCGAGTGCTACGGTCGCATGTTCGAATCCAGCCTCGGGCATAGATGTGTGTGCTGTCCTTAGGTTAGTTAGGTTTAAGTAGTTCTACGTTATAGGGGACAGATGACCTCAGATGTTAAGTCCCACAGTGCTCAGAGCCATTTGAACCATTTTTTTGTTTATCTTTCATGTTTCACTTCCATATATTGCTACACTCCATGCAATTAATTTCCAAAAAGACTTCCCATAACTTTAATCTATGTTCGATAACAACAAATTTCTGTTCTTCACATACACTTTTCTTGTCATTGTCAGTCCACATTATATATCTTCTTTACTTCGGCCATCATCAGTTACTTTGCGGCCAAAATAGCAAACCTCATCTGCAACTTTAAGTGTCTCGTTTCCTAATCTAATTTCCTTAGCATCGCCTGATTTATTTGTACTATGTTCTATTATCCTTGTTTTGATTTTGTTGATGTTTATCATATATCCTTGTTCCCAGACACATTCGGTTCTCCTTTTCCAAGTTTTTTGCTGTCTCTGACTCAAATACAATGTCATCAGCAAGCCTCAAAGCTTTTATTTCTTCTCCAGGAAGCTTTAATTGCTTCTCAGTATTTTTCTTTGGTTTCCATTATTCGTTGCTCAATGTATAAACAATCCGCACACCATGTTTGCTCTTGTAGTACATTGAACAGTGGAACGTGAGCTCCTTAAAATATCATTCAAAAAGGGGATTAAATAACTCTTGTAGCACTTAGTTGGTAGTGGAGAAACACATTACACTAACCGTAAGAGCAGTTTCAGTATGGGAAGGAAGATTGAAATGTGATAGTCGGTTCCACTTCTTGGTGATTGAGGTAGGGCAGCATATGAAACGAAATGTATTGTACACATGAGTATTAGAAGACCAGTTACTCGTCTCGTAGCACACCTAGACTCACCAGCGAACATGTGATCCGGCACGTAATGAATGTGGAGCGGAATCAGACACTTAAATCGGCAATTTGTAGAGAAACCCTATACAAACACTTCTACGGACCCACATACTGCCAAGGTTGTTTCGACTACGCTGCAGAAGTTCCACCGTGATGCTCGTACGCATCCCCCATACAATTCGGATCTCTCGCTACGTGATTCCCGTATTTTCGTAGCTCTGGTCGTCGATTTGCTGTGGATGAAGAGGTACACGCCCTGGTACAATCTGTGTTCCACATGTGAAGGTAAACATTTTCCAGTGATGGAATGGACCATCTTTTCTCACAGTAGGATAAATGTATTAACCGTTATAGCGATTAATTTTGAAATAATAAACAGTTTATGTACTTTTTCCCTCCTGTCTCGTTTTTATTTGACTGTTAAGCTGTCGCAATGCAGATTATATCTGAAGCCAAGGTCTTCTACGTATATGTTGTGTGTGTAAATAGAATCCTAGCACCACAAAGTAAAACTGATTGAAGATGGAGAGTTAATGATAATTCACAGGGTTGTCACATAAAATGGTAATGGACATTAACTGTTTTAACTCACACAGGAAACGCAGCAGATCACACATGAGAAACTCAGAAGGATTTGTAGTCTTTTGGGCACTACAGTGCTTCTCGTTCTCCTTTTTTACTGAATGTAGTAGATAAAATATTGAATCCTTAAGAAAAAAGACGATAGTATGTAACCGAGAGACACTGGGAATGTGCTGTCCCTCTAGAAGTTTTAAACCAACCTTAGTGAGAACCCGCGCAAAGAGGAGCTACAGTGTGACAACGAGGCAGCGCATATATATAGCCTAGAACACGCCTGGAAGGCTGCTCTTACGTCATAGCTTTACATTGATCCACTGAGAATTAGCTTTCAACTTCAGCATGTATCGGATGCAGAATAGCTAGGCCGAATAGGTCATCGTCTATAATTTCTCCATTGCTGAGCTTGTTTTGGTTCCCAACGAATGCGTTCTAGACTAAGTGAATCTTATTTCTTTGGATCCTTAACGACGAATGGCATTTCTTGTGGTTGTTTGCAATACAGGATGACTCTGCCGATAATACTCCAACGTCAACGATGCTGAAAATAGTTGCTTGAAGTTTTATTGTAGGTCTGTTGACGGCGCTGGTCAACATCTCGATATAATAACATTCGGATTTTTTCAAAATTTTACTACATTGAGAAGATGTAATTCACCAGAAAATAATTTCCGTGTTACTATCTAACAATGAGTTAAAACGCTAGACGAGGTACTATTTCTCCAACAGTCCTTGATCATAGATAAATGAAGTTTTGCAGCGATTTAGATCCGTGTTTCAGTTTGGAACAGCTTTACTCAGACACTTTCCATAATGTGTACTTAATAATCATGGTGCTTTTGGTTCTATAAAACCTACGCGGTAGATGACCTCATAAACATGGAGACATAATTTAATTAAGTGGTAAATCGATGAACTTGAAGCAGTGCCTTAACTGCTGGTCAAAAATCTCAGCACAGCTAATTGAAATTGGCTCCAGAAGACCGTTTCGACTCTGATTACAAAGCAAATTATCAGTACTGCTACTCGAGACAAGCATATTTCCTATGGATTACAACACCATTTCCTGGAGATGACTAGTTATAAGATAGTACTATAATATATTAATGTACATTTTTTTATGAGAACGTTTATTTGGTCACAAATAAGAAACGTACAATGAATATATTGTAATGGACGCTGATCATTCCCCACCTGGCAGCAACAAAGATGCTGAGGTATTTTATGCTAATACTTAAGAACAGAAAGTCACCAAATGCGACTTAGTGGACGCCAAAAGCACTTCTCTTACCATGTTCGCCTTATAGGCATTCTTCTCTCGCGTCTACAACTTCATAAATTCTTCCAACAGTCCTGTCTTTTTAACGGGACGATACGATTCTGTCAACTGAACAGCAAGAACGACAAATAGTTTCTACAATATTTATGTTAATGGTGTCAAGGGGTCCATTTCATGTTGATGAGACAGGGGGACATTTGAGCCCAATTAGATGAACAATTATTCGGAAAGTTCAGATTTCAAATACATTTATTCTAACTAGGTTCTAACAGTTTTGCTTCCCCTAAGGGAGCACTTAACTTACCGAGATAGGTAGTATATGTACCTCAGCGACAGAGATGGCCGCACCATAGATGCAATACGAACTAAAGACTATAGCTCTGTCCTACATGCATTTTAATACGAGCAATTTGGTCTTGGTCTTCCACTCTCATTATTGCCTCTTGATTCTTCTACAAATTGTATATTACCCGTTTCTTCCTGTAGCTTGTGCACTTTTCCCTCAGATTTACGAGCATCTTGTGTCATTTTGCACCGTTGAACGCTTTTTCCTGGTCGACAAATCCTATGAAAGCGGATTGATATTTCTTTGGTATTGCATCCATTATCAACTGCAACGTCGAACTTTCTCTCTGGTGTCTTTACCTTTCCTAAAGCCAAACTGATCGTCATCTAATTCATACCGTTTTATTTTCCATTATTCTGTATATTAATTTTGTCAGCTGCTTGGATGCATGAACTGTGAAGCTGACTGCGATAATACTCGCACTTGTCAACTCATGCAGTCTTCGGAATTGCGTGGATAACATTTTTCCGAAAGTCAAATGGTATAGTCATTTTGTTGCCACCTCTCCAAATGATTTTAGAAATTCCGATAGAATGTTATCTACCTCTTCTGCCTTATTTGATCTCAAGCCTTCCAAAGCTCTTTTAAATTCTCATTCTAATGCTGGATGCTCTGTATGTTCTATATCGAGTGCTGTTTTTTCTTCTATCAAATCGATCAAGTCTTTCCCTCATAGAGGCCTTCATCGTACTCTTTATACCCGCCCGCTCTCTATTCCGCTGTTAAGAGTTGAATTCCCATTGCTACCACCCATGCCTTTAATTTCAGCGAATGTTGTTTTTGTATTTTTATAAGAAGACTCAGTCCTTCCTCCATCATTTCTGTTCCAATTTCTTCACATTTCGATGGAACGATTCACCTTAGCTTCCCCGCACTTCCTATTTATTTAGTTAATAAGTGATTTTTATTTCTCTGTTCCTGATTTCCCTGAATATTTTTGTAATTCCTACTCATTAGTCTTCACTTCAACCTTCTCTACATCATTACTAAATTGCGATCTGAGTCTGTAGCTGCTCCTGGGGACAGATTACGACGCAGTATCTGATTTAGGAATCTCTGCCACACCATGATGTAATGTAACTGAAATCTCCCTTTATCTCACGGACTATTCGAAGTACACCTTTTCCTCATGTAATTTTTGAACAGAGTAGTCGCTGTTTCTAGGTGAAATTTATTGCAGGGCTCAATAGTCTTTCTCCTTTCTCATTCCTGGTACCAAGAACATCTTCTCCCCTAAACCTTTTCTCTTCTTCTTCACCTACAACCGTATTCAAGTCCCCCCATGCATAATAGAGTTTCCTCTCCATTTGCGTACTTAATTATAAAAAAAAAATGGTTCAAATGGCTCTGAGCACTATGGGACTCAACTGCTGTGGTCATAAGTCCCCTAGAACTTAGAACTACTTAAACCTAACTAACCTAAGGACATCACATACATCCATGCCCGAGGCAGGATTCGAACCTGCGACCGTAGCGGTAGTGCGGTTCCAGACTGTAGCGCCTTTAACCGCTCGGCCACTCCGGCCGGCCACTTAATTATCCGTTCAATATCCTCATATACTTTCTCTGTCTCTTCAGCATGCGATGTCAGCGTGAATACCTGAGCCATCGTGGTCGGTGTTTGTTCGTAGTCGATTCTGATGAGAACAGCCCTACCACTGAATAGCGCATTGTAACTCACTCTCTGCACTACATTCCCATTCACAACCAATCTCACTCCCGCTGTACCATTTTCTGCCCCTGTTGATATTACAGTATACTCATATCACCAGAAATCCTCGTTTTCTTCCCATGTCATTTCACTGACTCCCGCTCTATCCAGACTGAGCATAGAGGCCTGCTGAGTTACCAGTGATATCATTTGACACCCACCAATGCTCCAGCCGTCCTCTATGTTGACCATCTGACAAGACATAGTCTCAAAATGATTTCTGATAAAATCGAAACCGGCTACGGTTTTAACGTGTGGTTTTTAATTTTTAGTAAATCCTTGCGATCAAAACTGATTAGTATTTGAATAACACACTTAAACTCTTTAACATCCAAAGTTATGCAAACTAAATAATTCCTTCGCATCGTAAACGAACTATTCAATTGTACGGTATCTTTTTGAGATCAACTATGTTTCGAGGCTACAATTACCTCTACTTCATGGTTGGGAAAAAATGATATTCAGTTCCGAAATAAGCTCTGTTAACCAAATTATTTATTTCCTTACTGCCGAAATATGTCACTCTAGTTACTTCGAGCACGGTATTTACTTCGTCCGGTCACCAAAACTGTTACCACTGATGTCTACAACGGATGATACTAGCCTACACAGCGGTAACACTGGTGTGTCCTTTGACGTTTGCAAAGGTAAAACTGCCACTCAGTCGTCCGATATTGATCGCCGAGTGGACTGCTAGCCACTAGCGTAAATATCAGCTTTGCGTCGGGGTGGGGCGGGGGGGGGGGGGGGTGCGACCCCTCTGCAGCGCTGATGTTATTCACCTGCCGTCAACTTGGCCAACACGCCCAACTCGATTATTAACTTTCACCGAGCCGCGCTACAGAAATAAACGTAACAAGCACACCCAGAGGCAATTTATCTCAGTACCGAATCAAGTTCAGCGCCATTTATACCACAACCACTCCGGTGAATGGAGTCAACAGACACTGTTTAGGGTAGGATGTGAAACAGCTGACGGTCTAAAATAACTAAGGTACAGGAACATTAGAAGCAAGTCTACAGAGATGCACCATGCACCATACTGTGCTCTAACGGCTTATATCGTGTACATTTTTACCCCATAATTCAAACATAGTTTTTGAAACAGGGCGGTGGTGGTGGTTAGTGTTTAACGTCCCGTCGACAACGAGGTCATTAGAGACGGAGCGCAAGCTCGGGTTAGGGAAGGATTGGGAAGGAAATCGGCCGTGCCCTTTCAAAGGAACCATCCCGGCATTGGCCTGAAACGATTTAGGGAAATCACGGAAAACCTAAATCTGGATGGCCGGAGACTGGATTGAACCGTCGTCCTCCCGAATGCGAGTCCAGTGTGCTAACCACTGCGCCACCTCGCTCGGTTGAAACAGGGAACAATTCAGTAATCAGTTAGTAGGAACTTAGGGAATGCAAGAAATGTACCCCATTAAAATGGGTTCTGCTCAACGAAAATAACTACTGTCTAGCGCACAGAAACTAAACACTATAAAGTAAAAAGACGAGGGTTGGAACTTAAATAGTGGCAACTATTCATTCACAACCGATACAAAAGAGTTATTTGTTTGTACCTGTTACTGTCCTTCAACGTACTCACCAGCATTGTGTATAACCATTTGCCAGCGATGTGGAAGGCGTAGTATACCGTTAGCACAGCCTGTTCGGTTGATGGTGCGAATGGAGTGGTCTACTGCCTGCCGAATTTTACGCCGTATCGTAGCCCTGAATGAGACATGGGCCACATCGCACGAACAGAATTGAAACGCCAATCGAACGAATGGCGTCATTATAGGTCGTCGCCAAAGGCGAAAGTGCGTCAGAGCTCCAGTATGGTGAGTTATGGGGATTCTCATGTACGACTGTGATGGTGTTATCCTAACACATTACATTCCTCCATGGCAGACCGTCAATGCACAGTATTACTGGTTTTTGGAGCATCACCTGCGACCAGCTTTGCGAAAGAAGCGGCGACACTTTGTGCGCAACCCACCCATCATTTTGCACGAGGCCGGTCGTTGTGGCCGAACGGTTCTAGGCGCTTCAGTCCGGAACCGCGCTGCTACAACGGTCGCAGGCTCGAATCCTGCCTCGGGCATGGATGTGTGTGCTGTCCTTAGGTTAGTTAGATTTAAGTAGTTCTAAGTCTAGGGGAGTAATGACCTCAGATGTTAAGTCCCATAGTGCTTAGAGCCATTTGAACCACTTGATTTTGCACGACAATGCGCGGGATTATAAAACGCAAGCTGTGGCTGCTCTGTTCGGTCGATGGGACTGGGAAGTACTGTACCACCCACCATACTCCCCTGACTTAATTCCTTGTGACTTTGATTACATTCCGAAGATGAACGAACCACTGCGTGGCATTCGCTTCAGAATTGTTCCAGAGATTCGACAGGCAGTGGACCGCTAGATACGCACCATCAACAGTACAGGCTCTGTCTGATAACGGTATACTACGCCTTCCACATCGCTGGCAAGGGTTTCACACAACGC
This sequence comes from Schistocerca piceifrons, assembly GCF_021461385.2. NCBI lineage: Eukaryota > Metazoa > Arthropoda > Insecta > Orthoptera > Acrididae > Schistocerca > Schistocerca piceifrons. The sequence continues at coordinate 550,610,281 of NC_060144.1, forward strand.
TGGCGACTACTCTGAAGGACAGTAACAGGTGCAAACATGTAACTCTTTTGTATCGGTTGTGAATAAATAGTTGCCACTATTTCAGATCGAACCCTCGTAATTGGGTTGGAGATAATCAAAGGCTCGGTGGAAGACAGATAACGAAGACGAGACAATATCAATAATCACACTGAAGAAAATATTACTGATCACCTTGAAGTAGAGCGCTGATCACTTCAGGGCCCTGTTAATGATACACACCTGCGGTCACGGTAAGGGATCTGAGCAAGAAAATGGGTCAGCACAGAGACGTGACGGAACAGCAGGAAGGAGCTATCGTGTTTTGATGTCCCTATGACCACACAGTAAATGAAGTTGAGTGATGGGTTTCTGTTTCAACGCAGAGTGTCCGTCATGTCTACAAGCAACGGTGTACCACTGGACACCATGGTAACCAGCCAAAGAACAGTCGTCGTAAACAGATCCCAGTCCGCAGGGGCAGGAGACGACTGTCCTGCCTTGTAAACCTATTTCTGACAGTGAATGCAGGTCCTTATCAACCTGTTTTCGGGAGACCATTACGAAGGGAAGTGTATGCAGTGGAAGGTTGGAGTCGGGTTCGTCGTGCAAGAACACTGCTCACGTTGTCACATAATGCTGCATGCCTCTAGTGGGCGAAACAATACGGAAAGTAGACGAAGAGTGAGGTTCAATGGGTCGTTTAATGCTCCGTGTGTGGGGGTTGTTGTTCAGGTTGGAGGTAGTCCAACGTGATCTGTTTGCTACCATAATTTGAGCCCACTCGTTCAGATTACCATGAACATGAACCAGGACGTATATTCCAACATTTATGGTAAATATGTGTAACCCATTCTTCTACATTTCTTCTACATCTCTGTGATAACTGAGTTGCTGATACTTGCATCTTTCAAGATGACAATATCCTTGTGCAAAGTATGGTACTACACACACCATACCGCTCCATGGCCTTAACCCTTCGGAGAATTTGTGGCATCGTATGTAACAATATGTCCAATGCAGCAATCAACATCCATGCAAAACGTTTGCTGCATGGGTTATTTATCGACGAGTGGCTTCAGCTAATTTGGCATAGGGTACTTCAAGGAGCTCCCGAACTCTTTTCTCCCAAAATAGAGACACTCAAGTATAGAGGTGGTGTTAGACGGTATGTTAATGCCACTCGGGGTGACAAATTTTTTGTGTGCTGGGCTTAGTTACAGCACAAAGAATATACCTCTGCCACTACATTAGTTGCTTGGAATACTGGCTGGAAGTGTTGAGTGCGATAATGACTAATTGCACCATTAAACTATCCGTGAGAGGGGCAAAACCCATCTATATAGTCAACGGGCTGCTACGAGCTGTGGAGTTTTGAGTTTCTTCAGTCTATGGATTTGTATGTCAAGAAAGTCACCAAAGCCAGTACAGATATACGAGCATTTTATAAGAACATGACGTATTTCCGTTGCTCATTCAAGACCTCGCGCCACTAGGAACGTCCAGTTCTCTCACCGTTTTATCTCAAATTACTCGTCCCTGACACCGTCGAAGTATGGGGGCTATTTAGAGTTATGAGAAATTTACAAGTAAAAACACCAACAGCCAAGATCACTAATTGTAATTTTATTTTTTGCGATTGGTTTCACCAAACCTAAGTTCCCATCAGCGAATCTGTAAGGCCTATAGATCGCAAATTACAAATAATAATCAAGTCAGATACAATAAAGTGGTGTGCACATTTTCACAAAGTGGCACAACATACCTTACCCACAAGCACCTCAATACATCTCGGACGTCTCAAGTCGTGACACGTCATTCCAGGAACATGCAGAAATCGATACTTTAACATGTCAATAATAAAACAAGATTTACATAATATATCATGTAAACCCATGTTCACACAATAAGTGAAAGGGAAACTGAGGGACAAGTCAAAGTAAAGATGTTACCAGCAGGTGACACTGTAGCAGGAAATATACGGAAAAAGAATCGTAAAATATAAAGCATAAGAAAAAAAGCTACATTCAAAAATTAAAAAAGGATTGAAATTTATACATTTTAGTGTGTAATTCAGCCAATTGCTTGTAGGTCTTTTCGGACTCCTTCCATCCAGGGTGTCGAGACTTTAAGTGTCTTGATGTGTTCTAGAATTTTCTTGGTGAGTCTTGTTTCAGGGAGTCTATCTAAATGTCCGTAGAATTTAAGGCGCCTTTTTCTCATATCGTTCTCGATGTTCGAATATGCTTCTACTGGTGTGGGTCTTCCTCCTAAAATTTTCCTCATGATTTTGCGTTCTTCTTTTTTGATTTCTTCAGTTTTGATTTTCCTGTTGAGTGCTAGTGTTTCGCTGGCATACAGTACGGCGGGTTTGATCACTGTGTTATAGTGTCTGATCTTGGTGTTTCTGGAAATGCATTGTTTGTTGTAGACGTTTCGTACCATGCCAAGTGATTTCCGTGTCTTCTGTTGTCTGTCTTCGTAAGCCAGTTTCTCTGTTCCGGTCGGTTCGATGATTTCGCCTAGGTATCTGAAGTGTGTGACCCCTTTAATTTTGCCGTACTTGGTTGTGATGTCGTGGCCTTCTCTTGTTAGGACTTGCGTTTTTTCAAAAGAGATTTGTAGGCCGACTTTCTCGGCGCATTCTTTCAGGATTTCGATCTGTGTTTTTGCTGATGTTGGGTCATAGGTCAGTATCGCTAGGTCGTCTGCGAATGCTAGGTAAGGGATTTCCAGTCTTTTCCTTCCTAATGTGACTGGTCTCCAGGTGTTTTGTCTCCTGACTTCAGCTTTCCATTCGCTCATTACTTTGTCCAGGACGATGTTGAACAATAGCGGCGATAGTCCATCTCCTTGTCTTAGGCCAGTGTGGATTTCAAAGGGGTCCGAGATTTCGCCCATGAATTTGACTTTGCATTTTGTATTGGTTAGTGTCTGTTCGATTAGTCTTCGGGTCTTTTGGTCTAGGCCTTTTTCTCTGAGGATGTGGATGAGGGACTTTCTGTCGATCGAGTCTTAAGCCTTTTTGAAGTCGACGAAAGTGCAGATGATTTTTTTGGGGCTTGTCATGTGGGATTTTATGAGTGATTTCAGGTTGAAGATTTGTTCGGGGCAGGCTCTGTTGGGTCTGAAACCCGCTTGGTATTCCGAGATGGCGGGTTCCAGTTGTCCTCGCGTTCTGGTGAGAAGGCAGGTTGATAGAATTTTGTAGATGACCGGTAGCAGGGAAATTCCTCTATAATTGTTTGTGTCTGTCCTGTCACCTTTCTTGTGTAGCGGTCTTCCAGTCGTCAGGTATGATTTCGGTTGTCCAGGTGTTCTGTATGATTTGTGTGATTTCGTTTAGCGAGTTTGGTCCTAGGTTCTTCAGCAGTTCTGTCGTTATTCCGTCTTCACCGGCTGCCTTGTTGTTTTTCAGTTTCTTTATGCAGTGGAGGATTTCTTCTTTTGTTGGTGATGGTGAGTCTTCCGGTGCGTTGGCCGGTTCTCGGGGTTCGAAGGTTGAGTTAGGTTCCGGGCAATTTAGTAATTTTGAAAAGTACTTCGCGAGCTCTTCACAGTTTTCTTTGTTGGTAAGTGCCAGTTTTCCGTCTTCATTTCTGAAGCAGAGGTTCTGTGGTGAGTATCCTTTGACTTGGTTGGCGAACGTCCTGTAGAAATCCCGTGTGTTGAAGTTTCTGAAGTCTTCTTCGATGGAGTTTAGCTGATCGTTTATGTATTTGCGTTTCTCTTGTCTTATTTTTTTCGATGTTTGTCTTCGAATTTCATAGAGGTTGTCCTGTGTTTCTTGTGTTTTGTTGCTGTTGTAGTTTGTGAAAGCTGTTCTTCGATTTTGTAGGGTGATTTCGCAGGTAGTGTTCCACCAAGGGTGCCTGGGTTTTCTAGTCAGCGGGATCAGTTCTTTGGCTGTGTTCACAATTTTTTGTTTAAAGCTGGTCCAATCTTTCGCCTCTTGTTTTTCCCAGTGTTCTGTGATGTTCGATTCTCTGATCTTTCTTGTATCAAATTTCGGTGAGGTCAATTTCTTTTTGTGTTGTCTTCTTGGTGTGAGTTTGATTTTGATTCTTGTTAGGTAGTGGTCCGAATCTATGTTGGGGCCTTTTCTCACTTGGACGTCGTGGATTTCTTTCTGGTATTCATAGGAGATTGCCACGTGATCTATCTGGAATTCGCCTAGTGAGTGGACTGATATATATTCTGATGTATATAATATATATATAATATATAATTCTGATATATATTATATATATAATATATAATTCTGATATATACCCTTCATCAGATTTTCTGGTATTTAATTGGCATATTTTATTCATCACACTTCTAGTTTCTTGAATTTATTACGTTTGCAACGGCATACCGTGAGGGTTTGTCACCACCACCCTGTTATTCTAACAGTTTAGTGACACTCCACCTTAACGGAAACCACAACTTTAGGTTATGGTATACATACAATAAGTCTGAGAACCATCACGAACAACTTGTGTGTACCCTGCTACATCAGAGCACAATTACATTAGATCACAGACTGATGGACTTAAAGGTAAACACAGTATGTGTACTTGTGTTGTGTGTTTACTTACGTTTGGTGTAGCAGAGCAGAGGTTTGTGAAGGCTTTACTCCTGACGTTTGGACAGTGGTTTGTGGCGCTGTTATATAGTGAGGTGACAAAAGTCATGGTATAGCGGTACGCACACATACCGATCGCGGTGGTATTACGTACACAAGGTATAAAAAGGCAATATATTGGTGAAGCTGACATTTCACCTCAGGTGATTCATGTGAACAGCTTTCCGACGTGATTATGGCAGCACGACCGGAAGTAACAGACTTTCAACACGGAAAAATAGTTGCTGCTAGATGCATGGGATATTACATTTCGTAAATATTTTGGGAATTATGTACTCCAAGATCAACAGTGTGAAGAGAGTGCCTCGAATACCAAATTTCAGGCATTAGCTCTAACAACGCTCAACTTAGTGGATGAGGACCATCAATTAAAGACAGAGAGCACTGGCGTTTGCGCAGAGTTGTCGTTGCCAACAGACAAGCAACAATGCGTGAAAGAACCACAGTAATCGACGCGTGACGTATGACGAACGAATCCGTTAGGACAGTGCGGCGAAATTTGGTGTTAATGGGATATGTCAGCAGACGGCCAACGCGAGAGCCTTTACTAATAGCACGACAGTTGCCTGCAACACCTCTCCTGGGCTCGTGGCCATATCGATTGGACCCTAGGTGACTGGAAAACGGTGGCCTGGGCAGATCAGACCTGCTTACAGTTGGTAAGAGCTGATGGGAGGGTTCAAGTGTGGCGCCGAAGCCGTGGAAACGTCAATAAGCCTCTGTACAAACCAGTGGTAGCCCAGTAAAGGTGGGAGCTGTTTTTTCATGTAACGGACTGGGTCTTTGGTCATACTGCAACGAGCATCGACTGGGAATGTTTACCTTCAGACTAATTTGAGACGATTTTCAGCCATTCTTGAACTTCATGCTCACAAACAACGCCATAGTTTTTATGGATTACATTGCGCCGTAACAGCGAGCCATGATTGTTCGCGATTGTTTGAAGTGCATTACGGGCAATTCGAGCGAATGATTTGGAGTTCCAGTGTCCCGACGCCTGCAGACACGGGGTGGGTATCGAACCGTCGGTCCCTGGGAAGAGTGCGTTTTCGTATTCTCACCTCAGTGAGGCCCGAGGACAGAGCGATCACCAGGCAGGCATTCGTGGCCGGGGTGGTGGACTGGTTCAAATGGCTCTGAGCACTATGGGACTTAACATCTGAGGTAATCAGTCCCTCGCCGGCCGGAGTGGCCGAGCGATTCTAGGCGCTATAGTCCGGAACCGCGCTACTGCTACGGTCGCAGGTTCGAATCCTGCCTCGGGCTTGGATGTGTGTGATGACCTCAGGTTAGTTAGGTTTAAGTAGTTCTATACTCTAGGAGACTGATGACCCTCAGATGTTAAGTCCCATAGTGCTCAGAGCCATTTGAGCCCATTTAATCAGTCCCCTAGAACTTAGAACTACTTAAGCCTAACTAAACTAAGGACACCACACACATCCTGCCCAAGGCAGGATTCGAACCTGCGACCTTAGCGGTCGCGTGGTTCCAGACTGAAACGTCTAGAACCGCTCGGCCACACTGGCCGGCCCCGGCGGGGGAGCTGCATCAGTTGCTGGCTATGCCACGATCAGGGTGTGCGCCAGCGACCTGCTCTTTCAGAATCTGTTGATGAAAGCGATGGCAACCGCAGAGTGAACCGCAGCCCCCAACGTCTGGTTGTCTGCCCATGGAGACGGTAGTGGGTAAGTGATTTGGTGGCTATAAAGGCCTCAGTTCCAACCTGGTCCCATCGGGGCTGATGATGGATTGTACGAGGAGCAATCCGTTGAGCGGTGGGCATGCGTGGCAGTCAAGAGTAGCAGAGCGATGATGCTCCTCCAGGCCTCACACTGGTAGCCTGCTACGCAGTAGTCGCCGACTCGATACCTTTTGACGGCTGGGCTGCCTGTACCTCCGCACGGAGGTCAGGCTTCATGACGTGCTGACACCGAAAGCGTCACGCAGCTGAAGCGCCGATGTGGTGCAGGAGCATGGATGTCGCTAACACCACGTGCCGAGGTCGGTCCTGGTGGCGAAATTCTGCACCAGCAGCTTGCTGCAAGAAGATCGTTTACAGCAGCAGTGTCTTGCACTGGCCAGCATCGCTAAGTTACTACTTGATAGAATTCCGTACAATATACGTCAGTGTAGTCCTCGTCATAGGTCCCAAATAACGTCAGAAAATATGTGTAGTTACATTAAAAAATAGCTACACACCTCTTCAAATGTTTTGTATCACTCCGATATGTCGTGCAGATTTGTTGCTATTGTGACTTTTCCTCCTTGTCCCGATCGTCATGGGTTATTTTGCTACCTAGGTTGATGAATTCCTTAACTTCATATGCTTCGTGGTCACCAGTTCGAATGTAAAGTTTCTGTTCTCATTTTTTCTACTTCTCATTACTTTCGTCTTTCTTACATTTACTCTTAATCCATATTCTATGTTCCTCAAATTTTTCATTCCCTTTAGCGGATCCTGTAAGTCTTCATTACTTTCATCAAGGAGATAAGTCTCATTAGCGAATCTTATCATTGACATTCTCACCTTCAAATTTAATTCCGCTCTTGACCTATCTTTTATTTTCATAATTGCTTCTTCGCTATACAGACCGAACAGTAGGGGCGAAGGACTACATCTCTGTCTTACTCCCCTTTTAATCCGAGCACTTCGTTCCCTCTTGGTTCCCGTGGATGTTGTATATTACCCGTCTCTCCCTGTGCCCTACCCCTCCTTTTCTCAGAATTTCGAACAACTTTCATCATTTGACATTGTCGAACACTTTTTCCAGCTGCAACGTCGACTGCTGTTTCTTCTTTTACCTCGCCATCAGACAAGTCTTTCCCCTCACAGAGGTCTTCTGTGTACTCTTTCTACATATTCGCTCTCTCCTCAGCATTTAACAATGGAATTACTATTGTACTCTTAATGTTCCGACCCTCTCTTTCAGTTTCACCGACGGTTGTTTTCACTTTTCTGTATTCCGAGAGAAGCTTCTCCGCAATCGTTTCTTTGTCGAGTTCGTCACATTTTTCGTGCGGCCATTTCGTCTTAGCTTCCAGCACTTCCTAGGTGACTTGTAGTTTTGTATTCCTGATTTTTCCTGAACATTTTTTTAATTCCTTCTTTCGTCGATGAGCTGAAGCATTTCTTCTGCTACCCGTGGTTTCTTCGCAGTTATCATTCTTGTACCTTTGTCTTTCTTTCCAAATTCTGTGATTGCCTTTTATAGAGATGTCCATTCCTCTTCAACTAATGTGCGCAGTGAGCTATTCCTGGTCGCAGTATCTGTAGTCTCAGAGAAATTCAAGTATATCTCTTCATTCTTTGGTACTTCTGTATCCCACGTCTTTGTGTATTGATTATTCCTGACTAATCTCATAAATTTCAACCTACTCTTCATCACTACAAAATGGTGATCTGAGTCTATATCTGCTCCTGGGTACGCCTTAAAATGTATCTGATTTCAGAATCTCTGCCTCAAGATGTAATGTAAGCGAGAGCTGAGATCCCAAATATACATTCTGTTTTTGTGATTCATGAACAGAATATTCGGTATTACTAGTTGTAATTTGTTGCAGGACTCTGTTAGTCTTTCTCCTCTATCATTCCTAGTACTCATCTGTTATTGTCTCGTAACCATTTGTTCTACTCCTTCACTTACAACCGCATCCCAATCACCCACGATTATTAGATTTTCATCTCCCTTTATTTAGTGAAATACCATTCAATATTCTGATATAATTTCTTCACTTTCAGCGTACGGCGTCGGCATATATAGCTGAAATACACTCCTGGAAATTGAAATAAGAACACCGTGAATTCATTGTCCCAGGAAGGGGAAACTTTATTGACACATTCCTGGGGTCAGATACATCACATGATCACACTGACAGAACCACAGGCACATAGACACAGGCAACAGAGCATGCACAATGTCGGCACTAGTACAGTGTATATCCACCTTTCGCAGCAATGCAGGCTGCTATTCTCCTATGGAGACGATCGTAGAGATGCTGGATGTAGTCCTGTGGAACGGCTTGCCATGCCATTTCCACCTGGCGCCTCAGTTGGACCAGCGTTCGTGCTGGACGTGCAGACCGCGTGAGACGACGCTTCATCCAGTCCCAAACATGCTCAATGGGGGACAGATCCGGAGATCTTGCTGGCCAGGGTAGTTGACTTACACCTTCTAGAGCACGTTGGGTGGCACGGGATACATGCGGACGTGCATTGTCCTGTTGGAACAGCAAGTTCCCTTGCCGGTCTAGGAATGGTAGAACGATGGGTTCGATGACGGTTTGGATGTACCGTGCACTATTCAGTGTCCCCTCGACGATCACCAGTGGTGTACGGCCAGTGTAGGAGATCGCTCCCCACACCATGATGCCGGGTGTTGGCCCTGTGTGCCTCGGTCGTATGCAGTCCTGATTGTGGCGCTCACCTGCACGGCGCCAAACACGCATACGACCATCATTGGCACCAAGGCAGAAGCGACTCTCATCGCTGAAGACGACACGTCTCCATTCGTCCCTCCATTCACGCCTGTCGCGACACCACTGGAGGCGGGATGCACGATGTTGGGGCGTGAGCGAAAGACGGCCTAACGGTGTGCGGGACCGTAGCCCAGCTTCATGGAGACGGTTGCGAATGGTCCTCGCCGATACCCCAGGAGCAACAGTGTCCCTAATTTGCTGGGAAGTGGCGGTGCGGTCCCCTACGGCACTGCGTAGGATCCTACGGTCTTGGCGTGCATCCGTGCGTCGCTGCGGTCCGGTCCCAGGTCGACGGGCACGTGCATATTCCGCCGACCACTGGCGACAACATCGATGTACTGTGGAGACCTCACGCCCCACGTGTTGAGCAATTCGGCGGTACGTCCACCCGGCCTCCCGCATGCCCACTATACGCCCTCGCTCAAAGTCCGTCAACTGCACATACGGTTCACGTCCACGCTGTCGCGGCATGCTACCAGTGTTAAAGACTGCGATGGAGCTCCGTATGCCACGGCAAACTGGCTGACACTGACGGCGGCGGTGCACAAATGCTGCGCAGCTAGCGCCATTCGACGGCCAACACCGCGGTTCCTGGTGTGTCCGCTGTGCCGTGCGTGTGATCATTGCTTGTACAGCCCTCTCGCAGTGTCCGCAGCAAGTATGGTGGGTCTGACACACCGGTGTCAATGTGTTCTTTTTTCCATTTCCAGGAATGTACTTCTGTCGATGTTGATTTGCTATCGAGTCTGAAGAGAACAACGCTACCACTGAACTGTTCACAATAACCCACTCTTTGCCGTACTTCCATAACGAATCCCACTCCGTTATGTCATTTTCTGCAGCTGTCGATATTATCCTATACTCATCTAACCAGAAATCCTTGTCTTCTTTCCACTGAACTTCACTGCACCCCATTATGTATAGACCGAGTCTTATCATTTTCTTTTTTAGCTATTATAGTTTCCCTACTGCGTTCAAACTCCTGATGCTACACGCTCCGACTCGTAGAACGATATCTTTTGGTTCGTTATTGAATCTTTCTCTCATGTCACCTTCTCGTTGGAAATCCCTACTCAGTGATCTGAATGGGGGTCTAGTCCATGATCTCTTGGCAATGGAGAGATCATCATGACACTATTTCAGCGACAAGCCCCATGTCCTGTGGGTACACGTTAAGTGTCTTTAATGCAACGGTTCCGTTCTGTATCCTCATGCCGTTGACCATTACTGATTCTTGCCCCCCCCCCCCTCCCCCTGCAAATGAGGGAGAGTGCCCTCAGCTCCTCCTCCCTCTTTGACAAAGCCGTTGGCAGAATTATGATGGCTTCCTATCCCGGACGTCTTCGGCCGCCGTTACGATTTTTATTCAAAATTTAAGCGGTAGTGGGACCCGACTCTGGCCTGAGGGCGTTCTAATTACCAATCAAATAGGCTACTCCTAGACGCAATTGCCATTCGTCCGTCACAGACTGTCAAAAAATCATGCAGAATTGACGCCCCGGGATTGGCATCGGTTGTTGTTTACAAACGAAACTCGGATCTTGTTTTACTCTGTTAATAGCAGAGATCGATTGATATACTGTTTCACACATGTGTAGCAAGGTGGCGGGGGCGCGATTTTCAGAGGCTGCATTCCATAGGATCGCCACACACCTCTCCGGATTGTTGAGGGCAGTCTCGCTGCTCTACACTAGTGCGACGATTCTACGATGGTGGGACGGTATCGCCAACATTTTGGTGATAATATCATCCTGCTCATTGTTTTTGTTATCATGTTCCTTCAGCACGCTAGTATCACCAGAATAGAGTGTCCTGACTACCCTCCAGACACGAACGCAGCAGAGCGTCTGTGGATTCGATTGGCACGAGCTGTTTGTCGACATCCACAGTAACCACTTGCTCTGCAAAACGTAGACAGATTCGTCATTAAAGAGGGAGACAGTTTGCGTCAGGTTTGGGTAGATGATCTCATCGATACTGCGTCACGACAGAGTCATGTCTGCGAGAGCACGTTCTACCACGTTACTGACGTTGCTTAGGAGTTCCGTGAAATCCCCCTGCCCCTCCCCCTCCCCCGCTCCCCAATAGACAACAAATTATGTTATTGTAACACAAATGTTTTTATTACTATTATTTGATTATCTGGAGACGATGCAAAACAACATAAACACATGCCTCAGAGCGAATTTTTATTTTGTGTGCTATGAAATTCGAAATAAAGGAACGATGCAAGACTATTATTGACCTATGTATAATCGTTAAAAACAGTTTGCGTACGGGAGAAAACGTGGTGCTTGGTCATGCGTAACAGCGAAAGCAGATCCTCGAAATATTTTCTCGTTATACATATACAGTAGTTAGGTGTTGTCTGACTTAGTTGCGTCGCCCTGTATATGAGTCCGTGGAGCGTGTAGTTCCCACCAGTCTATTTTTAGTGTTTTGGTTGTCGGAAAGACAAATATATTACACATGTGGCAATTTCTGTCTGAGTTTGATGCGGAGAGAAGGAATGCGCGTACTCGGGAGCATCTTAAACACTCCAACTACACATCTACAAACTCCAAAGAAACTGCTGTAGGCATGCGTATTAAAATACAGAGATATGTTGCATGGGGACTTAATTATAAAAGTAAATAATTTTAGTAGCTGTGTGTCCGGTTACGAAGTATCGTAACCGGTTGGCCCTGACTAGTATTAGTACGCAATCTGACTGCACAAAATGACAATAAAGAATGAAAGGAAATTTCCGTTAACACAATTGATTAATTAAGACCCCTGCAACTATAAAAGCTAGGGAACAACAAAGCACAAGTGTAACTGTTCTGTCTGTGGTAGTGTGGTTCAACGTACATGTATCTGGCAAGATTCTTCCTCAATACGACAAGAAATTTCAAACACCATTTACAATGAACTAATTGAAAAACTAGAAATACTATAAATGCACATAGAAACCAGAATTACAAGTCTAATACATGAACACGAGCCAGATGCTTTGTTGACAGAACCTGTGACCAAGAGGCATTGTTATTACAGAAATTTGAAATATTTTTTTTTTTTACCTCCATATATATTGACGAAAAATACACTGTGATCATTGCAACATCCTCCATGCATACATTACACCAACCGAACAGCATCTACTCTCTCGCCCAGCAGAACAACAACTGCACACGACATCCTCTCAACTAGTACTGCTCTCGACATCCTCTCAACAAGCACTGCCCACGGCAACCTCTGAACGACAACTGCCCCAGTGGAGGCGGCGCAATAATACTCTTTGGCGCAAACTCTGGCGCTGTGACTCAGTGTAGCCACCTTTCAATGTAAACAGGCAGAATACGGCGCTGCGATCGGCAATGCCTATATAAGACCAAAAGTGTCTGGCGCAGTTGTTAGGTCGGTTACTGGTGCTAAAAAGGCAGGTTATCAACATTTAAGTGAGTTTGAACGTGGTGTTACACTCGGCGCACGTGCGATGGGACACAGCATCCCCGAGGTAACGATGGAGTAAGTATTTTCCCGTAGGATCATTTTACGAGTGTACTGTGAATATCAGGAATCCGGTAAATCATCAAATCTCTGACATCACTGCGACAGGAGAAAGATCCTTCCGGAACGTGACGACGACTGGAGAGAATCGTTCGGCCTGACTGAAGTGCAATCCTTCCGCCAGTCCCTGCAGATTTCAATGCTGGGCCATCAACACGTGTTAGCGTGCGGACCATTCGACGAAACATCATGGATATGGGCTTTCGGAGCCGAAGGCCCGCTCGTGTACCCTTGACGATTGCACGTCTCAAATCTTTACCCCTCTCCTGGCGCCGTCAACACCAATGTTGGATTTTTGATGACTGGAAACATGCTGCCAGGTCGGACGAGTCTCGTATCAAATTGTATCGATGGGATGGACGTGTACGGGAATGGAAACAACCTCATCAATCAATGGACCCTGCATATCAGCAGGGGACCGTTCAAGCTGTTGGAGGTTCTGAACGGTGTGAGGCGTGTGCAGTCGGAGTGATATGGGACCCCTGATACGTTTAGTTACGGCTCTGACAGGTGACATGTACGTAAGCATCCTGTCTGATCACGTGCTCACATTCAGGTCCATTGCGCATTTCGACGGACTTGAACATTTCCAGAATGACAATGCGTCATCCCACACGTCCAGAATTGCTACAGAGCGGCTCCAGAAACACTCTTCTGAGTTTAGACACTTCCACTGGCCCCAAGACTCCCCAGCCACGAACATTATTGAGCGTATCCGTGATGCATTGCAACGTACTTTTCAGAAGAGATCTTTCCGGCCCGAGTGGCCGATCGGTTCTAGGCGCTTCAGTCTGCAACCGCGCGACCACTACGGTCGCAGGTTCGAATCCTGCCTCGGGAATGGATGTGTGTGATGTCCATAGGTTAGTTAGGTTTAAGTGGTTCTAAGTTCTAGGGTACTGATGGCCTCAGATGTTAAGTCCCATAGTGCTCAGAGCCATTTGACCCATTTTTTTTTTCAGGAGAGATCTCTATCCTCTCGTTCTTATGGACAGCCCTGTAGGATTCATGGTGTCAATTCCCTTCAGCACTACTTCAGTCATTAGTCGAGTCCACGCCACGTCGTGCTCTGGCACTTCTGCGTGCTCGAGGTGGCCCTACACGATATTACACAGCTGTACTAGTTAAATGTTTTTTATTCTAGTCTTTGATCACAATACGAATTATTTAGACGATGGCCGGTTTCAGTCCGTAATGACAATCCTCAAATCTTTTTTACACCATGTCCTACAGTGATAAGGCCATAATGGCATCGTCAGATATAAATATAATCAGCATAGCATCGTCATATAGATCTAAAATAAGACGATGGTATGCGGATTATATTATATGTTTTGACGATGCCATTATGGCCTTATCACTTTAGGACATGCTGTAAAGAAGATCTGAGGATGTTCATTACGGACTGAAACCGGTCATCGTCTAAAGAATTCATATTGTGATCAAAGACAGGAATAATAAACATTTGACAGTATTGGCTCGCTGTTTGTATACGCGACCATGCCGCAGTTGGTCAGGTGTACTAGTTTCCTTTGGCTGTTCAGTGCAGATAAAGTCCATCGAAGAGGCAATGAACGAAAGTGCATGCCTGGAAACGTGCGAGAGCACAGTTTACCGGTGCTTGCAAGCCAGGTAGATGGCTAGCCCCTAACTTGGTACCGCGCGATGTGGCGCCTGGCGGCTACGCACAGCTGGACTCAGAGGTGTCAGCCGCAGGATTAACGGCCGCCTCTGGGTGGCGGTCACTGGTGGTGGTGGTGGTGGTGGTGGAGGAGGTGGTGGTGGTGTCTGAATTAGTAGCGGCCGTGGCCGCGCCGGATCAATGGCACGGAAATAGTTGGCTACGGCTGCGCCAAGGCCACGCCGTGCCTCCCCCCCTCCCCGGCACCTGCTGGCGCCATGGGGTTTGCGGAGTGGTTCGGCGTCGCTGCGATCCCGCCTGCTCACCAGCGATGCCGGCGGAGCGTAGTGTCACTGTCCTCACATCCATCTCGCGTTTCAGGCGCCTTTACCCTGTGGAATATGCTCGACGTAGGAGCTTAGGTACTAACTGGACAGAACTAGGAAATGGAGTAAAAAGAGGCTCCTCCCCTCCACAGGCTATACTTAAAGGGCCCTCATAGGCCCGATGTTTATTCGACAATAGTGGGTATTGTGCAATAATACTGACTGAAAGCGGTATTAACGGTTTGCCCAATGTACTGAAGGAGACTAGCGATTCATCAAGAACATTAACACATTTAATCACACTATGTAAGTATCGAAGTAGTTGCCGGGGAGTAGCTGACGAAATCATAATCAAATTCCTTTTAACAAATGTGAACTTTATTCACCTCAATAGTGCCCAAAAGCATTTTTTAAAAGAAACAGATTTAAAATTATAATCAGAAAGCACCCTCTAAATATCAAAGTTACAATTTATTGACAGGCAGAAAGAAACAGGTTTTGACTGTATGAGCTTTCAGGCAGAGAACCTTGCTGCTCCCTTTTGACAAGGCCGTAGTTACGACCGCTCACAACAACATCTGAAAGACTACACTGGTGCAAATCTGCAACACACCAGATAACTTTAAACTATGAACCCCCCCCCCCCTCGCCCGTAGGAGAGATGGAAATGGTACAAATCGCTATTTTGACCTTGCCACCGAAGGTGCAACTTGATTTTAACTTCTAAGAAAAGTCTTACGGTGAAAGGGTGGCAACTTTATATACTAAAATGATCATTTAAATAAAAGCCCATGAAATGCAATCTTATATAAAATTCTACAAGGTTGGCCAAACAATAGTTAAGATGCTCTACAGTACACAGATACCGCCTCACAAGTTTCCAAAGATCAGAATATATTTCAGGTATTAGGCCGTTACACTCCAAGCAATAAATTCGTTAGCACACCCTAATCCGACAAACATGACAGAGGCAGCTACTAACGTATGGTAGATAGATAGGGAGATTACCGAACAACCTGAACCGCAGGTTGCACTAACCCGCCCCTACTCCACAAGGGAAAAACGGACAACCACATTTATAAACAAACACCTTCTCGCGGGTGGGCAAACGGAGATGAATGGTGGGACTACCCCAAACAAAACGGCTGGTGACCTCACCAAGAAAACAAGTAGAATTTTACAAGAGTAAATCAAACAACATATCACCAATCACTTAACCTCTAATAAACTGTGATTTCTCGAGAAGACCTGGCGCAGCACCCCTAAATCACTCTTCCAAACCGTCCGCTGCCAGCCGCTTCAACGGACACAGGAAGGCGCGCCGATCTCCCGTCTCATGGCGTCGCAGCTCGCACCGACCAGACTGATGTCGTGGGTTGACTCCTGTTGCTCTCGTGTCGACCGCGAAGTCACTACCCCCTGCTTTACGCCACGGCCCACTGGACTCACGTGGCGACCTCACATGCGCCGAAGCTCAAGATGGACAAGTCATCTTGTGTCTCAGTGCGCGACCGAGCAACCGAGCGATCCAACCGCCAATACCCATTGCCTGAGCAAACTCGAGCGGACTGGCGGCCTAACGCGCAGACTCAGGTGTAGGAACTAAGCCCCGACCGGGCGACCATTTGCTGAGTTCTCTTACTGGCGGAGTGGAAAGACTCTCATTTTGCCGGCTTTAAAGGTTGATCCGAACGACAGACATATTAGCACCCGAACGACAGACAGACACTACATGCCTAACAAATGTGGACGAGTGAGTGACCCAGACTGACCCACTGGCGAGCTCATAGCGCCCCTTAAATGCACGTGAACAGGCAACGTTTCCCCTTTCCCAACAGAGGGAGACACCAAAGCCGCGATTGCCACATCGGCGCCACCGCCAGAAACTGCTGCGACACACTCTACAAAACAGCAATTTTTGTACGACGGCTCACTCAAATTGTGTACATTACCGTGTAGGGTGACATTGTGCAATAAAAGGAAGTTCCTTCAGATTCTTCTTGATTTTCAGACATACAAATAACTGACAGAGCCCTCCTCCTCTCTGTCACTCTCCTATTGCCTTCTCAGTCTATTTCCTCCTTCCCACCCCTCTGCCCGTCTCATCCTTTACCTTCTCAGTCCATCTCCTCCTCTTCCCTCCCTCTCTCCTTCTAATCCTCTTTTCTTCCTGTGCCCATGTGCTTCTCCCCCCTCGCTCTGTCCATCTCTTTCTCTTTTCCTGTCCATTTTACCTTCCCCCTCACTGTGTCCATCTCCCCCTTCTCCCTCACACCTCTGTCCCTGCCCTCCTTCAACCTCTCTCTCTCCCTCCCACTTCTCTCCACGTTATCACCCTTACTGCAATAGGAGGTTGCTGGTACTTACCTCAAAAGTATTTATTTCCCAATGGTAATATGTGTACCACTTTCTGTAGAAATCGCTATAGGGGTTTAGGACAAGCTTTTTAGCTGCAGCGACCGAGCGAGGTGGCGCACTGGTCAGCACACTGAATTTACATTCGAGAGAACGATGGTTCAAACCCGCGTCGAGCCATCCAGATTTAGTTTTGAGTGATTTCGCTAAATAGTTTCAGGCAAATGCCGGAATGGTTCCTTTGCAAGGGAACAGCCGACTTCGTCCACCATCCTTCCCACTGTGAAAATAAAAAATATTTTACTTGAAGTGGCTACCTACATCTTCCAGTTACTTCTCTACATAGTCGCCGCCCCGACTTATACATCTGTCGTAACGCTATAGCAACTTCCAAATACCCTTGTCATAGAAGGTAGCCCCCAGTGTTTCCCACTAATTCTGTTTACTGGTCTATAGCTCATTGTCCGTTCCGAAATGTTGTCTTCAAAACCAGTGCTTCACGTGAGCGGAGAGGAGCCAATTAGGGGCTGCACGAGATTCTCGAATGTCCCTTCAGAGTGCGGCCGAGAATAGGTAATAAGAAGGAAACACGTGGCAGTTATGTTATGTGGGTTGCATAACATCAGGCAAAAACTCTCACCAGGCCCTCATACTTGGTAGGAGACACTGTTTTCTAGACATCTTTACGTGCTCACTGTGCTCTCAAAACTGAGAAGAGGGGCGTGACATGGTCGACCGACACGATAGAGACACTGGCCAACAAGTTTGTGTCCTCCTAACAATAACGTCGTTCATAGTAACCGTCATTATCCGCTTCTTGAAACAGCCAGTCACTGAATTGTATTTGTCCCTTAACTAATGGCGTTGCAAGAGGCAGCAGGAGCGTCGTAATACACCAAGCACGTAACGATCGTGTTATAAGTGGTTGTGTACAGTGACATACTAACCGTCATTTGTTATAATTTGATTACTTCAAGTTTCTGCCTGCCAACAGTTAATTTTATCGCCACCACATGTGCTGCAAATATTGAAGATGTGGGTGTAATTCAAGTTAAATATAATATCAATTATTAGTCTTCAAGAAGTCAGCTTTGAACTGTCTGGATCTGCACCACATTGACCGTAACCAACCCTTTCACTCTGCTCCTCACTCGACAACACTGCATAAGCAACCACATTGTTCCAGTATGGCTCAACAAGACGTAAAATAAAGAAACACATTACCTAGTGTCACAGAGTAGGTGCTTAGAGAGGAGTTGTTTATGGTTGTTATCATCTCTACATCAGCACCGCTGGTTCCTGCTACTAATAAGGCGAGTACACCATTCGCTTGTTACATATTATTACGAGCTTCAAACAGGAGCGACTTATTTTAAGTTATCTGGGTAGTTACTAGTTTATTTTAGTAATTTCCTGCGTGTTTGAGTGCTTACTAGGCATAACCTTTTATTTTAATAACAGCGTAGCGTACAGTACCGCCTTTGTTATCGTCGCTTGTATCAACCCTCATATCGTACAACATTCTGTTTGTTTGGTTAAACAGCTCAGCGTCAGTTAGACCAATAGCGAGAGCTGCACCGCTAGTTCCTGCTACTAATAAGGCGAGTACACTGTTCGCTTGTTACGTATTTTTACGAGCTTCAAACAGGAGCGACTGCTGTAATGGATAGGAACTGTGATTGTTGTGTACAGATGCGAGCCTTCGCTCTCAGCTCCAGGCTGCTTTGGCTTCTGTCACACTGTTTGAGGCCGCTGCCAAGGGGAGTCACTATGGGGGATCGAACGCAGGGATGCGAGGGACGTCGAGCACGTCCCATGTGTACTCTGATCGGTCCACTGCCCTGAGTACTGCCTGCACTGAGTTTGACCCCTCACCCTAGCTCGACTGGGAGATCCTTCCAAAGTCTGGCAGGCAGCGAAAAGCTTCCCAAGGGGCCAATCGTAGGGCCTCCCCAGTTCGTTTGATGAACAGGTTTCGGGCGTTATCTGTGGCCGACGATGTCTCTGAGCCGGATGCAGTCGTCCACCCTGTTCCAGAGGAAGCTTCTCGGGCCGCAAGGTCTGGGTGGGTTTGCTGGGATTTTGGAGCTCCAATGTTAGGCACGTGATGGGACCCCTTAGGAACACGGCTGCCAAGGAGGGGAGGGAATCCAATGTGCAATCCGTGTGCAATCTGCGGGGAGTCATTCCGGATGTAGAAAGGGTGCTTTTGGATGCCATGAAGAGTACAGGGTGCAGCCAACTGCAGGTGGTGGCTCATGTCAGTACCAATAACGTGTGTCGCTTTGGGTCGGAGCAGATTCTGTCTGGTTTCGGGCGGCTAACGGAAATGGTAAAGACTGCCAGTCTTGCTTGCATGATTGAGGCGGAGCTCACCATCTGCAGCATTGTCGATAAAACCGACTGTGGTCCTTTGGTGCAGAGCCGAGTGGAGGGTCTGAATCAGAGCCTCAGGCGGTTCTGTAACCATGAAGGCTGCAGATTTGTTGACTTCCGCCATTGGGTGTTGGGTTTCCAGATTCCACATAATAGGTCAGGAGTCCACGATACACAGGAGGTGGCTACACAGGTAGTGGGGGCTGTGTGGAAGGGACTGGGCGGTTTTTTTTTCTTTTTTTTTGTTAGAGGGTCTCAAGGAACCACAGAAGGGACATCCTCTAGAAGTGGGCAGCTAAAACACAGTAAGGTAGTTGTAGAAACGGTTGGTATTGTAGTTGTAAATTGTCGTAGCTGTGTTGGGAAAGAACCAGAACTCCAAGCCCTAATAGAAAGCACTGAAGCTCAGATAGTTGTAGGTACAGAAAACTGTCAAAGCTGGAAATAAGTTCAGCAGAAATTTTTTCAAACGATCTAACAGTGTTCAGAAAAGATAGATTAAATACATTGGTGGTGCAGTATTTATTGCTGTCAGAGGTAGTTTGCCTTGTAGCGAATTTGAAGTACATAGTTCATGTGTTCAAAAATGTTCAAATGTGTGTGAAATCTTATGGGACTTAACTGCTAAGGTCATCAGTCTCTAAGCTTACACATTACTTAACCTAAATTATCCCAAGGACAAACACGCACACCCATGCCCGAGGGAGGACTAGAAACTCCACCGGGACCAGCCGCAGAGTCCATGACTGCAGCGCCTTTGACCGCTCGGCTAATCACGCGCGGCGAGTTCGTGTGAAATAGTATGGGTATAGGTTATACCTGACAAACGGACTAAACTAATAACTGGATCGTTTTATCGACCCCCCCCCCCCCCCCCGACTCAGAAGATATAGTTCGTGAACAATTGAAATAGAACTTGAGTCTTATTTCAAATATGTACCCCGCTCATACAATTATAGTCGGTGGTGACTTTAATCTACCCTCGATATGCTGGAAAAATTAGCCGCCTGCAGGCATAAAACGTCATCCGAAATTGTACTGAATGCTTTCTCAGAAAATTATTTTGAACAATTAGTTCATGAGCGCACTCGAAGAGTAAATCGTTGCTAAAGCGTACTTGACCTTTTAGCAACAAATAATCCTGGACAAATAGTGAGTATTGTAACGAATACAGTGATTAGCGACCACAAGGCAGCTGCTGCTAGGCTGCATACTGTAACACCTGCAACCATCAAAAGAAACGCGAAGTATATCTGTTTTAAAAAGCTGATAAAAATGCTCTTAACGCCTTTTTAAGAGACAGTCTTCACTCCTTCCGATCTGAACATGTAAGTGTAGAAAAGTTGTGGAATGTTTTCAAAGAGATAGTATCAACAGAAATTGAGAGATATATATACTACATAAATTAATAAGTGATGGTACTGATCCCGCATGGTACACAAAGCGGGGCATATCGAATGCCAAATTTAAAAGAACGCAAAATCCCCAAGATTGGCAAAGTTTTACAGAAGCTCGAAATATGGAGCATACTTCCATGCGAGATGCTTTTAATAATTTCCACAACGAAATTCTGTCCCGAAATCTAGCAGAAAACCCAAAGAAATTCTGGTCATACATAAAGCACACCAGTAGCAAGACGAAATCAATACCTTCACTGCGCGATACAAACGGTGAAGTCACTGATGATAGTGCCGCCAAAGCAGAGTTATCAAACACTGTTTTCCGAAACTCCTTCACCAAAGAAGACGAAGTAAATATTCCTGAATTCCAATCAAGAACAATTGCCAAGATGAGAAACTTAGAAGTAGATATCCTCGGAGTAACGAAGCAGCTTAAATCACTTCATAAAGGCAAGGCCTCCGGTCCAGATTGTATACCAGTCAGGTTCCAAACAGAGAATGCTGATAAAATAGCTTCATATTTAGCAATTATATACAACCAATCGCTCACAGAAAGATCCGTACCTAAAGACTCGAAAATTGCTCAAGTCACACCAATACCTAAAAAGGGAAATAGGAGTAATCCGCTGAATTACGGGTCCGTATCACTAACGTCGATTTGCAGTAGGGCTTTAGAAGTTATATTGTATTCGAACATTATGAAGTACCTCGAAGAAAACGATTTAATGACATACAGTCAGAAAATATCGTTCTATCGACAGGGGATGTCAAATTGATTCCATATTTTTAGATTTCCAGAAGGCTTTCGACACCGTTCCTCACAAGCGTCTTCTAACCAAACTGAGTGCCTTTGGAATATCACCTCAGTTGTGCGACTGAACTCGTAATTTCCTGTCAGAAAGGTCACAGTTCGTAGTAATAGACGGAAAGTCATGGAGTAAAACAGAAGTAATATCCGGAGTTCCCCAAGGAAGTGTTATATGCCCTCTATTGTTCCTGAGTAGCCGTCTTAGATTGTTTGCAGATGATACTGTCACTTACCGTCTTGTAAAGTCATCAGATGACCAAAACGACTTGCAAAATGATTTAGATAAGATATGTGTATGGTGCAAAAAGTGGCAATTGACCCTGAACAAGGAAAAGTGTGAAGTTATTCACATGAGTACTAAAAGAAAACAGCTAAATTTTAATTACGCGATAAGTCACCAAAATCTGAAGGCTGTAAATTCAACTAAATACTTAGTGGTTACAATTACAAATAACCTAAATTGGAACGATCACATAGATAATGTTGTGGGTAAAGCAAACCAAGGACTGCAATTCATTGGCAGAACACTCAAAAGGTGCAACAGGTCTACTAAAGAGACTGTAAACACCATGCTTGTCCGCCCTATTCTGGAGTATTACTGAGCGGTGTGGTATCCGCATCTGGTGGGACTGACGGATGACATCGAAAAAGTACAAAGAAAGGCAGCTCGTTTTGTATAATTGCGAAATAGGGGAGATAATGTGAGAGACATGATATGGGAATTGAAGTGGCAATCACTAAAACAAAGGCGTTTTTCGTTGCGACGGTATCTTCTCCTGAAATTTCAATCAACAGTTTTCTTTTCCGATTGCGAAAACATTCTGTTGGTACCCACCTACATAGGGAGAAATGATCATCACGATAATATAAGAGAAATCAGGACTCGCACAAAAAAATTTAAGTGCTCGTTTTTCCCGCGTGCTGTTCGAGAGTGCAACGGTTGAGAGACAGCTTGAAGGTGGTTCATTGAACCGTCTGCCAGGCACTTCATTGTGAATAGCAGAGTAATCACGTAGATGTAGATGTAGTACAAGCCCCTTTCTGTTATTATGTATGCCTCCATCTCTCTCAGAATATGTTATATGAGCGCTAATCCATAAGATTGACGAAGTTTTACAGAGGCTCGAAATTTAGCGTTATGTAGTAGTCAAGAAAGGAAATCAGAGTATTCAACTGAATTACAGATCCACATCACTTACGTCGATTTGCAGTAGGAATTTGTAAACATATACTCTATTCTAACGCTATGTATTACTTCGAAGAAAATGATTTATTGACAAATGTCCAACACGCATTCAGAAAACATCGTTCTTGTGAAACACATACAGCTCCTTATTCTAAGTAATGTTTGCTGTCTACAGGGGACGTCGAATTGATTCCATATTGTTAGATTTCCAGAAGGCTTTTAGCACCGTTCGTTAAAAACCTGCTCAAACTGAATGTCTACGGAGTAACTTTTCGGCTGTGTGAGTGGATTCGTGATTTCCAGTCAGAAAGGCATTGTCCTCAGCAACTAACGGGAAGTCATCGAGTAACACAGACGTAATATCTAACTTTCCCGAAGGAAGCAGTATAAGGCCTCTGCTATTCGTGATCTATACAGGGTGTTACAAAAAGGTACGGCCAAACTTTCAGGAAACATTCCTCACACACAAAGAAAATATGTTATGTGGACATGTGTCCGGAAACGCTTACTTTCCATGTTAGATCTCATCTTATTACTTCTCTTCAAATCACATTAATCACGGAATGGAAACACACAGCAACAGAACGTACCAGCGTGATTCAAACACTTTGTTAGAGGAAATGTTCAAAATGTCCTCCGTTAGCAAGGATACATGCATCCACCCTCCGTCGCATGGAATCCCTGATGCGCTGATGCAGCCCTGGAGAATGGCGTATTGTATCACAGCCGTCCACAATACGAGCACGAAGCGTCTCTACATTTGGTACCGGGGTTGCGTAGACAAGAGCTTTCAAATGCCCCCATAAATGAAAGTCAAGAGGGTTGAGGTCAGGAGAGCGTGGAGGCCATGGAATTGGTCCGCCTCTACCAATCCATCGGTCACCGAATCTGTTGTTGAGAAGCGTACGAACACTTCGACTGAAATGTGCAGGAGCTCCAACGTGCACGAACCACATGTTGTGTCGTACTTGTAAAGGCACATGTTCTAGCAGCACAGGTAGAGTATCCCGTATGAAATCATGATAACCTGCTCCATTGAGCGTATGTGGAAGAACATACCGACGAAACTAAAATGAGCTCTTACATGGAAATTAAGCGTTTCCGGACACACGTCCACATAACATCTTTTCTTTATTTGTGTGTGAGGATTGTTTCCTGAAAGATTGGCCGTACCTTTTTGTAACACCCTGTATAAACGATTTGGGATACAATCTGAGCAGCCATCTTAGACTGTTTTCAGATGATGGTGTCATTTACTGTCTTGTAAAGTCTTCAGATAATCAAAAGGAGTATTCCTGCGCGATGTGGTCCATGTGAAATCGGACTGACGTGATACATCGAAAAAGTCAAAGAAGAGCAGTCTTTTTGTACACCGCGAAATAAGTGAGAGAATGACACAGAGATGACATGCGAATTTAGGTGGAAATCATTAAAACAAAGGAGATTTTCGTTCCACCAGGATCCCCTCATGAATACTTCCCAACTACACAGGGAGAAGTTATCATCATAATACAATAAGAGAAATCAGAGTTCGCACGGAATGATTTAACTGTCCGTTTTTTACGGCGTGCTGTTGGAGAGTGGAACGGTAGAGAGATAGCTTGAACATGGTTCAGCGAATACAACCACGCTCGTCAGATAACCGTATCACACCCAAGCGAAACACACTCTCACTCCCGAGCGGCTCAAACGGCACAGCGTTAAGTACAACGCTTTGTTTTGCTTCGAAACAGGCAAGCCATGTATGGTGACGACACCATCACTGGACATTGGCCGAAGCCAATGTCGCCTGAAAGACCACAGGCAGAAAACACTCGTGTAGCCGAAGCAGCCACGAATATGCGGAAGGCGATCACAAATGTAAGAGGGCTGTTCGGGAAGTAAGGTCCTATCATAAGCGAAATGGAAACCACAGTTAAAATCGGAGCAGGACACTGGGCGGTTTAAAATTAACGAGCTTTGACTGATAATGAGGTACCAAATGGCGGCATAAGGTGATAATGAAAATTCTATGGCTACCCATCATAGTTACTAGCAGGCGATCATAATACCGTGACCGACTCGATAATGGACTGTGTGTCAGAGAAGTCTCCATATCGAAAAAATTAAAAATACTGTATTGTATTTTGGAACTCACGTACATGCGCTAGGTCTCCGCGTTGCTGTAAGTGCGGCAACGGTGACAGCACGATCCGTATGCTGAACATCTCGCTAATTGCTTTCTTTGCCGCGCAATTTATGTTGCATAATTTGATTATAATTTGCGGCATCTTGTTACATCGTTAGCTGTGATTTCGCGTTCTGCCCAGCTGAGAAGATCGTGTGCTGTCTCCATACAGTCTTCCGCACTTTTCGGTATCTCTCAACAGTGTTAGCGACTCTTTGTAGCTAGATTCTAGTTTTTGAGAATTTTGTTCTCTGTCAGCTGTTATTGTGATTTTTATCAGATATCAGAGATTCCACGGTTCTCTACACTTCCTTACAACTTTTTCATGGTTATACGACCCCCGAATAATAAATACAACCTGCTGCATAATTAGGCTTCTTGTTCTCAGTGTGAAAGTTACCTATTTAAATTTGTTTTAGTGAAAGTGGATCCGTAATGTTGACTGGGTTTCAATGTTAATGCTAAATTTTGGGCTTCCTGTTTTGATCGTTGGCATACCAGATCTTAAAACTGATAACGCTAACTGTTGGTGCGAAGCAGCACTGCGAGAATGGCTAGAGAAATCCAACTGCGAGAATCCTAGAAATGTCATAGCCTGTCCTTAACTTTCAGGGTGCTTCGAATGCTTATATTTATTAAACTTTAAGGCATACGAATATGAAACTTTACACACATATTTACAAACCTCTTAAGTTCAGATTATAGATGTTCAATATGTCCTCCATCAGCGACACGAACAATATCACACCGATACTCAAATTTCTCCCATACTCGGGCAAGCATATCCTTCATCAATGAAGTTATGGCAGTACGGATCTGGTTCTTCAACTCTCCCAGGTTCTGTGGGAGTGGTGGTACATAAACGTTGACTTTTAGCGAAACCTCACAGGAAGAAGTCCGAGGGTGTCAAATAGGGTGACCGTGGAGCCCAACTGAGACATGCTAAGTCACATGCTCCTTGACGACCAAACCATCGGTTCGGTAGAGTTTCATTCACATATTCACGCACTAGGCGATTCTAGTGAGGGCGGTGCCCTGTCTTGATGAAACATGAAGCTGTCTTCGTGCAGCCTCGGAAGCAACCAGTTTTGTAACATAGCGAGATACTGCTGACCGTTAAGCGTGTTTCCATCAAAAAAGATTGGGCCGTAATCAGATGATCGGGATATCGCACAAAACACATTGACTTTGGGCGAATCTCGTACATATTCAGTGAATACATACGTGTTTTATAGACCCCAAATTCGACCATAGTGTTTGTTTACCTGACCACTAACGTGGAAAGTTGCTTCGTCACAGAAAACGATTCGTTGTGCGAAAGTGTTATCATTGTCAATAGCACCAAGAATCTCATTACAAATGCCACACGTTTGCGTTTGCGTTTGTCACCAGGATGCAGAGCTTGTAACAGCTGTAACTTGTACGGCTTCATAACCAACCGACGTCTCAAAACACGCCAAATTCTTGTTTTAGACAGTTGTTCCTCCCGACTGGCACAATGAGTTGCTTTTGAAGGACTATGTTGGAAAGCACTTTGAATTCGTGCAGCATTTTCTTCAGGAACACGAGGGCGGTCAGGACTCTTTCCTTTACATGCACATCCTCTATCTAGAAACTGTCGATACCATCTGCGAATATTCCACCCATTTGGAGTATCAATTTCGTACCTCAACCTGAAACGTCTTTGCACTGTAACCACGGAATTGCACTTCGCAAACTCGAGAACACAAAATGATTTCTGCTGCGGAGTAACCATTTTAAACATATTACGTTTACCAAGCAACACAGAAGACAACTGACATCTAGCGGCTGTTAATATAAACTAGACTATATATTCGTTTCTCTAATAACCGAACCGAGGCGCAGCGATCAACAGTTCGGACAAAATAATACTTCGTAATACGTATATTCCCTTTGAAATACCCTGTATTGGTACCACAAAAATTGACTATGAGCTTTGAAACTAAAACTGGTCTCTGTGAAATTTAATTTAAAAAAAAAAAAAACTCTTTCCTACGCTCTGTTGCTTACCTGGGTTGCACTGGATCATGCCGTGCAACTTATCTGAAAGATAAAGTGTGCCTTGATAACAAAACTGCAAAATGTAACTACTGAGATAACTGAAAGGTGCGATGTGTTCTCTAAAAACGTTACTGTCATTCTTATTTCATAATTTTTGGTAACGGTTTTAAATAAAGTGAAAATTAATTGTCTCAGGATGTGAGTAATCACTCTGAGTTAAATGAACTAAATAGCAATCCTAATAACAATTAATGAAACTTCAATAATAGTGAAGCTACTTCTGAAATCACGGAACTACAATCCAAGAATTACGAAAATTAAACTTCCGGTTTATAATCTTTCCTCAAACAAAATTCCAAAAACTAATTCTTAAATCCGTTTCTCCCACAATGATTGATGAATCCTAGCAAAACGATTAATGATCTCGATGTTCGACGAACCAAGAATGCTACATTATCAAACCTCTGCAGCAAGAAAGAAAAAGAAAAATAAACTTAATCATTGAAATTTTCTGGCAGATTAAAACTATGTGCCGGACCGAGACTCGAACTCGGGGCCTTTGCCTTTCTCGGGCAAGTGCTCCACCAACAGTAGAAGTTAGGAGACGAGGTACTGGCGGGTGTAAAAAGCTGTGAGGACGGGTCGTGAGTCGTGCTTGGGTAGCTCAGGTGGTAGAGCACTTGCCCGCGAAAGGCAAAGGTCCCGTGTTTAAGTCTCGGACCGGCACACAGTTTTGATCTGCCAGGAAGTTTCATAACAGCGCACACTCTGCTGGCAACATTCCCCAGACTGTGGCTAAGCCATGTCTCCGCAATATCTTTTCTTCCTGGAGCGCTAGTTCTGTAAGGTTCGCAGGAGACCTTCTGTGAAGTTTGGAAGGTAGGAGACGAGCAACTGGCAGAATTGAAGCTATGAGAAGGGGTCGTGAATCATCACACGTCAAAGATCTCCTCTAACTTACCACTGTGCAGCGCAGCTTCTCTGCCGACGCCCGTGTTTAAGCAATTCAAATTTTACGATCGCGTTTCCAGACATACAAAACAAGATAAAATTTACATACGCACCTTCCACTATCCTTCGGCCTCTCCGGCCAGAATTTTGCTGGCTCAGATTTGTAATTAACAAAGATTGAACTTCAGAATTTACTAACCAAGTTAAAACACGAAGTACTGAAGTGTAAATAAACAGATGAGAACCGTAACAGCATAAAAACATGGCTCACAGTATTTACAAATTGTTTTCAATTGTCGTGCAGAGGCGCACTTCCTTTTAAGTTGTTTTCAAAGATTTTGCCCATCAGCACACACAGTCCTTCAAAAATTGGTTTAAATCGATGGGCACAGACGCACCAACAGTCCCATAAATATCAGTACGCACAAAGCATCAGAAAGAAAAAAAAAATTGGTAATATCATTCTTGGTGACTAGTCGATTGTATTACTCTGCACATAGTATATGAGCCCACGTTAAAAAATTATGGCGTCACAAAGATGAAGATAGAACTTCTCTGAAACGTCACGTTTTTTTACACCACTGAAAAAACGATGTTACCATCGATGCATTATATGTATTCTGTGAAAATCATCATTAACTTGAATGTCCCCAGTAGACCACTAAACATGTTTTGCCGAAGCGTCAGTGCATAGACATTGAACGACTTGCATCGTTGTATTGGTTTATTTGTGAGAAGTCTAAGAGCAGACGAAGAGGATGCAGTATTGGTCAGTAGATATTCCACTGACAACTCAGAGACGGTGTCTCTCACAACAGTACTGTAAAGTTCCGCAGTAAGACGCAAACGCAGCGTAGTTCACCAAATACACTCCTGGAAATGGAAAAAAGAACACATTGACACCGGTGTGTCAGACCCACCATACTTGCTCCGGACACTGCGAGAGGGCTGTACAAGCAATGATCACACGCACGGCACAGCGGACACACCAGGTACCACGGTGTTGGCCGTCGAATGGCGCTAGCTGCGCAGCATTTGTGCACCGCCGCCGTCAGTGTCAGCCAGTTTGCCGTGGCATACGGAGCTCCATCGCAGTCTTTAACACTGGTAGCATGCCGCGACAGCGTGGACGTGAACCGTATGTGCAGTTGACGGACTTTGAGCGAGGGCGTATAGTAGGCATGCGGGAGGCCGGGTGGACGTACCGCCGAATTGCTCAACACGTGGGGCGTGAGGTCTCCACAGTACATCGATGTTGTCGCCAGTGGTCGGCGGAAGGTGCACGTGCCCGTCGACCTGGGACCGGACCGCAGCGACGCACGGATGCACGCCAAGACCGTAGGATCCTACGCAGTGCCGTAGGGGACCGCACCGCCACTTCCCAGCAAATTAGGGACACTGTTGCTCCTGGGGTATCGGCGAGGACCATTCGCAACCGTCTCCATGAAGCTGGGCTACGGTCCCGCACACCGTTAGGCCGTCTTCCGCTCACGGCCCAACATCGTGCAGCCCGCCTCCAGTGGTGTCACGACAGGGGTGAATGGAGGGACGAATGGAGACGTGTCGTCTGCAGTGATGAGAGTCGCTTCTGCCTTGGTGCCAATGATGGTCTTATGCGTGTTTGGGGCCGTGCAGGTGAATGCCACAATCAGGACTGCATACGACCGAGGCACACAGGACCAACACCCGGCATCATGGTGTGGGGAGCGATCTCCTACACTGGCCGTACACCACTGGTGATCGTCGAGGGGACACTGAATAGTGCACGATACATCCAAACCGTCATCGAACCCATCGTTCTACCATTCCTAGACCGGCAAGGGAACTTGCTGTTCCAACAGGACAATGCATGTCCGCATGTATCCCGTACCACCCAACGTGCTCTAGAAGGTGTAAGTCAACTACCCTGGCCAGCAAGATCTCCGGATCTGTCCCCCATTGAGCATGTTTGGGACTGGATGAAGTGTCGTCTCACGAGGTCTGCATGTCCAGCATGAACGCTGGTCCAACTGAGGCGCCAGGTGGAAATGGCATGGCAAGCCGTTCCACAGGACTACATCCAGCATCTCTACGATCGTCTCCATGGGAGAATAGCAGCCTGCATTGCTGCGAAAGGTGGATATACACTGTACTAGTGCCGACATTGTGCATGCTCTGTTGCCTGTGTCTATGTGCCTGTGGTTCTGTCAGTGTGATCATGTGATGTATCTGACCCCGGGAATGTGTCAATAAAGTTTCCCCTTCCTGGGACAATGAATTCACGGTGTTCTTATTTCAATTTCCAGGAGTGTATATGAAGTAATTGCATTAATCCCACTGAAGTGACCGAACATATCGTCGTTGTAAAAAAAAGAAGAAACACATACATTCGTTGCATAAGTGTCTCACAGTACGGAAGAGTATATTTAAATATTTCTGTGAATGTTCTCACGTAGTAGACAAACATTGTTACAAATGACTAAATAGATAAGCTAGAATAAAAATTGTGTGTGTGTGTGTGTGTGTGTGTGTGTGTGTGTGTGTGTGTTACAATACAATTACGCAAATAAATACCTAAAGTAAGTTTCTATAACAGAATGAGTTTGGTGGTGGTATACAAGAGCAGTCCACGATAAGTAGGTAAAGCTGACAAATTAGCGTAGTCGTTGTGTATAGTAACATATAAATCAAATTCTTTACATCAGTGTTACACAGTATTCTGGGTGAGGAAACTTCCGTGAAACATTGTATGGATACAAGACTTGAATTGAGAATAAAAACCATAGCACTATCGTACAAATATGTCAAAATACAGCTTCAAAAATAAAAACTATCTTGAAGTGGTCTTAGTTGCAGTGTACGCTAATCAGAACATGTAATACTATTGTGGCGCAGTGGTTAGCACACTGGACTCGCATTCGGGAGGACGACGGTTCAATCCCGTCTCCGGCCATCCTGATTTAGGTTTTCCGTGATTTCCCTAAATCGCTTCAGGCAAATGCCGGGATGGTTCCTTTGAAAGGGCACGGCCGATTTCCTTCCTCATCCTTCCCTCACCCGAGCTTGCGCTCCGTCTCTAATGACCTCGTTGTCGCCGGGACGTTAAACACTAACCACCACCACCGCCCTGTTTCAAAAACTATGTTTGAATTATGGGGTAAAAATGTACACGATATAAGCCGTTAGAGCACAGTATGGTGCATGGTGCATCTCTGTAGACTTGCTTCTAATGTTCCTGTACCTTAGTTATTTTAGACCGTCAGCTGTTTCACATCCTACCCTAAACAGTGTCTGTTGACTCCATTCACCGGAGTGGTTGTGGTATAAATGGCGCTGAACTTGATTCGGTACTGAGATAAATTGCCTCTGGGTGTGCTTGTTACGTTTATTTCTGTAGCGCGGCTCGGTGAAAGTTAATTTCTAGCTCGAACAACTGTTAGAAAGGAAAGTGAATGAAGAAGGGGAATATAGGTTTGTGCACAAAATTATTGTTGTTCCTGTCAAAAAAAAATTAATTACATTAAGGCGTTAGTCGTTAGACGGACATAAAACGTTATGAAAGTGAAAATGTGGCCACAGATGCTTACTCTGTGCATGTGTTAACTAATCGTTATGTTCTAAAATATGATTAGAACACCCAAAAAGGAAGTAAGACGAAGTGGTACAAAAAAAATGCCTTGCAGCTATACATAAATAAGATGAAGGAAAACTGTGTTAAATGATTAGTAAACCAGTTTTATCTGTTATGCCTAGGTGAAAACGTAAAAAGTATCATCAATCTGTTAAGCGAGAAAGGAAAGTTGTTAGGACAAGCAAAACCAAACAGTTGTCAAATCAAGAACAGGAAATGAAGTGTCATCTTTCATAAATATCACTACCCTTACAGAAAAATGCTTACAGGCTAAAAACTTCTCATCACTGTGTATCAAATAAAATAGCAAATTTCCCAAGACATCTCATCTCCAACGAAATCTCCTACCTCAAACGAAAATGACTAAACTACAATAACTCAGTGTCCACTGCAAGCAAATCATCACGTAATCGTTACGACTCCCTAAATTCATCGCTTACCTCCTGAAATCTTAAAACATATATCCTCAAACACATAATTCATAAACCCACAAGAATATGAATTTCATCATATCCGGTAACAAAACTAAACTCATAAAAACCTCCATCACACACTTAACATTACTCAAAAAAGCTCATATGACGTTGTAGTCATAGTTCTTACTCCGTGTTGTTGTTTTCAATTCGCTATCTTGAAAATAAGAAACCATATCCGATTAGTAACAAAGGATGTTAAATCCGACCGAAAATTCTCTTCCCTTTCCACGGCTGCGTACTATACAACATTTTCAAAACATCATCCCAATTATTAAATAAAACAGTGTGTCAGCTTTTAAGAAAAATTTCAATTTCCTTACCCAGTACCCGATGTTATCATACAACACTGAGGGTTTCGTGCCATTTACACTGGGCTTAAAGTTGCTGCTTCTTTTGTACAGTGTAGTTTCGTTTGTATCTATGTGTGACAAATACAACTAGAAAGATTCATTATTAGAGGCATTGTAATCTACATCTGTAGCAGTAAAGTACATTATATTACCAAAAGTACATGAAGTGATAGAAATGCAAAGAAATGGTCAACCTCTTCTACCTTATGTAAGTGAAAAAGTTACGATCTACAATCCGTAGGATGAAATGGCTCATGACATAACTTCCACATATTTACAACATCCACTCGTCAATGAGAAAATCACGAGTGTCAAAACATGACTATGCTAAGAAATGTGTACTGACGAACATAAAAAAATAATCCCCAAAGAATTTTTGATGTGGCTGACCACAAATTCCTCTCCTGTGACAACCTCTTCATCTCTGAGTAATACTTGCAACCTACGTCCTCGATTATTTGCTGAATGTGTTCCAATGCCTGTCTTGCTCTACAGTTTTTACAATCTAAAGCTTCCTCTAGTACTATTGGAGTTTTTCCGTGCTTTATTAACAGATGTTCTACCATCCTGTCCCTTCTTCTTGTCAATGAGCTCTATATATTCTTTACATTGCCCGTTTGCGCAGAACCTCCTCATTCCTTACCTTACCAGCCCACCAAATTTTCAACATTATTCTGACGCGCCACATCTCTAATGTTTTGATTCTCTCCTGGTCTGGTTTTCCCACAGGCCATGTTTCGCTACCATACAGTGCTTTCATTCCCAGAAATTTCTTCCTCATATTAAGGCCTATGTTTAATACTAGTAGACTTCTCATTGTCAGGAATGCTCTTTTCGCCAGTGCTCGTCTGCTTTTTATGGCCTCCTTGCTCCGTCCGTCAGGAATTATTTTGCTGCCTAGGTAGCAGAATTCCTTAAATTCATCTACTTATAGGTCACGAATCCTAATATTAATTTCGTTACTTTCCTCATTTCTGATACTTCTCATTAGTTTCGTTTTTCTTGGATTTATTCTCGTATCCTGTACTTATTAGACTATTTCTTACATTCAACAGATCCTGTAATTCTTCTTCACATTCACCGAGGATGGCAGTGTCATCAGCGAATCGTATTATTGATATCATTTCAGCTTCAATTTAAATCCGACTCTTGAACCTTTCCTTTATTTCCATAATTACATCTTCGAAGTATAGATCGAACAGCAGGGATGAAAGACTACATCCCTTTCTTACACCATTTTTAATCCAAGCACCTCTTTCTTGGTCTTCCACTCTTGTTGTTCGTTCTTTTTCCTTGTACATTTGTATATTACCCGACTTTGCCCTATTATTGTCAGAATTCATCTATTACTGTCAGAATTTCGAACATCTTGCCCAATTTGACATTGTCGATGAATTTTTCGAAGTCGATAAATCCTATGAACGTGTCTTGGCTTTTCTTTAGTCTTGCTTCCATTATGAACGGCAACGTTAAATCTGCCTGTCTGGTGTCCTTACCTTTCCTAAAGACAAACTGATAGTTATTCAGCACATCCTCCATTTTCTTTTCCATTCTTGTGTATGTTATTCTTCTCAGCAACTTGGATGCCTGAGCTGTTAACATGACTGTGCGATAATTCTCGAACTTGTTGGCTCTTGCAATCTTGAGAGTTGTGAGGATGATGGTTTTCCGAAAGTCGCCAGACTCATATATCCAACAAACAAACGAGGATAGTCGCTTTGTTTCCACTTCCCCAATGAGTTTAGAAATTCTGATGGAATGTTATCTATTTGGTTTTAAGTTTCAAAAGATCATTTGAATTCTGATTCTTATACTGAATCCCGAATCTCTTCTATATCGACTACTATTTCTCCTTCTATCATGTCATGAAACGTATCTTCCCCCTCACAGATGCCTTCAGTGTGCTCTTTCCACCTATATGCTCCCTTCCCTGCGTTTAACAGTGGAACTTCCTTAGCACTCTTAGTGTTACCACCCTTGTGTTTAAAGTCACCAAAGGTAGTTTTGATTTTTCTGTATGCCGAGTCAGTGGTTCCGGAGATCATTTCTGTATCAATTTCTTCATACTTTCTGTAGAGTCATTTCGCCTTAGCTTCCCTGTACTTCCTACTTATTTCGTTCCTAAGTAACTTGTATTTTTGAATTTCCATCATCATTTTTGTACTTCCTTCTTTCATCGATCAGCTGAAGTATTTCGTCTGTCACTCATGGTTTCATCGCAGTTACCTTCTTTATGCCAACGTTTTTCTTTCCAAATTCCGTTTTTTCCCTTTTTAGAGATGTCTATTCCTTTTCAACTGAACTGCAAACTGAGCTATTTTTTATTGTAGTATCTATAGCCTCACAGAACTTCAAGCACATTATTCACGCCTTAATACTTCTGTATACTACTTCTTTGCGCGTTTATTCTTCCTAGATAGTCTCTTTAACTTCAACCTACTCTTCATCACTACTAAATGGCGATGTTAGTCTACATCTGCTTCTGCGTATGCCTTACAGTCCAACATCTAATTCAGAAATTTCTGCCTCATCATGATTTATTCTAACTTCCGTTACCTCCCCGCGTGTTCCAGGTATACCTCCTCTTCTCGTGATTCTTGAACAAGATATTAGCTATTACTAGCTGAAATTAATTTCAGAATTTAGTTAGTCTTCCTCCTGTATCATTCATTATACAAAGCTCATGTTTCCTAGTAACTCTTTCTTCTACTCATTCCCCTACAAACCCATTCCAGTCCCCCATGACTTCTCATGTTCCTTTATTTACTGAATTCCCCATTCTATACCCTCATATACTTTCTCTAACTCATCTTCTTCAGCTTGCGATGTCGGCATGTATACCTCATCTATCGTTGTCAGTTTTCGTTTGCTGTTGAATCTGATGAGAACAACCTATCACTGAACTGTTCAGAGTAACAGGCTGTCAGCAGCTGTACCTTCCTATACACACAATATCTTACTCCTGTTATAACCATTTCTGCTACTGTTGACATATTATCCGCCCTGAAATCCTTGTCTTCTTTCCGTATCACTTCACTGCCCCCCCCACCCCACCCCATTATATCTAGATTCCGTCTTAGCATTTCGCTTTTGGGATTTTGTAGCTTCCTGCAACGTTTAGACTTCTGTCATTCCATGCCTCGACTCGTAAAAATTACCAGTTCATTTATCATTATTTTTTTCTCATGTTGTTCTTCCCCTTCCCAGAGATCCGAATATGGGACTGTTTCGGGATCTTTTGCCAATGGAGAGATGTACATTATACTTTTTCAGATGCTGGCCTCATGACCTGTAGAAACACATGTGTATCTTTAATGCAGTGGTTTCTATTGCTTTCTGCATCCTCATGCCATCTTTTGGAAAATTTTCCATCCCAAGGACAAGAGAGTGCCCTGAATGACTGCAAGAAACGTTTTACACTGGATATGTTGTGTTTATTGTGGACCACGAGTATTTTTGTGTATCAGTTTCTACCTCAGTCACATTCAGTTGAGCTATTCAGAAAGTATGGAACCGTACACAGTAGATCAAGAAGAATTTAGGAAACTTGACCTTTGATTTGCATTATAATTGGTGAGACTAAAGCACTTTTGACCTGCTTCTTTATTGCTGCATGTCCTTTTGTGGAACCATTTTCTCTTTTCTGCTATCTCTCTTATGCTTTTAAGAGACATTTCAATGACTTTATGATGTCTTAAGCATTATTACTTACGAAACGCTATAGATCCTTTGATTTTGTCAGACCTTTATTTTTCACTGCCAAATATGGAGAGGATAAAGTGGAATCATTAGGCAAAGATTTTTTAGTGTCATGAAAGATCTGAACATACCTATCCCATTCTGTAAGCTTTTTGTGACACTAGAGTGTACCAAATTTTCCTACTTCTTTCATGATTTCTTGAGACAGGTTGGAAAAAGCATGGTACTGTGAATTGAAAATTGGTGCAATTTTTCTATTTTTGAGGTATGTATGCAAAGAACCAAGCGAAACTGAGGTTCATTATCAAATGTAACTTTGTTAACATACCAAACTCATAAATCCGTGGTAAATGCTGCCCCTTTAAGTAGTGGTGTAAAAGAGAAAACTTTTAATATGAGCTCTGCTGCCATAAAAATATATAGATAACCTTGTCTGCTTTTAGGAACAGGTCCATGTAGGTTTATGGGTGCCAAATGACGCAGTTTAACTGCACTGATGGAAACAGCTCAGGAAATGTGAAGTGATTGATGTTTTAGCTTTTTGACGGAGTTTACATTTGGTCATCAGAACACTTTGTTTGTGTTTTTTTCATGTCGGAAAAGTAAGATATCTGACGAAATACGTAGAAACATTTTCTTGTTCCATAGCGTTCATAACTAAGATGCATGTACGAAACTAACTAGTTGACCAAACAATGCGGAACGCAAGTGAGTGATGTATTGCTGTCAGGCTTAAAATATTTGAAAATATGGTTGTTCCTAACTAAATACTAATGTCTAACTGTAGGGCTATTTCTGTCTCACCACATATTGATATTCTTCCACATGGGATCTTTATCTTGTTCATTTGCATTGTCGTTTAAATCAGATGAAACATAATTTTCGAAAGCGACCTGTTGTATGTATAGAAGTCTTAAATTGGACTGACAGGACTCTGTGGATGAAGGAATTTGTGAGCCACCATGAGATCGTGAAAAGCCATCAGCAACAACATTCTCTTTTCCTGGAATTTGTATAACAGGGAAACGAAAATTCTGGAAATATAATGCCCATCATCCCCAGTGATCATGCGAAAGTTAGACGGTCATAAGAAATTGTAACGCACTGTAGTCCGTGTTATGTTACGTTTGCAAAAAAAAAAAAAAAAATAAAATAAAATAAAATAAAAAAATAAATAAAGAAATAAAAAATAAAAAAATAAAAAATAAAAAATCTAAATTCTGTAAAAGCCGAAACTATAGCTAACTCCTCAAGTGCTGCGACTGAATAATTTCGTCCAGAAGCGGAAAGAAAGCGACAGGCTAATGGAAGGCTCTTAGTAACAAAAATATTATTTTCCTCCGTTTCTTGAAACACTCAAACGCAAAGGGATGTCTTGGAGCTCTCAGTCGCGAAGCGCAAATCATGCGAAACGTCCGGGTGAAGAAAGTAAAGGTGCTTATTCGTCCCAAAACCAGTTTGGATTTTTACCACTTAACTGACATAAACTTGGAGTGTGCAGAGCTCTGTGTGAATGAAATGGGGAAAAACGATTGACGAGGCCTAAAGTCTGGATCGTATTCAAAACCTGAAGCTGAAATTACATGACCTAAAAATTTAATAGATGATTTTAGAAACTCAGATCTACTTAAATTGACCGTAACTCCATGATTTGAAAATGATTACAATAATGCCTTCAAGACGCTGTTTGTTGGTACCAGGTTTCCCAAACAAGTTTATTGTCAATGTAAGTAGTGATTCGGAATTAACGTGGAATTGTTAGCTGCAACAGGCAGAAGATATGCCTTGTTGGTGCTGCACATTTTAGCGATTTTCGCCGAGATAAACTCACGCTGCAGTGTTCGTCTTCGACACACCACTGTAGAATGCACAGAATCATCTAAGCGAAAAGTCAGTGCAATACCATGTTAATTTGTACAAAAAGGCGACCTAGGAATTTTCCTTTGTGTAAAACCACAAGTACTAAAACCCTGTCCCGATTTCAAGTTCTAGATTCGCTTATTTTAGTGATCGCATCACTTCTGCATAATATTTCGTTGGTGTGTCAGTAGCTGTTTGTACTGTGATATATTGTGAAATTTCGAACGTTCGCGATTTGCGCAATAAACTCGTACTGTTATCATCAATTATAGGCTTAAACTTAATTGTGGTCTTTTAAAATTTTTTTAGGGAATTCCCCCTATCGTCGTGCAAAGGAATCGTTCTCTAATTTCATTGTACGATTGCGCTGAGAAATAGGTTATTTTTTAAGTTTTTGGACGCTTAGAAAACTATATTTCCGTAAGTATATTTTGTAGTGGATCAGTGTTTGTGTTCACAGTTCTGCCAAGAATTTATCACCTCTGATTTTCATTGTGTACCAAAGAGAATAAATGTTTGCTTTTGAGAATTTTCGGAAGCTACCATTGTCTTTTGCATAATCCATGAGCAATCTGTAGTTAATAGGCGCATGTAATTTAGTTACTGAGGCAGACATTCCAACCACCGTAACATATTGTGCTGCACTTAAAGAGGAGTAGCCCTATATATAACTGCACCTTTCGTAAGTAACTCTGTATTCGTATTTGCAAACAATTATAACTAACCACAAATCGCTTTTGGATGCTAGTAATTTTTACCACAGGTTTTCGTCTAGCCTTAACGGTAATCACATTTTGTAACATTTGTTTCAGTTCTCATATGGAAAATAGCAACTTTTTAGCTCAACAGGTTGAAAGATAATCAGCGGGCTTAATTTAAAGTTATTTTTTTAACTGCCTTGTAATACGTTGCATCAGGTAAAATGCAACCCCACAGTGACTGCTGTTCTCGAAAACGGGATGAATCGATTGAATTTCATAAACATTTGGAAATCGCCCTGACCACTGTCAAAAGTTTGACAGCTGCTGCGAATCGGTGTGTTGGAAGAGCTCCCATGAGTCGTCTACCTGAGTTACCAGTAATAGAGATTCCTCAGGTTCTATTCTCTCCTGTAGTTCCTGCCTCCTCTACCGAAAGTACAGCATCTTCCATTAAGCGACAACTTGACTGCGGGTGGCGTGTCAACGATAGATCTAGGAGTCCTGCCCAGGGCGGACGGGGATCAGGGAAGACTCAGGATGTCTATCGATTCCTCTGACCGAGCCAGTAGGACTCACTTCACCTGTTTTGGGGAAACCTATTTTGTCCGGTGTCAAGACTAGGCAAACTCAAAAGCGCAGGGGTCTATTAATTTCCAGCAGTTCAAACGTACGGAAAAAAGTGGTGTCTCTTAGGGAAATGACAGCAAGGGACAGGAAAGGAGACCAGGTGCACTCAGTATGTATGCCTGTGGACTTCATTCAACATGTTGAAGAGGCTGTTCCAGCAGCCATTGATGGAACAGGGTGCTAGCAGCTGCAGATTGTGGTAAATGTTGGAAAAATTTATGCCTGTCGTCTGCGCTCCGTTGTCATACTCGAGTCATTTCACCGACTGGCAGAGAAGATTGAGAAGACCAGTCTTGCACATGGAATTCCAGCGAAACTTACAATTTGTAGCATTGTCCCCAGAACTAATCGTGGCCCTTCGGTCGTGAGTCGAGTAGAAACACTAAACCAGAGGCTTCGAAGGCTCTGTGACATTCTGGGATTTCTGGACTTGGTCCAAAGGGCTGAGAATGTAGGGTTCCACTAAACGAGTCAGGTTTGTACTACACATCAGAAGCTGCCACCCAGATAGTTGACTGTATATGGGATGCATACAAGGATTTTTTAGATTAGGCGACTCTCCATACAATCCAGACAACGACAGCTGTAGGAAACCCACAAGTAACAGTGTAGGATCGAAACAAATGCCTCTCACTGGTGAGCATACTAAAATCCTAATGGTAAACTGCCGAAGCATCCGCATCAATGTGGCAGAGTTAGAAGGGCTTACGAAAAGCAGTGAATCTCACATAATACTAGGTACAAAGAGGTGATTGAAACCTGACATTGGTAGTAGTGATATTTTTGGGTAGAATTTAAGTGTATATCGAAAGGACAGGCAAATGGGACATGGAGGTGATGTAGACAAGAAAATCAAATCCACTAATACAGAAATTGAAGAGGCATGTGAGATTGTTTACACAAGACTCAGGGGTAGGCATAAAACGGTAAATGGATCCTTCTATCGCTCACAAGAATTCATCTTCTGATGTAACCGAAAACTTCAGAGAAAACCTCATGTCATTTGCTCCTAAGTTCCTCAATCACATTGTAATCTTTGGTGGATACTTCAGTCATCCAACAATTAATTGGGAAAATTTTCTGTTTTGTTAGTGGTGGGCGTACTAAGACATCTTGTGAAACAGTAGTAAATGTCTTCCCTGAAAAATATCTAGTCAGGAACCCCACTTTTTGATGCAAATATATTGGATTTAATGGCAACAAATACACCCATCCTCTTTGGGAATGTCCATATCGAAACTGGTATCATTGACAAGAATGATTGCCAAAGTACAAGGGACAACTAAACCTAGCAGAAAGATTTGTATGTTCAGTAAAGTAGACAAAAAGTCAGTATTGCCATATCTAAGTGAGGAATTTGAAACTTTCAGCATAGGCCAGCAGCATGTAGAGGGACTATGGTTCAAGTTTACACGAATAGTTGATCACGCACTGCACAGGTACGTACTCAGTAAAACAGTCCATAATGGAATGGAACCTCCGTAGCATACAGTCACTGTAAAGAAACTTCTGAAGAAACAGAGATTGCTGCATTATAGAGATGTAAAGTAAGTGTAGGGCTATAGATAAAGAGATGCTGAATTAAAATCGCCTTGCATTGCCACGGTTCGCGTGACTCCCCCCGTCGGAGGCTCGAGTCCTCCATCGGGCGTGGGTGTGTGTGTTGTCCTTAGCGTGAGTTAGTTAAAGTAGCGTGTAAGCCTAGGAACCGATGACCTCAGCAGTTTGGTCCCTTGGCAACTTAGCACAAATTTCCAAAACATTAAAGGTGTTGGCTGTCATAGAGCAATGCCTGATGCATTCAATGACTATCGTAGTATAATATTGTTAAATGGTCTTTCACAGAATACAAAGAAATTCTGGTCGTATGCAAAGGCTGTTAGCTTCATCAAAGTTACTGTCCAGTCCCAAGCGAATGAGCCAGGAACTGAAATTGAGGGGAGCAAAGCAAAAGCTGAACTGCTCAACTCCATTTTCAAATGTTCGTTTACAAAGGGAATCCCAGGAGAATGGCCTCAATATAATCCTCGTGCCACAGAAAAGATGGACGAAATAAGTATTAATATCAGTGGTGTTGGGAAAAAACTGAAATCGTTAAAACTTAACAACGCTACAGGAACCGATGGAATGCCTGTGAGATTCTATTCTCAATCCGAGGCTGAGTTAGACCTCTTCAAACTGTAATCCAACGCAGATCCCTCGAATAATAAACTGTGCCCAGTTCTTGGAAGAAAGCTCAGGTTGCACATGTCACCTAAGAGGGGTATTAGAGGCGATGCACAAAACTGCCGCCCGATATAGTTGACATCGATTCTGAGCTCAAACGAAATGAGATATTTTGAACAGTATGACCTCCTCAATTCCAAGCAGCAAGGATTCCAAAAGCACAGATTACATGAAACCCAACTAACACTTTCCTCACATGATTTGCTGAAAGCTTTGGATCTAGGCAATCGGGAAGATGCAGTATTTACTGATTTCCGAGGAGCATTTGACTCAGTACCACATGTACTCTTATTGTCACGAGTTCGATCATGTGGGGTATCAAGTGAAATTTATGACGGGGTTGAGGATTTTGTGGTAGGGGGGACACGGCATGTTAACTTGGATGGAGAGCCATCGTCAGATGTAGTAGTAACTTCAGCTGCACCCCAGGGAAGTGTGTTGCGACCCTTGGTGTTCATGTTCCATATTAATGACCTCGGAGACCGTATTAGTAGTAACATCAGGCTTTTTGCAGATGACGCAATTATCTATAATGTAATACTATCTGAACCAAGCTAAGTAAATATTCAGTCAGATCGTGAAAGATTTCAAGGTGATGGAAAGATTGGCAACTTACTTTAAATGTTCATAAATGTAAAATTGTGCACTTCACTAAATGAAAATTAATCATAGTATCTTATGACTATAATATCAGGCCAACTCATGCAGATACCTGCGTGTAACAGTCTATAGGGATATGAAATGGAATGATCACATATATTCAGTCGTGGGTTAAGCGGGTGATTGACTTCGGTTTATTGGTACAATACTGGGGACGTGAAATCAATCTGCTAACGAGCTTGCGTACAGATCAGTCGTGCAACCCGTTCTAGAATATTGCTCAAGTGTGTGGGACCTACACCACTAACAGTGGATAGCGAACGCATACAGAGAAGGGCAGCACGAATGATCGCAAGTTTGTTTAATCCGTGGGCAAGTGTCAGAGAGATACTGAAGGTACTGAAGTGGAAGACTCTTGAAGATAGACGTAAACTATCATGAGAAGCCTAATAAAAATGTTTGAAGAATTGGCTGTAAATGGTGACTCTAGGAGTATACTACAATCCTTTACGTATCGCTCACTTAGGGATCGTGAGAATAAGATTAGAATAATTATCTCCTAACGCAGTAATTATTACTGCACTCACAGAGGCATTCAAACAATCATTCTTCCCGCGCTCCATACGTGAATGGAACAGGAACTTGGATGGCAGATCACGTTGTTAAAGAGGAGATACTGAATAGAATTGGGGAGAGAAGAAATTTGTGGCTCAACCTGACTAGAAGAAGGTATCAGTTGGTATGACGCGTCCTGAGACATCAAGGGATCACCAATTTAATACTGGAGGGATGCATGGTGGGGTATAAATCACGGAGAGAGACCAACAGATGGATACTGTAACCAGATTCGGGAGGATTTATGTTGCAGAAGTTGCTCGGAGATCATGGCGCTTGCACAGTATAGGGTAAGATGGCGGACTGCATCAAACTAGTCTTTCACCTGAAGACAACAACAGCAACTGAAGATTTTTCTTTTCGAAATGTATTTCTAACATTTAAAAATTTTGAGCCAACGTCAGCCATTGTCTGGGAAAACTGATGTTGTCATTGTGTTTGTGTTTCTGCAATTTCTGTGTTTCCTGCTTTGAATAGCGGGGATACCAGACCTTAAAGCTGAA
This sequence comes from Schistocerca piceifrons, assembly GCF_021461385.2. Classification (NCBI taxonomy): domain Eukaryota; kingdom Metazoa; phylum Arthropoda; class Insecta; order Orthoptera; family Acrididae; genus Schistocerca; species Schistocerca piceifrons. The sequence continues at coordinate 550,653,412 of NC_060144.1, forward strand.
AGACTGCATAACGCTTACTGTTGATGACAAACTTTAACTGAGAGAATGAATAGAAAAATCTAGCTGCGAGAATTCTAAGAAAATGGTGGGCAGTCTGAAACTTATCTGATTACATCCCTTGATGGAAAACTGATTACTTTGAAACTAAAACTGGTCTCTGTGGAATTTAATTAAAGGAATAATCTGTATTCTTAGGTATTTTGCTTTATTGGGTCTGGATAGGCCGTGAAAACTGCTCTCGAAGCTAGAGTGCGTCTCGATAACAAAGCTGCCAACTCTAACTACTTAGATGACGCAAAGGTGCAATGCGTTCTCTAAAAACATTGCTGTCATCATTGGTTCATAATTTTTGACAATAGTTTAAAAAAAATTGAAAATTAGTTGACTTCTGAGAGTGGACAATGACTCTGGGTTAAAGGAATTCAACAGCAATCTCATATCATGTTGCTTAATTTCATTTAATGAAACTTCAGTAGTAGTTAAGCATTCCCTGAAATCACGTAACTACAAAAATTAAACCTCATACTTATAATATTTCCTTAAACATACTTTCAAAATTTAATTCTTAAATCCATTTCTTCGAACAAAAAATACCAAGCAAGAATATTCCTGAGCTCGATGTCTGGCAAACCGAGAAGTCTATGTTATGAAACCGGTGTCCCAGATAAAACTAACTTTATCATTACATGTAATCCATTCTTCATAGAGTATAATCGTACCAATATAAACATCAATTTCTTATCTGTCCACAATAAATCGTCTATTAATCCATAATTCCCAAAAATCTCCACTGTTTGCTGCTTCCTGCTACTTAACGAAACTCGACTGTTCACATCTAACACCAAAGCTCAACTGTCTGTCTCCTCTCCTCCCTTCGCGATCAACAGAGAAATATGGCGCGCATCTTCGCAGAGCGAAGAACATCTCGGACTCTTCTCTGTGCAGAGCGGCTTCTCTGCTGAGGCTGCACTCTGCACGCTAAGCGTTTCATAACTTATGAGCGCGATTCCAGACACTCGAAAAAGGAAAAATTCCTACGAAACTTTAGCCGCACACCTTTCAACAGTGACGATGTTATAGATGTGCACTGAAGGATCAGTTATATTGATACACTACTGGCCATTAAAGTTTCTACACCACGAAGATGTGCTACAGACGCGAAATTTAACCGACAGAAAGAAGATTCTATAATATGCAAATGATTAGCTTTTCCGAGCATTCACACAAGGTTGGCGCCGGTGGCGACACCTACAACGTGCTGACATGAAGTACATTTCCAACCGATTTCTCATAAACAAACAGCAGTTGACCGGCGTTGCCTGGTGAAACGTTGTTGTGATGCCTCGTGTAAGGAGAAGAAATGCGTAGTATCACGTTTCCGTTACGGATTTCAGTCTATCGTAGTAGGGGTTTATCGTATCGCGACATCGCTGCTCGCTTTAGTCGAGATCCAATGACTGTTAGCACAATATGGAATCGGTGGGTTCAGGAGGGTAATATGGAACGCCGTGCTGGATCCCAACGGCCTCGTATCATTATTATCTTATCCACATGGCAGTAACGGATCGTGCAGCCACGTCTCGATCCCTGAGTCCACAGATGGGGACGTTTGCAAGACAGCAACCATCTTCACCAACAGTTCGACGACGTTTGCAGCAGCATGGACTATCAGTTCGGAGACCATGGCTGCGGTTACCCTTGACGCTGCATCACAGACAGGAGCGCCTGCGATGGTGTACTCAACGACGAACCCGGGTGCACGAATGGCAAAACGTCATTTTTTCGGATGAATCCAGGTTCTGTTTACAGCATCATGATGGTCGCATCCGTGTTTGGCGACATCGCGGTGAACGCACATAGGAAGCTTGTATTCCTCATCGCCTTACTGGCGTATCACCTGTCTGATGGTATGGGGGTGCCGTAGGTTACACGTCTCGGTCAACTCTTGTTCGTATTGACGGTACTTTGAACAGTGGACTTTACATATCAGATGTGTTACGACCCGTGGCTCTACCCTTCATTCGATTCTTGCGAAACTCTATATATTAGCAGGATAATGCACGACCGCATGTTGCAGGTCCTGTACGGATCTTTCTGGATACAGAAAATATTCGACTGTTGCCCTGGCCAGCACATTCTCCAGATCTCTCACCAATTGAAAACGTCTGGTCAATGGTGGCCGATCAACTGGTTCGTCACAATGTGCCAGTCACTACTCTTGATGAACTGTGGTATCGTGTTGAATCTGCATGGGCAGCTGTACCTGTACACGCCATCCAAGCTCTGACTGACTCAATGCCCAGGCGTATCAAGGCTGTTATTGCGGCCAGAGGTGGTTGTTCTGGGTACTGACTTCTCAGGATCTATGCACCCAAAAAGCGTGAAAATGTAATCACATGTCAGTTCGAGTATAATATATTTGTCCAATGAATACCCATTTATCATCTTCTTGGTGTAGCAGTTTTATTGGTCAGTAGTGCATATTTAATGTACGACAGTCAACCGATAATTCCGTTAACACTGAAGAGTGCGAAATGTGGTCAGTAAACGGGCGACATTGCCCGAAACTGGACATTTTGGAATAGAAACAGCGATCGACAAACACCACATGGGATGAGACATTCCTTCAGCGGCAGCGATACCACAGGTTGACATGGAAAAAGTGTCCTTCTTGGTGATGATAGCGACCGCAAGTGCGGACAGCCTGCGTCCATCTGGTGGACGGGAACAGACTTGATGGCTGTTCTGCCGGCGGCGGTAACCTCCGGGGAGAATAGCTATAAGATATTTACGGCTACAATCCCGAGCCGGGCGCGAAACACCTTGCAAATGAAAGCGGCGCGCGAAGGGCTCCCCGCCGGCCAGGGGTCTCTAAAATTCAGAGCGGCGCGCCACGCCGCCACGTTACTATTTGATGTCCGCCGCGTCTTGCCAGTTCTTGCAGGATTAGCCCTGATGCAGAACGGCGCCGCCCCAGCCCAGATTTCTCGCAAACTCCCAGGGAATAATTCATCATAATGGAGGTGCGCGTGTGTTGCCAGCGGCCAGCAGGTGCAATTTTCTTGCTCGGCGCTGTATTGCGGTCATTTCCTCTCCACATGCTTTTCTTCCTTTATTTCTGTTAGGTCTTACCTTACGCCGTGTTTTGTGTTATTTCTTCAACATACAATCCCAAGCTGGATGGCCTAGTGCCTTCAAGCACTCACTGTTGTAGCCAACTCAAGATGAGACTGCGTCGGACATTCGACTGGGTCGACTATGGTTCTCTCTTGGGTGCCTATTCTGTATTTTTCCGCCATTGTGCCATTCGTTTCGGTACTCCAGAGCACCGAGCAGTCTAGTACTCGAATTAGAGTCCCTGTGTTATTCAGTATGCATTTCGGAAGCGATACCGTTCGGGTCTACAGAAAGAAGCTCTGTTGTCGGTTTGCGTCGCGCAAGCCAATCAAAAGCAAGCGGCCGCAGATCCGTGCATGCGCACTGGAGCGCGCACAGCGCCACGAACACAAAGCGGCTAGCAGACGATAATGGCGAGCTATTCTTCGAAGTACCGAAAATTGCGTTTACGTTGCCATAACGCATGGCGCTGCGTTCCATCGAGCTGACGTGCCCGCCTTCATCGCTCTTGCCTCCTCCTTAACTGTATCAGGAGCAGTATATCCATTTCCATGATTCTAAGCTGAAATGCAAAGAAATTTTTGCAGTTTCCCTGACCGCATGTTTCCATGCATGCATAATAACGATAGTGTATTTGACTGCATTCTGGAGACTGTCGTAAATGCCGCATTATGTCATCTTATTCTCATTCACACTGACATCGTGTTTTGGATTTTACGTTTCGGAAAATGAGCTAGGAATAGTGTGTAGTACCACATTGTACTAATATACCTATAAAAACACCCGAAAAATTGATTCTGAGAGTTTCAAAGAATAAGATGGTAAACAGATTGTGGTTATAACTTGCTCCTAGAGATCCAAATGATTATGTATCCCACTTCCCTATATGATACGTCTACGACTTGGGTCTTAATAACAAAATTGAAAAAAAAAAACGCATTTTCGAAAGCTCCTGCAGTTCGTCGAAGTTTATAACATGCTTCCAATGAATGAAAATGCTTCGCATATGCTGCTACAATCTAAAAATATTGCGGCGGAGATCTTTCATCTGTGTCTACTGTTGTTGAGGATTGATCGCAGATAAATACTCGTGACAAGCAAGACTATAAAGATGACTGCTGCTAGTTACTTTCCCAGTAATTTATGTTGTGCTCTTAGGTTTCTGTCTAACCGCATACTCGGAAATCGGTACATATTCGGAAAAAATGGTGAATTATTCCTGACAAGAAAAAATATAAAGGTCACTGTCGCTTGTTTCACTCACAGCAATTTCATCTCCAGCAATTTCATATTTCGTTTTTCAAACACACACAAATCACGAAACCATTACTGAGAAAGTGCGCTCTTAATTGTAATAACGAATGCTGCAGAAAAATCTTAACTTACACGAATAACAATGTTATATATAGGAAGAGGAAAAATAATTTTTTGTTTTTTGTTTTTGCACCCACCCGTGCGCGAGCCCGTGTCCTTTGATTTCGCATTCCCACGCACTAACCACTATTTTTTATTCCACAAAAACAGTAACAAAAATGGCTACATTGAAATGACATAAATAAGGTGACACTTAATTGCAGTCATAAATTACAGCATTCAAAGAATGAAGAATTCGCCACGCCAAACAAATGGAAAAAATGCTCAATTCTTGTACTATAGCGCAGACGAACGTAGGCTGACTTCGTTGCCAAACGGTGCTGCGTAAGTCACAAATGCGTGATAGTTTGGAAGGTTTCCAATATCAGGCTTGACATGATTGCTTTCCTTTGTTGCTTGAAAGTTATAAACACGTTTCTATAATTACTAATTAAACCAATAGTCGGAAAAGGGACACAAAGTCACTAGTAACGTCTGTTCACACTCATGTAATACAAGCAAGCACAGTCGATGTCTTTATATTTAATGAAAAATGGCTCTGAGCACTATGGGACTTAACATCTGAGGTCATCAGTCCCCTAGAACTTAGAACTACTTAAACCTAACTAACCTAAGAACATCACACATATCCATGCCTGCGGCAGGATTCGAACCTGCGACTGTAGTGGTCACGCGGTTCCAGACTAAAGCTCCTAGTACCGCACGGCCACACGGGCCGGCTATATTTAATGATCTTTAAACTCATATTTGCATAAAAAACACGTATTGTGAGAGAATATTGACCGAAAACGTTTTTTTTTTTTTTTTGGATGTAATCATTCAAAGTAACAATCTAACCTAACGATATTTCTAAGAAAGGAAATAGTCTATTATGAACTCACTTTCCAACCGGATGCGTCCTCTGGTGATGCTTTAGTAACACAATCACTAAATCCAAAGCTAAAACCACTAAATATGTTTAAAATAATAAATTATAGGTGTACATAAACCACAGCTCACCGATCGACAGGGCCACACCGAAATCCAAAACCTCTAGGGTACAATTGTCGAAAAATCGGTGGTTGGACCGTTCGGTAACAGGTTTCAGAAGCTTACTGAATAGGATATGTCGGTGAAGAACCGAAAGTGACGTCACTAGCGAGACAAACCTGATACACCGATCGGTATGAACGATACAGAATAGGGCCCCTGATGTAACACAAACACCGCAGGTAGAGTGTCTCCGTTCTGTCGTCTATATTAAATGTACTTGAGTTCATTCATTCTCTGCATTCATTATGATCGCTTATTTCTTCGGTGAAACTTCAGGACCATCGCCAAATCCTTTTTTGATCATCAATCCTGCCCCACAGTCTTAATCCAAAGATAAAAACTACACACATCGTCCTCAGTAGTTTGTTGTATAATGCAGACAGCCAAAAAACTTTAGACACCTAATTAATAAAAGAATTGAGAAACAGTGTATTGCAATTTGTTGTCCGCCATTTGGCCTCATGAACCTCCGCTCTTTCATTAAACGCTGCCTGCAGCTTGGTGAGGGCTCCAAGAACTCATACGAGAGCTCTAGCTACCGATATGGTGCGCACTAAATCGCAACTCTCGTCTTAAGTTCTGCTAAGTGATAAATGATATTACAACGCCTGCAACCAGTAACGTACTTTTTAAACATAACCATCGCTCCAGAGGGCACACGAGTTGCACGCTCCTCCAGGTGTGGTTACCCGCCGATTCCTCGATCCTGCAAGATAAGAGCAAATCCTGGAATTGTTTCAACATTTAGGCGTCCCAATTAATTAGCATTAGATGTAGAATACACATTTACATCTATATCCAGGCTCTGCAAACAACTGTCAAGTGCATGGCAGAGGGTAATTACCAATTGTACTAGAAATTGGGGCATCCCCCCCGTTAGATTCACTAATGGAGTGTGGGAAGAATGACTCTTTAAATGCCTCTGTGCCTGCTGTAATTAACCTAATGTTATTGTCACGATCCTTAAGGCAGCAATACGTAGGAGATAGAACTATTTTCCTAGAGCCATCAGTTAAGGCTGGTAATTGGAACTCCTATACGTGTCTCCAGATGTCTGACCGTTCAGTTTCTTCAGATCTCCGTGACACTCCCCCACAGATCAAACAAACCTAGTCACGGAATGTGTAGAATCACAAGGCAGCCACGGTGTGGTTCTATGTGCTGCCCTTCTCTGGATACATTCAGTATACACTGTTAGTGCTTTGGTACGAGTCCCATACATTTGAGCAGTGTTTTAGGATCGGTTGTAAGCAGCCCCCGTTGTGGACTCATTTCCGTTGTATTCTATCAATGAACCGAGGTCTATCACTTTCTTCACCTAAGACTGGGCCTATCTAATCGTTCCATTTCGCACCTCTACAAATTGCTACACCATAGTGTTTGTATGAGTTGTTCGATTCCTTTTCTAAATCGCTGAAATTGTAGTCATGTGATATTATGTTCTTTTTGTTTTTGTAAACTACACATTTTTACGTTTTTGAACATTTAAAGTAAGCTGCTAGTGTTGACATCATTTTGAAATCAGCTCAAGATCAGCCTCAATGTTTGAGCACCTTCTTTCAGAGAATCCTTTATTATAGGTAAATGCGAAATCTCTGACAAGTCGGAAGTTTTTATTTATACTGTCTGCAGTGTCATTAATATACAAACAGTAAGGGCCCCAACACACTCCCTGAGGTTTAGCCGATATTACTTCTATATGTGTCAACGATTCCCCATCCCGATTCATCCCAATAAAGAAATCCTGAAACCATTCACAAATTTCGCTGATACTCCATGCGATGGCACTTTCATTAATAATCGTTGATGTAACACCCAGTCAAATTCTTTCTGTAAGTCTAGTAATAGTACACGTACCTCACTGTCTTGATCCATGGCTTTCAAGACGTCTTTTGACAAGAGGTCGTGTTGGGTTTCAGGTTATCGATGCTTTCGGAATCAATGATAATTGACATGGAGGAGGTCACTTGGTTCAAGTTGCCTTATTACGACTGAGACCAGAATATATTCTAGCGTTCTACAGCAGATCGATATCAAGGAGGGTAGTTGTGTGGATTACTTGTGATACCAACGGGTGTCACCCGTACTTTCTTCCAAGTACGGGCCACGGTATTCTGTTTACGGTATCTGCGGTAGATTATGCTTAAAAGAGTATGGAATCTGAAAGAGAGAAACTGTAGGGAAAGTCGGGAGATACACAGTAGGTGCAAGAACCAGGACGGAAAAATAAATCTGGAAGACGAAGAATAAAGTACTCGTATGAAAAAGAGTGTAAGATAGGGATGCTGTCTCTCACCCGTTCTGTTCAATCTCTACATCGAAGAAGCAATAATGGAAACAAAAGGAAGTTTAAAGGGGGGGATTAAAATTCAGAGTGAAATGATTTCAAAGATTTGCGGATGACGTTGCCATCCTCAGTGAGACTGAAGAAGAATTACAGGATGTATTGAATGGAATGAACAGTCAAATGAATACAGAATACTGATCGAGAATAGACCGGAAAAAGCAAAAGAACGAGAAGTAGCAGAAATGAGAATAGCGGGAAGCTCAACATCAGATTAGGTGGTCACGAAGTCGACGAAGTTAGGGAATTCTGCTACTATGGAAGCAAAATAATCCATGGCGGACGAAGCAAGGAGGGCATTAAAAGTAGCCTGGCACAGGCAAAGAGGGCGTTCCTGGTCAAGAGAAATCTACATTTGTCAAATGTCGGCCCTAATTTTAGGAACACCGAGCGGGGTGGCGCAGTGGTTAGACACTGGACTCGCATTCGGGAGGACGACGGTTCAATCCCGCGTCCGGCCATCCTGATTTAGGTTTTCCGTGATTTCCCTAAATCGCTCCAGGTAAATGCCGGGATGGTTCCTCTGAAAGGGCACGGCCGACTTCCTTCCCAATCCTTCCCTAATCCGATGAGACCGATGACCACGCTGTCTGGTCTCCTTCCCCAAACCAACCAACCAACCAATTTTAGGAAGAAATTTGTGAGCACAGCATTGTGTGGTAGTGAGTCATGAACGGTGGGAAAACCGAAACAGAAAAGGATCAGAGCATCTGAGATGTGGTGTTAGAGAAAAATGTAGAAAATGAGGTGGATAAATAGGAATAGGAAGCGATGCTCGTCCGTAGCATCGGCGAAGAAGGGAATATATGGAAAACACTGACAACAAGACAGGGCAGGATGAAGGGTCGTGCTTTCTGGCATCAGGTAGTAAGATACGTGATGCCAGAGGGAACTGAATGGTGTAACAACTGTAAATGACAGAGAGTTGAATACATCCAGCAACAATTTGAGGACGTAGGGCGTAAGTGCTCGGGCCACGTCAAACCAGTCATAAGGATGATGTTTCTGAAAATAAATAAATAAAAATAAAAATAAATCCATTGAGCACTGGAACTTTGATCAGTTATAAATGTTTCATCTGTTTCTCAACGCCATTGGTACTGACATCTGTATCACAAGTCTCTGTCTCCAGTGAAAAGCGCTACACCTCCCCAGAACTTCATGGATGCTCTGCTACAGCTATCGATGTTGGGAACTCACTGACCTTTAAACGAGACTATTACGCCTCCAACACAGTCTAATTTCGGCCACCGAGAGAAATACCGACCTATCAGATCTAGGCTGGAGAAAGACAATAATATCCTCTGGAAGCCTGATATTGCGTCCCAAGAGCTAAGTGGGCGGCACCATGGTGCTGCTGGAATGATAAGTCACCGCCACCTTTATTTTCTAAGGCAGTCGTCACTTTCCTAGACCTGTCAAGACTAATTTGTTGACGACTTTAAAACCTGTGAACACGAAATGGCTGATTTTCGTAGATTTTTTGTACCACGTATCCACAATACCATTTTTTCTACCCTGGACAGTTGTTTTTTCGGGGCTATTACCCGATACATAACATTTCTTTTGGCACGGTTTAAGCTGTTGTATTCGCTGCCACTTCTAATTCGCTCTTAAAACACCACTACGTTAGTGTGATGCGATCATATTTATCGTTTTCTTTCAATTTCACACTTTTGTGGTCGGATGCTATTATTAGCGGATCATTCACGTAGAGTAGGCAGCCTCTTGTCTTTCTCTTTGCATAAAGGTAGCTAAACAGTGGAACAAGACCATCAACCCAGAAAGTTCCAAGACTGATTTTATTGCTAGTGAACAAGTGGCATCAGAGTTGTATCTACGGTAGCAGCTTTAAGGAACAGCGGTGAAAACCAGGTGTGCTTTCGTCCGTTCTGTTGTGAGGAGCCGGCCGTTGTGGCCAAGCGGTTCTAGGCGCTTCAGTCCGGAATCGCGCGACCGCTACGGTCGCAGGTTCGAATCCTGCCTCGGGCATGGATGTGTGTGTTGTCCTTAGGTTAGTTAGGTTTAAGTAGTTCTAAGTTCTAGGGGACTGATGACCTCAGATGTTAAGTCCCATAGTGCTCAGAGCCATTTGAACCATTTTTGTTGTTGTTGTGAGGAGCCAGGATTAAGTAGTGGACGCACAACTGTAGAACGTCAACGTTGTTCTGTCAGAAACCAGATTAGAACAATGAAGTGAACCTTTCTAAATCAAGTGTTTAAATATTCTCCAGAATCCAGAATGAGATTTTCACTCTGCAGCGGAGTGTGCGCTGATATGAAACTTCATGGCAGATTAAAACTGTGTGCCCGACCGAGACTCGAACTCGGGACCTTTGCCTTTCGCGGGCAAGTGCTCTACCAACTGAGCTACCGAAGCACGACTCACGCCCGGCACTCACAGCTTTACTTCAGCCAGTACCTCGTCTCCTACCTTCCAAACTTTACAGTAGCACTCCTGCGAACCTTGCAGAACTAGCACTCCTGAAAGAGAGGATATTGCGGAGACATGGCTTAGCCACAGCCGCTGCAGAGTGAAAATCTCATTTTGGAAACATCCCCCAGGCTGTGGCTAAGCCATGTCTCCGCAATATCCTTTCTTTCAGGGGTGCTAGTTCTTCAAGTTTCGCAGGAGAGCTTCTGTAAAGTTTGGAAGGTAGGAGACGAGGTACTAGCAGAAGTAAAGCTGTGAGTGCCGGGCGTGAGTCGTGCTTCGGAAGCTCAGTTGGTAGAGCACTTGCCCGCGAAAGGCAAAAGTCCCGAGTTCGAGTCTCGGTCGGGCACACAGTTTTAAACTGCCAGGAAGTTTCATTCTCCAGAATGTTTCGGAGAGAGAAAAGTGCGTGCAAAGTTTATCCCGCACGCCACGTTTCCCGAATGAAAAGACGCGTGGACGCCCGCCGCGTCTAGATTGAAATGAAAAACGCGGACAGCTCCTTTCCAGAAGAAATCATCAGAGAAGACGAGACTTGGTACTAACAACAAGAACATACCACAAGACGACGAAGTACTGATCAGGTCTCACATGGTTCGCCAAGAACGAAGAACGTTCCCGTCTGACGCACGAATTGAGTAACATCCCAGAGATCGTGTTTTCTGACCTCTTCGTGCCCTGACAATCTTTTGTCACCATACACTGCTCCACATCTGAAGCGCCGCACTGCAGCGACTCTGAGTGACGTGGACTCGACAAGGTCTTCGTACGTATTTGGCACCATACGTCTACGCACGGGTCATGCAATTGTCGTGAATTACAGGTTGGTGGGCTGTTACAGCAGAGCTTCCGTTTGATAGCATCCCAGATGAGTGCCATTGTGTTCAGATCAGGTGAATATTTTGGTGGCCGCGACATCAACGTGAGTTCACTATCATGCTCCTTAAATAAATGTAGAAGATTCTGACCTTGTTACAGGTACAGTGAGCCTGCCGAAAGATACCACCGTCATCAGGGAAGACAGCAAGAATAATATTCACGTAGAGCGCAGTTGCCACGGTGCCTTCTACATCTACATCTACATCCATACTCCGCAAGCCACCTGACGGTGTGTGGCGGAGGGTACCTTGAGTACCTCTATCGGTTCTCCCTTCTATTCCATTCTCGTATTGTTTGTGGAAAGAAGGATTGTCGGTATGCCTCTGTGTGGGCTCTAATCTCTCTGATTTTATCCTCATGGTCTCTTCGCGAGATATACGTAGGAGGGAGCAATATACTGCTTGACTCTTCGGTGAAGGTATGTTCTCGAAACTTTGACAAAAGCCCGTACCGAGCTACTGAGCGTCTCTCCTGCAGAGTCTTCCACTGGAGTTTATCTATCATCTCCGTAACGCTTTCGCGATTACTAAATGATCCTGTAACGAACCGCGCTGCTCTCCGTTGGATCTTCTCTATTTCTTCTATCAAACCTATCTGGTACGGATCCCACACTGCTGAGCAGTATTCAAGCAGTGGGCGAACAAGCGTACTGTAACCTACTTCCTTTGTTTTCGGATTGCATTTCCTTAGGATTCTTCCAATGAATCTCAGTCTGGCATCTGCTTTACCGACGATCAACATTATATGATCATTCCAATTTAAATCACTCCTAATGCGTACTCCCAGATAATTTATGGTATTAACTGCTTCCAGTTGCTGACCTGCTATTTTGTAGCCTAATGATAAAGGATCTATCTTTCTGTGTATTCGCAGCACATTACACTTGTCTACATTGAGATTCAATTGCCATTCCCTGCACCATGCATCTATTCGCTGCAGATCCTTCTGCATTTCAGTACAATTTTCCATTGTTACAACCTCTCGATACACCACAGCATCATCTGCAAAAAGCCTCAGTGAACTTACGATGTCATCCACAAGGTCATTTATGTATATTGTGAATAGCAACGGTCCTATGACACTCCCCTGCGGCACACCTGAAATCACTCTTACTTCGAAAGACTTCTCTCCATTGAGAATGACATGCTGCGTCCTGTTATCTAGGAACCCCTCAATCCAATCACACAATTGGTCTGATAGTCCATATGCTCTTACTTTGTTCATTAAACGACTGTGGGGAACTGTATCGAACGCCTTGCGGAAGTCAAGAAACACGGCATCTGCCTGTGAACCCGTATCTATGGCCCTCTGAGTCTCGTGGACGAATAGCGCGAGCTGGGTTTCACATGTCCGTCATTTTAAAAACCCATGCTGATTCCTACAGAGTAGATTTCTAGTCTCCAGAACAGTCATTATACTCGAACACAATACGTGTTCCAAAATTCTACAACTGATCGACGTTAGAGATATAGGTCTATAGTTCTGCACATCTGCTCGACGTCCCTTCTTGAAAACGGGGATGACCTGTGCCCTTTTCAAATGCTTTGGAACGCTACGCTCTTCTAGAGACCTACGGTACACCGCTGCAAGAAGAGGGGCAAGTTCCTTCGCGTACTCTGTGTAAAATTGAACTGGTATCGCATCAGGTCCAGAGGCCTTTCCTCTTTTGAGCGATTTTAATTGTTTCTCTATCCCTCTGTCGTCTATTTCGATATCTACCATTTTGTCATCTGTGCGACAATCTAGAGAAGGAACTACAGTGCAATCTTCCTCTGTGAAACAACTTTGGAAAAAGGCATTTAGTATTTCGGCCTTTAGTCTGTCATCCTCTGTTTCAGTACCATTTTGGTCACAGAGTGTCTGGACATTTTGTTTTGATCCACCTACCGCTTTGTCATAAGACCAAAATTTCTTAGGATTTTCTGCCAAGTCAGTACATAGAACTTTACTTTCGAATTCATTGAACGCCTCTCGCATAGCCCTCCTCACACTACATTTCGCTTCGCGTAATTATTGTTTGTCTGCAAGGCTTTGGCTATGTTTACGTTTGCTGTGAAGTTCCCTTTGCTTCCGCAGCAGTTTTCTAACTCGGTTGTTGTACCACGGTGGCTCTTTTCCGTCTCTTACGATCTTGCTTGGCACATACTCATCTAACGCACTATGTACGACGGTTTTGAACTTTGTCCACTGATCCTCAACACTATCTGTACTTGAGACAAAACTTTTGTGTTGAACCATCAGGTACTCTGAAATCTGCTTTTTGTCACTTTTGCTAAACAGAAAAATCTTCCTACCCTTTTTAATATTCCTATTTACGGCTGAAATCATCGATGCCGTAACCGCTTTATGATCGCTGATTCCCTGTTCTGCGTTAACTTTTTCAAATAGTTCGGGTCTGTTTGTCACCAGAAGGTCTAATATGTTATCGCCACGAGTCGGTTCTCTGTTTAACTGCTCAAGGTAGTTTTCAGATAAAGCACTTAAAAAAATTTCACTGGATTCTTTGTCCCTGCCACCCGTTATGAACGTCTGTCTCCCAGTCTATATCCGGCAAATTAAAATCTCCACCCAGAACTATAACATGGTGGGGAAATCTACTCGAAATATTTTCCAAATTACTTCGAGTACTACAACAGGTCCCATGGCGCGCTGCACGTATGGAGCGGCTGTTCTCCTGGATGACGGCACATAGATCTGGTGTATCAAGAAATGTGATTCTTCCGGTCCGACTGGAACAAACGTTTCCCTTAAACGATCCGATTTCAATGATCATATTCCCACTGACATCGTAACTGACTGAGTCGCTCGGTAGGGGTACGTATGCTTCGTCCGCTGCGGCCATCAGTGTTGAACAATGTGCTCTGAATTGTGTGCCCTGAAATGCTTGAACGTGCGCCAGCGTTGCGTTCTGTCTTTAACAGATCACTGCGTGTCCCGCCACGCCACCGACATAACATCAAGTGAAGAATCGCGGACGTAAACGACCACGTCGCCTACTAGTGGTTTCACCACCCCTGACTGACATTCCACAGATGCTCACGACAGGAGCTGACGAAGAGTCCATCTGATTCGCCGTTACCGATATGCGTGCTCCCTGGCGATAGACCTTAACAATCTGTCCTTCCTCAAAGTCGCTTTGTCCGGGGATTTCCTGTTTTTCAGCCGCTATCGTCGGTAGAATGATTCCCCCTTCGTCTATGCTCCAGTTACGTGCTTCTCCTCCACGCCACGCCACCGGGTGACACTCGATCACGCAGAGTCCTGTAGTCTTTGTACTGTATTTTGGCTATATATGAAGGTAGGATCTGTTCCCGAAAGAACTTCACGGACGTTCTCTTGCATACGTTATGGCATTCATACTCTTGGAAGAAAGGATACAGCCTGTAGATTAGCTGTTTCTCCGCAATATCAATTCTTCGCGGAGCGCAAATCATGCAAGGTATACAGGAGCTTTCTCGTAGTTTGTGAGATAGGAGGTGAAACAACGCTCTGAGACCGAGTGGTAAGTCGTGCTTGGATAACTCAGATAGCAGAGCACTTGTCTGTAGAAGGCAAAGTTCCCCTTTCGAATCTTGGTCCGGCACATAGGTTTCATCACCGAGGAGGTTTCAAAGGGTACATATTTTCCATACATTGCAAGCTAGTTTGCATGCATCCCCTACATGTTGATCGAGACGCAGGGGAAGTTGGTTGGTTGTATCGGGGAAAGAGACCAGACAGCGAGGTCATCGGTCTCATCGGAGTAGGGAAGGACGGGGAAGGAAGTCGGCCGTGCCCTTTGAAAGGAACCATCCCGGCATTTGCCTGGAGCGATTTAGGGAAATCACGGAAAACCTAAATCAGGATGGCCGGACGCGGGATTGAACCGTCGTCCTCCCGAATGCGAGTCCAGCGTCGAACCACTGCGCCACCTCGCTCGGTGACGCAGGGAAATTTTAACAAAAATGTTTAAAGCAGTTTAAAGCACATAGTTTAATCTTTCATAACATTTTGTTTCAGTATTGTTTCAGTTGCAAGTGATTTTTCTTGTATTTCTTATTATCATCGAAAAAGTTAGTTTACTTTACTGCACTTGGTGAGTTACGTCCTGATTAGTATGAAATGAAGACTGAAATATAAATAAGATATATTTAAATGTAGGGTCATTACATGTAAGAAAATGAAAGCAAGAATACATGAAGTTACTAGTACAATTTCCTGGCGATTAGTGGTACTCCTCCTCCATGAACGAGGCGTCTATATACGTTGATGAGCCAAAACATCATGACCACCTTCTTAATAGCTTGTTTGTCCGTCTCTGGAACAAAATACATCAGTGATTCTACACCGAAAGTTTGTTGGAAGGTTTGTGGAAGTATGATATCTACTCACAGGTAATGCAATTCGCGTAAACAACGGGCCGCTTATTTGCGTACTCGTTGATAGCGCCCAATAGTGACTCAGATGTGTTCCATAGGATTTACATCAGACGAGTTGGTTGCCGAGAGCGGTCGCATTGGTTGATAAGCAGAGTCCGTTATTTAGCCCTGAATTCAAAATAGACACTGTTTCAGTGCTGCCGGATCCACCTATCTTCAAGTTGGACCTCTGACGATCACTTATAATGTTGCTGCGTTTTGTAGCGCTTGTACATTGACGACAATTGCAGGTTATTTTAGCCCGTGTTCTGTTTGGTGTCCAGAGAAAACCATGCGACCTGTGATGTAAGTATTTTTCGTATAGTAATTATGAATACCGTCTTCATTTTGGATTAAAATCTTTCACTAGCAACAATGTTTAATTTTTATTTATACTTTTAGGGCCTTTTTCAAAGAAGGGTTATCAGAGGAGGAGATTGAAAGACTTCTAAATTAAGATTCGGACGACAGCAAGTGTTTTGAATTTGATTGGTCTGATGGGGAAGAAGAACAAATAGTAGTCATTGATCACAACAGTGAATCAGAAATAGAAGTAGTTCCTTTAGAGGGAGGACATACACGTATTGAAGAGGAAATGCAACGTCATAAAGGTGGTGATGATGATCTTGAATTTATGTGTGGGTATTTTGTTGGTGAAGATGGCAAAACTAAGTGGCCTAAGGCAAATGTAATAGCCAAAACGGCGAAAACCCCTTCATAAAATATAATAAAACTTCTACCTGGTCCGAAGAGGTCTGCTAATGGTATTACACAAGAAATAACAATAAGGTTGTTAGTGCAGATATGATTGATTCACTTGTGGAATACACCAATTTGCATATCAGAAACTTAGTATCACATAACGTCTATTTTAGAGAGAGAGAGAGAGAGAGAGATGAAGGAAACTTCTAGGGAACATATATATGCTTTCATTGGAATCCTTATATCGATTGGCTTGAAGGGTGGAAATAAAACAAATGTTGAAGAACTTTCGAGTAAAGATGGCATACAGACGGTTCTTATTTCTCGAGAGAGAGATAAATTAGCAGCAGTCAGGTCATGATTAGATAAACGTGTCGCCAATTGTAAGGAAAGCTACAGTTTGGGAAATTTTGTAACCGTAGATGAGATGCTGATACCTTTTAGAGGGAAATGTTCATTTGTTCAGTACATACCGAACAAACCAGCAAGGTACAGCTTGAAATTCTTTGCTATTTGGGATGCCAAAACATTCTATACAGCATCTGTTGAGCTGTACTGTGGAAACAACCAGATGGCCCTTACCAGGTGTCAAATAAACCGTAAGATATTGTGCATCGTCTGGCAGAACCTCTGCTGGGATCAAATCGGAATATTACTTTTGTTAATTGGTACACCAGTTATCCACTTTTGCAGAGAAACGTCACAGGCATTGGAACTCTGAAGAAAAATAAAACGGAAATCCCTCAGGAATTCCTACCTTTGAAATCCACGAACATTAGGTCTCCACTGTTTGGATACCAGAAAGATATCACACTGGTCTCATATGTGCCCAAAAGAAACAAATGTGTTGTTCTATTTAGTACCATGCACAGTGAAGGTACAGTTGATGAGAATACCAATAAAGCACACATTATCATGGAATACAACAAGGAAAAAGGAGGGGTTGACACAGTCGACCAAATGTCCAGTAAACATTCTGTTGCACGAGCAACAAGGAGTGGACGATGGCTGTATAGTTCGCTTTACTAAACATTGCTGGTATCAATGCTCAAATACTGTTTCACTGGAACGCAGAAAACCCAAAAAAAACTAAGGAGGATATTTTTTAAACAGTTGTCCCAAAAACTTATGAAATATCATTTAGTTACAAGATCAAACATTTCGATGCTTCCAAATTATCTCAAAACATTTTTGGCTCCTTTTTAATTGCAAGAACCTCGAACCAGAAGAATCTCCAAACAAAAAGAAGAGTCGCTGCGTTATGTGTGGCAGAAAAAACAATGTTGTCACCACAATTCGTTGTAGTCAGTGTAAGATGTTTGTATACAAAAAATGGTTCAAATGGCTCTGAGCACTATGGGACTTAACATCTGTGGTCATCAGTCCCCTAGAACTTAGAACTGCTTAAACCTAACTAACCTAAGGACATCACACGCATCCATGCCCGAGGCAGGATTCGAACCTGCGACCGTAGCAGTCCCGCGGTTCCGGACTGAGCGCCTGAACCGCTAGACCACTTTGTGTACAAGAAGCATTCCGCAGTTGTGTGTGAAAAGTGTGCATGTAGCACTGTAGATGAGGTAGAGGAACAGGATGAGTAAACTCTGTTTTTACAATATAGTCATGTTCAATAAAGATAGTATAATCCAATAAATGCTGTATGAATAACATGTACTGGGAAATAAATTCAGTTTAAGTGAGATTTAACTTTATCCTGTGTGTTAGGAATGTATTGTTAAATGAAAAACAAGGATTCCTTAATTAGATTTTGTATTAAAATTTGTATAGCTATTAATTAAAAAATCAAAATAAACTTATTATTTTTCAGTAGCAAGCATATTACGGTAGAAATTTTCACATCTTTAATGAAAACGATGGCTGTTTGACAGAGTCAACCACGCCACCACTGGTGTTACAAAAACTGATGCGACCATTCAAGGGTTAACGTGGGTTCCTATAATGTTCCTCAAACATTTGTAGCACGATTCTGGCTCCGAGACACGGTCGATTATACTGATGGAAGACGACGTCGCCGTCGGGGAAGAATCGAGCATGAGGAGATGGAAGAGATTGGCAGCTCTCAAGCTGTCTTCAATTACTGCCACATGAGCGCAGGAGAATATCTCCCATAGTATAATAATGTTTCCACCAGCCTGCGTCCGTTGCTTGCTGCACGTTTCGAGCCACCGGTCATCTCGATGCCGGCGTTTGTGGAGACGACCAGCGACCTAGAGTAGCAAAAATGTGATTTTAATTGATCGACGGTCGAATCTCGATGGTCACGTGTCCAACGCAATCATAATTGACGATGTCGTTGGGTCAACGTGTGTACACGTAGGGCTTGCCTGCTTCGGAGCTCCATGTTCAAAAATGTACGACGAACTGTGTGCTCCGAAACAATTGTGCGTGCCCCGACATTGTGCTCTTTCGGCAGAAATGCCAATAATCACCATCTATCCCATTTTACATGGCAGACAAGCCTGCTAACTCCACGTTCCGTGAAGAGTCGTGTATGTCCAACCACATAGCGCCTAATGGATGTTTCACTGTCATTCTACCTCTCTCCGTAGACGCTCACGACTGCAAAACATTCGAACAGCTTCGCTCTTATCGAGATACTCGTTCACAGGCTGTGCGTGATAATAATCTGACGTTTGTCAGAGACGCGTGTCTCAATGAATTTCCACAGTTGGCAACCGATATCTTCGCTAGGGTGTTATCCCGTCCCCATCTCTTCTCCGCTCACATACTTTTGTCGCAGCGTCTCGTGCCTGTAAGGCCACCAGGTAGCAGCCAGCGAAGCCTTGGGCAGTGCTCTCAATATTTTGGCTATATAACAAAATGAAAGCAAGAAAGCAAGTTCCTGACGTTGGATGGCATTTCTCTTAAGTGTACAGACTAATAGCTTGGAGTGAACTACTCGGATACGAGTGCATAGTGCAGCACTGGCAAGCTGAGTACGGCCGTCATTAAGTACAGAACATATGAAGGGCGCAGCTGCTAATTCTGATGAATAGATAACGTGAATGCTAAAGTACTCATAAGCCGCGAAGTTAGTCCTGTCTCTGAGGATTTCAGCCGGTTCTTTTCCTTTCACAATATACATCTCCAATATCTGAGTTATATAAACCAGAGGTTGTACAGAGTTTCAGGGATAGCATAAGGGAACAATTGACAGGAATGGGGGAATTAAATACGGTAGAAGAAGAATGGGTAGCTCTGAGGGATGAAGTAGTGAAGGAGGCAGAGGATGAAGTAGATAAAAAGACGAGGGCTAGTAGAAATCCTTGGGTAACAGAAGAAATATTGAATTTAATTGATGAAAGGAGAAAATATAAAAATGCAGTAAATGAAGCAGGCAAAAAGGTAAACAAACGTCACAAAAATGAGATCGACAGGAAGTGAAAAATGGCTAAGCAGGGATGGCTAGAGGACAAATGTAAAGGATGTAGAGGCGTATCTCACTAGGGGTAAGATAGATACTGCCTACAGGAAAATTAAAGAGACCTTTGGAGAAAAGAGAGCCACCTGTATGAATATCAAGAGCTCAGGTGCAAACCCAGTTCTAAGCAAAGAAGGGAAAGCAGAAATGTGGAAAGAGTATATAGAGGGTCCATACAAGGGCGATGTACTTGAGGACAATATTATGGAAATGGAAGAGGATGTAGATAAAGATGAAATGGGAGATACGATACTGCCTCAAGAGTTTGACAGAGCACTGGAAGACCTGAGTCCAAACAAGGCCCCAAGAGTAGACAACATTCCATTAGAACTACTGATGGCCTTTGGAGAGCCAGTCCTGACAAAACTCTACCATCTGGTGAGCAAGATATATATGAGACAGGTGAAATACCCTAAGACTTCAAGAAGAATATAAAATTCCAATCCCAAAGAAAGCAGGTGTTGACAGATGTGAAAATTTCCGAACTATCAGATTAATAAGTCACAGCTGCAAAATACTAACACGGATTCTGTACACACGAATGGAAAAACTCTTAGAAGCCGACCTCGGGGAAAATCAGTTTGGATTCCGTAGAAATGTTGAAACGCCTGACCTAATACTGACCTTACGACTTATCTTAGAAGAAAGAATAAGGAAAGGCAAACCTACGCTCCTAGCATTTGTAGACTTAGAGAAAGCTTTTGACAATGTTCACTGGAATACTCTTTCAAATTATAAAGGTGGCATGGGTAAAATAAAGGGAGCGACAGGCTATTTACAATTTGTACAGAAATTACTTATACGAGTCGAGGGACATGAAAGGGAAGCAGTGAATAGGAAGGGAGTGAGACAGGGTTGTAGCCTCTCCCCGATGTTATTCAATCTGTATATTGAGCAAGCAGTAAAGCAAACGAGGGAAAAGTTCGGAGTAGAAATGAAAATCCATGGAGAAGAAATAAAAACTTTGAGGTTTGCCGATGACATTGTAATTCTGTCAGAGACAGCAAAGGACTTGGAAGAGCAGTTGAACGGAATGGGGAGTGTCTTGAAAGGAGGATATAAGATGAACACCAACAAAAGCAAGACGAGGATAATGTAATATAGTCGAAGTACGTCGGGTGATGCTGAGGGAATTAGATTAGGAAATGAGACACTTAAAGTAGTAAAGAAGTTTTGCTATTTGGGGAGCAAAATAACTGATGATGTTCAAAGTAGAGAAGATATAAAATATAGACTGCAATGGCAAGGAAAACGTTTCTGAAGAAGAGAAATTTGTTAACATCGAGTATAGATTTAAGTGTCAGGAAGTCGTTTCTGAAAGTATTTATAAGGAGTGTAGCCATGTATGGAAGTGAAACATGGATGATAAATAGTTTGGACAAGAAGAGAATAGAACCTTTCGAAATGTGGTGCTGTTCAGAGATATCACTAAGCCCGCTCAAAGATTTAAACAATGTGGTGCTACAGAAGAACGCTGAGGATTAGATGGGTAGATCACATAACTCATGAGGAGGTATTGAATAGAATTGGGGGGAAGAGAAGTTTGTGGCACAACTTGACAAGAAGAGAGGACCGGTTGCTAGGACATGTTCTGAGACATCAAGGGATCACAAATTTAGCATTCGAGGACAGCGTGGAGGGTATAAATCGTAGAGGGAGACCAAGAGATGAATTCACTAAGCAGATTCAGAAGGATGTAGGTTGCAGTAAGTACTGGGAGATGAAGATGATTGCACAGGATAGAGTAGCATGAAGAGCTGCATCAAACCAGTCTCAGGACTGAAGACCATAACAACACATACCGGATTCTAAAGTGCCATATTGATGCAAAGTTTGAAGCTGTTCCTCACGTCGTTACTCTTGACAAGTAAACAGCGTTTTTCCCCTAGGAATAGCTTACTCCCCAAGCCTCAGATGAAAAGAAGATTAGGGCTTAACATGTTGCCGATGAAGAGGTCGCTAAACACGAGATCGCACACTCGGATTGAGGAAAGACAGGAAAGAAAATTGACCTTGACCTTTCAAATCACCGAATTTCACATCGGGCAACTTGCTCGTTTCGAGAGTACAGATATTTTCGCAACCTAGACATGATATTTTGTTAAAGTCCCTGACTTTCCATATTTATTAGTATTCTATCACAAGTTATGAGTTAATCATACACACATCAAAACAAGTTTTGCATCAGCCCGGTTCCCAGAACTCCTTAAAAAAGACGTTGACTGTGGATATTGTATCACAGAGACAGTCCATTTGACTGTTCAAAGTTATCACTAAGCCCGCTCAAAGATTTAAACAACCATGCAAGAGCAGAGCCTGTTAGACGGAGGGTGTCCGACAGTCGATCAGTCGATCAATTCCATGAAGGAGCTACACGGCTCGTGTTGTCTGTAGTTCAACCATGCCTAGACGGTCATTACCGCGGTTCGATTGCGTCCGCATTGTGCAACAACAAGGGAAGTGTCCAGGCGTCTCGGAGTGAACCAAAGCGATGTTGTTCGGACATGGAGGAGATACAGGGGGACAGGAACTGTCGATGATGTGCCTCGCTCAGGCCGCCTAAGGGCTACTACTACATTGGATGACCGCTACCTACGGATTATGGCTCGGAGGAATCCTGACAGCAACGCCACAATGTTGAATAATGCTTTCCGTGCCGCTACAGGATGTCGTGTTACGACTCAAATTGTGCACAGTTGGCTGAATGATGAAACCACGACACCATGCAGAGCGGTAGATGGGCCCAACAACATGCCGAATGGACCGCTCAGGATTGGCATCACGTTCTGTTCACACCTGAGTGTCGCATATGCCTTCAACTAGACAATCGTGGGAGACGTGTTTAGAGGTAACCCTATCAAGCTGAACGTCTTAGTCACACTGTCCAGCGAGTGTAGCAAGGTGGAGGTTCCCTGCTGTTTTGGGGTGGCCTTATGTGAGGCCGACGATGGCCGCTGGTGGTCGTGGAAGGCGCAGTAACTGCTGTACAATACCTGAATGCCATCCTCCCACCGATAGTGAACCGTATCGGCAACATATTGACGAGGACTTCGTCATCATGGACGACAATTCACGCTCCCATCGTGCACATCTTGTGAATGACTTCCTTCAGAAACTTCCTGGCAATTTAAAACTGTATGACGGACCTAGACTCGAACTCGGGACCTTTGCCTTTCTCCGGCAAGTGCTCTACCAACGGAGCTACCCAAGCACAACCCACCACACGTCCCTACAGCTTCAATTCTGCCAGTACCTCGTTTCCTATCTTCCAAACTTCACAGAAGCTCTCCTGCGAACCTTGCAGAACACCTGAAAGAAAGGATATTACGGAGAATGACTTAGCCACAGCCTGGGGGTGTTTCCAGAATGTGATTTTCACTCTGCAGCGAAGTGTGCGCTGGTGTGAAACTTCCTGGCAGATTAAAACTGTTTGCCGGGCCGTAATAAAGGTTATTTCTTATTTGGGGTAGAATATTTAAAGGCAATCAATACAAAAGTAAAAGATGGTATTCTCGTAAATAGCCAAGATACTGAATAATAAAATAAACTAAAAGAATAATTTAATCGTAATTATGATACATTAACTCGAACTCAGGACCATTGCCTTTCGCGGTCAAGTGCTCTACCAACTGAGCTTGCCAAGCACGACTCACGACTGTCCTCACAGCTTCACTTCCGCCAGTACCTCGTGTCCTACCTTCTACCGCGAAAGGCAAAGGTTCCGAGTTCGAGTCTCGGTCCAGGACGCAGTTTTAGTCTGCCAGGAAGTTTTTTTATTGTTGCAGCTGTTTGATGACGTAGCATTCTTGGTTCGTCAACATCGAGATCAGGAATCTGTTTGCTAGGAGCCATCGATAATTGTGGGAGAAACGGATTTAAGAATTAGCTTTGGGAATTTTGTTTGAGGAAAGATTATAACTTTTTTGATGTGTGTATTTTTGCTCTATTTGATTCCATGAACGCAGTTTTAACATAATTCTTCAGGACAGTCTGTTCAGTCTTAGCTCAATTCTTCCTATGAAATTCGCAGCGCTGTGCTTGACTTAATCGAATGTGTTCTGATTGTTCTTGTTTGTCTGTGAGCCGTAACGTTGGTTCATGCAGTTCTTTAGTCACCTCGTTTCCCACATATCCCCTTCATTTTAGCTTCATATGTTACAAGTGAGGTGAAAAGGTAGTCACAAACAGAAATTCGTGGTGGGCTGAGTCAAACCCGTCAGAAGACCGATGGCTCGAAACTTAGGTTTATAGGCGGTGCAGTGATTACATCTGTTGAGTCCAACGAACTAATTTATTATTTTACACTGAATTATATGTAAGTAACTGAATAAAATTTTATTGCATTGTTCATTGTCAGCTATCCTCTTCGGATTGTTTTAAAAGCTGCATTTTTCCTTATAGCGTTTTCTTCTTACCTCTCATAATTTCTACTGGTATGTAGGCTACATTGGTTCTCTTGCTGGCGTGGTACGTGCACTGGTATTAATTATAACTGAACCACCATAAAGGCAGTATAGAACAAACAGCACAGTAGCATGATGTGTGCTACATGACTAGTTATGTAGATGACAGTCATTTCAGGGCAACCGCACAACCTGGGTAGTACTAACGGCATCTGCATTCACATATACAGGGTGAATCACTTAAAACTTTCATCGCAAATATTGCGAAAATGGAAGTATTAGTGACGTGCGGTTTTCACAGACGGGGTTGGTGGTCAGGGGCTCGTATTTTTCTGTGTCCAAACCAATGATTTGGAAACAATTCGTGAAGACGTACTGTAGCTCTTCGGGCACTTTGGGCTGGACAGCCATCATGTTGATACCATAGGTTCCTCCTAGTCGACAAATGGTTCAAATGGCTCTGAGCACTATAGGACTTAACATCTATGGTCATCAGTCCCCTAGAACTTAGAACTACTTAAACTTAACTAACCTAAGGACAGCACACAACACCCAGCCATCACGAGGCAGAGAAAATCCCTGACCCCGCCGGGAATCGAACCCGGGAACCCGGGCGTGGGAAGCGAGAACGCTACCGCACGACCACGAGATGCGGGCCCTAGTCGACAGAGGAATGTTTTCTACCACGTGGAACGTGGTGTGTTTGGAGGCTGCGATACATGCTCACGTTTAATGGTCAGGCGATGAAAAACCGGCCTATGAGCTGATTGTTCTCTATCCCACATAACACATTTTACAGCCCATGGATGCTAACATTCGACCTGACGAAGCCAACGGGGATTGTCAACGGACCAGTAGGGCATATTTCCGTGGTTAACCTGACTGGTTTACCTGGCCATGATTGGTAAATGTGGCTTCATCACTAAACACGGTACGTCATTCATTTGGAGTATCCTATGTTAATGCCCATGAACAGAGGTTAACACGATTCTTATAATACATGTAGCTCTGGATGGAGAGAAATGCGACAGGAATTGAAACTATGTCGTTGACTCACGCCACTCCTCGTGCGATTGTGCAGCAGCTAATGCGGATCTAATGCAACAGCAGCAATAACATTAATTTCTCCCTTTTCTGTCGTCACTTGTTTCCTTCTCTTACGTTGTCTAGGTGATACACTATCACTTTCACGTAACAGGAGGAAGAGGTTGATAAATAACTGCCGAGATGGTTGACGTCTGTCGGTATATCTTATCCTATGCATCGTACAAGAGCGAACGAGCATATCGGCTTTTTCTGGTTCAAAATGGTTCAAATGGCTCTGAGCACTATGGGACTGAACATCTATGGTCATCAGTCCCCTAGAACGTAGAACTACTTAAACCTAACTAACCTAAGGACATCACACAACACCCAGTCATCACGAGACAGAAAATCCCTGACCCCGCCGGGAATCGAACCCGGGAACCCGGGCGCGTGAAGCCTTTTTCTTAATTCCCATCGTCCACTCACGACCTACTGCACGTTCAGTCACACACTAGCTAGTTAGTAAGTCCCAATCCATTTAAGGAACACACAAGCACACTGTAAACACACATAAAAACATCGTACCTAGCAAATACACGGGTTGAATGGCACAAACAAGAGTTGGTATGGGAACTTTTACACAAACACCACTCGGATTCTAATTTGCCCTACTTTTAGTTTGTTAATGACAACAGGCACTGTTCCATTTAAAAAGTGTGTGTTTGCACAAAAGTACACTTTCTAAGTATTAGTACATTCTATGGATTGGTTAAAAATACGAGCATCTGAGTACTAATCCATCCTGCAAAAATCGCACTTCATCAGCGCTGTATATTTCCGCAATATCTGCGGTGCCAGTTTTAGGTAACTTACTCTGTATAAGGAACGATTAGGCAGTCGCTTTCCCACACAGAGGTCGCTTTTTATCCTTGGTTGTTTGCGAGGATACTGTGTTATTCCTCGTTTGAGATGGAGAAATGGCTACGTGGAGGTGTCAGATATCGACAGCAACAAGATCGTGGCCCATCGTAAGAGAGGTTTTAGAACCACGACATTGATTCTCGCGTTAGTGGAGTTTCCATGACTGCGCCTAAGTCAACCCTATGCAGGATTTCAGCGAAATCACGCGACTAGCGCCCGAGAGCGCAGACATATTGTTGAGTCGGCTGAGTGGAGCCTTACACCCACGCCAAGTACTTCAAGTCAGGAATGTTAGCAGCAAGATACGTGTGTTACGGACAGGTAGACTACACCTCTAGCACTGTATCAGCTTACTTTGACGCGGCAACGAAGAGACATATGCCGATACTGCAGCGACTAGCGACCACTGTGGACACAGCAATGGCATCATATCACATTTTCAGACTATACGAATCGAGCACTTGCATGATGGTATGGGATGACACGGTAAACACGATCACCTCTCTCTCCCACAGCTGGTAATCAGGACAGCGGCCGGCCGGTGTGGCCGTGCGGTTCTAGGCGCTTCAGTTTGGAACCGCGCTGCTGCTACGGTCGCAGGTTCGAATCCTGCCTCGGGCATGGATGTGTGTGATGTCCTTAGGTTAGTTAGGTTTAAATAGTTCTTAGTTCTAGGTGACTGATGACCTCAGATGTTAAGTCCCATAGTGCTCAGAGCCATTTGAACCATTTTTTTTCAGGACAGCGGCAGTCACATATCTGACTTGATAAGGCCTGTGGGTGTGCCACATGTTCAAGGTCTCCGTGACGTAGAACAGGAAAACAGAAGACCACATATTGGCCGTGATGATCTGACCACCCTCGACTCGGAGGCACCTGTACAGCTACCGTGACAAGTACGTTTCGATTACTCTCACACTCTGAAAGCTGCCCGTCACTGGCCGCTGAGAGATTAGCACGCCACCACTCTCCTTCCACTACGATTGATGGTCTCATGAATGGAGTTGAAGAATATTGCTTGGCGTACCCATATCTCTTACCAAAGCTCAGTCCAATTCGATGACAGCGGTCCTAGAGGCAGTATTGCTGACAGAGGAGGAAGCTTTCTGTGCTTTATTTTTTTCTGTTTCACCTACGAATTTAATCTAATGCTGTTTGTATTAAATTGTATATGGACAATAAGTGAAATTTCGCTACTTCTATTCCTCCATGAGAATTTTAATAGCTAGCAATGTACTCTCGTAAGCAGCCTTCGTTTCTAGGCAGGTTGCCCACCAGTTATTCATTTAGACCCAGGATTTACACTTACAGAGGACAGGAGCAAGCAGTAGTATTGCAGCTTGTGACAGGTGTGGCTGCAGAGCAAGCAAGACAAAGTCGTCGGGTTGTGTATGACGCTGCGGTCTGTAACGAGCCACCGGCAACATTATATCTGTCTCTGCAGACACTGAGTTCTGTGGATTGTCGCTGATATCGCTATTATCTCACTACACCAATGTATGAAAGTCATTCTTGAATAACTTCCTGGATTATGACGTTTGCAGTGTAGGAAGAGTACAACAACTGGTCGAACGCCGGATGTGGAATTACAAAATTAGCGTCAATGGTCCATTCCTCACCGTAAATAACTGATCTTCATCAACAACTATTAGTCGATATTCAATACCTCCCTCCATATAAGCACGTTATTTGCATATACAGGGCTACTATAAATGGCTCCTTCTTCTTCAGAGTTCTACATTGACCAACGTATTATATACACAAGTATGATAGACGTATGCACAAATCCCTGAACTCAACGAATTTGATCTGTGACTGCTAGTTGGCGTTTCGAGTGCAGTGCTTTGACCAAATTGCAGCTAACAAGAATACAGTTGTCTCGCCTCCAAGCTGATATTCAGCAACATAGCTACTTTCCATTTATCTACGTAGATATATTCATCCCCACAATGTGAGAGTGCGGACCATTGAAAATCCTCATGAGATCGTGCCGCTTGAACGATATTCGCCGAAGGTTAATGTTTTCTGTGCAGTATCACAGACGAAGATGTGTAGGCCGTTTTTCTTCTCTGATGTCACTATGACGGATACCTCTTACCTTATCATGTTCCAGTAATGTTTGTTTCCACAACAGACTGTTGATTGTGAGAATTTCATCTTCCAACTAGAAGGCGTACTCCAGTGTTCATCTCTAGCTAAACTACGAACTTTCACATCGTTGCATTTGTCGTAGTGGTGATGATGATGTGGCTCAGTTTCCTTGGCCCCCCCCCAAGTCACCTAACTTAACCTCTTGTGACTTTTTCCTGTGGAGATACATTAAGGACCGTATTTCCCTACCCCTACCGCCAAGAATACTCCAGCTGCTCAGGGAACGCACGAATGCTGCTGTGATGACTGTGAACAAGATATTGCTATTTAAGATATGGACTATCGCTTGGACGTGTTTCATGTGACTAAACAGGCACTCATGGAACATTAGTAAATTGCACAATGCGAAGTTGGTCAGTTTGTGGTTCTATTCATGCATCAGTCTTATGTATGCATGTCACACTTTCGAAAATATAGAACTCTCTCTAGACAAACGAATCGTTTGTAGTTGCCCTGTATAATGGAAACTGATGCTGTGAGTATGATTTCGAAACAAAATTTCCGATAATTTATTTCATGTTTCATCCTCTGTTCTCTCCCTTGGTAGCCAATCGAAGGTTGATTATTTCTGTAATTGCTGAAGTACTGTAACGGATAAATTTGGGACAGGTCACTTGGTGAATGGGTCAGCCCCCTCTTTAGAAATACATTTGAATAAATAAATAACGGCAACAGCCGCCGCGAGAGCAGTCACGAAACTAGTAATGAATCAACTGGAGATCAATAATTCTTCTCACAGCTGTTGCGGTTATTTATTTATTCAAGTAAATTAGAGTCAGTTGCTTTAAAAGGGAGAGGTCGGAGTTTTGTTGAAGAGCTGTAACGCATAAATTTGGGGAAATTGCTCTCTGTAAGGGTTACCGCCTTTTCCATCAGATTTATCACATGCCACTAGCTATGTGGGGTGATTGAGCTGCCACTACCGCAGGGTTTATGCAGCCCCAGAGCCTTCAAATACCATGTGCAAGATTTTCGTATTCGCTTGCTCCCCATGTGCGAACTATTAGTCCTACAGGAAAATGAAGAGGATCTTTTTGTAGGAAATGTAATGTATTTAATTTTTGTACTGGGATACAGTTTCTCTTAGGGCCACAGATTGCGAGTTAGTCACGGAAAACGCTTTTGAAGGTAACTATTACACATTTTTTTGAATAATTTGAAATCTATGGCCTCCACCAGAAGCGCATCCCAGGACAAAATTTCTCTACATTTAATTTCCTACACAAATGTCTCTTTCATTTTCTTTCTTTAGCACTAACACTTTGCACATATCGAGCGAGATAATATGAAAATCTTGCACGTAGTGTTTTAAGGTGGTGTAGGTTACATGAAGCCCAATGGTAGAGGTACTGGGTACCTGAAACACGCTGTTTACCTGGAAACAATGTTGACTTCGCATGCTGAAAGCTCTGCTCAGTGTATCAGTCAAGCTACAGTTACATCCTGGGCACGTAATTGTTTTTATAAGATTACCATTTTGGGACAACAGATATAGCCTTCGATGCCTGTGAACATGTAGAAAGTGTGGTGGAAGTGTACTGCACTCATATCTGGAAGGACAGCTGGCTACTTACCGTTCGGCCATTCTGATTCAGATTTTCTCTGGTTTTATTAAATTTCTTAAGCCAAATGTTTGTTTAGTTCCTTTGAAAACAAAACGTCAGATCTGCTTCTCCATCCTTTCGGTATTCGACCTTGGAGTTCATCTGTTATGACCTCGTCATCGACGGGACATCAATCCTAACGTCCCTTCTTTCCACGGTAATGTTTCATGTTTCTGACCTTTTGTAAATGCAGTATCATATGTTACATGACTTCCTGTAAAACTTAAATGAAATATCATGCCCTACCTCTTAATCTGGGTGGACCTCTACTTTATGAGTGAGAACTGTGAAAACCAAATAGGCTGCCAGGTGAAATGCGGTATTAATGTTATCTTCAGTTGAAGTTTAAATGCTGAATCTCATTATTGCCCGTGTTCCTACTGGAAACAGAAAATGTATTGAATTTCTTCTATTAAATGAAATATAATTTTTCTTCTATCTTCTTCCTGCTGTCGAAGACAAACGGGACGTGCTTTGGGGACAGGTTCACGGTAATTGTAGTAGAAGCCAAGCAGATATCGTCTCAGGCGGAGGCAGCAATTAATAGGAATTTTCTGGTGTTATCAGTATCAAATGAACGCTCAAATGAGAGAATGGGACAACATTCTCAATATTTATTTGAATAATTACTTAATTACTATCAGGCTAAAATAACACAATTATGTTGTAATAGCTAGCGAGCAGTGCTCTGTGTATATCGAATTGCATTCAGGAAAGAAGAGATTTTCCTCGGTACGCAGTCATATACAGTACTTGAATCATTGCGATCCTCAAAGCATCTGTTCTTTGTTTCACTAAAATCGGATAAATGTTCTGGACTTGTATTTTGGTCGTGTGAAATTGGTTGCATCATATTCCCATACTCAAGTGGAAATTACGGATTAAAACTCGCCATAACCAAGCGCTGCTTTGGACACACATCTAAACAATAGCTTTTAAAATATCACTTTATTAGTGAGTTCAGAGGTGAAGAGTCCACATAACAGCCGAAAATGTATCTCAGACGCTAAAGGTGAGGTTCCGCGTTAGAACATTAGTTTTAATGCACACAGTTGTAATATCTCCGGAAAATTATAAGCAGCAAACAGGCCACAGCAGAGCGAAAGATCTCTGTATTGTAGTGAACTGCGTCTGATTAAAACAATTGTTTATGATGTTGTCACCCAGCATAGTTGTAGCATTTGTCTCTGAACAAACAACTGCGTGGAAATTTCAACTCTGTTTCATTCCGTACCTGATTTTTTCAGTACCACCTGTTTACAGCTTCTGAAACTGTTATGATGCTTGGCGTCGGGACTGGACTACAGCGAATAACGTTCGCTTTTCTTGTCCCCGTTAGTAGCAAATGGGTCATCGATTAGTTAACAACGCAATTTCAGAACTCTGAAACTTATTACGAGGTCGATGCTCATCAGGCTTGTACGCTATTTTCTTTTGCACATCTCGACACAAAACGTACGCGCACTTGCTGATATATAACCTCTACTGTAATCATCACGAATATGAACTTCTCTACAGCCGTTTGTGTGAAAATTATTGTGAAATTGTTACGACTTTGTGTTATGGTTTCGTTATGTTTGAAATACAATTCCATCCAAAAACGGACACAATATGAGTAACGTCTGTAGGAAAAAAAACGGAATATATTTTAACTGTATGACACATATATTGTGTTTCGTCGCAGAAGCACAGGGGGCCATATAATATGTTACGCAATGTGAAATCCGAATTCCTCCTTTCGTATGCAATGTTCAAATAACTTACCAGAATGCAGCCGGTTTACGAAGACAATAACCGGCGATGTTTGGACAGGAGCAAAAACTGCCTTGAAAATGGCAGGGTGTGGTCCTTTCGATACATCAGCGGTTCTTTAAGGTGTCACCTGTCGGCATTCTTGTAAGTTACTTGAAGTTGCACCTTGTTGTAGCAGGTCAATTACTTTCAATAAATGCTGCATTACGCCTCAAAATGAGACACATAAATGACACTGTCTTTCAGTATAGTTGCAAAGTGTAAACAGCGGTCGGAATTTGCACCAGTTGTTCAACTCCTCGACCATAGAAATCCACTCCTCCGTCAGCGAGCCATTCGAAAACCGCTGTGTGTACACCCTCATCGTTGGAAAAGGTGGACTGCCGCGAATCAGTTCCTCCACTGTCGGCACATTGTCGTCTGTGGCCGATGTCGGTGGCTCCATCCCCGTTCAGCACCACCCACCTCTGTGCAGCTTCGGTAAATTTTCAGACTATTTCACTACCGCAACACGCGACACTGGATTTCATTTATATATATTCAGAATTTCACAATAAATCTGTGCCCAATTTAGAAGGTGTGATCACAAGAAATTTCCCACGGACTTCAACAACAGAGTACGTCTCCAGCGACTGCGACATTTGAGTCCTACACTCTGGTGCACCTGTTATCCGTTCCTCAGAAGAACTATGTCTGCAGAAAAACCGAAACATGTACCCTATTTCGACAACTTGCCAGTCTTGCTGTGCTATGTTTTTTTCCCTGGCAACAACTTTTGTACCTAAACTACTGGCTATTAAAATTGCTAAACCACGAAGATGACGTGCTACAGACGCGAAATTTAACCGAAAGGAAGAAGATGCTGTGATATGCAAATGATTAGCTTTTCAGAGCATTCACACAAGGTTGGCACCGGTGGCGACACCTACAACGTGCTGACATGAGGGAAGTTTCCAACCGATTTCTCATACACAAACAGCAGTCGACCGGCGTTGCCTGGTGTAACGTTGTTGTGATGCCTCGTGTAAGGAGGAGAAAAGCGTACCATCCCGTTTCCGATTTTGATAAAGGCCGCGTTGCAGCCTATCGCGATTGCGGTTTATCGTATCGCGACATTGTTGCTCGTGTTGGTCGAGATCCAATGACTGTTAGCAGAATATGGAATCGGTGGGTTCAGGAGGGTGATACGGAACGCCGTGCTGGATCCCAACGGCCTCGTACCACTAGCAGTCTAGATGACAGGCATCTTATCCGCATGGCTGTAACGGATCGTACAGCCACGTCTCGATCCCTGAGTCAACAGATGGGGACGTTTGCAAGACAACAACCATCTGCACGAGCAGTTCCGACGACGTTTGCAGCAGCATGGACTATCAGTTCGGAGACCTTGGCTGCGGTTACCCTTGACGCTGCATCACAGACAGGAGCGCCTGCGATGATGTACTCAACGACGAACCTGGGTGCATGAATGGTAAAACGTAATTTTTTCGGATGAATCCAGGTTCTGTTTACAGAATCATGATGGTCGCATCCGTGTTTGGCGACATCACGGTGAATGTACTTTGGAAGCGTGTATTCGTCATCGCCATACTGGCGTATCACCCGGCGTCATGGCATGGGGTGCCATTGGTTACACGTCTCGGTCTCCTCTTGTTCGCATTGACGGCACTTTGAACAGTGGTCGTTACATTTCAGATGTGTTACGATCCGTGGCTCTACCCTTCATTCGATCCCTGCGAAACAATACATTTCAGCAGGATAATGCACGACCGCACGTTGCAGCTCCGCTACGGGCCTTTCTGAATACAGAAAATGTTCGACTGCTGCCGTGGCCAGCACATTCTCCAGATCTCTCACCAACTGAAAACGTCTGGTCAATGGTGGCCGAGAAACTGGTCCGTCACAATACACCAGTCACTATTCTTGATGAAGTGTGGTATCGTGTTGAAGCCGCATGGGCAGCTGTACCAGTACACGCCATCCAATCTCTGTTTGACTCAATGCCCAGGCGTATCAAGGCGGTTATTACAGCCACAGGTGGTTGTTCTGTGTACTGATTTCTCAGGATCTATGCACCCAAATTGCGTGAAAATGTAATCACATGTCAGTTCTAGTATAATATATTTGTCGAATGAATACCCGTTTATCATCTGCATTTCTTCTTGGTGTAGCAATTTTTATGGCCAGTAGTCTATTTTACGTCGCCTCGTAATAATTACTCTATAGTAACCGGTTCAAACATGACAGTATTTAAACAGGTATGTGGTGTTGTAATGGCCGTCGTACTCAGTACTGTTGGACGTGTTTTCTACCGTAAATTGTTGACCACCTGTACCCGTGCATGTAGTGGGGAACACCTGCTGTGTGAACGTACTACGAACTTATTAGGATCAATTGTATTCAAATATACGGAATGTGAAAATACAAGCTCTCCACAGTATTAACAAGCGGTATTCTATTATTTGGGTGTACTGTGCAATGTGAGTATGTTATGACGCTGTTCTCCAAGGTATTCCATCATGTGCAGGCCTCTTCACCTCTTCTTATAACTGCAACCTACAGCCATTTTAAACTACTTACTGTATTAGAATTTCGGTCTCCCTTTACGACTTTTACCTCCTACACTTTCTCCCATTACGGTATTGATGATTCCTCGATGGCCCAGGATATACGAGGGTTGAAAAGAAAGTAACGCATCTCATTTTTTTTCTCAGCCGAAAACAATGCTACGAATGCGAAACGTTACTCGTATGTTTTGAAGTCTCCTGAGTGAGCGCGCGAAGTTTCCGTCACTTCCGGCAGATAGCGTAGCTGCAGGACAGTTTCAAAATGGCGTCTGTAGGTGATGTACGTTACACGCAACGTGCCGTCATTGAATTTCTCACTGCAGGGAAATAAACCTTGGGAAATGTTCACTAACGCTTGTGCAAAGTCTATGGAGCATCTGCCGTCGACAGAAGTGCAGTTAGTCGCTGGACACTTGGGTGAGGCCACCAGAATGCGGTTCAGCGAAGCTCCACGATTTGCAGACGTTGGGGAGACCATCCACGGCTGTTACATCTGACGTGTGGCAGCGAGCTTCCACTTGTTTGGGCCTTTAAATGATGCCATTCGTGGAAGACATTTCGAGGCGATGAGGAGATGATCCACACAGTGAAGCACTGGCTCCGCCACCAGGACAAGTGTTGGTGCGGACATAGCATACACGGCCTTGTTTCACGCTGGAGGATAGATCATAGAACGAGATAGAGATTACGTGGAAAAATAAAAGACCATTCCTTTGCGTGAGTTATGTTCAGTAAAGAATTGTTGAAGAAAAAAAAATGTTGTGCTTTACTTTCTGGGCAACCATCGTATCTTATCAACCGATCCACTTTTCAGCCAGTCGCGGCATAAATTAACTTTTTTCTCAATTCTGTACAGTACCTCTTCATTAATTATTCAATTGACCCATCTAATCCCCAATATTCGTCCGTAATACCACATTTGAGAAGATTCTATTCTCTTTGTCCCACATGTACATCGTTCACATTTGACTACCATACTAGATAATGAATTGGTAATTAAATCAAGATGAACATCAACAAAAGCAAAACGACGATAACGGAATGTAGTCGAATTAAGTCAGGTGATGCCGAGGGAATTAGGAAATGAGACACTTAAAGTAGTAAAGGAGTTATGCTATTTGGGGAGAAAAATAACTGATGATGGTCGAAGTAGAGAGGATATAAAATGTAGACTGGCAATGGGAAGGAAAGCGTTTCTGAAGAAGAGAAGTTTGTTAACATCGAGTATAGATTTAAGTGGCAGGAAGTCGTTTCTGAAAGTATTTGTTTGGAGTGTAGCCATTTATGGAAGTGAAACGTGGACGATAAATAGCTTAGACAAGAAGAGTGTGGTGTCACCGCCAGACACCACACTTGCTAGGTGGTAGCTTTAAATCGGCCGCGGTCCATTAGTACATGTCGGACCCGCGTGTCGCCACTGTCAGTGATCGCAAACCGAGCGCCACCACACGGCAGGTCTCGAGAGACTTACTAGCACTCGTCCCAGTTGTACGGACGACTTTGCTAGCGACTACGCGGACGGAGACTCTCTCATTTGCCGAGAATATAGATAGCATAGCCTTCAGCTAAGTCAATGGCTACGACCTAGCAAGGCGATATAGCAATTGATAGTTATCGTATGAAGCATGTCTCATCAAGAACGATGTATACAAATGATGGATTAAAGTTAAGTATTACGGAAGCTACGTACTTTTCTTTATAGCATTCATTACGTATCCTGTTTCAGACCTCACGCCATCCTGGGTGAGCTTATAGCGTGCATTTCGGTCTCCTCAAACCACACTGTATCGGCACTTCTGTCGACACATCAAAGAGAATAGAAGCTTTTGAAATGTGGTGCTACATAACAATGCTGAAGATTAGATGGGTAGATCACATAACTAATGAGGAGGTATTGAATAGAATTGGGGATAAGAGGAGCTTGTGGCACAACTTGACTAGAAGTAGGGATCGTGTTGTGACTTGGCAAGACAGCCAAGTCACTATGAGAGGAAACCGAAAGGCACGCGTTTAAGCTCACGCAGGCTGGCGTGAGGTCTGGAACAGTTAAAGGAGTTGAGTCTAGCAAATAAAGTACGTAGCTGTTGGAATACTCAACTTTAATCCATAATTGGTGAACATCGGCCTAACGGTACATGCATCACAAGATAAATAGCAATTGATAATGGCGCCTTGCTAGGTCTTAGCAAATGACGTAGCTGAAGGCTATGCTAACTATCCTCTCGGCAAATGGGAGCGTAATTTGTCAGTGAACCATCGCTAGCGAAGTCGGCTGAACAACTGGGGCGAGTGCTAGGAAGTCTCTCTAGACCTGCCGTGTGGCAGCGCTCGGTCTGCAATCACTGACAGTGGCGACACGCAGGTCCGACGTATACTAACGGACCGCGGCTGATTTAAAGGCTACCACCTAGCAAGTGTGGTGTCTGGCGGTGACACCACAGATCGGTTGGTACGACATGTTCTGAGACATTGAGGGATCACCAATTTAGTATTGGAGGACAGCGTAGAGGGTAAAAATCGTAGAGGGAGACCAAGTGATCAATGCACTAAACAGATTCAGAAGGATGTAGGGTGCAGTAGGTACTGGGAGATGAAGAAGCTTGCACAGGATAGAGTAGCGTGGACAGCTGCATCAAACCAGTCTCAGGACTGAAGACCACAACAACAACAATTAAATCAAGACCCTATGCTGTCGACAGGCGTATATACACATCAACGGGGACAGTAGAAAATGTGTGCTCCGACCGGGACTCGAACACGGGATGTGTTTACACGGCAGACGTTCTATGCATCTGACCCACTGAGGGCTCAGAGAATCAGAGGATAGTGCGACTGCAGGGACTTATCCCTTGCACGCTCCCCGTGAGACCCACATTCCCAAATTAATGCCCACACATTACGTTCGTAGTGCCCCTGCCCATTACACTTATTACTCACGGCAGACAATCTGACCGAGTCGCGTAAGAGTTCAGGCAA
The DNA here is from genome assembly GCF_021461385.2 of Schistocerca piceifrons. NCBI lineage: Eukaryota > Metazoa > Arthropoda > Insecta > Orthoptera > Acrididae > Schistocerca > Schistocerca piceifrons. The sequence continues at coordinate 550,690,533 of NC_060144.1, forward strand.
TTCGTGTGCATCCACCACAGAAGAAGAAAGTCAATGGCCAGTTAGCCTTAAGTATATGAAGATAGTATCTGTTCCGTCGGACATGTCCGAAAGAACAGATACCATCTTCATATACTAGATAATGTCTTATAAAACATGTATGCCAATAATTTTCCAATACATGATTGTATGGTTTGTCTAATTATTTATTGTAAAAAAAGTCTAAGAACGGAATGGAACTGCGAGCGTTATTCGAGAAGTACGGTCCTGTCTTTTGCAAAATGGATACAACAGTGAAAATCAAAAATGTTTTATTTGCAAAATTTAGCTACCTTTCAGCAACTACTGTACATAGTCGCCCCCCCCCCCCCCCCCCCCGACTGAGACATTTGTCGTAGCGTTGTACCAACTTTCCTATACCCTCGTCCTAGATGGAAGTCGCCTGTGCTGTCCGCCACTTCTCTACACTGGTCTGAAGGTCGTTGTCTTAGCCAAGATGTTGTCATCATACATGTGAGGAGAGATATGTATCAGAGGCAGCCACGTCAGTGCTGTATAGTGGCAGATCAAACACTTCCCACTGAAAACGCTGCAGGAGCGTCATAATTGCTCCGGTGCTGTGTGGTCGAGAATTGTCATAAAGAAGAAAATGCATGACACTCGTGTTGTGTGGATTTTCATAATATCAGGCGAAATCTCTCAGCAGACACCCCTACTTGGAGGGAGACGCTGCTTTCTAGGCTTCTTCAAGTGTTCACTGTATGCTCAGAACTGAAAAAAGCGATATGAAGCGATCGAAGAGCGTACTGGGGACACTGCCCAGCACGTCTGTGCCAACCTTGATCGGTTTTTCGCAGTGGTTTCAATTTCGCGACCCCTGGGACCTCAATGTCCGAATAATCCTTGTGGAGACTTTATAGCGAAATTGATTCACTTCTTGCAGTTGGGGCTGACAGTCAAAGATGATCATGCTGTCCTTTAAAAATGTTAAATGACTGTCAACCCCAGCTACAAGAAGTTAATCAGTTTTTCTTATGTTTGTGTTTCCTTTGTGTTATTAGTATTTAAAATGATTTATGAGTAATTAATACAAATAGTAGCTACATTTTTACTTTTACATTCCTGAAAGTTCTTGATATACCTTACCTTGTAGCAAAAGTCAAATGTGGATGATGAATGTGTCATTCAAGAAGAGATTAGAAGCTTTTGAAAAGTGGTTTATATAATAGAGCCGAATCTTAGCTGGCTTGATCAACCAACTAATGAGGACATACTGAATAAAATTGGGAAAAAATTAATTTGTTGCACAACTTGAGTGGATGGAGGGATTGGTCGGTGGAGCGTATCCTGAGGCTTCAGTTTTGTAATGGAAGAAAGAGTAGTATGTCAAAATTATACAGGGAGACCAAGGTACGAACGCAGTGTGTATATAAGTAAGGGGTCTTAAAAAAGTATGCAGTAATTCATGGAATGATTGCACCCATCAAAACAAGAGAGAAATTTATTATAACCATGGGTCCCACAAAGCATACATTCTGACATATGACCAGTCCAGAGTAGGTGATCAACGTGATTTACATTCATCTCAGTCAATGTCTCTGTCTTTCAGTGTAAGGAGTCACGGACTCTTTGAAATCGTCGTGGTTGGTTCTGAATGTGGTGGTATGCAGGGAAGACATGTTTGTGTAGTTTCTGCACATAGTTTATTGGTGTGGCATCATGTGCCCCATGTCCCCATAATCAGAAATCTAGTGGATGTAGGCCTTGAGAACGCGCAGGCCAAGATATGGGACCTTCACGGCCGATCCACGGGTTTTCAAACGTCCTCGTCAGGTGACGAAGCACAATACAGAGAATATGTGCTGGTGCGCCGTCATACATGTACCATATCTGTAGTCTGTCCTGACATGGCACATACTCTGGCAAGATGGGCAGTACCTTCTTCAGAAAGCGGTGCTAACGAGCCCCGGTTTATCTCTGTGGTAGCATATATGGTCCTATTGCTTTATCGCAAAGAACGCCTATACATACACTCACTGAGAATCGAACTTGACGCCTTGCTTCTTGAACGATACATTGTGGGATTTTTCATCGGCCCACACCTGCAGATTGTAGAAATTTACAACGCCATGTCCTGTAACCCCCGCCTCATCAGGAAACAATATCTTGGAGACAAACTGAGATTATGCTCCAAGAACCATTGGCAGAACTGCACTCTGGCAGGATGGTCTGGTGCCGTAAGGGGCTGGGCGCGATTTACATGGTTCAGAAACGACAACTGATCATAGAGCACCGCCGCGACCAGAGGATGACTAACACCTTCAGCTGCTGCTATTCGTCACACCGTAGTTCCAAGATTGTGTCCAGTCCATCTAGAATAAGCTCCTCCGTTTGATGCGTGAGAACTATCTACTTTGTTCTGTGCTACGGAACCTGTTTCCCCAAGACGCTAGAACAATTGACTGAACAGCTCAACAGATGGTACCCTGCGTGCTTCAGTGTACAGGTTACGGTATCTCAGATTAACTCTATTTGCTAAACCATGACAGTAAATCTAGTTTGCCATTTCTCTTGTGGAATAAATGGTCTCCATTGCTAACTTGTATCTGTAAGAGAGAAAACATGTTGTACCGAACCAGAAACATCACAATAACATGTAGGAGGGTCGTTCAATAAGTAATGCCCCATATTTATTTTCATAGAACGTATTTATTGTTAAGTCAGAATTTAGTGACAATATAAATCAACATGTCCATGTTCTGTTCTTCTAAGCAGTCTCCACCGGGTTCTATGGCCGTACGCCAACGTTGTAGAAGAGCATGTATTCCCTGCTGGTAAAAGCTCTTGTCCTACAGGCAGAGCCCTGTTTTCACTGCATGACTTACGCTATCGCCATCTTCAAAATTGGTCCGTGACAGAAAGGCCTCTCCGTCGGTCTCCAAACGCTCCAACAATTCAGATGTGATGGCCTTTCTTTGAATATTGTGGTGCGCTGTGAGCATTCGTTGAACCCGTCGAGAGCATCTCCTTGAACATCCTGGTCTTGATCACTGAAGACGCACTTGCAATGCCGACCGACGAATGTACATCTACATCTACATCTACATTGATACTCCGCAAGCCACCCAACGGTGTGTGGCGGAGGGCACTTTAAGTGCCACTGTCATTACCTCCCTTTCCTGTTCCAGTCGCGTATGGTTCGCGGGAAGAACGACTGTCTGAAAGCCTCCGTGCGCGCTCTAATCTCTCTAATTTTACATTCGTGATCTCCTCGGGAAGTATAAGTAGGGGGAAGCAATATATTCGATACCTCATCCAGAAACGCACCCTCTCGAAACCTGGCGAGCAAGCTACACCGCGATGCAGAGCGCCTCTCTTGCAGAGTCTGCCACTTGAGTTTATTAAACATCTCCGTAACGCTATCACGGTTACCAAATAACCCAGTGACGAAACGCGCCGCTCTTCTTTGGATCTTCTCTATCTCCTCCGTCAACCCGACCTGGTACGGATCCCACACTGATGAGCAACACTCAAGTATAGGTCGAACGAGTGTTTTGTAAGCCACCTCCTTTGTTGATGGACTACATTTTCTAAGCACTCTCCCAATGAATCTCAACCTGGTACCCGCCTTACCAACAATTAGTTTTATATGATCATTCCACTTCAAATCGTTCCGTACGCATACTCCCAGATATTTTACAGAAGTAACTGCTACCAGTGTTTGTTCCGCTATCATATAATCATACAATAAAGGATCCTTCTTTCTATGTATTCGCAATATATTACATTTGTCTATGTTAAGGGTCAGTTGCCACTCCCTGCACCAAGTGCCTATCCGCTGCAGATCTTCCTGTATTTCGCTACAATTTTCTAATGCAGCAACTTCTCTGTATACTACAGCATCATCCGCGAAAAGCCGCATGGAACTTCCGACACTATCTACTAAGTCATTTATATATATTGTGAAAAGCAATGGTCCCATAACACTCCCCTGTGGCACGCCAGAGGTTACTTTAACGTCTGTAGACGTCTCTCCATTGATAACAACATGCTGTGTTCTGTTTGCTAAAAACTCTTCAATCCAGCCACACAGCTGGTCTGATATTCCGTAGGCTCTTACTTTGTTTATTAGGCGACAGTGCGGAACTGTATCGAACGCCTTCCGGAAGTCAAGAAAAATAGCATCTACCTGGGAGCCTGTATCTAATATTTTCTGGGTCTCATGAACAAATAAGGCGAGTTGGGTCTCACACGATCGCTGTTTCCGGAATCCATGTTGATTCCTACATAGTAGATTCTGGGTTTCCAGAAATGACATGATACGCGAGCAAAAAACATGTTCTAAAATTCTACAAGAGATCGACGTAAGAGATATAGGTCTATAGTTTTGCGCATCTGCTCGACGACCCTTCTTGAAGACTGGGACTATCTGTGCTCTTTTCCAATCATTTGGAACCCTCCGTTCCTCTAGAGACTTGCGGTACACGGCTGTTAGAAGGGGGGCAAGTTCTTTCGCGTACTCTGTGTAGAATCGAATTGGTATCCCGTCAGGTCCAGTGGACTTTCCTCTATTGAGTGATTCCAGTTGCTTTTCTATTCCTTGGACACTTATTTCGATGTCAGCCATTTTTTCGTTTGTGCGAGGATTTAGAGAAGGAACTGCAGTGCGGTCTTCCTCTGTGAAACAGCTTTGGAAAAAGGTGTTTAGTATTTCAGCTTTACGCGTGTCATCCTCTGTTTCAATGCCATCATCATCCCGTAGTGTCTGGATATGCTGTTTCGAGCCACTTACTGATTTAACGTAAGACCAGAACTTCCTAGGATTTTCTGTCAAGTCGGTACATAGAATTTTACTTTCGAATTCAATGAACGCTTCACGCATAGCCCTCCTTACGCTAACTTTGACATCGTTTAGCTTCAGTTTGTCTGAGAGGTTTTGGCTGCGTTTAAACTTGGAGTGGAGCTCTCTTTGCTTTCGCAGTAGTTTCCTAACTTTGTTGTTGTACCACGGTGGGTTTTTCCCGTCCCTCACAGTTTTACTGGGCACGTACCTGTCTAAAACGCATTTTACGATTGCCTTGAACTTTTTCCATAAACACTCAACATTGTCAGTGTCGGAACAGAAATTTTCGTTTTGATCTGTTAGGTAGTCTGAAATCTGCCTTCTATTACTCTTGCTAAACAGATAAACCTTCCTCCCTTTTTTTATATTCCTATTAACTTCCATATTCAGGGATGCTGCAACGGCCTTATGATCACTGATTCCCTGTTCTGTACATACAGATTCGAAAAGTTCGGGTCTGTTTGTTATCAGTAGGTCCAAGATGTTATCTCCACGAGTCGGTTCTCTGTTTAATTGCTCGAGGTAATTTTCGGATAGTGCACTCAGTATAAGGTCACTCGATGCTCTGTCCCTACCACCCGTCCTAAGCATCTGAGTGTCCCATTCTATATCTGGTAAATTGAAATCTCCACCTAAGACTATAACATGCTGAGAAAATTTATGTGAAATGTAATCCAAATTTTCTCTCAGTTGTTCTGCCACTAATGCTGCTGAGTCGGGAGGTCGGTAAAAGGAGCCAATTATTAACCTAGTTCGGTTGTTTAGTGTAACCTCCACCCATAATAATTCACAGGAACTATCCACTTCTACTTCACTACAGGATAAACTACTACTAACTGCGATGAACACTCCACCACCGGTTGCATGCAATCTATCCTTTCTAAACACCGTGTGTACCTTTGTAAAAATTTCGGCAGAATTTATCTCTGGCTTAAGCCAGCTTTCTGTACCTATAACGATTTCAGCTTCGGTGCTTTCTATCAGCGCTTGAAGTTCCGGTACTTTACCAACGCAGCTTCGACAGTTGACAATTACAATACCGATTGCTGCTTGGTCCCCGCATGTCCTGACTTTGCCCCGCACCCGTTGAGGCCGTTGCCCTTTCTGTACTTGCCCAAGGCCATCTAACCTAAAAAACCGCCCAGCCCACGCCACACAACCCCTGCTACCCGTGTAGCCGCTTGTTGTGTGTAGTGGACTCCTGACCTATCCAGCGGAACCCGAAACCCCACCACCCTATGGCGCAAGTCGAGGAATCTGCAGCCCACACGGTCACAGAACCGTCTCAGCCTCTGATTCAGACCCTCCACTCGGCTCTGTACCAAAGGTCCGCAGTCAGTCCTGTCGACGATGCTGCAGATGGTGAGCTCTGCTTTCATCCCGCTAGCGAGACTGGCAGTCTTCACCAAATCAGATAGCCGCCGGAAGCCAGAGAGGATTTCCTCCGATCCATAGCGACACACATCATTGGTGCCGACATGAGCGACCACCTGCAGATGGGTGCACCCTGTACTCTTCATGGCATCCGGAAGGACCCTTTCCACATCTGGAATGACTCCCCCCGGTATGCACACGGAGTGCACATTGGTTTTCTTCCCCTCTCTTGCTGCCATTTCCCTAAGGGGCCCCATTACGCGCCTGACGTTGGAGCTCCCAACTACCAGTAAGCCCACCCTCTGCGACTGCCCGGATCTTGCAGACTGAGGGGCAACCTCTGGAACAGGACAAGCAGCCATGTCAGGCCGAAGATCAGTATCAGCCTGAGACAGAGCCTGAAACCGGTTCGTCAGACAAACTGGAGAGGCTTTCCGTTCAGCCCTCCGGAATGTCTTTCGCCCCCTGCCACACCTTGAAACGACCTCCCACTCTACCACAGGTGAGGGATCAGCCTCAATGCGGGCAGTATCCCGAGCAACCACAGTCGTAGTCCGATCAGGGGATGCGTGGGACGAGCTGGCCGTCCCCGACAAACCCCCATCCCGACCCCCACAGTGATGCCCATTGGCAACAGCCTCAAGCTGTGTGACCGAAGCCAACACTGCCTGAAGCTGGGAGCGAAGGGATGCCAACTCAGCCTGCATCCGAACACAGCAGTTGCAGTCCCTATCCATGCAATTCTGCATTTCCTGAGGCTGTAACTTTCTTTACCCATCGTACAACAGTACTCCTACCAACTACAGCATCGCCATACGCTGTACACAAACGTTTATGGATGTTCACCACGGTTTCTTTTTCTGCTCACAAGAATTCAATAACAGCACGCTGCTTGTAACGTGAGTCGTATGTAGAAACTGTTTTGACGCTGTTCCGCGGCCCTGCCATCCGCCAAAACGGTTCGAAACATCACCGGCGCAAAGAACAAATGTCAAATGTGAAGCACTAACAACGACGTTTGTCAATGTGTATTAATGGTTTTTTTTTTAATGTGGGGCGTTACTTACTGAACAACCCTCCTACTTCAAACGTGACTTGTAAGCACGAAAAACATCGCGGTACACACCCGGAGTTAGGAGAAATGTACCCAAACGTAAACACATGTAAGGAGACTTCAGTACAATCCATACAAAGTAAACGGATCTACTCACCGCAGACTATTGAGCCAAATAATGTTTATTTCGATATTGAAGCACGCTGTTGACCCTAGTATGACATGTAGCGCGAGTGCAACAACGGTGCTCATATCCGCAACCACATATTCACAGTGTTCCATGTCAGGAGTTGTAATTAACATTAATTATCAGGTAGTTGTCCGTAGAAGACGGATAATGCATTGCCATGGCTGACAAGAACGCTTCCTATGAACACGTGATCACATGTCACATGTCAGAACGTAGCTTGATAAGACTCATGGTTATATCACATTTTTGTCTTGTTTTGAGGCACACTATCATACCCTGAAATGTGGGATGGTTTCTTTAACGTCCTGTATAATCACAGCCATATGTTGGGTATTTAGTATTGCCGTTGGTATCATTTGTTTTTTACATAAACGACATCAAACCATTACTCGTGTATATTGTATAACGAAAAACGTTCGTAATGAGAGCTCTTTCGTGAGTTGCTGGATTAAAACTTATTGTTCATCTACATCTACATCTACATCCATACTCCGCAAGCCACCTGACGGTGTGTGGCGGAGGGTACCTGGAGTATCTATCGGCTCTCCCTTCTATTGCTGTCTCGTATTGTTCGTGGAAAGAAGGATTGTCGGTATGCCTCTGTGTTGGTACTAATCTCTCTGATTTTATCCTCACGGTCTCTTCGCGAGAAATACGTAGGAGGGAGCAATTTATCGCTTGACTCTTCGGTGAATGTACGTTCTCGAAACTTCAACAAAAGCCCGTACAGAGCTACTGAGCGTCTCTCCTGCAGAGTCTTCCACTGGAGTTTATCTATCACCTCCGTAACGCTTTCGCGATTACTAAATGATCCTGTAACGAAGCGCGCTGCTCTTCGTTGGATCTTCTTTATCTCTTCTATCAACCCTATCTGGTACGGATCCCACACTGCTGAGCAGAATTCAAGCAGTGGGTGAACAAGCGTACTGTAAGCTACTTCCTTTGTTTTCGGACTGCATTTCCTTAGGATTATTCCAATGAATCTCAGTCTAGCATCTGCTTTACCGACGATCAACTTTATATGATCATTCCATTTTAAATCACTCCTAATGCGTACTCCTAGATAATTTATGGAATTAACTGCTTCCAGTTGCTGACCTGCTATATTGTAGCTAAATGATAAGGGATATTTCTTTCTACGTATTAGCAGCACATTACACTTGTCTACATTCAGATTCAATTGCCATTCTCTGCACCATGCGTGAATTCGCTGCAGATCCTTCTGCATTTCAGTACATGTTTCTATTGTTATAACCTCTCGATATACCACAGCATCATCCGCAAAAGGGTCAGTGAACTTCCGATGTCATCCACAAGTTCATTTATGTATAATGTGAATAGCAACGGTCCTACGACACTCCCCTGCGGCATACCTGAAATCACACTTACTCGGAAGACTTCTCTCCATTGAGAATGACATGCTGCGTTCTATTATCTAGAAACTCTTCAATACAATCACACAGTTAGTCTGATAGTCCATATGCTCTTACTTTGTTCATTAAACGACTGTGGGGAACTGTATTGAACGCCTTGAGGAAGTCAAGAAAAACGGCATCTACCTGGGAACCCGTGTCTATGGCCCTCTGAGTCTCGTGGACGAATAGCGCGAGCTGGGTTTCACACGACCGTCTTTTTCGAAACCCGTGCTGATTCCTATAGAGTATATTGCTAGTCTCCAGAAAAATAATTATACTCGAACATAATACGTGTTCCAAAATTCTACAACTGATAGACGTTAGAGATATAGGTCTATAGTTCTGCACATCTGTTCGACGTTCCTTCTTGAAAACGGGGATGACCTGTGCCCTTTTCCAATCCTTTGGAACACTACGCTCTTCTAGAGACCTACGATACACCACTGGAAGAAGGGGGGGGGGGGGGCAAGTTCCTTCGCGTACTCTGTGTAAAATCGAACTGGTATCCCATCAGATCCAGCTGCCTTTCCTCTTTTGAGCGATTTTAATTGTTTCTCTATCCCTCTGTCGTCTATTTCGATATCTACCATTTTGTCATCTGTGCGACAATCTAGAGAAGGAACTACAGTGCAGTCTTCCTCTGTGAAACAGCTTTGGAAAAAGACATTTAGTATTTCGGCCTTCAGTCTGGCATCCTCTGTTTCAGTACCATTTTGATCACAGAGTGTCTGGACATTTTGTTTTGATCCACCTACCGCTTTGACATAAGACCAAAATTTCTTAGGATTTTCTGCCAAGTCAGCATATAGAACTTTACTTTCGAATTCATTGAACGCCTCTCGCATAGTCCTCCTCGCACTACATTTCACTTCGCGTAATTTTTGTTTGTCTCCAAGGCTTTGGCTATGTTTATGTTTGCTGTGAAGTTCCCTTTGCTTCCGCGGCATTTTTCTAACTCGGTTGTTGTACCACGGTGGCTCTTTTCCATCTCTTACAATCTTGATTAGTACATACTCATCTAACACATATTGTACGATGGTTCTCAACTTTGTCCACTGATCCTCAACACTATCTGTACCTGAGACAAAACTTTTGTGTTGAGCCATCAGGTACTCTGAAATCTGGTTTTTGTCACTTTTGCTAAACAGAAAAGTCTTCCTACCTTTTTTAATATTTCTATTTACGGCTGAAATCATCGATGCAGTAACCGCTTTATGATCGCTGATTCCCTGCTCTGCGTTAACTGTTTCAAATAGTTCGGGTCTGTTTGTCACCAGAAGGTCTAATGTGTTATCGCCACGAGTCGGTTCTCTGTTTAACTGCTCAAGGTAGTTTTCAGATAAAGCACTTAAAAAAATTTCACTAGATTCTTTGTCCCTGCCACCCATTGTGAACGTTTGAGTCTCCCAGTCTATATCCGGCAAATTAAAATCTCCAACCAGAACTATAACATGGTGGGGAAATCTACTCGAAATATTTTCCAAATTATCCTTCAGGTGCTCAGCCACAACAGCTGCTGAGCCAGGGGGCCTATAGAGACATCCAATTACCATGTCTGAGCCTGCTTTATCCGTGACCTTCACGAAAATATTTCACATTTCGGATCTCCGTCAATTTCTTTCGATACTATTGCACTTCTTATCGCTATAAGCACGCCTCCCCCTTCACTGTCCAGCCTGTCTCTGCGGTATACATTCCATTCTGAGTTTAGGATTTCATTACTGTTTACGTCTGGTTTCAGCCAACTTTCTGTCCCTAGTACTATGTGGGCATTGTGACCGTTTATTAATGAGAGCAGTTCTGGGACCTTTCTATAGACGCTCCTGCAGTTTACTATTGGCAGATTAATATTGTTATTCCCTGTTGCAGTTTGCCTACTCCTACCTTGCCGAGTCTCAGGAGGCGTCTTGTCGGGCCTAGGGAGGGAATTCTCTAACCTAAAAACCCCACATGTGCACTCCACACGTACTCCGCTACCCTTGTAGCCGCTTCCTGCGTGTAGTGCACGCCTGACCTACTCAGGGGGCCCTATATTTCTCCACCCGATAGCGGAGGTCGAGGAATTTGCACCCCAGATCTCCGCAGAATCGTCTGAGCCTCTGGTTTAAGCCTCAGTAGAAAGAGAGCTTACAAGTAGCCTCGTGAGTGCCAGTTGAGGACGTGGCAGACAGAAGTGAGCAATACCTTTTATTTGTTTCTCCTGCAGGACCGGCGTTCTGGGGCCTCATCAACCCGCAGTGGACGCTGTGCAGCAAGGGTCGGCGGCAGTCGCCCATCGACGTGGACCCGGACAAGCTGCTGTTCGACCCCCTTCTTCGGCCGCTGCACATCGACAAGCGGCAGGTAGCTATGGCGCGAAGGCAGTGCTAGTGTCTGACTTCACTCGTTATTCCCAAGTTCTTTCGTGAACAATGTTACCAAAGAAGCGATGTATTAAGGTAACCAAAACTGACAGTGGGTGACAGCTGAAGGTCAATAAACGTGAACCGTCATGCTCTCATATTAACCACAGCCCCCTCACCACCACCATCACCGCCATTTGATAGCAACAAGATAACTGTACCAAATGTCGTGCACCAATGAATTTGGGTTGTGCGTCATTTGCCCTCAGAAATACTCGAAACATCGCCTTACTTAAATCTCAGGTATGCAAAATTAACTTCTGTACCTCTTTGATTTTGAGAATGTTCAGGGACTACCTGTAACAACAATTTTGTATCTCCAACCATCAAGTAGTTACTGCTTCGGGACATAACATCATTGTTACAGGCAGTCTACGGAAACCAGTTCATAGATGTTAGCCACTGATGCATCGTGTATACGACTGGAGTTAACCTCCTCAGCGTCAGTCAAGGGCTGAAGATAGCGCACTCAAGCACCGACACTAGTATCCATGCAATAGATAATTTCGTAAGGACAGTTCCTCAAACTTACAATCAGAAGGATGAACATACAAGAACTTTTATTCAGTAACTTGTTAGTGTTATTTTTGTAGCACTTACTGCCTTGTATTAACAGAGTGAAGCGTTTTCTGAGAGTTTACCTCTTCCTTTGTTACAGTTCTCAAATAGAAAACAGATTATGATAGCATGTGTCTTATCAATAATTTCGACATATTTATCGGTTTTGATTTTGAATTAAATCTGTTAATAGGCCAGGTATAGGAGTTATGGTTCATTACTTAAATCCGCATGAAGTTGTAACTACGCTCTATAAAGCAACTCTTTGATTTTACAAGGTTATCTTCACCACATCTGAATCCATGGATTCCTATTATTTGCATTAACGGCGCTTTTGGACACATTAATAGTCACATTCCAGTTGTCTTTGATTGATTTATGAAGTCAAAGATGTGTTAAATTCAATATTTTTATTTTAATTTAAGATATTAAATCTGATTCTTGTCGAAGTTTTCATGTCTCCAATTCTTGATAACATACTGTGTTGCTTATACCGACCAAAACGAACCTGCAAAGAAAGGAATCATGTTTATATTTCACTTGATTGCAGTCACATTTTACACAACATAATTATTTCATTTTAATTCAGTCTCTCCGTTGTTTCAAGGACGAAGCATCATAACGTGTCACAGCACATCTGAAAGATATTCGGACAGATTGAGTAGAACAATAAAACTGTAAATTATGATATTTAAGAATTAAGAAATAAATTTGAAGAGAGAATACAGTTAACAATAATTATGATAAATATAGCGATAATTTACTGCATTTACATGTTGTAGTAATGATAACCAAATGACAAGTAAAGGTTTCAAATATATCGTATTAATGGAAGTCATCTTATCTTTCGACTGGAATGGTGATGGATGGCCATGAATCATAGAAATGACGTGCGCTGGACACTGTAAAGAAGCCTCTATCCTCCACGTATCAACAGTATTTCATAAACTACAATCTTTCTAGAATGAAATTTTCACTCTGCAGTTGAATGTGCGCTGATTTGATACTTCCTGGCAGATTAATACTGTCTGGCGGACCGAGACTCTCGCGGGCAAGTGTTCTACCAACTTTTTTAAAATATAAGAACGGATCAGATTTTTAAAAATTTTCTTTTAATCTAATTTTGTTCGCTTTCGTTCGTGGCATTTTCTAGGGGCGGACGTCGTAAGACACCCGTTTAAGTTCGTCGTTGATCGGTTAACTCAGTTTATTTTATTACAGAGGGCAGCTAACCCTCTGACCGAACACGCTGAGCTACTGTGCCGGCGTTTAGCTTACGAAAACACAATACCCACTCCCTGAGCGGAGAAAAACCAACTGAGCTACCAAGCACGACTCACGATCCGTCCTCAATTTTACTTCCGCAGTACCTCGCCTCCTACCTTCTAAGCTTCACTTGTGCTTAGGAAGGTCGCGGACAGAGGTATCGACTGCAGTTATGTGTCCCACTTCGGTTGGCAGGTGAGCGGTACGCTACGCAACACGGGCCAGACGCTGATGTTCACGGTGGACAAGAACTCCAAGCACCCCGTCAACATCTCTGGCGGCCCGCTCGCCTACCGCTACCAGTTCGAGGAGATGTACTTCCACTACGGCGGTGACAACATGCACGGCTCCGAGCACCGCATCCACGGCTACACCTTCCCAGGAGAGGTAAGTGCGGCCGAATGGTCAGGCCAACTTAGGGACACGCTTAAAGGTATCCATACTTGTTGGCATCAATACTTTCATCCTGAGACCGATACTGAAACACTCAATAATTTACATCTGATACTTTGAATATTTCGTAAATGACTCCATGTATCACGAGCCGTAATCTTCTACATCTACATCTACAGCTACATCTACATACATACTCCGCAATCCACCATACGGTGCGTGGCGGAGGGTACCTCGTACCACAACTAGCATCTTCTCTCCCCGTTCCACTCCCAAATAGAACGAGGAAAAGTGACTGCCTATATGCCTCTGTACGAGCCCTAATCTATCTTAACTTATCTTTGTGGTCTTTCCGCGAAATGTAAGTCGGCGGCAGTAAAATGTTACTGCAATCAGCCTCAAGTGTTGGTTCTCCAAATCTCCTCAGCAGCGATTCACGAAAATAACGCCTCCTTTCCTCTAGAGGCTCCCACCCGAGTTCCTGAAGCATTTCCGTAACACTCGCGTGATGATCAAACCTATCAGTAACAAATCTAGCAACCCGCCACTGAATTGCTTCTATGTCCTCCCTCAATCCGAACTGATAGGTATGCCAAACGCTCGAGCAGTACTAAAGAATAGGTCGTATTAGTGTTTTGTAAGCGGTCTCCTTTACAGATGAACCACATCTTCCCAAAGTTCTACCAATGAACCGAAGACGACTACCCGCCTTCCCCACAACTGACATTACATGCTTGTCCCACTTCATATCGCTCTGCCATGTTACGCCCAAATATTTAATCGACGTGAGTGTGTCAGTAGCTACACTACTAATGGAGTATTCGAACATTACGGGGTTCTTTTTCCTATTCATCTGCATTAATTTACGTTTATCTATATTTAGTATTAGCTGCCATTCCTTACACAATCACAAATCCTGTCCAAGTCATCTTGTATCCTCCTACAGTCACTCAACGACGACACCTTCCCGTACACCACAGCATCATCAGCAATCAGCCGCACATTGCCATCCACCCTATCCAAAAGATCATTTATGTAGATAGAAAACAACAGCGGACCTACCACACTTCCCTGGGGCACCTCAGATGATACACTTACCTCCGATGAACACGCACCATCGAGTACAACTTACTGGGTTCTATTACTTAAGAAGTCTTCTAGTCAGTCACATACTTGGGAACCAATCCCATAAGCTCGTACCTTAGTTAGGAGTCTGCAATGGGGCACCGAGTCAAAAGCTTCCCGGAAGTCAAGGAATATGGCATCCGTCTGATACCCTTCATCCATGGTTCGCAACATATCTTGTGAAAAACGGGCGAGTTGCGTTTCGCAGGAGCGATGCTTTCTAAAGCCCTGCTGATGCATGGACAGCAACTTCTCTGTCTCAAGGAAATTCACTATATTCGAACTGAGAATATGTTCGAGAATCCTGCAACATACCGATGTTAAGGAAATTGGTCTGTAATTTTGAGGATCCGTCCTTCTACCCTTCTTATATACAAGCGTCACCTGCGCTTTTTTGCAGTCGCTCGGGACTTTACGTTGGGCAAGAGATTCGCGATAATTGCAAGCTAAGTAAGGAGCCAATGAAGTATAGTACTCTCTGTAAAACCGTACTGGAAACCCATCAGGACGTGGTGATTTATTTTTTTTTCAACCCATTCAGCTGCTCCACAACCCCATGGATATCTATCACTATGTCCTCCATACGAGAATCTGTACGAGACTCAAACGGCGGTATGTTTGTACGATCCTCCTGCGTGAAAGATTTCTCAAATGCTAAATTTAAAATTTCAGCTTTCGTTTCGCTGTCTTCCGTTGCCAGGCTGGATGGAAGCCTTCGACCCGCTTACCGATTTTACGTAAGACCAGAATTTCCTTGGGTTTTCAGCAAGATCTTTTGCTAAGGTATGACGGTGGTATTGGTTGAATGCTTCGCGCATCGCTCTTGGTTGCTATTTATAAATATTATAAAATTTGTGTGTGTGTGTGTGTGTGTGTGTGTGTGTGTGTGTGTGTGTGTGTCGATGTTCCCCATCACTTGCTAAAACACTGGACCAATTTCAGACAAACTTGGTGCACTTATTCCCTACTCTCAGGCAACAATCACTGTGATGTTAAGAACCACCTACCTGTCACAATTAAGACAACATAACATCATAGACAATGAGATGCTTGAAACACTGTCGCATGATGTATGGCGTTTAAATGTATTGGTAACTGTATTCGCTACAAATTTCTCATGCAGTATCGACACGTGCCTCTATAAGCACCTACGAATGTATACCATGGTACCATATACAGTTCAGGAGATATGACGTTGTGAACACTGAGATGCGGGATAAACTACAGCGTCGTTTATGACGTTTGAATTTATTACTTCTTTCTCCTAACTCTAATCTCTACAGTATCCACATATGTTGCGGAATGTAGCTACACACGTATATCATTTTGCAACACATAGTTCAAGAGATATGGTGTCATAAACACTGAGATGATGACATTTAAATGTGTTACTTCTACGCTAACAACTCTATTCCCACCATATTTCATTGACAGTATCCACATTTGCGGCTGAGTGTACATTCACAAAGTTATCATTTTGTGACACATATTTCGAGAGATATGACATCATAAACACTGAGGTACGTTAAAAACTGACGCATCATGAATTAAATTTTAGCACGTTTATTCTTTACTACTATGAAATTTCTACAGTCGAGTCAACATAAGGGAATTACTGACACCTGCAAGTGCTTATGGGAGTCTTCAAGTGCGAAGAGCAAACGGCTGTAGGCGAAAAAGAGTCCATCGAGCTATGAGCAGGTATTTCCATGGAGACGTTTACAAAATCACTTTGTAGACACGTGAAGCAGCTACTCCCAGCTAGCAGAAACTATCTGAGATCAGGATTCTTAATCTGGATACTATACCATTATGTTTGTACATTATGCATATTTTTGTAGTACTTTTTCATAATTTCAAAGGTGTTTTTAGGAATAGTGGGAAAAAAATTTGTTCAGTACTTCGCTACAAACGGAGTTCGCATTTTGTTTTCGTTTGTAACTGAAAATTGTCAACATGAATACTCCGGAAATACCGGATTTCTCAGCTAGTGACAAGTAAAGACACACCATCTGAATCACAGTCCCTTATTACCGACTACCGGTTTCTTGAAGTCTTAGTTGGAAAAGGAAAATGAGTCGACAAAATAGGTTACGAAAGTGTCACATTGTAAACAGCACCATCGAAAGCAGCAACAAATAACATCAAAACATCACGAGATCCTCACATACAAGGCACCGCAAGGCGCAGTTTGTCAACAGTGGCACGAATGACAGAAAAGAGGAAGTAGTGGTGAAAAATCTGTATAGTCTGTCACATAACATGTACATGCGTCATTGATACAGTGTAAACAAGACTCTTCCACTATGAAATAAAAATAATTAATAAAATTATGAATCACGTTAACGTAAAACGTTTCTCATTATGTATGATGTGTTACTAGCTAAATGGTCTTAAGACTGTGTTTTAACACATGGATGACCCAAATATTGCAAATTAGACGTGTTTGTTAGTTGCGCACTGTCTTACGAAATGTGCAAACGAGACCGAAAATTTACGAAATACTGATTACTGTCAGGTTGTTGCCTACGTTTGTATTTTACTTTTACTTTATAACAGCTTACTATGCTTGTTGAAATGTACTTGGTTAACTTGACTTTTAATTTTATCAATTACTTTTATGTATTTATGTTGGAAGAATCTTCCTTAGCTGTATCACTATATTAGCCAGAGACCCATGCACATCTCATGTGACTAAGTATCCGACTTTTTCCCCGCAACTTCTATGTATTTTTACATTACTTTTATGTCATCCACAGCACTGTTGATGTTTTGATGCTATTTTTCCATCTTTGATGTTATCGTTTATTAACGTTACACTTCTGCAATTTCTGTTTTGATACCTCTTTTTCCATTTCCAGCTTAGACAGGAGGATCATCTGCCGGGCAGAAAGCTGGCAATAATGAATAATAGATACCGTGAACGACACGGTGTACCTGCAGTGGTATTGTTTGTTGTGGCGTAACAAGCTAGCTACGCCACACTGAGAAGGGAGCTGAAAGGCACGCGTACACACACGCCGACTGGCGTCAAGTCTGGAACAGGATACGTTATGACTGCTATAAAGAAAATACGTAGCTTTGGAATATACTTAACTTTTAATCACTCCTTGTGATACATCTCTCTTGACTATACAAATGAGACTCGTAAGATACATGCACTGTTACAATTGGCGCCTTGCTAGGTCGTAGCCATTAACTTAGCTGAAGGCGATTCTAACTGTCTCTCGGCAAATGAGAGAAAGGCTTCGTCAGTATAGTCGCTAGCAATGTCGTCGTACAACTGGGGCGAGTGCTAGCCCGTATCTCGAGACCTGCCTTGTGGTGGCGCTCGGTCTGCGATCACACAGTGGCGACACGCGGGTCCGACATGTACTAAATGGACCGCGGCCGATTTAAGCTACCACCTAGCAAGTGTGGTGTCTGGCGGTGACACCACATTGTTTATAACTTTATAGAAATTATCATACCGAACTATTCTAGTAATGGGATGAAACATTTTGATTATTTACCCAAACATTTGGCAACATGAAGTGGCTCCTATTGTACACCCAGTTTTGATGCTAAATATAAGGGCGCAAACTACTCTCTCAGCTTCAGAAATAAAGAGTCTTAATATTTTGGTGCTACTACAACGCGCCACCAAAGAGCTTCATGTGTATATTGAGTTATTATAAGACTAAAACTCAGACAAATGGTTTAAGTAAGCCTGGTGGCAGCACTGACAGAAGTTAAGCAGAGGGAGTAAATGGTGCGCTAAGTAGTTAAACACACGGCACATGTGGACATTTTAAAAAAATCATTGGATAGTAATATCCTGCTTGCTTGACCCAAGATTCAAAAAATGTATTTTCAGAGGTAAATGACTACAGGAAGGCTTTTGCCAGCTAATAATCTCGCTGATACCGCCGGCAGCAGCAGCAGCGAACTAGGTAGTGGCTCCTCCCCCATAAGGCATTAGCACACAGCAAACAAACAAGAAAGTGCTATTCCCTGTACCAAAAAAAAAAAAGATGGAATGAGCCTTTAAGTGACAATACGTGAGTGAGCACTATGGACTAATTTTAGGTTTTATTTAATTATTTTTGGGTACTAGTCAGTTGTTATTCTGATGATCCGCTCTCTAATTTCGATTCCCTGTTCCAAATTTTGGTAGACTTCACTCATCTAAATTTCACACTAATGTGAGTTACGTGTCAGAAAACTGTATGGATTACGCTTTGTTGCAGTTAACCGTTAATCTGTTTTCTGAAGGCTATGTGCCGATGTTGCTGACTGCCCTATTGCTTACATCACTTACATTACATTCCACGTGTTTCACAACGATACTTGTGGCATCTGTGCAGGGACAAATGTTTGTATCATTTGTCATGTACAATGATAGATCACTAATGTAGCCAGCGCAATCAGAACCAAATCCAGTGTCACTCCGCACATTATATGGCTCCAATGAGGTTCAAACCTGTTCCATATTTGTTGGCAATGGAGGAAAACACTCCTATTTCTGCTTTCCATATACAGGTATGAAGGTAACCACTGTGAAGCTTTTTCATTAATCCCATAATGTTTCAGATTATACAAGAGTGATGCATGGTCCTTCGAATCAAATGCTCTTTGTCGTATCAATGAAAAAACGTACTGTTCTCAACGTATTGTTTAGACCTGAAGGTACTTCACAAATAAAAGAATAAGTTGCATTTTCTATGGAGACTCGCTCTCTGAAACCAACCTGCCAACCTGCGAGTCTGGCAGAAAACCATTTTTACTAAGATGTGCCACTATTCACCTCTATATTGCTTCTGGTAGCAAAGAACTTGGTTGTCAACTGTCTACGTTATCTCTAACACCATTTTCACAAAGCTGTTTGAATAATGAGTATGTCAGTCCGTCAGGAAACTGAACGAACTTGAACGACACGTTGCACATGTTACTGAGTACGGAACTAATATATGATGCACATGTCTTACATGGCATTTCATTATACCAATGGAAGTATTTCCTCTATAATTATCTATTGATTCAGTTTCAACTTCCCTTGTTTCCTGTAGCTACATGTGATTTTATAATATCGGAACACTGGCTTTCAAAAGTTGTGCTTATACTCTCTACCGATGTAATTTCGATTTAACTTGCCAACCTTTGCCAAGAAGTGGTAATTAAATACTTTTTACAACTCTTGTGAACAACTACAATTTCAATCTTACATAAGAGAGGTGTAATATGTTGAGCAACTTTATTATACCCTGATCCCTTTTTCACAGTTGTCATTATTGTTATAATTTCTTAGAGAGTTCTGTTCTCATGGTGTAATGCATCGTTTCAGCCTGTTGGTGGTGACCTCCAGGTCTTTGAAGTACTGCCTGTAGTGGAATTCTGTTGCTGGGCTGTGGCTCCAGTTCACGTTCCAAACTATTCATATTATGATTCGGCTCTACTTTCCTCCTAACTGATATTCTAATGCCATTGGTTATTGATCGGTTGCTAATTAGTAGCGTATGTCTTCCTGCAATCTTTTTACTGTGAAACAGGTAGTTAAGAAAGCGATAAAGGGTTGAAGTATTGCATTACGTGTGTTGTTCAAGTTGTCTGTATTCTATACTTCTTAAAAGACTTACTGTTCGAGAGTGTCTTTAAATATCCGCTTTGCCAGTGGACTCATATATCTCAATCGTTTGTTGATTGTTTTTCGGGCATGTCTCTACTTTAATTCCTTCAAGTATTGCTGTAACTACATCATTATCTGACGGGCAATTACTAATTTTTCTAACACTGTGCCGTTACACTAGAGAACAACTTATCAAGATGTCGTCTATGATCGTGGTCGTATTTCCCTTAACTCTAGTTAGAAAGTATAGTATACACTCTGTGCTAGGTTGTAAGATTCTCTAGCGAATCAGAAACTCTATATTGAAATACTCTCCCAAAATCAACTTCAAATCCTTCTTAAGAAACGAGTGTAGCACAGGGTCTAGTAGTTGTTGTTGTTGTGTTCTTCAGTCCTGAGACTGGTCTGATGCAGCTCTCCATGCTACTCTATCCTGTGCAAGCTTCTTCATCTTCCAGTACCTACTGCAACCTACATCCTTCTGAAACTGCGTAGTGTATTCATCTCTTGGTCTCTCTCTGCGACTTTTACCCTCCACGCTGCCCTCCAGTACTAAATTGGTGATCCCTTGATGCCTCAGAACATGTCCTACCAACCGATCCCTTCTTCTAGTCAGTTTGTGCCACAAACTCCTCCTCTCCCCAATTCTGCTCAACACCTTCTCATTAGCTGTGTGATCTACCCATATAATCTTCAGCATTCTTCTGTAGCACCACATTTAGAAAGCTTCTATTCTCTTCTTGTCCGAACTATTTATCGTCCATATTTCACTTCAATACATGGCTACACTCCATACAAATACTCTCAGAAACGACTTCCTGCGATTTGAATCTATACTCGATGTTAACAAATTTCTCTTCTTCAGAAACTCTTTTCTTGCCATTGCCACTCTACATTTTATATCTTCTCTACTTCGACCATCATCAGTTATTTTGCTCCCCAAATGGCAAAACTCCTTTACTGCTTTAAGTGTCTCATTTCCTAATCTAATTCTCTCAGCATCACCCGACTTAATTCGACTACATTCCATTATCTTCGTTTTGCTTTTGTTGATGTTCATCTTATATCCTCCTTTCAAGACACTGTCCATTCCGTTCAACTGCTCTTGCAAGTCCTTTGCTGTCTCTGACAGAATTACAATGGTATCGGCGAACCTTAAAGTTTTTATTTTTTCTCCATGGATTTTAACACCTACTCCGAATTTTTATTTTCTTTCCTTTATTGTTTGTTAAATATGCAGATTGAATAACATCGGGGAGAGGCTACAACCCTGTCTCATTCCCTTCCCCACCACTGCTTCATTTTCATGCTCGTCGACTATTGTAACTACCATCTTGTTTCTGTACAAATTGTACATAGCCTTTCGCTCCCTGTATTTTACCCCTGCCACCTTCACAATTTGAAAGAGAGTATTCCAGTCAACATTGTCAAAAGCTTTCTCTAAGTCTACAAATGCTAGAAACGTAGGTTTGCCTTTTTTTAATCTAGCTTCTGAGATAAGGCGTAGGGTCAGTATTGCCTCACCTGTTCCAATATTTCTACGGAATCCAAACTGATCTACCCCGTGGTCGGCTTCTAGCAGTTTTTCCACTCGTTTGTAAAGAATTCGCTTTAGTATTTTGTAGCCGTGACTTTTTAAACTGATAGTTCGGTAATTTTCACATCTGTCAACACCTATTTTTTTGGGATTGAAATTATTATATTCTTCTTGAAGTCTGAGGGTATTTCGCCTGTTTCATACATTTTTCTCACCTGATGGTAGAATTTTGTCAGGACTGGCTCTCCCAAAGCTGTCAGTAGTTCTAATGGAATTTTTCTACTCCCGGGGCCTTGTTTCGACTTAGTTCTTCAGTGCTCTGTCAAACTCTTCACGCAGTATCATATCTCCCATTTCTTCTTCATCTACATCCTCTTCCATTTCCATAATATTGCCCTCAAGTACCTCGCCGTTGTATGGACCCTCTATATACTCCTTCCACATTTCTGCTTTCCCTTCTTTTCTTAGAAATGGGTTTCCATCTGAGCTCTTGATATTCATACATGTGGTTCTCTTTTCTCCAAAGGTCTCTGGTGTGGAAAGAAAAACTCTGTAATCTGAACTGGTGAATCTAGACAGGTCTGTAATGAAATGGACATTGCTATGTATTGGTATATCAACTTTTTTGGATCAGTCAATATTCAGTACATCAATAGCCATATCTCTCCTCTGCGACGAAGTCCTTTCATAGTAATCATTTAAAATTTAGCCCTCCTTCGGTATATAAATGATGATCTTGGTTCTAAATAGCGTGCTAGTCAAGATCTGTTACCAGTTCGACTACTTTGCCCTTAACTCACGAAATACTTTTGATTCAATCAACCGATGCACTCTTTGATTGGCCTTTCTCGTTGTACTGTCACTTAAAAGCTTCGTCAACCATCATTTCTCAGTCCTTACGCGTACGCTGCGCAGAGTAGCCCGATCTATGGATATTCTCAACTGACCACAATAATGTGTGCCATGACACCAATCATCAGCACTTTCTCGAGTCTCTTATCAACTTGCCTCACAGCATTGTAAAGATGGGGTTGATGGTAATGCCGGAAGAGCTGCACGAGGTGAACATAAGTGATCTGAGTTTGAGTAGTAATCCTGTCCAACTCACAGTCTACATCTTAGGCGCAGGTTATTCTCGGCCCCTCTCACTATCATTACCTGATCTGTTTTAGAAATATCCTTACACAAATACCACGAGTCCGGTGACACTTTATTGAGACTACCAACTGGTTTGAAAGTGCTGGTGAACTGGCACTCCCTATCTAATGTTTCATACAACTGCGGGGCTATACCGCGCCCATGTTTGCTTTCAATATGCATAATCATCTTCTTCTCAATTTTTCCTAGCCAGCTTAGGCTGCCTAACAAGGCTGAGTCTCTGCTGAATCTTACCTCCATCTACAACTACTGAAGCCTGCTTTCCACATGGAGGTGAAACTTCACTTCCCTTAGAAACCTTTGAATTCGTTGTTGGGCACACAGACACACACCATTATCGTTTCAATAAAAAGACTCTCCAAAGACTCTAAAAGAATTACACCCATAGTGATTCACAACGCTTTCAATAGATTAAAATGCCTTCCATCTTCTGTACCACAATCCTATATGATATTTTGAAGCGCTATGTGGGACACAAATTGCCAGACAACTCTCACAACGCGATTTGAGGAGGGACTAGGTAGACTGATTTAGAAATGCGTTAATTATAGATACTGAGCATCAAGTGCGATATGGATACCTGTTATTTAGTAGTTGCTTTCAAGATACCAGTTCGACTCCAACGTGAATTGTTAGGCACTGTGCCTTCCCCTTTAAAAGAATCAGTTTGCAGATGTGCTATCCATTAGAGAGCAGCAAATTGCATTAACGCAACCGGCGTTCCTGGAATGAGCCGCGCACCGACAAATCTGGGTGCGTAATTTATCGATTGCTCGCTCCAAGAGCTGCACTAGTCGTTTGGCAGAGCTGCACACAGCATGAGATGCTGCAGATGGATTGACAGATTGAGAAAGAAGCACTCTCAACTTCATAAAAATTATTTATTAGTATTGTCAGGTGGTGATGCTCCGCAGCTCCTATATATTTTAAAAACTTTGTATTACCACCTTGATCTGCTGGTAAAATGTTTTATGTACACAACCAGTTTCAGTCGTCTGACCATCTTCAGGTTCATAAAAGCATTCACAGCATCATATTAGGTGAAAAAGAAAGTCATTATCGGTGGATGATAAAACCGTGAATAATAAACTGTTATCGTATTTGAACATGACTCAGTACACTTCCTGACACAATTTTTATCGGTTGCCGAAGTAATTTATATTATTATGTGATAATAGAGTAATATTCATTGCTTTATCATCCCAGTGTAATGGTTTTATTTCTTCTCGTAACATGACTCTGTGAGTACTTTTATGAACCTCAAAATGGTTGCGCGACTGACCCTGTTTGTAGAAATAAAGTATTTTACCAGCAGATCATGGCGGTAATATGACATTTTTCATCAAATATTTACTAACAGTTTTACGTGGAAGTAGTTGGAGTGGTAGTGTGGGGGGTGCCACGGAATTTGATGGCGACAAAAATACTTATACTACATAATTTTCTTAACAGCTTTACATTGAGTATATTGAGAACCTTTTATGACGTGTAATCTGAATTTTTTTTACCCTACGTTGGAAAAAAAGTTGGAACGATATTTGTTCAGTCCACTTTGGAAGTTCGCTGTGAGTTGTGGATTTATTATATAAACAAGGTTGGGAGGCCAAAGCACATTATTCATATTACTTAAAACCAGCAGAGAATGAAAATAGGGTATATTGCACTTGAAATATTCTCGGTAGCTGGTGCCACGCTATTAACAGATATTTGTCGAAAATCATGTTGAACCACCGTCAGTTGCTCTGAAAATATGTGTTATTGCTACCAGCATCCAGTTTTGCCTTTCATCGTCAGGCACAATGAGCTTTTCAAACTACAGTATCTGCGAATCATAGTGTGTGTTGCGGATCCCTCGCACGGACGCATCTCAGTATGTTATAGGCCTACACGTTAAATCTGAGACAGAATCTGAAATAGAGAAAAGGACCCCATTGTCAGAAAATTATTTGTGGTTTCCTTGGGCAAATGCTGCTGTGGCAACATTTTCATCTCACAGTACCATCTGCAAAATACGTGGTAAGTTCTTTTTGCCTTTTACATATTCTTGTGGTATCATACAGGTTATTCTCTGACGTAATAGAAATCCTATCATCCGGTCCCTTCTTCTTGTCAGTGTTTTCCATACATTGCTTTCCTTTCCGATCTTTCCAAGGACCTCCTCATTTCTTAACTTATCAGTCCACCCCATTTTCAACAGTCTTGTGTAGCTCGACATACCAAATGAATGGAGTCTCTTTTTCTCCGGTTTTAATACAGTCCATCTTCCGTTAGCATATAGTGCTGTGCTACAAACGTACAATCTCAGAAATTACTTTCTGAAATTAACGCCTATGGTACTAGTACACTTCTCTTGGCAAGGAATGCCCCTTTTGTCAGTGCTAGTCTGCTTTTATGTCCTCCTTGCTCTCTACCACCTCTTCTGATTTTCGGTCTTCCAAAACTGTTGTACATTCTTGTTCTAATACTGGATCCCCGAACTCTCCAACATCGACTCCTGTGTCTAATTCTATCACGTCATCAGACCAATTCTACCCCTAACAGAGTTCTTCAATGTACTATTTTCAGCTATCCATTCTCTCGCTGCATTTAACAGTATAGCTCCAATTGCACTCTTTATTTTACCACCATTGCTTTTAATTTCACCGAAGGTTGTTTCGACATTTCTATATGCTGAGTGTGCTCTTGCAACAGTCATTTTCGATTTCTTTACATCTTTCATGCAGCCTTTTCTCCTTAACTTCCCTGCACT
The DNA here is from genome assembly GCF_021461385.2 of Schistocerca piceifrons. Classification (NCBI taxonomy): domain Eukaryota; kingdom Metazoa; phylum Arthropoda; class Insecta; order Orthoptera; family Acrididae; genus Schistocerca; species Schistocerca piceifrons. Next base: position 550,716,181 of record NC_060144.1, read on the forward strand.
TCCCATTTATTTCATTCCTACTTCACTTTTATTTCTGTAGTTTTCAATTACCCTGAAGTGTTTGTTCTTATCAATGCGTTACTTGTTCCTTTGGTTTTCCTTTCCAACTTCTGTGACTTCCCTTTCTCGAGATTTTATTCCTATCACTAGCTACAGTTTATGGTAGAACTCAATTAGACTTTCTTCTCTCTCACTCCTACTACGGAGCCCATAGTCAACGTAATCCCTTCTATTCCTTCCCCTGCAATCGCATTCCAGTTTCCCATGACTATTAGATTTTCATCTGCCTTTATGTACTGAATTACCCGTTCAATATCCTCATATAATTTCTGTGTTTCTTCCTGCTTGCGACGTCGTCATGTATACCTGAACTATTTTTGTCGGTGATGATTTGCTGTCGAGTCTGATGAAAACAGCCCTGTCATTGAACTATTGACAGTAACTCACTCTCTGCACTACTTTCCTATTAATGAAGAATCCTTCTCCCGTTATGCCTTATCTGCTGCTGCTGATATTAACCCATACTCGTCTCACCAGATGCATGCCTTTTTTTTCATTTCACTTCAGTGACACCTACTATATATAGATTGGGCATTAGTGTTTCTAGCTTCCCTACCATGTTAAAACGCCTGACACTTCACGCCACGACTCGTAGAGCGTTGCCCTTTCTTAGGCAATTCAATACACTCCCTAGGGTCACCTCACCATTGGAAGCCCCTCCCGGCGTTCTAAATGGGGGACTAGTGAAGAACCTTCGTCAAAGAAGATGCCGTCGTGACACTTGGCACGTGGCTACGCATTGTACGCCTCTATTGCAACGGTTTCGATTGCCTTTTGCATCCTAATATCGTTGATCATTGCTGAATCTGACGCCTCTTAGCAGCAGTTTCCCACCGCAAGTGCCAGAGTGTGTCCTGAACCTCCATCCACTCCTCGTCTTTTACGACGAGGTCTTTGGCAGAGCGAGTGTGACTTTTACCCACGAGTGTTCTGCCACAGCTGCTACTAATTTTTATTCAAAATTTAAGCAATTTTGAGGTTCTAACCCGGGTCCCAGGACGTTCTTGATTAGTAGTCAAAGACTCTACCGATTTTTCCTTCATTTTGTTCGTCATTCTTTTCTGTATTTGTTCTAGATTGTCCTCACGTGATACCTGTTCAAGTTCGTCTTTGACTATTTCACTCCGTTCTTCTTTTTTTTAAAAAATTACAGAGGGAAGCCAGCCCTCTGAACGAACACGATGAGCTACCGTGCCGAGTCCTTAGACCACGGGTCATTATGTACGAGGGTCACTCCAAAAGAAATGCACACTTTTTTTTAAATCCATCTTTTATTCTACATGTTTGAAAGTTTTAAAGTGTTTAGATACATCCTTTAGGAACAATATTTTCATTTCTCCACATAATTTCCATCCCTCTCAACTGCCTTACGTCATCTAGGAACCAGCGCCTCTATACCCACACGGTAAAATTCAGGACCAACCTGTTGGAGCCACTGTTTGGCAGCGTACACAAGGGAGTCATCATCTTCAAACCTTGTTCTACGGAGAAAGTCTTTCAGTTTACCAAAGAGATGATAGTCACATGGAGCCAGGTCAGGACTGTAAGGCGGGTGTCTCAGTGTTGTCCGTCCGAGTGTTGTGATCGCTTCCATGGTTTTTTGACTGACATGTGGCCGTGCTTTGTCGTGCAACAGCCTTTGCCGATGTGGTCGAACACGACTCAGTCGAGCTTGAAGTTTCTTTAGTGTCGTCACATATGCACAAGAATTTATGGTGGTTCCACTTGGCATGATGTCGACAAGCAAGAGTCCTTCGGAATGGAAAAACACCGTAGCCATAACTCTTCCAGCAGAAGGTGTAGTTTTGAATTATTTTTTCTTGGGTGAATTTGCATGATTGCCTCTTCGTCTCTGGTGAAAAATGATGGAGCCATGTTTCATCACCTGTCACAATTATTCCAAGAAATTCATTTCCACCGTTCTCGAACTGTTCCAAAAGTTCGCTGTATACGGTTTTCCTTGTTCCTTTGAGAGCCACCGTCAACATTGTGGGAACCCACATGGCAAAAACCTTTTTTAACGCCAACACTTTCAGTATTCAGCAAACACTTTCTTCCCCTATCACATCGTAGCGTGACAATTCGTTCACTGTGATGCGTCTGTCAGCAGTCACCAATTTGTTAACTCTTTGCACATTGTCTGGAGTGTATGCAGTACGAGGCCTGCCGCTACGAGGACAATCCTCAACATTTCCGTGCCCGCTTTCATCACGTAACCTGCTTGCCCACCGACAAACCGTACTGCGATCGACAGCAGCATCCCCATACACCTTTTTCAACCACTTGTGGATGTTTCCCACAGTCTCGTGTTCACAGCACAGGAATTCTATGACAGCACGTTGCTTCTGACGAACGTCAAATGTAGCAGCCATCATGAAGACATGCTGTGACGGCGCCACTCACGGGAACAGGTTGAACTAAGTTTTAAAACAAGAGGAAAGGATGTATCTACACACTGTAAAACTTTCACACATGCACAATAAAAACTGTATTTTTTAAAAAAATAGTGTGCATTTCCATTGGAGTGACCTTCGTAAATAGTTCATACACTGCAGGGAGCATCATCTTGATAGCACCATACTTCACTGAGCACCCGTTGGCATATCATATATATGTATATATGTACAGGGCTATTACAAATGATTGAAGCGATTTCATAAATGCACTGTAGCTCCATTCATTGACATATGGTCACGACACACTACAGATACGTAGAAAAACTCATAAAGTTTTGTACGGCTGAAGCCGCACTTCAGGTTTCTGCCGCCAGAGCGCTCGAGAGCGCAGTGAGACAAAATGGCGACAGGAGCCGAGAAAGCGTATGTCGTGCTTGAAATGCACTCACATCAGTCACTCATAACAGTGCAACGACACTTCAGGACGAAGTTCAACAAAGATCCACCAACTGCTAACTCCATTCGGCGATGGTATGCGCAGTTTAAAGCTTCTGGATGCCTCTGTAAGGGGAAATCAACGGGTCGGCCTGCAGTGAGCGAAGAAACGGTTGAACGCGTGCGGGCAAGTTTCACGCGTAGCCCGCGGAAGTCGACGAATAAAGCAAGCAGGGAGCTAAACGTACCACAGCCGACGGTTTGGAAAACCTTACGGAAAAGGCTAAAGCAGAAGCCTTACCGTTTAAAATTGCTACAAGCCCTGACACCCGATGACAAAGCCAAACGCTTTGAATTTTCGTCGCGGTTGCAACAGCTCATGGAAGAGGATGCGTTCAGTGCGAAACTTGTTTTCAGTGATGAAGCAACATTTTTTCTCAATGGTGAAGTGAACAGACACAATGTGCGAACCTGGGCGGTAGAGAATGCTCACTCATTCGTGCAGCAGATTCGCAATTCACCAAAAGTTAACGTGTTTTGTGCAATCTCACAGTTTAAAGTTTACGGCCCCTTTTTCTTCTGCGAAAAAAACGTTACAGGACACGTGTATCTGGACATGCTGGAAAATTGGCTCATGCCACAACTGGAGACCGACAGCGCCGACTTCATCTTTCAACAGGATGGTGCTCCACCGCACTTCCATCACGATGTTCGGCATTTCTTAAACAGGAGATTGGAAAACCGATGGATCGGTCGTGGTGGAGATCATGACCAGCAATTCATGTCATGGCCTCCACGCTCTCCCGACTTAACCCTATGCGATTTCTTTCTGTGGGGTTATGGGAAAGATTCAGTGTTTAAACCTCCTCTATCAAGAATCGTGCCAGAACTGCGAGCTCGCATCAACGATGCTTTTGAACTCATCGATGGGGACATGCTGCGTCGAGTGTGGGAGGAACTTGATTATCGGCTTGATGTCTGCCGAATCACTAAAGGGGCACATATCGAACATTTGTGAATGCCTAAAAAAACTTTTTGCGTTTTTGTATGTGTGTGCAAAGCATTGTGAAAATATCTCAAATAATGAAGTAGTTGTAGATCTGTGAAATCGCTTCAATCATTTGTAATAACCCTGTATAATTGTGTGTTACTGTTTAGTGGCCAGTAATACAGTCGTATATTTCGTTATGAAGAGTATCACCCAGTTTCCTGTTTTTCTTCCAGATCCAGTTGTACGGCTTCAACGTGGACCTCTACAAGAACATGTCCGAGGCGCAGCACAAATCGCAGGGCATCGTGGGAATCTCTATCATGTTGCAGGTGACGTTCAGCCAGTATCAAAGGTTAAATAAGGTTTTCTACAACCTAGTAGTCAAAGTTATTAATATCTTTGAACATAGAGAGGAACAATCTCTTCGTTAAGCAAAAGACGATGATAAATAAATCAGTAGGGAAATCCTGTATCTCAACACTATCTCTTATACAAGCGTTGGATGGTTGGTGTTAAAGCCCTTACATATAAGCATCATGCGCCGCAGTAGTGGGAAGTCAGTTACCATCACTTCAAACATCAGGTGAACATTAGAATATTCGTGCCGTATACTGTAAGCACATTTACAGATCAGCAATTATCACGAGATAGAAATGTCGAGATTTTCCCTCAAAAGGTACTTACACAACGGAACATAATTCAGAAATATGCAAATTGCCGTATGTCGTCCCTTTGCACTAAATATGAACCAGGAAAATTACCTGAGTGGAAGCTTTTCATAAATTTTGAGTATCGTCTTATGTGGTTACATACGTTCTAGGACGTGCTCCGGACATTTACTTTCTAAGGTACGTTTTGTGATAAATTATTCCACTCTACAGCATTTTATCGCTTAAAATGACCATTCCTGACACATTAAAACGGTAATCATGATTCCTTACCAAACCCCGTAATTTAAATTTCGCCTTTAACACGCATTCAACGCAGCTATCGGACGAAATCTAACGATCGATCTCAAAGATCAAGCTTAAACTTAAAGAAATCCCTTTTGCACGTAAAATGGCATAAAATATAAACTAATGCCGATAACTGATGAATTGTGGTATGGTAACATTGTAATTAATGTAGGAATGTATGGAGAATATGCTCGACAGTCAAATTAACTTTTTTAATTTCTTATAAAACCACTCTGCATTTTACAGAAGTCAGTGATCCAGACTCGATTGTCGGTTTAGCTTAAATATCTCACCAAGCAGAAAGGCTAATGTTTCCATCAAAGAGCGTCAGTTTCACTGTGGCCCTATTTTACCTTATTTTTCAAGAGATTACATAGTTAACACTAGAGTTGTTATATCATGCAAAGTTATTTATTTAGAAGTGATTGGACGAAACAGTTTCTGTAAAGATTTGGAGTCACTACATCCGTTTCGTAATAACCGACATCACAATTGGCGACTGTGGATTCCGTTTCAATTGTTTCAATCCTCTGTTAGTGGAATTTTAGACCAAGAACGTACCTTACTGGAATGCATAAGCAGGAAAAGTAATGTATGACTGGACGGGTCATTGATCCCGGAAAATTTACTATTGCGACCAGTGCTACAACGCAATAGAACATGATTGCAGTACAGGAATACAAAATTTTTAAGTGGTGCTTTTAAATACTTCGGATGCTTCCGTTGTTGGAGTAATTCAAAAATGCAACGACAATGGCTCATCCATCGACCCAACATAAACATTTATGTAGCAGTAAGTGAACATACCTATGTGGATTGATTCTCTGAAACATAAATTTTTATCTTACAAACGGATCCTTTAAAAATAATCTCCGTGCGTTAAAGTAATTTTCCATACGCAACGTATTTATTAGCGCAGAAAGAATATGTAATATATTAATGTTCCGTGGCATTAGAGGGTGGACCTTAATACCCTGATCCCCTTCATGTAGAAGCGTACGTTTTATGTGCACGAATGACACTAAAGAGATGCGTACATTTTCTCGTGAAACACATATAAGCGGTACCAGTTTAGAAACGGACTCTGATATCCATACGCTTCGTGTTACAAATTATCCCAATGCAATATGCTCGAATCCTCAAGCCCCTGCTGCTATCAAGATTAACGAGCATTCATTAGCGTTATTCAAGAAGCAGTCGTTTCCGGTACGCTTAAGAAACATATTGCTGGCACGTTAACTCCTTAGAACATTTATAGCACTAAGAGTAAAGTAAAATATTTGTAAAAAAAAAGGAAAATTTGTTACACAACACGTCATGGCGCGAATTTTTTATAGAAGTAACTTGTGTGTTTTATTTATTTTTATCTGTTGCAGATAAGGGAGAATCCTACGGAAGAACTGCGGATGATCACTAGTACATTTAATCAAATAAAGTTCAAAGGTACGCCAAATATTTCTTTCCTCTTCTTAAGTTAATCGGTCATACATCCATGTAAGCTACAAACCTTAGGGAGTAAGATGTCTGATGCACTATATCTTTGATTTAATACATTTTGTCTCTCTGGGAGCACACTGGAAACGGGACAATGTCTTAAAACTCTCTGTAGTTTGCATTTCTCACTCTCGCAGTATCACGTCGCTGCGCCAACACAAATCCAGAAACTCCGAGCGACGTTAACCGAATTAACTATCGATGCTTTTAACGACAGCTTTACATAATTTACGATAGGTACATTATACTTATTTTTTTTAATATACTGGCCGATATGATATGGAAAGTTTTCCCCACAATTCTTAAATCCTGCGTAAATATTCACGATTTTCTGTATGATCAATGTCACTTAACCATAAGCTCTCCAAACACCGGGATTTACCCAAAGGCAGCTACCTGTACCTTACACTTCAGCTAAATAACCTACATGTTTAACTGTGGGAACAGGAGTAGTATCTCAAATTGTAGTATTTTTTCTAGTCTTTGGCCACAAGAGGTTTTTAATTGTATTTGATAAGTAGTTTCAGTGTGTAATGATCATCTTCAGGACAGTAAAAGGGTTAGGCATACAATTATTAGTGAAAGCAGTGCACTAAGATACGAAATAATATGCAAAAATGTCTACACCCAAAGCGAAAAAGAGCACGACGTAAGCCACAGAAAGATAAGCAAAGGGAACACTTCATCGCTGGCTGTGGACATGGTTGCAAACATTACTTGAAGCAGATGGTGTTCCTTGGATATTCTGTCGAGTTGTCAGCGATTATATCGTATCCTTTCCTTTACAAATTGCTAACTTACTTAGCGTTTGATCCTGTTTTCTACAACAGTATTAAAGTGGTAACTGATTCGGCATTGAATTATAATTATACGAATTTCTCTGTCTCGGTAAATGAGAGTGGGAACAAGAGCTCTTTGTTAAGCTCTTCCTTTTCCTAAATGTAGATTACATAGCGTCCCAGTGTTCCTGTACATTTGTTCCGTTACAGTGACATAAGGTGTCACGTTCCACTGGCACTATCTTCTGTCGGACAAGACATCAGTAATATCTGTCTTTCTGACTTCGTGCCTCCTTCCTAATTCTTAGCCCATATTTCGTGTAGCATGAGCCAATACATGATTGCTTGACACTTCACACAGTAAACACTTTTTAAAGATACAGATGTTAAAACTATTAAAATGAAACTGAATGAAAAGAGCCGTTGTCCGCTGTAGCTGTATGTGTACAGATCACTTATAAACACACACGACATGTTTTGTAACTTTTGATTTGTATCTTCTGGTGAAAATGTAAATGGTATGTTAGAAGCTACTGAATCCCGTAGTGTAAGAGCTGGCGTAACTAGATAATGATTTCAGCATTCGACAATTGATAAAAAAAACCATCATCAAATAATAAAAAGACCATCGTCACTCACAAAAGTCATGTTTGTGTTAAGTCGCGAACTGTACACATTCCGATTAAAATACTGTCTCGTCGGTCTGTGTTAAGCTACGAAATGGGTACTGTGACGGCAGCCGCAGCTCACGCTTTGACAACACACGGGTCACTCGTTGGTGGCAAATACACGTGAGCTTGTTGGCTTTTGTCACTACACGGCCCTGTACTTCCCTGAATAACACCTATGGAGGGCATTTTGTTGCTTGACATAGGTTTACAAGAGCATTCTTTACTCGGAATGTGTACAGTTCGCGGCTTAACAGAGATGTGACTTCCATCTTTGCCGATGATCTTTCGAACAGTGTACGATGGTTTTTTGTCAGTGGAAGAGTGCTGAAATCTTTACCTAGCCTCGCCAATTGGTACTCTGCAGCGTTCTGTAGCCTATTACATAGCGTTTATATTTGGACCAGAAGTTGCAACCAAAAAGTTGCGATATCGATTGTGTGGGTTTACAGCGGGGCATTGGGCATTTCATTCGGCTTCATTTTAAGGGTTTTAACACGAGTATTTTTAAAAACTGGTCACTGTATGATGTGTCAAGCAATCATGTGTAACTATTTTAGCTGTGGCTGTCCAGTTTTAAAATTATATTCGATCAAACAATGTTTTCTCATTTTCGGGTAGATGTGCTGTGTCCTCATGCAAAAGTGGTTTTAAGAATTAAAAAAAAAATAAAATAAAATTAAATTAAACGTTGGCCTATTTCGCCGCCCAGCCTGAGTTCGATTTTAGGCGACTTTTCACACTCGTTTGCAAAAGTGTTGCTACGGTCCCTAACCTCTGTTCAGGAAATACGATACACGAAAGATAAAAACACGGTAACACACAGAACAAAGCGTATGCGATTCACAGATTGATGGCAGGCATGACTTCCACTCCTTAAGCTGACTCACAAATATGACAACAGAAGGGCAACCCGCCCCTGAAGTTTAAAGAAATGGAAACAAAATATGGCAAATCATGACTACATTGGACTACTACGGCGGGATAAACGCTTCGAAAAAGATACTGATCTGGGTGGTGGAACTACTGAAACTACCGGGTAACATACAACAAACACTGCAAACCTTGACCGTGTTGCACGGTTGATACGGCTTTCACTTTTCGAAAAACAACCACCCACTGTTGTATCTGAAGTTGTGTTACATATTTACGGAAAAGTAGCATGCTATTCTGTTTAACCGTACATTCACTTTTGTTGCTAAGTGGTATCTAATCTCTGAAAGATGCTGTATTTTTCTGCGTGCGTGAGAATCAAGATTGATTCTGCAGACAACAACTTTGTGGAACTCATCTCACGAATTCGTCCTTGGTATAAGGAAGGCCACAGACAATTACGTACTCGAGTGATTCTGTGCTATTTCTGTGGTATCACCAAATCTCTTTGGTAGATAAGCTCTGCGTTGCTGAACAGAATATGACCATATTGAATATGGTACGTGCTTTATACCTGATCTGACAAACCGCTACTAAACAGATTTGTATGTCCTTTTCAACTTCAAAAGTTTGTCAGGTTTGAAAAAAAACTGCAGGAGCAATCTAAAGGAATGATACGGGGTCATTCTAGTACACGGTCTGTGCCAATGGAGTCGTGGATAACGCAGGATGCTGCATGAGGCAGACCACGGATAGTGCTGTTTAAAAGAGAGAAGAAGCTACTTCGGAAAATCCTAGCGAAATTCATGAAGACCTGCAGACGACTGCTACTTAGGGGACCGTCAGTTACCCGCTACATAAGCAATTCTAGTATGTTGCGCATAAGCAAGCAGGAGGACGTATTAGTTTGCTAGTACGATTGATTTACAGTCAAAGGAAGCATTCACGGCTATTTTAGTGATCGTGTATGTCGATTTGCAGTTGTAGGCAAGGTAGACGTCAGACTGTAATTCACTGGAAGATACACCTTCACCTCCGAAAGAGATACGTCAATAAAATCTCTTTCCATCGAGTCTTAAGTATTTTTCTGTCGGTGTGCGACTTTTAACAGGTACATAAACACGTGACATCAAGAGCTGTGAAGCGCTTTTTATCATGCGATCGTTTAGTGGCTATGAGGGATCATGCACATGCAAAATCTGCTAAGTTAGTTTAATGAACTTTACAATAGAGCTATGTATTATGCTGCATGAGAGGCATACTACTGTAATTCCTAAAAGACATATTCACAGCTGATTTAAGTAACACACTCATATCATGCACCGCTCACAAAATCATCATGCTGGCGACATCCAAGAAACCGTATCACATGCGGGACATTACGAAAGTCATTTTTCATAGGCACAATATTCGAACGAAGAAATAGAGAAACGATAGTAATGTTCGAAATGCCCTTTACCACGCCGGCCGGAGTGGCCGAGTGGTTCTAGGCGCTTCAGTCTGGAACCGCGAGACCGCTACGGTCGCAGGTTCGAATCCTGCCTCAGGCATGGATGTGTGTAATGTACTAAGGTTAATTAGGTTTAAGTAGTTCTGAGTTCTAGGGGACTGATGATCTTAGAAGTTAAGTGCCATAGTGCTCAGAGCCATTTGAAACATTTACCAAATATGCGACAGTTGCTGCTAAAGTGTATATGTATCGTGAAGCGTTCGAATTCTGGGGAAGACGCAAGGAGTTAAAACTCACAAATACTCGTATATTGACAGAACGAGTAACTGCTCCCTCGTGTATAGTTACCTCGATGTTGAGTCCGAGGATGATGCGCCTATGAAATAAAGAGTGACAGGAAAAGATGGGCTATCAGTCAAGCCAGCCGTTCGTCCTTGCTATTGATTCTTCTGGCCACAGAGAAGGGGAAAGTGTTAGTAATCTCTCTGTATATACGGTGATTGCCCTGTAATTCATTGCTTTCTACAGACGGAGCAGCATCGATATATTTGGTGAACCGGTCACGTATCCAGCTTATGTGCTGCAATGTGTGATATATATTTTTAAATTCTATGTATAGCCCAGTCCTCATTAAATGCTTTGTTTTTATATTTGTGGTGCTTGATAGACCCGGTATCTCGTACTTTCTTCATGTGTAGGCATATCGAACGTCGTAACTAACCATTAGCGTTGGGTAATCTGGAGTTTAAGTGATCCAAAAGAAACAGTGTACTATGTATTCGAAATATTTGGAAATTTCGGGAACAACTGATCAATCCATTTACTAAAAAAAAATCTTAATATTAGGGAAAACAGATATGCAATAGCCTAGATATTAAGCAGAATAAAATGTTAGAATTGAGTGTTACACATCGACCCACAAGCGGACATCCTACCTTCACTACAGTAACGAAACAGTTTTCCTTAAGTTCATTGTATTCCAGAAAGTCCTTGGAGAACGAGATAAGCTCTGAGAAGTAACAAGAAGAATCGTAAAGAAAAGACTCTTCGGTCCCTGCTCCGACCTGGATGTATGTGTGAGGAGGGGGGCGGGAGCGGGGGTATCTACTTTCAGAATCAATGCGACAAACGTAAATAAATACGAAAGAAAAACAGAAGTATAACCTGCAGTAAGAGTCTGATTTAGTGCCGAACTAAATCGCCGGAGATTGAGGTCACCTCCGGCTGAGGAACTGGGTCTACCTTATGGCGCAACCTGCGTGGATTTAGGGAGCGGAGTAAAGTCGGCGCCCAGACGACCAGCTTCAGAGCGGGCGTTGCAAATTTTATTGTCGACCCATAAAGCGGCGCGTCGCCAGAGCGGCCACCAATCGACCAGCCGAGCAGTCGACTGATCCTGCGATCAATTCCGGAATCCGACCAGGGCGACACGCGCTGGTGCCTCGGCGAGAAGAATGCGTGTGGCGTGCGTGTGGGAAGCTGGCGTCCCTGTAGCGCGGGAAACTGCCGCTGTTAACAGTAAAGATAGCGATCTTCACTCCAGCTTGCCAACTTGCTTGCCGATCGCTCGCTGAACACTCGTCATGCACCACGATTTTCCCAATTCGTGATAAGTACCTGTACAGCGCAGGAAATCCAACATTTCCCTTGAGAAAACGATGCAGGGTAAAAGTCCTGCGATTAACTGCTAAAAGATATTATGCAGCAACCTCGTGACTTGCACAGTTTGTATATTTTTGATCAGAAACTTCTTTTGGAGTACTGCTGTTACCCGAGGGTATTGCTACGAACAGCAACCCATGCAGTTTAAGAAGAAGCAGTCCTATATTATTTCTGCTATTCAGCTTGCCAGGAATTTCAATCTGGGATTATGCAGTGTGCATACACCACAGCGAAATTATTCGAAGATGCACCCGCTATCGTGAAATGCAGGAGCCTCATAACTGCCGCTGGCTCTGAACAGCAATAACTGATGACTCGTAGGTACCTGAGGAAAATGCAAACAAAACTGTGCCCTGCAGTTTTCTGAGGCAATTCCAAGGATTTATCGACCCGGTCAGTACGCAATCGTTTCCAAAGTATTAGTTAGACCTCTGGTAACCTTTACAGGAAACGGGTTGACAAGGCAACGACTGGAGTGGATCAGTACCGTCAGATTCCCTTCACCAACTACTGTCGGATTTGTGTGACATCTGATGATCGCACTAGATAAGATTTTAGGCGAAGTGGGCCATATCTCAGGCACGCAGTCCAACAGATCCATCGTGTTATGGATGGTATGATGTATGTATTTTGGACTCTTGTCACCAATCTTTAGGGTAATTTGAGAACTGTATAAACCAGAAAAGAGTCCTCAGTCAGTCACCCATCCATAAAGTCGTCCTTTCACCGATGGGTTCGTCTCTCAACATGGTAATGCACTATTCTAAATCTGATACCAATACGAACACGTAATTCATGAAGAAAACCAAATGCCTCGTGAGCTGAACACTGAATAACTCCCAATACCGATAGGCAGAAAGTTAGTCCACAAAGCAGGGTCAGTATCCGAATAGTGGATAAGCGTGATAGGTCCTCGTGTACTGTATATACATGGCGGAGCTCACTACTGCTTGTTAGGCCCCATGGCTGTCAGTGGTACAGCCCGCATGACACATTGTGCACAAGACGTGGCGCCTCAGAGCTGCTATCGATATCCGCCACTAGCGAGAGTACAGAGACTCTTCCCTTGAAATCTATATGTAGGGCCGAAAATTTCCCGGCTGTGCCAGTGGCAGTGAGGGGAAGGCACGGAGTGGGTTAAGGGCTGCAGCACTCTACTCCTATGGAACCAGCCTTGGGGACATCCAACTCAGATAGTCCATCTGAAGCAGTGGAGACGGTGACAACAGTCTGCCCCGGTACAGCAGGGGTGAAGGATGTCTGGAACAGAGGGAGTGGTCCCCTATTGGTGGGTTCTGACGTCATCGATCACTGAGGTGTAAGCTGTACAGTGGCGCAGGGCGTGCGGGGCGAGGAACATGGCTGGTGGTGACCCTGGTGTCACAACCGGAAGTTGGTGGCAGACGTGGGGGTGGAGGCTAAGATTGTGAGTGTCCATCCTACCAGAGCCGACTGTGCTGACAGGTCAAATAATAGTGGGTGGTTGCACCGACAAACAACTGATACTCCTTACACCCAGTGAAGAACCATTGTGTCCATCCCGGGCTCCAGCCGAAAAAGAATGCACAGACGATTGCTCTGGTTGATAGATAGGGTACACTGCAAGGGATGCAGGATGTGTAACAGGGCATGATGCCAGCACCTATGTAGAATTTTGCCTGGGCTGAATCCAGTGATGCGGGTGCACCAATACAGTGTGAAGAAATGGTGCAGGACTTGCGGAGTATATGGATTCTGATAGGCCTTGGGCATCTGAGTTTTGAATTATGAGCCATCCGATATGCCTCTATGTTGGAGGCGGACAGAACTGTCTCGACTTGAATTGAAGTATATAATTCGACACCAGGATTTACGGCGTTCCACCGATGACGCATGTCACCACCAGCCAAATAGCTCCCTAGAAATGCCTGCTAAAATCCACATGGACCCTCGCTTATGGGTGTCCATGGCGAAAGCGTTGCACAGATGCCAACTGATTGAGAGATCAGCACCTGTAACCTCCCCCCCCCCCCACCCCCGTTTTCGCACCAAACTATATTATTCGCATATGCTGTAGGTGAAGTTATATTTTAATTATTTTAGCATAATATATATCTTTCCTCCTTGTCATGAGACTCATTGATGTCCACTTCTGTTATTGTGAAAACTACTAAATGATAGCATCTCCTTTCTTAAATGCTGGAATTTATTATTTAAATCAATTTATAAAAATTTATGAACGTCAAACATTGTGTGCCATTCTGCCACTCATCTCCAGCCTCACTACCAAGCAACCTCTCTCTCTCTAGCCTCTCACAGCCGACTTCCACCCACGGACTCCAACAGTAGACTACTGCTTACCCACTCGCACATTGTTGACTGCACTGCAGTCTTTGCTTAAACCATCTATGATCTTTGCATAGTGCATATTCGATACCACGTAAGGGTACTGTACCCTTACATATCCCCACCAAAATAATACTTTAATATGAAAAAGTGTAATATTGATATTAGATTTGAATATTAAAATAGAAAAATATACAGAAAGCCAAAAAAGAAAAAATGTAAAATTACATTATTTAGTCAAAACTATTTGCTTATTAATGGAGAACCTCAAGTCATTAAGAATAAATCTCATTTGTGTAAGGAAAATGGTGTTTAAGAAATTCAAGTATCACTTAATCACAGTACATTAATCACATTATATCATTAAACCACTCGCTAATTAGCAATAAGATAAGTCAGGTTAATCCCAAATGCTTGTGCACACTGTATAATGTCATTGAATTAGCATAGCAACATGAAACACAATGCTGTAATGTCCCAAATAAATAGTATGGCTAACTGTGATACACGAATAACAAGTGTCTGTTAGCTTGTTCATGAATATTTCTTGTTGTAATGGATTAAATACTAATGATCAGATAGTCACTGTATTGAATGAATAGAAACATAGGCCTAACTGAATGAATGTGATCAAAAAATAAACAAAATAATAAACTGACAACTCCAACTACTACACAATATTCATAGGAAAATATTCTATTACTACCCCACATAAATTAACACTCCAAGTGGCAGCATATTTTGAAAATGCGATACTGTTATATTTATGGCCCACAGTTTTCAGGGTTAGTAATACAAAAAATTTGATGGAAGGCACATACCTTGGAAAGTAATCCATAAACAAATAATCACCTTGGAAAACACTTTTTTACGTAGCACTTCATATCTAATTATTCTGCTTTAGGTCCCTGCCTATATGTTGAGTCGTAAATCACACGCAAACACGCTGGTTAACTACGCACTGGACTGTGGCATCGATGCCGCCGGGGATTACCACCACAATAACGATAACACTTTCACCGTTTACTCTGCTTTTTCACTTCCCTATATGATGCGATGCTAAACACACATATTCGCAGCTTTCGATGAATTATAGGGCTGTGGCATCGAAGTCGCCGGGGACTGTAGACTCGTTGCCTCTGCAAATTGGTGGAATTGTAGTAACAGCGTCGTAACAGCGACTCCCGCACCGTGAAGCTTGTTGTTGTTGTTGTTGATCAGCTGGCCGCTGACGTCAGCATCCCATGGTTCCGCGTTCCACACAGCTCGCCAACCTGACAGGCTAGCGCAGCGCTGGAACAGGCGACAGTCGCGCTGCGTGCTAGGTCCTAGGGGTTGGTACATCCTCTACCGCAGTTGTAACACGTGACGACCGCGCTGCGCGCGCATCGTTTCACGTCGGTGGCTCCACATCGGCTCGCCAACATACAAACACAAAACGGAATTACGGCAGTGGAGAAACAATATACACTGCGCGCGAACGTCAACGTAGTATCCACAACTCTAGCGCCACGCGTTCCTATTATTGCTTACAGACGTGTCTCTGACTCAAGCATTGCACAATGTTTACGTGACGGCATAAAATGCTTAAAACTGATTGCATCTAGCTCACAGTAGCTACCTACTACTGTCCACTATAACTAACTCACAATAGCTACCGACTATTGTCCATTTATTTTCACACAGGCAAAATGATATGTACACAAACAACACAATGTTCATATTTTTTACAGAGCATCTCTTGTTTTGCAACACGTCTTATAGATGATACGGTTTAATGTTTTCTACATGTTGTAGGCTATGATACTGACCGGACTGCACCACTTCAATTTCAAAGGAATTAGGGTGACCAAGTTTTCTAATTTTGAATGGTCCGCTGTAGTAGTGATGAAACTTTTTTATCTCTTCATTTGCACTTGATAATTTCGTATGAGTTCGAATAAGTACTAAATCACCGACTTTGTACGTAATGGGCTTCTCTATTTTGTCATGTGCCAGCTTCCGTCCTCTGCTCGTTTCTTCATCATCTCCAACACGATTTTAAAGCGCTCCTCTTGTGTAATTTCCTTTTCTTTCGGAAAGGAAATGTATTCATGAAAGATACTGTCAGGTTTCTTTCCAAAGAGGACTTTACATGGCGGCAATCCCGTTGAATCATGCGACAAACTATTAATTACTGTTTAAAAATCTGTCAATCGTTCTATCCATCTTTTATGTTTCTTCCCGCAAGGTGCAGAAATAAACGTCCCCGTTCACGCATTTGACGTTCAGTCGGGTTGGACGCGGGTCTGATAGACGAAATTGCAATGTGCCGAATACCTTCATCATTAATAAAATCTTCTATAAGTGTGACCGAAATTGTAGACCACTGTCCGATAAAATGGCTCTGAGCACTATGGGACTCAACTGCTAAGGTCATTAGTCCCCTAGAACTTAGAACTAGTTAAACCTAACTAACCGAAGGACATCACAAACATCCATGCCCGAGGCAGGATTCGAACCTGCGACCGTAGCGGTCTTGCGGTTCCAGACTGCAGCGCCTTTAACCGCACGGCCACTTCGGACGGCCATTGTCCGATAAAATGCACTCTGGCTTGACAGTATTTACGAAGTATTCTTCCCTGAGTTTCTTGATGATGATCTTACTGTTGGCTTTCCTGAGTGGGTAATGGCGTACAAATTTCGAAAAGACATCCATCACAACCAAAATTTGAGTAAAATTCCCTTTTGATCTGGGTAGCGGTCCATTGAGGTATAATGCTATGCATGAAACCTTTGTGCTGAATCGTAGACACTTTAGTTTTTTGACAGAGATCGCAAGATTTTAGAACTGATCGTACTTTTCATGCCATGTTATCGAAGATGACGTTCTCTTGCAATTTTAGTATACATTTACGTGGGCCAAAATGAGCATATCTCACGTGAACGTATCTTATTAATTCATCCACTACATGTTTGGGTATACATAGCCTCCAATGATCAGAATTCAATTTGCTTCGCCGGTAAAGGATACAATCTTGTTTTAAATAATATTGACACTACTCTCGGCATTCGGATCATCATATTTTTCTTTAATCATCCTCAATACTTCGTCTGCGTCCTGTTCCTGTTTGATGTTCCGCAGAATCTTGCGTATATGACGCTTGCCTTCGACACCTCGCATAAAACGAATCCTTATATCTTTCTGCAGTGGATGCGCCACATTATCTGAATCTTGTCCTTCTGACAACCTCGACAGCGCATCCGGTACGACGTTCTGCTTTCCTGGTATGTACTGAATCTCAAAACTGTATTGCTGAAACATTAACGACCACCGGTTAACCTATTGTGCATCAATTTCCAATTCATCAAGAATGATAATGCTTTGTGATCTGTCACTACGACAGTATGCCTTCCAAATAGATAAAAACGAAACTTTTCGAAGCTCCAAACAATGGAAAGTGCTTCTCTTTCCGTGACAATATGTTTTCGCTCCCAGCTTGTGAGTGCGCGGCTCACAAATGCGATAGTATGATGTTCAGTAACACCATCGACTTCAATTAATTGATATAATTCTGCGCCAAGCGCATAATGACTTGAATCGGTGCCAAGGTAAAACTTTTCACTTAAATCAGGGTGGTGAAGGCTAGATGCTTCACACAGTTGGTTTTTTGTTGAATCAAACGCTTCTTGATGTTCATGAGTCCATTTCCATATAGCATCCTTCTTCAGCAAGTCCATTAAGACAGGAGAAGATAGGCAGCATCCTGAAAGAAAACGACGATAAAAATTACAGAAACCAAAAAACGACTTAAGTTGCTTACGGCACTTAGGTTACGGAAAATTTCTTACTGTGTCCATTTTTGTTGGATCCGGTTCAATCCCTCGCGACGAAATAATATGCCCAAGGAATTTAATCTGCGACTTGGCGAATTCCGATTTTTCCAGGTTAACAGTCACCCCAGCTTTCCTAAATGCTTCAAGTATCCGATGAACAATTTCCAAATGTTCTTCGCATGAAGCTGTGCTAATCAAGATATCGTCAACATAAAGCGTTACATGTTTCAAATCTTCGCCGAAAACTTTATCCAGTGCTCTCATAAAAACCGCTGAAGAAATCGAGAGTCCAAAAGGCATCCTCTGAAACTGGTAACTTCTACCATTATAAAGAAATGCTGTATGCTATCTACTATTCTCTTCTAGCATTAACTGCCAGTAACTACTAGTCAAATCAAGGCTACTTAGATATTTGACTCCTTTGAATCTTTGTAACAAAAACTGCAGGTTTTCTGGCTGATCACGCCGTGGTAAAATTATGCGACTCATTGCGCGGGCGTCAAGAACAATGCGAACTGTGCCATCCTTCTTTGCTACAGCTTATATGGGGTTTGAATATTCGCTGTCTGAGCGCTCAATTATTTGATTATTCAACACCCTCTGTATTTCCTTGTTAACAGCTTCCCTTTGTGCCAATGCTATGGCTTATGACTTACTGCGAAATGGTTAATGGTCATTTACTTTAATTTTACAAACATATCCTTTAATTAATCCTGGTATCTTTGAAAATATATCGACGTAGCATCTCAGTAGTTCCCTCAGTTCTTCTCGTTCTGCTTCAGTCAAGTCCACTAACTCTCGAATCTTGGTTTGAATACAATTTAGAGTATCCTCCTCATCCCTCTCTTGCAGCTTAGCGCAGCTCTCTGAATTGTTTAAACTGACAGCTCCATATTCTCCTCTATAACGCATCATCCTTATTTTCACGCCCGCAGCGCCCTTATTATCCATAACAAATCCTTTGAATACAATTCTTCTTTCTTTATTATATCTCCACGCCCGCAAGACAATTCTCCTCAAAATTAATACAGCATCTCATCTCTGACAACCAATCAACTCCGAGAACTAGCCCAACATTAAGAGAACCAACGATTATCACACTCTGATCATATTTGTCTCCTTTAATAGGAAATCTTAGTAATACTTGTCCTTTAATTGGTTTGGTTCGGTTTCCAACTGCACTGACAATACATACGCCGTCAACAGGAAATGTGGGAATAGCGACAAGACTGTTTAATTGCGAAAATAGATTTTCAGAAATAGCGCTTGCCTCGTTAGCTGAATCAGTTAATGCATCCATAACAATACCACATACTTCGACTTCCACAAATGGCATCAGAATTTCTTTATTAGTTTCTTCATTTTCTCGACACAAATCTTCGTTAACATCATTTACATGTTCACACTTTATGGCATTTATCATAATATCCGACCTTTTGTCCCTGTGACAGAGTTCCAGAGCGGGTCGTCTCCGAAACTTTGCTTAGTTTAACGGTTCAAAATCTCGCTGATTGCGATCGCGGCTTCTTGCACGTTCTGGGGATCGATGCTGTCGCCTGTCTCTGTCATTGTGTGACTGGTTCTGCGGGTGATTTGACCTGAATCCGTCTGGTACATTGTATTCGTCTCTCCTGTGTCTATCAGCGTCTCGGCGATCAAATACTTTCGGTCGTTCGTAATTTGGGATTCCTTCCCGCGCTGGGCCGTTATGACGATTCGTGTAATTGTTATTACTGTGTCGCTCACGTTGATCGCATTCGGTCAATTAGCAAAAACACACTTGCTCCATTGTTGACTGTGGTGTGAGTGCTAACTTCTCACGCACCAAAAATGGTAATTTCTGGATTAATATAAGCATTGGGCTCTTCTTCTTTAACTGGATCGTCCAAGTATACGAGGGCAGTTCAATAAGTAATGCAACACATTTTTCTTCTGAAACAAGGGTTGTTTTATTCAGCATTCAAATACACCAGGTTATTCCCCAATCTTTTAGCTACACAACACTATTTTTCAACGTAATCTCCATTCAATGCTACGGCCTTACGCCACCTTGAAATGAGGGCCTGTATGCCTGCACGGTACCATTCCACTGGTCGATGTCGGAGCCAAGGTCGTACTGCATCAATAACTTCTTCATCATCCGCGTAGTGCCTCCCACGGATTGCGTCCTTCATTGGGCCAAACATATGGAAATCCGACGGTGCGAGATCGGGGCTGTAGGGTGCCTGAGGAAGAACAGTCCACTGAAGTTTTGTGACCTCCTCTCGGGTGCGAAGACTTGTGTGAGGTCTTGCGTTGTCATGAAGAAGGAGAAGTTCGTTCAGATTTTTGTGCCTACGAACACGCTGAAGTCGTTTCTTCAATTTCTGAAGAGTAGCACAATACACTTCAGAGTTGATCGTTTGACCATGGGGAAGGACATCGAACAGAATAACCCCTTCAGCGTCCCAGAAGACTGTAACCATGACTTTACCGGCTGAGGGTATGGCTTTAAACTTTTTCTTGGTAGGGGAGTGGGTGTGGCGCCACTCCATTGATTGCCGTTTTGTTTCAGGTTCGAAGTGATGAACCCATGTTTCATCGCCTGTAACAATCTTTGACAAGAAATTGTCACCCTCAGCCACATGACGAGCAAGCAATTCCGCACAGATGGTTCTCCTTTGCTCTTTATGGTGTTCGGTTAGACAACGAGGGACCCAGCGGGAACAAACCTTTGAATATCCCAACGGGTGAACAATTGTGACAGCACTACCAACAGAGATGTCAAGTTGAGCACTGAGTTGTTTGATGGTGATCCGTCGATCATCTCGAACGAGTGTGTTCGCACGCTCCGCCATTGCAGGAGTCACAGCTGTGCACGGCCGGCCCGCACGCGGGAGATCAGACAGTCTTGCTTGACCTTGCGGCGATGATGACACACGCTTTGCCCAACGACTCACAGTGCTTTTGTCCACTGCCAGATCACCGTAGACATTCTGCAAGCACCTATGAATATCTGAGATGCCCTGGTTTTCCGCCAAAAGAAACTCGATCACTGCCCGTTGTTTGCAACGTACATCCGTTACTGACGCCATTTTAACAGCTCCGTACAGCGCTGCCACTTGTCGGAAGTCAATGAAACTATACGAGACGAAGCGGGAATGTTTGAAAATTTTCCACAAGAAATTTCCGGTTTTTTCAACCAAAATTGGCCGAGAAAAAAAATGCGTTGCATTACTTATGGAACTGCCCTCGTTCGTTACCTTTTGTCGTATCTCATGTACCTCATCACTTAGTTCATCACATCGCGTTTGTACGCCATTAACCATCTTAATTATCGACTCTTTGTTGGCTTTACAAGAACTTTTAATTTTGACGATTTCGTCATCTTGAGCCTTAACTTTGTCATTAACTTTGCAAATAAAATCTTCCGTTTGCCTACACCGTCCGTTAACTTGAATTTTACGATCTGTAATTACGCTGCTAATGGCCTCATGTTTGTCTTGACTTTATTTTCTGAGATCATCATGGTTTTGTTCAAATGAGCTGGTGAGTTCCGTTCGCAAATTGCTAATCGCATTAGTTAGTGTCTGATAATCATTTTTGATTTCCTGATGGAACTTTCTTGTTTCCTCAAAAAATTTTATTATTTCCTGACGCACCTTTTTATTTTCCTCATGAAACGCTCTTGTTTCTACACGCTCCTGTCTGTTTTCCTCATGAAAAGCTTTTATTTCTACACGCGCCTGTCTATTTTCGTCATGAAAGGCTTTTATTTCTACACGCGCCTGTCTATTTTCCTCATGAACATTTTTGATGGCTTCTAAAAATTGAGATATACGATCTTTACTGACAATAGCAGTCTCTGTTTGCTGGATAACCATCGGTGTTGAACTTCTGTTAGGCAATTCAAAACTAAGGATACCACTGTCCTCTGTCGAATTAACTGTAGTGTTTTCCATCACATTAATTTGTTCTCCGTCAACCACGTTATTAAAATGTCCTCCCTCGTCTTTAGTAACACTACCGTTTTGTTCTGAATTAGCCATATTAACACTGTTCACATCAATCACTGTTCGTTGTAACTTATGCTTGCTCTAAATTGAAAAGTTCACTCGCAACTTAAAAGTCAGTAACACTATTGTTTATTCCTATTCCTGTTCATTCCTACACAACATTGAGTTCAGTTAATTTCGAAGCGCTGCTGTGCTGAAATGCTGCGGACTCACCGTTTGCTGTGTTGTCTTTTCCGTCGTTTCCGAAGATTGCTGTGGAATCGAAGTCCGACACACGCTTCGCCATATGTAACCTCCCCCCAGTTTCGCACCGAACTATATTATTCGCATACGCTGTAGGTGAAGTTATATTTTAATTATTTTAACATAATATATATCTTTCCTCCTTGTCATGAGACTCACCGTTGTCCACTTCCGTTATTGTGAAAACTACTAAATGATAACATCTCCTTTCTTAAATGCTGGAATTTATTAATTAAATCACTCAATTTATAAACATTTATCAACATCAAACATTGTGTGCCATTCTGCCACTCATCTCCGGCCTCGCTACCGAGCAACCTCTCTCTCTCTAGCCTCTCACACCCGACTTCCACCCACGGACTCCAACACTCGACTACTGGTTACCCACTCGCTCATTGTTGACTGCACTGTAGTCTTTGCTTAAACCATGTATGATCTCTGCATAGTGCATAATCAATACTACGTAAGGGTACTGTACCCTTACACACCAAAGGAGCGGCATGCACTTTCCATGTCGGTATTACTGTTGGACCGGTACACGTGCTCCCAGGCCAAGGCCAATGCCTTCAAGTTCGTCATCCTCAGTGCAAAGCATGAAGGAGGAGGAGAATGTGGGGGCAGAGGGGATGGAATGGCGAGCCAGCATTCTGAGTCCTCTGTGGCACATCTTAAGAGCCTTTGGTGACATTGGACCGGTAGTGCAATGAGAAATAATTTCGAAATACAATTTTGCTGAGTGTGTGTTATTAAGAAGAACGATGCCATGTTGCTTCGGACGTGCAGGCATGTCTGAAGGAACAGGCACTGCGGCGAATACAGCCTATATGAAATACACGAAGAGTATTCACAGTTGTGAATGCGAAAAACTATCAGCTGTATAAGGGAATGTCGACTATGGAAATTTGTGTCGGAATGGGTCTCGAACCTGGCTTTCTCACTTTCCCGCTTCACGCAGTCGCCTTAACCGTTTTGGTTATCCGTGCACGACTCACGGCCTGGCACGAACTTCCATATGTCGTCGTTACTCTGTCGCAATACCTATACTGGTGCACACATTACGTAATTTGCCTAAAGAGCAGAACAGTCGTTACCTGGTACTGGGGATAAATACGTCATTGCAGGGCCTGTGTTCGTCAAAAGAACAACTCAATTTTCTTACGGACATGCATGCATGAAAGAATAGGTTATAGGCGTTATACTACTTTTTGTCATTTGTTAGTCAGTGTTCAGGAATATGACAAAAGCGATCATTTGAAGTCAAAAACTACGTATGGACACACGCCCTATTACGGACTCTTTCGGAGATATAACATTTGTAATGTATATTATTATTTATTTTCTTATTATTCAACGCAGAAAAATAATTTGAAGGCGAAATTTTAAACGCCTATTCGATAGAGCACTCGAAAATTAGCCCAGTATGATGTTTATTTACCTAACGTATCAGCAGCAACAACAAAACGCGAAGAGTATCAGCTGCTGCATGGTGGCAGTAATTAGCGCGTGCCAGACCATTGCCGTCGCTGTTCGAGTACTGGTTATTCTTCCAGTTTCATTGTCTCTGGTACTACATATCGATAAAACAAATACAGCACTAGACTACTATGGGACCGCTCTTTCGACTTGGCACATAATATTCTGTTTTAACAATCCTTTTCTGTATTAAATAATATAGAATGTAAGTAAGTAACGATGTACATTAAATAGTTTCTACCTCGGAAACCATTCGGTATAAGGCATACGTGCAACTGAAGATCTTTGCTTCAAAAAATCAACTATTGTCATTGAACATTCCTCCAACGACACCCTGTATGGACAGCACTAGAGGCCAAGCATACTCTCGAGGTGCTCCTATCACAATATTAACTTTCCCAACCGTGTGCCTGTGTGACACACGTCCTCTCAAACTGAGACCTCTTCTCCTCATATATCTTTCGCACTAAACATGCTGTGATGAATAATGCTCTCAGAATTTGACTGTTTATAAATAACACCAAGTTTATTATACCTGCAGTGCATAAAAATGCTCCATACGTTGATCTAAGCATTTACGTAGCTTCATGAACACACACTACTCACATTGTCACACGAGATGGCCATTATTTATTTTAAAAAAATTAATTCGATTGCCAATATAAAACAAATTCACTGATTCGGACGTTTTAATGTTACGTAGAATAAATAATACTTCCCGGTAATATGCACGCCAATGGATCCGTGCCCTGACTCATACGTATTCACTCGGTGATCTCACTCCTCAGACTGAATATGTCTGCGCCATTTTTGCAGACATCGAAAGCTCATTCTACTCTTTAGCCGACGAGACATCTACATGCCACAGGATCTTCAGCCGACCAGAGATGCCCAAACAACATCACAGGGAAACTGCTGTGTTGATTTGAAGGAGACTGTCCTGCAGAATTCTATACTGACTGACAAAATAGGAAATGGCAAAGTAGGACAAATGAAAAGCTTCAAAAGCAAGCATTACCACGTGGAAGATGGCGCCAGTAGGAAAACTAAGGCTCTTACAGAAAAGAGAAGCAGCTTTATGAATATGAAGCCCTCTGAGGACAAAGCAGTACCAACGAAAGAAGGGAGAGTTGAAAGGTGGAACATAGGGTTAGTCCATATAAGGAAAGAAAACTTGGGGACAGTGTTACAGAAAGAGAGGAGGAAGTAGGTAAGGAAGGGATGGGAAGTGTAATACTGCTAGAAGAATTTGACAGAGCACTGAAATACCTAAGTGGACAGAAGGCCCCAGGAACAGACGACATTCCGTACTGAGATACTTGGGAGAGCGAGCGGCGACGAATTTACTTCACGTGGTGCAAGATGGTCCGGTTCCGTAGCTGAGTGACCAGTCTGTCTGGCTGTTAAGAGAAGGATCCGGGTTCAGTTCCTGGTACTGGAAAGTATTTTCCCTTCGTGTAAGGCCTGGCATGGGGTGCACACAGCTTCGTGGTATCAAGTGACGAGCTGCATGAACGAGATGTACCGGCTCCAAGGGCAACAAAGGCGACAACGGCCTGGGTAGCGGTGTGCTGACCCCACAACCCTCCACACCGTACCCGGATGAGGCCATTAGCAGAGGATGACAACTTACTCTTGTTGGCCAAAACGCTGACATTTACTTGGTGCAAGATGTATGAGACAGTGGAAAGTCTCTCAGACTTCGGAAAAAAATGTCATAATTCCAGTTCCTAAGATGGCGGCTGGTGGCACATATGAGTAGTTCAAAAGCATCAGTTTAATAACCCATTGTTACAGTATATTGAGACGAATTATTTACAGAAGAATAAAAAACTGACAGAAACCGACTCCTGGGATGGTTTTGGGTATGAACACATGATGCATTTCTAACCAACGACATGTCCTAGAAGGTAGACTGAAAGAAGGCAAACCTACTTTTAAAGGCTTTGTAGATTTAGAGAAAGCGGTTTACAATGTCCACTAGAATATAGTCTTTGAAATATTAAAGAGAGCTGAGATGAAATCAGGCAGTGAAAGATTATTTACAATTTGTAGAGAAATCAAATTGCGTTGATGAGAGTCGAAGTGCATGAAGGGGTAGGCATCAAAGGATACCGAAAAACATTTTCACGGATATTTCAAAAGACATTACAAAATAAACATTAACAAAAATACAGCAGTAGTAATGGAATGCTGACGAATTATGAGGGGCGTTCAATAACTAATGTAACACATTTTTTTCTCGGTCAGCTTCGGTCAAAAACGCGTGATTTGTTGTGGGATATCGTGGTTTATTGACGCTTCAGCCTCCTATTGTTCAAATGGTTCAAATGGCTCTGAGCACTATGGGACTCAACTGCTGTGGTCATCAGTCCCCTAGAACTTAGAACTACTTAAACCTAACTAATCTAAGGACATCACACACATCCATGCCCGAGGCAGGATTCGAACCTGCGACCGTAGCAGTCCCGCGGTTCCGGACTGAAGCGCCTAGAACCGCACGGCCACCGCGGCCGGCCCCGCTATTGTTGTCTGAAGTTTTGATATGTGACGGGGTACACGTAGCTTTCAAACTGGCGTCTGTAACATAAATGCATTTCAAACAGAGAGCTGTCACAGAGTTTCTCGTGGCGGGAAACCATCGGAGTTATTCAAAGGCGCTTCCAGAATGCCCTACGGAGACCTGTCAGTGAACAAAAGGACTTGGGTTCGTTGGACGAAGCGCCTGTCACCATCGCAACACGGTGGCAGAAGCCTGTCAGGTCTGAGACCCCTGCAGTGTTTCAATTCACTGTGCTCATTGCCACTACAATGCAAACGATCTTCGCCTTCTCCATTACAAAGTACGGCCTCAAACAAGTCTGTGCACCTGCGAAGGCCTCACAAAATCTCACTGGGCTGTCCTTCCTCATGAACCCTCTCACCTTTCGACTTCCATCCTGTTTGGTCCAATAAAGGATGCACTTCGTGGGAAGCAGTACGTAAATGATGGGGAAGGTATTGATCTCACAATACGGTGTTTCCGACGTCGACCAGTAGAGTGGTATCATGCCGGTATAAAGGACCTACCGGCAAGGTAGCTTAAGGCTGTCATATTGAACGGAGATAATGTTCATTTTTTTTATTTTATAGTCCAGGGAGTGGGGAATAATATGATGTAATGGAATCTTTAATAAAACCAACAAGCTTTAAGAAAAAAGGTATTGCATTGCTTATTGAACGGTCGTTCAAGGAATTAGAGGCGCGCGGGGTAGCCGCGCGGTCAGGGGCGTCTTATCACGGTCCGTGCGGCTGCCCACTTCGGAGGTTCGTGTTCTCCCTTGGGCATGGGTGTGTGTGTTGTCCATAGCGTAAGTTAGTTTAAGTTAGATCAAGGAGTGTGTAGACTTAGGGACAGATGACCTCAGCAGTTTGGTCACATAAGACCTTCCCACATATTTCCATTTACAAGGAATTAGCTTAGGAGATGAGACACTAAAAACAGAACTGTTTGGGCAGTAAGATAACTAGAGGCTAAAGGAGGGAAGATATAAAAGGGAGAGTCGCAATAGCAAGAAAACCGTTCCGGAAAAAAAATAGCATTTAATGTGTGTTAGGAAGTCATTTCTGAAGGTATTTGTCTGGTGTGTACACTTTCATGGAAGTGCAACGTGGACAGTCAACTCACACAGGAACTTAATAGAAGCTTTTTAATTGTGATGCTATAGAAGTATGCTAACATGGGTACATCGAATAACCGATGAAGGTGGAAAAAGATATTAATGGCACAACTTGACTTGAAGAAAAAAAAATGGCTCTGAACACTATGGGACTCAACATCTTAGGTCATAAGTCCCCTAGAACTTAGAACTAATTAAACCTAACTAACCTAAGGACATCACAAACACCCATGCCCGAGGCAGGATTCGAACCTGACTTGAAGAAATGGTCGGTTGACAGGCATCACGGACTCGACAATATGGAAATGCTGGGAAGCATGTGATGGTAAAAATTGTACACAGAGACCAAGGCCTGAAGGCAGTAAGCAGGTGCAAGTACATGTAGGTTGTGAAAGTAGTGCACAGGTGAAGAGGCTTCCACATGATGGACTGGCATGGAGATCTGCAGTGAAGCAGTCTTCGTGTTGAGGACTACCACAACGACGTAAATCGCGATTCATCGTAGTGCCTGGGAGTTTCCAGCCACTGATAGTTTTACCTTGGCTTGTGGCTGCGGGGCTCTCTTTTGAGCTTCGTCATGTAGGCAAACGCGTCGTCGGTCAAGGCCGACGGCCGCCAATGTCGGCGTCGACTTCGGCGTCGGCGTCGGCATCGGCTTCGCGTGCAAATACCAGGCTTCCGGCCCGCCGAGACCCGCGCCGGGGAAATTAATCCGACACGGAGGGTGAGGCACAAATATTGGCCGTGGCTCAGCGTCGACCCGCCAGTTCTGCCGAAGCTGAGGCAGCCTAGACACTATGAAGTCGCTAAGTGGCTGTCATGAACTGGGTCGTACGTTAATTATAACCGTCAGCCCATCTCACGGAGCGACTAAATGCCCTGATGCCGCATCCTCGTGTAGTACATTGGTGGCACAGGTTTCTCATTCAGAAAAAAAATCAAGCTACATTTAAAACATACCAGTGATCTCAGAAACTATATTCTACTTCGTGAGCTTCAGTTTAGTATATAATTTGTAAATACAAAAGGAAATGTCCTGGTTGATTGACTGACGCATCATCACCCAGCCGAAACTGCTAAGGGTAGAAACTTCAGTATGGAGAGGAAATTGATACTTCCCGTAGGTGTCGATTAAGAAAGGAATTTTTTGGCAATTAAATCCCTAAGGAGGTGAGAGATGAGACCAAATGCTCTATGTGGGCGAAGTAATGGGTGACAGTTTTCTAAAAATGTGAATTATTATTGAAGAATTATTAAAGCAATTTTAAGGCTAAATCTGTGAAACCTGGTATTTGACTTCTCAGTAAGGAAAAAAATACCTATTCACTGATTTTGGAAATTCAACCCCTAAGGGGGTGAAACAGGGGATGAAATGTCTTATGAAACTACTTCATTATGAAAGCCTTTTTAAATCTAAAGTTATGATCTTTAAATTGGCTTCTCGGTTGGAAACAAAAAAAGGTGTTTCAGTGCTTTTGGAAATTCAACACCTGAGGGGTGATATAGGGCGTGATTGATTCACTGACTCATCATCTCCCAGCCCTAACCGTTGAGAATAGAAACTTGAAATTTGGAGAGGGGATTGATCTTATGCTCCTAGGGTAGTTTAGTAAGTGACTGTTCGAAATTCTATCGCTAAGGGATGAAATATGGCACGATAGATTTTTTGACAATATGTCACTATTAAGGCAATTCTGAAGCCAATACTACTTGGTTTCTCAGTCAGAAATAAAGAAATGCCCGTTTCTGCATTCTTGGAAATTTAAACTCATGGGAGTGAAATAGTGGGTGAAAGTTATTCTGAAAATAAACCGTTATTAATGAACTAGCGAAGCATTTTAAAGCTCCATCTACGAAAACTGGTTAGAAATTTAAAAAAAAAAATGCCTGTTTCAGTGTATTTGGATATTCAACGTTAGTGAGGCGAAATAGGGGATGAAGTGGTTTTCGGAAAATTTCGTTATAAGAGCATTTTTAAAGCTAAAGCTATGAAAATTGGTATTTGGCTTCTTCGTTAGAAACAAAATCTTGCGTGTTTCAGTGTTCGTGGAAATTAAATCCGTAAACTGGCGAAATAGGACCCGACGGATTCACTCACTCATCATCGCCAGGGCCAAACAGCTGAGGATAGAGACTTAAAATTTGGAAAAGCTGTTGGTCTTACACTGCAGGCATCGTTTAGTAAGGCACTGTTCGAAATTCCTCACCTAAGAGGGTGAAATACGGGGAAAGGTTTTTTTTTTTTTTTTTATAAGTTGTAGCTATGAAAGCAATTTTGAATCTAGAACTACGAAAATTGGTATTTGGATAATCGGTAGGAAATAAAAACGTACGTCTTTCAACGTTTTTGGAAATTTAACTTTGTGAAGGTGAAGTAGACGTGTGAAATTTATTTTGAAAGTAAATCTTTATTAAAGAACTAGTAAGGCATTTTTGCAGCTACATCTATGAAAACTGGTATTTGACATCTCGCTTAGGAATAATAAAAGCGTTTTAGGTAATTCAACATCTAAGGGGGAGAAATAGGGGAGGACATTTTTATGAAACGGTTTAATTATGAAACTGTTTTTTAAGCTAAATTTAAGGAAATTTGTATT
The DNA here is from genome assembly GCF_021461385.2 of Schistocerca piceifrons. NCBI lineage: Eukaryota > Metazoa > Arthropoda > Insecta > Orthoptera > Acrididae > Schistocerca > Schistocerca piceifrons. The sequence continues at coordinate 550,746,053 of NC_060144.1, forward strand.
TGGCTTTTCAGTTACAAAAAAAATATGTGTTTCAGTGTTTTTTTGGAAAATCTCTAAGGGGCTAGAATAGTGGATGAAAATTTTTATGGAATTATTTCATTACGAAAATATTTGTGAAACTAAATCTCTGATAATTTGTATCAGGTTAGAAATAAAAAAAAGTATGTTTCAGTCTTCTTTGGAAATTCAACTCGTAAGGGGATGAAAAAGATGAAAATTTTTATGAAAATATTTCGGTATAGTAAAACATATTCAAAGTTAAATACATTAAAATTCAGGTTTAACTTCTAAATAAATATATGTTATGGGGTGAAATTTTTTATGGAAATATCACCACAAGAACTCTAAAGGCAGGATTAACGAAGACCTCCGAATCTAGCTACCAGAATCGGGTTTAGGTGAGAAGTACATTCGGAAAAGGCTATGCTCCTGTGGCATTAATTAGAGTGAAAAATTTATATATTGGTATTTGTGAACAACATAGAAATTCGATTAAAGTAAAACAATACGTGTGCAGATCATAGACTCCACGCAAACGAAGCAGAGTGCGCTAACCTAGTAACCGACATTCGTTGTGCCGTGGCCGTAGTTGTGCAAACAACCTTGCTATTCAGTATCTGAGACCAAATACACAGTGTATTTACAAAATGAAAAATTTTGGTTAGCAAAGAGCTGTATTTGTCAGTTCATTATACAACCGGGTTTCAGTTGTAAACAAGTGTTAACTTGGACAGTTTGCAATAACTGATGATTGCCGTTAAATACAAACGGACAGGAATGTTCAAGGATGACATCAGTCTGCTGCAGTACAGCGCGCGTACAAACGTCGCCGAGGTTGTTCCGACTGCGCTTTAGAAGTTTCGCTGAGAAGCATTTACACAAGCTCCGTATAGTCCTGATCTGTCCCTACGGGATTCCCATATATTTGGAGCCATGAAAGGAGACATTCGTGACAGTCGATATGCTTCGGACGAAGAGGTCCTTGCCTTTGTACAGTCATGGTACCGTAGGCAACCGCAAACATTTTTCCATGAATGCATATACCGTCTTGTTCAGAGTGGGATGAATGTATTAGCAGTTATTACGATTGCTTTCGAAATAATAAACAAAGTCTCACTTTTTTGCATGTTTCGCGTTTTACTTCACAGCCTCTTATAAATAAATAAATTCCACAAAAGTTGTGAAACTTGTTTGGATACAAATAAACGAATTACTATATTCTTGTCAAAATACTCTCTGCTTTAACCATCATTCTCTGAAAGCACGGGAATACAGATTAAAAATCAAAGTTGACTCCTTTCTAATATAATTTGTTCCTGTTCCATTTATCGCATTCCTCCATACAACATCCATTAATAATAGTCACCAACATTGTAAGGAGTTTTAGTAGATTCTACAAATTTTTGAGTATTATCTAAGAACTGGTGCTCAGAATTCATCGAGAAGACCTTACATGACGCACAAAAAGTTTACGTATAGCTGTTCCGCTAAGTTAAGAATCGAATGCGAATTGCACAGTTTTATCTTGAATGTCTCGTGCCGCGTCTGCCACCCTCGTATCGTACGGTTCCAAAAATAGCTAACAACACTCATAAATTATTGAAAGAGAGTTTAGTAATCACAGCTTAGCGAAAGTTCTCTCAGCAATAAGTCTGCGGGGTAGTACACTCAGTTGAACAGTTAAAATTTAACTCATTCTTGTGACTTGTTTGGCGATACTGGAGAGAGATACACATTCATCTGCCTTAAGATACATTCATTTTTGCGTAAGTGAATGAAGGCATGTGAACGGCAGAGCAAAATGAATATGCTCTCTAGTCGCAGAGTTCTGTTGGCACTTGGTATCGCAGTGTAAGTGCTGCACTCAAACAAGGAGATTGGCCCAAGAGAGTAGCTAAATCGTGGCCAGGCGTATCAGACTAGTCAGAAAACTGAGGAAGGAGAAGAAGACTTTACAGGTTAACTAACCGTAGAAAAACTTCAGCAACGTGTGATCAAAATACTATGGCAGGAAAATCTTCCAGAAGATGCTAGCTAATGAATGTGGAAAAGTTAGGAAACAATCTTGTTAAAAATAGTATAACATAAGGTTGGACCATTCTACGAAATTTGTTTCATTACTGTTAAGAAGATGTATTAAAGGAAACAACAATCCTTATATTTTGAAGAGGACAAATGGCAGTTGTAAGCACCGTGCCCGATTTCTACCACACTAAGCATCCACCTACAAGAACGAGTAGTGAGACTTCCTGACGGATTAAAACTGTGTGCCGGACCGAGACTCGAACTCGGGACCTTTGCCTTTCGCGGGCAAGTGCTCTACCAACTGAGCTACCCAAGCACGACTCGCGCCCCTTGTTCTGCAAGGTTCGCGGGAGAGCTTCTGTGAAGTTTGGAAGGTAGGAGACGAGGTACTGGCAGAAGTAAAGCTGTTAGGACGGGGCGTGAGTCGTGCTTGTGTAGCTCAGTTGGTAGAGCACTTGCCCATGAAAGGCAAAGGTCCCGAGTTAGAGTCTCGGTCCGGCACACAGTTTTAATCTGCCAGGAAGTTTCATATCAGCGCACATTCCGCTGTAGAATGAAAAATTTCATTCTAAAAACAAGTAGTGTTGGAGGTTTAATTTACTCCTGTGGCAGATAAGGTAACTTTCAATTGATGAGCACAATGGTAATGAGAACTGTGGTACCTATTAGACACTTAGTAGGGCATAATCATAGTGATCACGCAGCACAGTTGTATGTGTGAAATTCATGTGGATATCAAGATGCATGATATTAACAAAAAATTGTTTTACGAAAATTTGCTCAGTAACGTACCATTCTCCGGACTCCCTCTTGTGTTTAACATGACAAAGGTAATACACAGCCAAGTACAAGAACATTTCTCGTGGAAATTCAGTCGGCTGAGCTCGTATGTCAAACATGTCCACAAGCCTGTGATGAACAATTTAGGAGAGTCTTCGTAATAGTCAGTAACAGTTCTGTTCAGTATACAGTAACATATACTAGTATGACGCAGTGTCCCTATTTGTCCAGAAAACATTTATGTTTGCCTGTGGAAATGTGAGATTTCTCGTGTGTGCCAGGGTCAGCTACGCATATAGAGCACCTATCGCTGCAGCGCCTGCTGCCGAACACGGACCACTACATGACGTACGAGGGCTCGACGACGCATCCTGGGTGCTGGGAGACCACCGTCTGGATCATCGTCAACAAGCCCATCTACATCTCCAGGCAAGAGGTGCCGTGCTGTGACAGTCACATTTTAATACGTGTTGCATGTTGTTTAAGTGCTGCCTGTTTCCTTTCTGTCCTTTACTTTATTGTAGTGAAGTCTGTTTTTCGACAGCTTGTTCCACACTTTTGTCAGTAACATTTTTTGTGGTAATCTAATCGCCAAAATTCTGTACAACAACAATTCGTCAAGTCAGTTCTACATCAATCGAATGGTAGTCTATATACATGCATGTTGTCCCTTCTGGACGTTGTTGAATACTTTGATTGTCTGGGAAACACATGATGATACCAGCAAAACAGATGCCAGTCCCGAGTAACTATCTTAACGTATTTGTTCTCCCAGTAGCTACGTTTCTGTTCAGTTCAATCACATCATAATGAGGACACACATAAAGGACATTCTGTGAGCAAAGTCCAAAAATCAACAAAATCTCTTGCATCTCTTACAATCTGTGTTTGTCACTGATGGTTTCTGTACATGTCATAAAAATGAGGAACGGCTCTCGATTGCTTGACTGTGATATTCTGAATTATAGCTTGAATGTAAATGTGCTGTTCATATTTGCTTATGTGTAATCCAGATCCTGTTATCCGTAATCTTTAAATAATACTAATGATACTTTAACTATTTGCACATACACATATTCGATTCAGTTACATTCTTCACTCAGCTGTCAACATAGAGCACGTTTATGATAAATATAAACAAGAAACTCTGTAACAGACAGTTACATGTATGAAGTCACAATCTGACGATGTGATGCATCTGAAAATTGAATATTCTTAGTAGGGGAGCTTGTGATAAAATGAAACATGTTTTGCTTAAAACAAAATATTGAGTTTAAAGATGTGGCATTCCATCAGAAATGACCCAATTATCAATTTATGTGTCTGTTATAAATGATCAAGAGCAGCGTAATGGAGGACGATACTATAAAATTTGAACAAAACTGTAAAACATGTTGCTCGTTTATCTATTTGTTAATGAAGTTAAACTATAGAGTCCGCTAGAAAAATGTATACAATCTTTGTCAGCTCTATCGAGATATCAATATTGTCGTTCGATTTGAGTTACGAGTGTGTTGTCGTATGGTCTTTGGTTCACCTGATGTTACTTCTTTCATCTCGGTACTCAGAAAACAAGATGGCTGGAGCTCGCTTGACATTCGAGCAACGAAAATGTATTGTGAAATTGTTTTTCAAGTTTGATAATGCCGTTGGAGGTGGGAGTTTGAAACAGAACCGCCAACCCGCCTAGCAGTTAAACGATCATTGACAAGTCTGAATCGTATGGAACAATTTGTGATATTCACAAATGAAGATCAGGAAGACAGCGTACATCTACAAGTCCTGCTTCGTCGGCTCTCGTGTTGGAAACGTTTGTTAATACTCCACAGAAGTCTGCTACGCCATGTGCACGTGAAGTGGGGGTTAGCAGTACAAGTATACAAAGAATTTTGAAAGCTGCAAAGTGGAAAGTTTACATACCACGATTACTGCAAGCAATTAATGATGAAGATCCTGATCTCCAAATGCGAATGGTATCAGCAAATGATAACTGATGACGAACAATTTTTGACGAAGGTAGTGGAAAGTGACGAGGCACAATATAAACTTAATGGAACCGTGAGTCGGCATAACATTGCGTACTGGGCACAGGAAAATCAGCATGTTTATGTGGATAAAGCGGTCTATCTACCAGGGGTTCATGCGTAGAACTCTTTTTCTTAGAAGCGATTGTCACCCGAGAAGTGTACCTGGAAATGTTACGCACACCAGTTTTGCCAGGTATATGTGCACTTTATGGAGGTGATAAAGAGGTCTTCTACCAACAGGACGGGGCACCACCAGACTACCACCTAGCCGTACGATCTTTCCTGGATGACAATTTTCCGGGGTATTGGATTGGACGAAGAGGGTCCATTAAGTTCCCTCCAAGGTCGTCAGATCTAACACCTATGGACTTTTGCTTGTGGAGAACTGTGAAACATAACGTCTATCGACGTAAGCCACTCACGCTGGGGATACTTCGCCACGTGATTACAGCGACATGTGCGGCGATCTCCACTGTTAACATCAACTGACGTAGTTGTGGCGACCGCTCGTCGTTCTGTTATGTGTATAGCTGCCAACGGTGAACATTTTGAACATTTAAAGTACCATGTGTTAAACTGAAGGTTCTACAACATGTGTGATCAATTATTAAATGTAAAATAAACACTTAAGAACTACTTTTTATTCCTTAAAGTGTGGATACATTTTTCTGGCGGACTCTGTATACGTTGACCTCACATAGCAGAGAACTACAAATTAGATTGTAAAATTACGTTAAAATGTTTTATGCTCTGTAAATCACAACTACAATTCACAATTTAAAATTCTCCACGACCAACGGTCACGGTATGAGAACTTCAGTCTGAAACTTACTGCACAACACATGCGACAATTTCTAACACAAGACAAGCTGAGCCCAAGGTTCTCCATGCTCTGACGTTTCGAATGTCTCGATACAAAATAGTCTGTACCATTATATGCAGGAACTTCTCTACCAACATTCTTCACTTAGTCTGAGATACTACAAGATATCATTTCTCTTCCTTCTTCGTCACTAGAGTGTTGATGTTCATTTCTTTTCCTTTTCAGAAACGTTCTTTATTTGCCAGTACGAATTCCTGTCTCTATTCTTGATTAATTTGATGAATTATTGGTTCAAGGGTGACCATGTAGACTTTTTGCTTTCAGAGCTTCTGTACTTGTGTTGACTTTGTTTCATGTCCGTAGAACACCTTGCATATTTTTAGCAGAGGTAAGTGGTCAGGGTAGCAGCCAAAAGTGATTCTCGACATATGTTTGATGCCTCCTTCTTTTCTCTTGAGACAGGAGATAGGTCTTGCGGCTTGACATAGCCTGCAGATGTTCCCCTAGACCGAGTGAGGTTGTGCAGTACTTAAAAGGGAACCTCCCCATCGCACCCCCCTCAGA